>NW_026695937.1:1200000-1907843 GCF_030347475.1 Cadophora gregata | reverse complement strand
CCCTAACCCTAACCCTAACCCTAACCCTAACCCTAACCCTAACCCTAACCCTAACCCTAACCCTAACCCTAACCCTAACCCTAACCCTAACCCTAACCCTAACCCTAACCCTAACCCTAACCCTAATCCCTAACCCTAACCCTAACTATCACCCTAACTATCACCCTAACTATCACCCTAACTATCACCCTAACTATCACCCTAACTATCACCCTAACTATCACCCTAACTATCGTTACAAACTTACCGCGAAGCCGTTATATATATAAGATACCGTCAAATTTACGGCGAAGCCGTGCAAGGCGTAGCCTTGTTTATTATATATTATATATTATATATAATACTTAGGGTCAGGCTTAGGGTCATACTTAGGGTCATACTTAGGGTCACACTTAGGGTCATACTTAGGGTTACACTTAGGGTTAATTTCACTTATTATACCGTCAAATTTACGGCGAAGCCGTGCAGGGCGTAGCCCTTTATATTATATATAATATAATATTCAGACTTAGGGTCACACTTAGGGTTACACTTAGGGTCATACTTAGGGTCAGACTTAGGGTCACACTTAGGGTCACACTTAGGGTCATACTTAGGGTAATACTTAGGGTTAATTTCACTTATTATACCGTCAAATTTACGGCGAAGCCGTTATATATATAAGATACCGTTAAATTTACGGCGAAGCCGTGCAGGGCGTAGCCCTTTGTATTATATATAATATAATATTCAGACTTAGGGTCAGACTTAGGGTCACACTTAGGGTCAGACTTAGGGTCACACTTAGGGTCACACTTAGGGTCATACTTAGGGTTAATTTCACTTATTATACCGTCAAATTTACGGCGAAGCCGTGCAGGGCGTAGCCCTTTATATTATATATAATATAATATTCAGACTTAGGGTTACACTTAGGGTCATACTTAGGGTCATACTTAGGGTCAGACTTAGGGTCATACTTAGGGTCGATTATACCTATTATACCGTCAAATTTACGGCGAAGCCGTGCAGGGCGTAGCCCTTTGTATTATATATAATATAATATTCAGACTTAGGGTCAGACTTAGGGTCAGACTTAGGGTCACACTTAGGGTCACACTTAGGGTCACACTTAGGGTCACACTTAGGGTCAGACTTAGGGTTAAGGATAAGGTTAATTAGATACATAGTATCTAATAGATACTATGTAATTTACTAGCGCAGCGGATATTACAGTAGTAATATTAACCTTACTTAGGGTGAAGGATAAGGTGAAGGATAGGGTGAAGGATAGGGTGAAGGATAGGGTGAAGGATAGGGTGAAGGATAGGGTAGAGGATAGGGCTAGATATAAGGCTGAAAATCAAAGGATAATCGAAGAATCAAAGGTAAAAGAATAAAGATAAAGGTAAAGGTAAGAGATAAGGTGAAGGATAGGGTAGAGGATAGGGCTATACTTAAGGTGAATAAAATTTATTAGAGCCGAAGCTTTGAAATCAAAACTTGAACCTTATAACCGATGCTTTGAAATCAATAGATTAAACCTTATAACTAATACTTTGAAATCAATAGATTAAACCTTATAACTAATACTTTGAAATCAATAGATTAAACCTTATAACCGATGCTTTAAAATCAATAGATTAAACCTTATAACTAATACTTTGAAATCAATAGATTAAACCTTATAACTGATACTTTGAAATTAATATTTTAAGGGTTAGGGTCGGACTTCGGGTCGAGCTTAGGGCCGAGCTTAGGGTCGAGCTTAGGGTCAGACTTAGGGTTATATAGAAGGCTATTCCCTTTCGATTATTCACTCTTCATCACTCTCTTAACTATCATCACTCTCTTAACTATCATCACTCTCTCGACGATTATCACTCTCTCGACTATTATTACTCTCTTACCTTATCTTTCTAAACTATTACTCTCTTACCTTATTACTCTCTCACTTTATCCTTCTGAATTATCACTCTCTCAACTACTTTACTATTATCGACCCTATACTTACCTTATCCCTGCCCTAAGCCTTACCCTAGGCCTCTCCTATCTACCTTACCGGCGCCTACCTGTAACGGTCCGGTATTTACTCGCTGTAAATACAGAAGGCTGCAGTTGATCTCTGATGATCGAGAGGTAGGTGTATCACGTAGACGGGAAGACAGTTACTAAGTATCAGAATACTATTTGAAGTTGAGCACGAAGCTCCTATCTAATGGCAGACGTGCCAGTCTTATATAGAACCTTCGTTAGCCTTGGATCCCTATGGGTCCTATGATCCCAGGCTCCAGGAACCTTGGACCCTATGGTTCCAAAAGCTCCATGCCATCACGTGACACATGGTCCCGTGATTTCGTTCCTAGTTCTTGGCTTCTCTGTGCAGCAATGCTGCCGAGCCTCAGGGCCAAGACACACGTGATACTCCTTCTGAGTGCGTTCGTAACACTATCCCCCTTCTTGCCTAGCGTGGTCCCCACGCTTAAGTATGCCAAAGGAAATACCGACGACGACCCATGGCCGTCTTCTTCTTTCATCATGTCCTCCAAAACCACCAAATACAAACAAAGGATAGCACTTGCTGAAACGATCAACTCCTACGGCTCGCCCAGCATGCCGTGTTCCAATTGTATTCGCTACCATCGCAATTGCGTGGTCCTGAATGAGAAGTCCCAGAGGTGTGGGGAGTGTGTCCGTCGCGGCGTGAAATGCGATGCTCTTCAGGTTTCTATCGACGACCTCCAAAGTCTTCGTATGGAGGAAGATCGCCTGAAGTTTGAGAGAGATATGGCCTTCGAGGCGGCCATGGCCGGCCTGGCTCGCGTCCGCGAGCTCGAGCAGCGCCAAGCCGAGCTTCGCGAGCGAGGGAGGGAAATGCTTCGTCGTGGTCTGAGAACTCTGGATGAGTTGGACGAGGCTGAGGCAAAAGAAAGAGTGGAGAAGGCGGAGGCGCGGGAAGCAGCGGAGAGGGAGAAGCAAGCTTCTGCCGCTCGGCCACCTACACCGCCGCCCGCCGGCGACTCCTCCGAGTTCCACCTGGTTGATGAACCGCTGCCTGACTTTGGGAACTCCTTCTGGGAAGACCTGGGTTTCGTTGATGGAAACTTCGCAGCAACCCAGGGCAGTGGAGGTTAGACTTGGGTTCCCAGGTGTTTTCTGACTGTGGGTACCCCTTCCACTTGATCAAATATCGTGTTTTGCCGTGGTAGTTCTGACAGTCGAGGATAGCCTCTACTTCGTATTCGGCGTTCGGATTGACCGGTTGTATTTCGGTGACAGGAGCAGGCGGTGCTCCTGGCGGTGCTGGTTCGAGGAGAGATATGTGGAATACTGGGTGGATGTTCATTGTCTTTGGCAGAGCTAGTTGATAATTGACTGGTCCCTTGACTTTGGCAATCCTGAACGGTCCTAGCTTTTTGTGATCCAATTTGTGACTTGGTCTTTTGGTTGCGATATTCTTTCTGAGTAAGTAGACTTTATCCCCCTCCTTGAGCGTTGGTCCCATGCTACGCTTTCTGTTGTAGTAGATCGCAGATCTCTGCGCGATGAAGAGAATATCGGCTGACAATTCTTCATGGAGCTGTTTAAGCTCACCTGCCTGTAGTATGGCTTCTTGCGCGGTACCCTGACCGGCTATTGGTGGGTTGTATGCCGTGGGATTGTGCCCATAATTCGCGTAGAACGGCGATACTCCAATGGTCTCTTGATCCGCGCTGTTATATGCAAACTGGGCAAGTGGGAGTAGTTGCACCCAGTCGTCCTGCTTGTAGTTCACATAACACCGAAGATAAGTTTCCATTATCTGGTTGATTCGTTCTGTCTGTGCATCGGTCTGAGGATGGAATGCGGTTGACATTTTCTGCTTCATTCCTAAGAGCGCGATGAGAGTTTTCCAGAACTTCGAGGTGAAGAGCTTGTCTCTGTCTGAGATGACCTCATCTGGTATTCCGTGGCTTGCGAAGATTGTTCTGAGGAATACCTGCGCCATCATGGGCGCGTCCTGTGTTCCAAGTACTGGTACCATGTACGCGTACTTTGTGAACCTATCCGTTATCACACAGATCGAGTCGTATACGATTCCTGTGACTGGGTCTTTCGAGGGTGGTAGCTCGACCACGAAATCCAAAGCGATTGATTTCCATGGGCGAGGTGGTGTTGTTGGTGACTTCATGAGCCCATACGGAGCATGGTGTGATGCCTTGTTCCGGATGCATGTGTCGCACGACGCTACCACGTCTTTGACTACCTTCCTCATTCCTGGGAAGTAGTATTCCCTGGATAGCCTAGACAGCGTCTTAGCTACCCCCTGGTGTCCATGAGCGGGCAGCCCATGCCAGTGCGTGACGAATTTAATCCTGTCCCCAGTGGGTATATAGATTCGTCCTTGGTACAGAAGCGTGCCGTCTGAGGTGAAGGAGAATCCTTCGCCCAGCTGCTTCTTCTGTTCGGCTATGACCGGGTCGTTGGCATAGCCCCTCCAGACTTTCTCGGCGACCTGGCCCGTTGAGGCCAGCTGTCGGTGATTGACTATTAGCGAATCACCATCCTTCCGCAGTACGGTGTGGGATTCGTGAGTTTTGTTTGCGAGATATTCTGGTTTCCTGCTCAGAGCGTCGGCTCTGGCGTTTTCCGTTCCCTTGACATAAGAAATTCGAAGTTTAACGGTAGAGAGTGTTTCATACCATCGAACCTGGCGTCGGTTCAATTCTTTGGTCGTTGTAAAGTAAATGAGATTCTTGTGGTCCGTTAGGATCTGTACTTCGTGGGCGGCGCCCTCGAGGTAGACCTTCCATTCGCGTACTGCGTCCACAATTGCCAGCAACTCTTTGTCGTATATGTCGTAGTTGAGTTCTGCTGGTGATAGTTTCCGCGAATGGTAAGCGACTGGTTGCTATCTTCCGTCCTCGCCCGGCTGGCTGAGCACGGCTCCAATAGCGTAGTCCGAAGAATCTGTCTCTATGCGTATTTCTTTGTCGGGGGTGAAGGAAGTGAGTACTGGTTCCGCGATGAAAGCCGCTTTGAGTGCCTCAAACGCTTTTCGTGCGCTGTCGGACCAGTGGAATTCCTTGTCCTTGTGGGTCAACTCCGTGAGTGGCCCGGCGATTTTCGAGTAGTCCTTGATGAATCGCCTGTAGAAGTTGGCAAACCCGAGGAATGATTGTACTTCCTTGACATTCGTGGGCCCCGTCCACTCGATGATTGCTTTGATCTTTTTGGGATCCATAGCCAATCCTGCGGTGGTGACCACATAGCCTAGAAAGACAACCTCGTCCACGTGGAAGTTGCACTTCTCTGGTTTGAGTAACAGGCAGGCGTCCTCCAGCCTCTGGAGAATGGCTGTGACGTCCTTCACATGTTGCTCCTCTGATTTGGAGTAGACCAGTATGTCGTCCAAATAGCATATGCACGTTACGTCTAAGTAAGGCCGCAAAACATTGTTGATCAGACGCTGAAATGTGGCTGGTGCGTTAGTCAAGCCGAAGGGCATGACCGTGTACTCGTAGTGACCGAAACGAGTGCGAAATGCTGTTTTCTCTTCTTCACCCTCAGCCATCCTAACGAGGTTGTATGCTCCTCTTAGGTCAAGCTGAGTGAAGATCTTGGCTCCAACGAGTCTGTCCCGCAGCTCCTTGGCCAATGGTAGTGCATAACGATCCTTCTTTGTGGCATCGTTCAATCGACGGTAGTCGATGCACATTCGTCGTCCACCGTCTTTCTTCTCTGCGAATAAGACGTTACTCCCCCATGGAGATTTGGACTCTCGGATGAATCCCTTCGCTAGGTTTTCATCGATGTATTGCTTGATCGTCATCAAGTCTGTCGCCGAATATTCCCTAAGTGGTTGGAATATCGGTTTGGTACCTGGTTCTAACTCGATCCGATGATCGTAGTCCTGGTGTTTCGGCAAGGCCTCGATGCCTCGTTCTTCTTTGAACAGTGCCGCAAACTTCTTGTATGCTGATGGTATATCCTTCATCAGTGGACCCTTGTCTTGGTGTCCGAGCTCTTCCTTGGAGGTGGCGCTAACCTCTCGAATGCTCACTGCTTCTGTTCCCGGTGGATAACAGCAGTCTTGGCAACGACTAAACTCAAGTTTTCCTGTCTGCCAATCGACAACAGGATTATGCTTTTCCATCCATGGCAACCCCAGGATGATGTCGTGCCTTCCAATCCTGACGACGTCGAATTGGATTATTTCGGAGTGTCCGGCGATGCCCATATGGACTGGAGCGGTCTGGACCTCGATCAGTCCATCGGAGGCGATCTTGCCATCCGCCAGTACCAGATGGTATCCCTTGTCCTTTACTTCGGTTGACAGGTAGTGTTCGAGCACAACAGTAGGAGACATGAAGTTCCCTTGTGCCCCAGAGTCTACCATCGCCTGAAGCTTGACTCCCTTGATTTTAACCTCCAACGTGAGATGTTTATCCCCAATGGCGGCAAGTTGCCGCACACAGAAATATTCCCAATGTACGCTATGGTCGAGGACACTTTCCCATACCCTTCGATTGCCATAGCTTAGGCTGACCTTGTATACGAGCCCTATTCCGAGTTCGGTGTATGTTACTGGGTTGTACATCTCGTAATAGTACCGGCCGTCATCATTGACGTGGACCCATGTCCTATTATGTCGGTTCTCAGCCATGATTTCCCATTCCTCGCCCACCCCTGGTGGCGCGCTGGTGTTAAGAATGACGGTATTCTGGAGTGGCAAGTGCTGCATAAAGGTCGTCGGTCCTTCCCAGCTGCCGGCCATTCTCCATCCGATACGCTTATAGTCCCGGTAGACTACTTCGTACCTTGCCCCCCACGGTGGACCCCCCAAGCCGACAAGGCCTGGTTCCTGATAAGTAACCCCGGTGGCTACATTGGTCCAGTGGCGAGTGTTACAGCTAACCTGATACAGGCTCTCTTCTCTTTGGGTAACTTCCCAAGTTTCACCCACTCCTGGTCCTGAGAGTTCAGGTTGAGGTGGCCCTGGTTCTGGAGTCCACTCTGGCTCCTGGGCTTCTTCCTCGCTGTCACTTGGCATTAACTCTGTGTCATCGTCTGGCCCAGAGCTGTCGTTGTCTCGATACACATAGTCCTCAGGGGGCGTGCTGACGACGGTTTGCTCGAGCTGATCCACGACGCTCGCGGAATCTCGCTCGCTGTCGTCAGAATCGCCCAACTGGGTGTGGATGTGATTCTCCTCGAGCTCGTCTGTAGTCATGTGTCGATACGTCGCGGCGAGTTGTCGTGTTGGTTCATTGTAAGAGCCACGTCCCATTGCGTTGGCATGTTTCTTGTCTGTCCACGACTTCTTTTGTCGATGAGAGCTGGCCATGTGACCAGGGAGGCCACACTCGAAGCACAGCTTCTTTTCTCGTCGCTCGCTCATGACTTTCTTAGATAGCCCGCCGTTGCGCGGCTTTCCTTGATGACTTGGCTTCCGGAACGTCGCATCGAGTTCCATTTCCCGAGGGTAGAATGGTTTCTTGTTATTGCCCCCTCTTCCTTGGTGCATGTGCGTTCCGGAGCGGTATTGGCCTTTCTTCTCGAGTGCCCTCTCGTAGTTTCGGTTGTCAATCTTGACAGCCATTTCGATGAGTTCTTGCAAGTCGGTAGGCGCGTCCGATCTTGCTATCTCATCTTTCACTCCGTCTTTCAACCCTTTGTAGTACTGTGCCCGAAGGGCGTCGTCATTCCAGCTGGTCTGATTCGCGAATTGCTGGAAGGCGGCAGTATACGTGGTCGCTGACCCGACCTGCTTTAGGTTCTGGATGTTCCGTTCGGCGGTACGGTTCTGATCAATGTCGCCGAAGACGCGGTTGATCCTATGCTCGAAACCTTCGAAGGTCATAAAGATCTTCTGGGATTCCTTGGTCATTGCCGTGGAGACTCTCCCATCCTTGGTTCGGTTCTGAATGTAGTCCGAGAGGAAGGTCTCGATCCAGTTGAAGGCAGATCCCCGGAGAAAGGACGAAGCCCAAAGGACTTTGTCAGTCTCCGTGGCGAACTGGTGACCGTTGAAGCCCGTATAGAGCTTAACCTGCGTGAGGTATGCTCTGAGCTTGGATCGGTCTCCGTTGTAGAGATCCGGGGCGGCGATCTTGGGTATGTTCTTTGGGTCGAAGGCCTTGGCGGGAGCCGAGTGGTCGTTCGACGATCCTTTGACGGAGGACATGTTGTCTTCGTGAGTCGGTACCTCTGACGAGAAGGTGCTCAAAGTGTAACGGTCCGGTATTTACTCGCTGTAAATACAGAAGGCTGCAGTTGATCTCTGATGATCGAGAGGTAGGTGTATCACGTAGACGGGAAGACAGTTACTAAGTATCAGAATACTATTTGAAGTTGAGCACGAAGCTCCTATCTAATGGCAGACGTGCCAGTCTTATATAGAACCTTCGTTAGCCTTGGATCCCTATGGGTCCTATGATCCCAGGCTCCAGGAACCTTGGACCCTATGGTTCCAAAAGCTCCATGCCATCACGTGACACATGGTCCCGTGATTTCGTTCCTAGTTCTTGGCTTCTCTGTGCAGCAATGCTGCCGAGCCTCAGGGCCAAGACACACGTGATACTCCTTCTGAGTGCGTTCGTAACACTACCTTACTAGCGCCTACCTCACCGTCGCCCTCTCCGATTTTTTACCGTTAATTCGTTACTTACCCCCCTATTTCAGCACCTAAGGATCAATTTCCACCGTCTAAAAATCGATTCTACCGGCTAGTTTTCGAGATATCATCACTTTTATAAGTTATCTCGCAATTCTACTGATAAATCACTAAGTTTTCATATTTCCCCTGATTTTTACCCCGCACTTTACCCCGCAATTACCCCTCTACCCCTCTTTTACTATGCCGTTCGAATGCCCCGCGTGTAAAAATGAATATATCGATATTCTCGATCATATTCGTAAAAAACACCCTACTGATTCCTTTACAGAGCTTCAATTACAGCCTATAGGCCTTGTTCCCTGCCCTACCTGTGCTACAGCGTGTAAAGGAGCCCACGGGATTAAGACTCATAGCGCTAAAATCCACGGAATCACCGGTAGCTCTAGGGTATCAACGCAGCACCGAATCCATACTACCCCCTCTGCCTCAGCACCCTTAGACGCTGAAATCGACGATTCTATAGGCACCCCCTACCCTGTAATCGATTTCCCTCAGCTACTAGCACCCTTTCGAGCCGCTACCCCTAAGGCCAGAGCCTCTCTAGGCCTTTCAGGCTCTGAATACCCTACAGCTCCAGGGGCTACAGGCCTGTATAAGTCGCCTCCAGCACCTACAAGCCGAAATCTCAGTACCCCTCCACCCCTACCAAGCCCCCCATTCGATATCTACCCAGGCTTTACAGGCTCTCTGTCCCCTGTAACTTCAGCACCAAATAGCCCTAAATCGCCTACCTACGCCCAAGTTACCGCCACCCCTCTAGGCTCTAAGCCTTCAGCACCTACAGGCTCCAAGCACCCTACGGCTTCAGGCTCCAAGACCCCTGTACCTTCAGTACCTACAGGCTCTAAGCACCCTACGGCTCCAGGCTCCAAGTACCCCGCACCTTCAGCACCTGCAGGCTCCAAGACCCCAGCACCTTCAGCACCTACAGGCTCTAAGCACCCTACGGCTCCAGGCTCCAAGTACCCCGCACCTTCAGCACCTGCAGGCTCCAAGCACCCTACGGCTCCAGGCTCCAAGTACCCCGCACCTTCAGCACCTACAGGCTCTAAGCACCCTACGGCTTCAGGCTCCAAGTACCCCGCACCTTCAGCACCTGCAGGCTCCAAGCACCCTACGGCTTCAGGCTCCAAGACCCCTGTACCTTCAGTACCTACAGGCTCTAAGCACCCTACGGCTCCAGGCTCCAAGTACCCCGCACCTTCAGCACCTGCAGGCTCCAAGACCCCAGCACCTTCAGCACCTACAGGCTCTAAGCACCCTACGGCTCCAGGCTCCAAGTACCCCGCACCTTCAGCACCTACAGGCTCTAAGCACCCTACGGCTTCAGGCTCCAAGTACCCCGCACCTTCAACACCTACAGGCTCTAAGCACCCTACGCCTTCAGGCTCCAAGTACCCCGCACCTTCAGCACCTACAGGCTCTAAGACCCCTGTACCGTCAGTACCTACAGGCTCCAAGTACCCGACGGCTCTAGGCCCCGACCTCCCTACAGGCACCCGAAGGATTCAGACCCCACGGGGTATTTGGTACTCGATTCCAGGGGAAGTAGACGCTATACTCCCAGCGTACGACGGCCCTACAGGCCCTGAACCAGACTCCCTCCCAGGCTCTCGACCCCCCACGCCTACAGGCTCTACGTCACCTATATACGCCCAAATCGTCGCTACAGGCTATATACCCCCGAAGCCGTCCACTAAACGCCCTGCAAGAACACCCTCCCCAGGGGCTCAACGCCCTACGACACGCCAAAAGATAGGCCCTACGCAGCCTATAGAGCCTATAATCAAAGACAGCTCGTCCGACGAAGATCTTTATAGTGCCTCTACAGCGCTATCGTCCCCTACCCCTAGCTTTGAAGACGCTATCTCAACGCCTATACCAACTACACCTACCGATAAGACGCCTACCACACCTAGCCTACCCTCTGATAGCCCCTACTTCCCTCGACTATCACGAGTAGGCTCCCCTATAAGCAACCGAAGCTACTCACCCCTAGAACCACCCCCTAAAGCTCCCCAAGCTTCAGCACCCTCTCACGCTAAAGAGCCTATAATAATAAGCTCTTCTCCCCCAACAACCCCTACAACACACCTACCCTCCAAAACTACCACAACTCACCTACCCTCTAAAAACACCACAACTCACCTACCCTGCGAAACCTCCACACCTAGCCTACCCGTTAACCCAACACTCCAGGGCCGTACTATAGGGCCTACAGCGTCTAAACGCCCTATATCAACACAAGGCACAGCATCTTCAGCGCCTAAACGCCCTAGAACGTCAACACTAAAACGCCCTACCGACCCCCTCACATCTGAGCTACCCTTTGGATTACAACAATCGATCCACTGCCCCCAGCCTCAGGCTACCTCAGCACCTACACCCCTACACCCACAGGCTTCCTCAGCGCCTACACCCCTAGACGAGAGCGCTAAAGACCACTTGAACGCTATAAGCTCAGCGCTAAGAAACCCCTATATGCAATCCCTCATGAGATATAGCACTATTAAGGTCCCTGAAACACGTCTCCACGCCAGGCAAGCAGCGCTATTTACAGAGGCCGCTAATCGAGCGGCTTTAGCGTTCTTACGGCAGCCTAGAGAGAAGCAATTACTGGACTTTTTACTGCTTCCCAGGGTTCTCGGCCTAGGATTACAGAAGGAAGAGCTCGCTAAAACGCTGAAAGCCTACCCTACGACTATACCGGATATCCCTGAAACTCAGGGACCTCCCCCTGAACTCCCTACCCCCTCAAACGACTCCCCCGCCAAAAGAGCGACTAAGCTTCTGGAAAAAGGCTATATAGGGCGTGCCTCTAGAGCCCTAATCGACCCTACGCCTCTAGCTCCTAGCACTCCAGAGACGCTAAATACGCTATACTCGAAGCACCCTATAGGGCATAATAACCCCTTCAGTAACGCTAACCCCTCCCCGGGGCAAAATATCACCCCTGAAACGATACGACAGGCTATTCGATCGATTAATAGAGAGAAAGCCCCTGGCCTCAGCGGCTGGACCCGCCCGCTACTTGATATAGCGCTAAATTCGGAAAACTCCCCTGTAACTATAGCGCTTACACACCTAGCGAATATGATTCGACAGGGTACAGCTCCAGGGGTCGACCTCCTATGTGCTTCCCGACTTATAGGCCTTCAGAAGCCTGACGGAGGTGTGCGACCGATCGCTATAGGGGACCTTATTTATAAGGTAGCCCTAAAAGCGATCCTTATCAGCTCCTTCAAGCCGTCTATGCTTCTACCCTGCCAATTAGGCGTTAGCACCCCAGGTGGTGTAGAGCCTATAATCTTCCTCCTTGACGACGCTATTACCGGCCCAAATACCCTAAAAACTCAGCAAATCGCCTCCTTAGACCTTATCAACGCTTATAACCGAATCGGACGAACCTCAATAGCAGCTGCAGTCGCTAAATACGCCCCTACTCTCTATCGGACCGCTAAATAGGCCTATAACCAGCCTTCAGTGCTAGTAACAAACGAAGGCCACACGCTAGCAAGCGCTGAAGGAGTACGCCAAGGAGACCCTATTGCCCCCCTCTTATTCTCTCTAGCGATCCGCCCCCTGCTAGAGCACCTCCAAAAGACCCTACCGAAGGCTACAATTATAGCTTATTTGGACGATATCTATATCCTTAGCCCTGAAACTACAGCACTACTCCCTGTAGTTATAGAAGCCTTCAGGGACTCTCCAGTAGCTCTTAACCGCCAAAAGAGCACCGAAAGCCCTATTTCCCAGTTACAAACCACTGGACTTAAGGCCTTAGGGACCTTTATAGGCCCTGTAGCACACCGCCGAACGTTCCTCCAGGGGAAAATCGACACTCTCGCTACAGCGCTATATACCCTACGAGACCTCCCTAAACAACACGCTACCCTACTCCTACGGGGTAGTATACACCTACTCCTACGACACTTACAGCGCCAATTGTACTCGGAAGACCTACTAGACCTCTGGAGGTTAGCAGACCTACGAATCAAGTACGCTGTACAAGCCCTAATCGCTAGGGAGCCAGGGGAGAAGACTACCCTAATTCGCCAGGCTTTACTCTCTCTTCCAGTGAGAGAGGGAGGCCTAGGGCTCCCTATACACGCCTTATTAGCCCCAGGGCTCTATAGGGCAGCTAAGGAAGCCTCTCGATCGATTCTAGTGGCTATATGCCCTAATCTCTACCCGGAACCCCCTGGACGCCCTGTACCGACAGCCCAAGAGGTCTTCTCTAGTGTTAACCAAGACCTAGAAGAGAAGATTCTACCTACCCTATCAAAACAAGCGCTAAAATCGAAGCTTGAGAACGCTAGCTACCTCGGACGATACTGGCTTAGAACCCTGCCCACGCAAAAACACCACCTTTTAGCGGATTCTACAGTTACCGAAGCACTACGGACTAGGCTCTTACTCCCTGTAAAGCCCCCTATTTCGCCCTGTACCGCCTGTGGAGCCTACCCTCAAATAGGCCACGAAGACACCTGTAGAGGTGCTGAACGACGCTGGATTATACGCCATAACCAGGTTACCCGTGCATTTATTACTACCCTTTCTAGCCGGGAAGACCTTAAAGTGGAATCGGAGCCTACGCCAGCTAGAACGCCTATAGCCCTAGAAAACAGCCAACGACCGGATTTTTCAGTGCTTATAGGTACTTCTAGGCACTATTACGACGTTCAAATAGTAGCAATCAACAAGGATTCAGCACGCGAAGAAGCCTATGCTACGCTATCAGAGGCAGCAAACGCTAAACGGCTTAAATACAGCGACTTAGGCCCTGTATTTCGCCCCCTGATCTTCTCGGCAGGAGGCCTAATGGAAGCCGAAACAGCGAAGACCTATAAGGCCCTACAGGGCCTATTAGGGCACTCTAGGGCTAAGTGGTTAGACGGGTATATCGCTAGCACCCTAACTCAGGCTCGAGGAATCGCTGCAACCTCGATCCTAGCACGTAGGTAGCTTATAACACACGCTATACCTACCCTACAGCACACACTACACCTACCCTATAACACACACTACACCTACCCTACGGCACACACGACACCTACCCTACGGCACACACTTCACCTACCCTAAGTAACTCACACTTCACCTACCCTGTGATACACACTCTATCTACCCTATAGTACACACTCTACCGACCCTGCGACTCACACTCTACCTACCCTTTGGTACACACTCTACCTACCCTATGGTACGCACTCTACCTACCCTGCGACTCACACTACACCTACCCTGTGGTACACACTCTACCTACCCTGTGGTACATACTCTGCCTACCCTATGGTACACACTCTACCTACCCTGCGACTCACACTACACCTACCCTTTGGTACACACTCTACCTACCCTGTGGTACATACTCTGCCTACCCTATGGTACAGACTCTACCTACCCTGCGACTCACACTACACCTACCCTTTGGTACACACTCTACCTACCCTTTGGTACACACTACGCCTACCCTCTGATACACACTTTACTTACCCTTTGGTACACACTCCACTTACCCTGTATTATCTCCTTCTGTCTTAGTACTCTACCTTCTGTACCCCTGACACCTTCAGGCTCTTACCCTCTGTATTATTAGTATAGTCCTTCTGTATTTCAAGACTATTAGAGAGAGATAAAAACACTCGTCGCAAGCTAGCGTAGTTAGAAACAAATATAACCCAAACCTCAAACCCTAAGTATAGTCCTTCTGTATTTCAAGACTATTAGAGAGAGATAAAAACACTCGTCGCAAGCTAGCGTAGTTAGAAACAAATATAACCCAAACCTCAAACCCTAATCGCTAGCACCCTAACTCAGGCTCGAGGAATCGCTGCAACCTCGATTCTAGCACGTAGGTAGCTCATAACACACGCTATACCTAACCTACAGCACACACTACACCTACCCTATAACACACACTACACCTACCCTACGGCACACACGACACCTACCCTACGGCACACACTTCACCTACCCTAAGTAACTCACACTTCACCTACCCTGTGATACACACTCTATCTACCCTATAGTACACACTCTACCGACCCTGCGACTCACACTCTACCTACCCTTTGGTACACACTCTACCTACCCTATGGTACGCACTCTACCTACCCTGCGACTCACACTACACCTACCCTGTGGTACACACTCTACCTACCCTGTGGTACATACTCTGCCTACCCTATGGTACACACTCTACCTACCCTGCGACTCACACTACACCTACCCTTTGGTACACACTTTACCTACCCTTTGGCACACACTCTACCTACCCTTTGGTACACACTACGCCTACCCTCTGATACACACTTTACTTACCCTTTGGTACACACTCCACTTACCCTGTATTATCTCCTTCTGTCTTAGTACTCTACCTTCTGTACCCCTGACACCTTCAGGCTCTTACCCTCTGTATTATTAGTATAGTCCTTCTATATTTCAAGACTATTAGAGAGAGATAAAAACACTCGTCGCAAGCTAGCGTAGTTAGAAACAAATATAACCCAAACCTCAAACCCTCTTACTCTTAGCTTATACTTTCCTATAGAACTTAATAACTATAGTATCTCTCGAGGATTAGTTATAACTATAGCTAGCTTCTCTTTCTTCTTTTTCTTTCTTTTCAACTACTTATAGACCTTTTTACTAAGCTTATCTACCTTAATATATTTAAAGCTAATTACCTTTACCTCGCGGCTTTAATGCCTTATTAATAATAAGTATTAATTCGCTTATAATTTCAACTCTTTTATAAAGTAATTAATTTAGCAGATTACTAAGAAATATACTTTTTCTAAACACTTTACCTACCCTTAGGTATATACTCTACTTACCTTGTATTATTTCCTTCTGTCTTAGTACTCTATCTTCTGTACCTCTAATACTCTCAGGCTCTTACCCCCTGTATTATTAATATAGTCCTTCTGTATTTCAAGACTGTTAGAGAGAGATAAAAGCACTCGTCGTAAGCTAGCGTAGTTAGAAACAAATATAACCCAAACCTCAAACCCTTCTCTAGTATTTCCTTTGTCTCATAGTCAACGATTCTTCAATATTCGGCACAGATTGACACATGGATCGACTGATTGATTTCTTGATGCCGATAAAAACTCGTACTTTCGCGCTCAACTACCAGGTGAATGATCCATTCATCCAACAATAATTGAGCGCATTTCACTCTAGTCGTATCCTCGGATTCGGAACAAGACTCCTTTCCTTCCGGATGTGGCATCGTGTGGTCCTTGCGTTGTGCTATTCCTGGTTTCTTTGTTTATACGTATTAACTCACGTGCTTTTCAATCGTTCATTCCTCCCAACCTCGAAAGTGAAAACAGAAAACTGAATGTAAAGCTCTCTTACATATCGGGAAGGGCAGAAAGAAACACCCTTCCTCAGAACCCCCAGTTTGCGAGAAAGAAGAACAGGAAGCCAGCCCCGCCTTTCAATCTGCGTGTGGGAAACCAAACCTCGCTTCCTACTCTGGCCATCCCTTCAATTGTATCTCGAATTTACGAAAGACCTGTCGGCAAGAAGCAAAGAAAGAGAGGGGAATCTTCGTAAATCTGTGGATAGCAGGGAACAACTAAGCATTGCGCGCACGTCTGGTGTGTAGACTGGGGGGGCTACTCTGACTGATACATGATTTGTAGCCGCATTGCACTTTGCACTGCAGGTGAATTTTCGAACCGAGAAAAAGTATACAGTCCTACTAATCCAACGCCTTCCTATTGACGCGTGATCTCTTGGATTGACTTTTATTTATTCACGACTAACTTGACTTGGAAAAGGTTCCGTCCGCTTCCTCTTAGTTTTGAAGGCACTCGAATTGTCATTCATAAGACACGAACCTGTGCCAACGAACGATACCCCAGCCATTCAGTATATCAGCACGAGCTCTTTATCCTCCCTCTTCCAGCTGGAATCATGTCTCGACGAGATCCTCGCCCATCCTCAGATTTACTTGAAGCTCGAGGTCCCAGTCCAGCTTCTGGTACGACTTCAGGTGCCACTGTAGCTGTGCAGCCTGCCTTAGTCCAACATCTCGCCGATGCTACTAATCTTGGCCCTGACGATCTTGCGGCCTTACAGTTACAACTTGAAGAAATGGAACAATCCCTGAAGGCTCGTGGGACGGAGGAGAAGAAGGTCAGTTTCTCCGCACTTCTTTCTTGTCCTTTCATCACCACTACCTTCTTCTTCGGACTTAAGATTGTCTTCACTGACTTCTATCCTCCGCCAGAAACAAACCTCTCCGAATTGTTCCACTCGAACAAAGACACAAGCCCATGAGAATAAAAGGAAGGCCAACATTACACGCCAAGTTAGGGAATCTTATACTCTTATAGCCCAAGATTTCATAAAGTTTCAAAATATTCCGCCATCAGCTCACGCCAGCAGGAGATCCCAGTCCGATGGGTTTATTCCACCTACCGCCCCTTCACAATATCGTCAACGATCCTGTGGGCTTGAAAAGTTACAACATGTCCCCGCGGTTCTTCGCTTCATTGTGAAGACATTCTTCTTTCTACTCCCTTACATTATCTTGATCTACTTACTTGTACTTGTCCTATATTTCACCGTCTTTACCGATCGAGAAATATCTGTCAGTTCCATAGTTCTGCAAATGGCCATCTTCCCAATTACGACACCCGCCTCCTTCCTGTTATGTCCGATTCCGGGCGTGCGTCAATTGGACGCCCAAGGCTTTTCGCTTTGTCCAGGATCCAATAACACTTCCTCATTTTTCTCGTCTGATGAAACGACACCCTCCCAGAGTAACGCCGGCAGAAGAGGTGGTGAATATGATCTACCTAAGATGGAAGACTTCGAGGTCATGGACCGATTCGAGAGCCTCATCTCAACCGCCTTCTGGGAAGAATCACTCGCACACACACACGGCATCGAAGCCGTAGCCAATTACCTCCGCGCCTCGCGCTCGTCATACCAATCTCTCTATAACGCCTGGAGATGGACTCCTGATCCAACCCTTCGCGATCGGCGGGAGAACTTGCTAAAACGCCTGGTGGAAGTAGTGGCCTGTCTGAATGATGAGGCCGACGCCCTAATGGACTTCCTTGGTACGACTCGGAGTACGTGGTTGACTATTGAAACCACGCTGGGCTTTTTCCGGGTGAAAATGAAACGCCTCCTTGAATCGTTACCGTCGTCGTCACCAGAAGGATGGTGGGCGCAAGCTTGGGACTGGACGAAAGCAAGCGGCAGTAGGTACTGGAGGAGGCAGGCGGAGGGTTTGAAAGCCCAATATGTCTATTACGCCACTAGCATTATTGCCGAGATTGACCGGTTGATTGCAGACCTCGATAAGACTATCGACTTTGCTAGCGTAACGGACGAGTCCGTTGAACATGTGAGGAGCGACTTACATAACCTGCAGGCTGATAGGAAGCAGCAATGCGATGCGCAATGGGATGCGCAATCTTGGTGGGTGAAATACTGGTGGGAGAAAAAGGGAAGTGAGTGGTTGAACGAGGAGAGGATAGTCAGCAATTTGGTTGACGGTCATACGGATATGATTGCCTCGTTGAGTAGGGTGCGAAACATGCTGAAGAACAAAAGAAATGACTGGTATGATAGTTCATTCTCCTCTTCTCCCCCATGTGCTCTCTGCTTTCCATAATCCTATTTCCTTGTTCTGCATTCCGGTTGTTTCTCTGCTAACCTCTGAACCCACTCTCAGGCAAGAATTCCAGAGAATCCTCCGACGTGGTGACATTGATTTTAGTGTCCTCAGCAATCGCTCCTCATCCTCAACATCTGCCGATTCTGAATCTTCTTTCACCTCAAGTGGTAGTAACAGTAAAGGTGAAGCGGCTCAAGGTAAAAAGCGCACCTATGGCCGAGGGAATGAGAAGGTCGCGTTCGAGCGACATTTCAAGCTTGTGGATAGGGCGTGGCAAGAATATAAGCATAGGTCTAACGCTGAAATAAGAAGGAAAGGAAGGAGGGCATGGGATGATGAGGATGATGAAGTGAGGAGAGAAATCGAAGGCGGGAAAAGGATGGGGTAAAGATTCAGACCAGGATAGTTATGTAGGTTGGTGGTTGGATAGATGGATAAGTGGCTGCGTGAAGACAGTGGCTGGATGGGCGGATAGTTGAATGGACAAATCGCTACATACAGGGTAGTTCAAGCAGCAAGAGAAGCAGAAGAAAGTACGCAGTCTTCAATGAAAGTCTTGTTTGGTTTACATCTTTGATGTTCCCGTTTGTCAATCACAACAGTATCACTATCATTTCAAATGTCAGAGAAGACAACCATGCCTAGCAATAAACAAGGATATACAGTGTGAGATATAAAGAGCTTGACCCTCTGCTCTCTTTTGGCTTCTACTGTTCTCTTTTTAGGGATATAATTCAGCCTTGGGGTAAGGCTCGCTGCTGTAAAGGCTCAAGTTGGCTACTTCTTGGCAGATACAGGTACGAGACAACGATAGTAGCCCATCACAGTTGTGTGATTATCGGAATCAAGCTTACCCTTGGTAATTGCATCTCCAAGAGCTGAAACAGCAATTTGTGATCCTTCGGTACTGGAGGATGTCGGACGCGGCGACGGAGTCGTAAAAGGCGGTTGAATGAAACCTCAGACTCAGTCTTTTCAGAGGCAAGCACGCACTCGTGCAGCTGCAAGTGATCATTTGCCTTTTCTTCGCAGCATCGTAAG
The DNA here is from genome assembly GCF_030347475.1 of Cadophora gregata. NCBI lineage: Eukaryota > Fungi > Ascomycota > Leotiomycetes > Helotiales > Ploettnerulaceae > Cadophora > Cadophora gregata. Next base: position 1,888,518 of record NW_026695937.1, on the reverse strand, counting down.
GTAAATATGTTATATGACGCGGTTCATAGTGCTTTCAGTATTCAATTAACGCACCTTCAAGTGGAAAGGAACCTCTCGAGAGTGCTGTATCCCGTAGCAGCTGGTAACTCACAACTCTTTACCTGCTTACAAGCGCTCCACATTTTTATTCGCATTATCTGAATGTCGTTCGTCTCGAGGGGAGCTATCTCTTGGATGGTGTCAGGTCGGCCCAGCTGGCCAGCATGAGGCGTGAGATGGGAAAATTGGTGTTTTGGAGAATTCATGGAAGACATGGCTGTACTTCCCGCTGTTCTGTGGGCTTCAAAACCCTGAATCAGTCAAAATTGGAGGTCTCAGTAACACGGGAATATTTGCAGTAAGATGTGCCAACAGGAACGAGTTTTACGCATATATAACAGTGAGGATTGATATGCAGCCCATTTCTCCGGGATGGGCCTGAAAGTTTCGAACTCACTGATGCGAAGTATGACTTCGTGGCGATTTCCAAGTCGTCCAACTTCTAACTTCTACTGGCCTGGAGAGTCTAATTGTATCACTGCTGAAAGTTAGATAACACGATAGCATGGAAACTTACACCAGTCTTTGTGAATAGAGTGGATGGATGGTCTGGCGTATAGGAAAGCTTTGGCGTGGGTCACAGGTAAAGTTTGGGATGGAGAACGCCTGATATGACGAGCATTCTGTTTCAGTAATGCAAGCAGCTGAGAAGCTCAAGCTTGATGGAATCTCTGAAGATTTTACCACGGTGAAAGGGAATGCATCCTTTTTCTTACTTCAAGAGTACTGCAAAGCACATCCACTGCTTCCTTGAGGAACATAAGTTCTCCAATCCTCTATTACTTTCTTATATCCTTTTATACCTCTGTGTCCCTTTCTATCTTTTCTCTCTAACATCTAGACTTTCACTCCCACTCATCCTACTCATCTCTCGGGTATGGCGTATATATAGGTGGTACTTCTATCCTTGGAACTGGAGAAGGCGTCACAGATTGCGTCTCTCTTCGAGCTTGGTGCTGCTGTCCGAAATGCTCCCCGTTTCCGCTCACTTGTCGATTCTCGTTCCCTATCACATGTTCATAGCCCTTGTCATAGTTTACCGGTCCGCTATAGTTCTGCTTGGGATCGTACTCTTCTTTCGCTGCTGGAAGCTGCTGCTGATATAATGGTTGAGGATCCGAAGTGGAAATTTGCAACGGGGAAGGACCATACTGGTATGTCGATGTGGCTTGCATTTGTGGATTATCCAATGGCGGGTTTCCATGCAGGCTGGGATTGTGGGCTTGCTGTCTTGAATGGCTGTACTCCACCGTTGAAGAATATTGCTGTTCATACCAAGAATTGTTCGTTCTTGGTGGTGTGCCATGTTGATATGCTGGTCCGGGACTGGCCATACGTAAGTGTGTCGTTGAATCTGTTGGGTTATTAACAATCATGAGGTGCAAAACATCCTTCTCTGATCAGCAAATTCCCACTTGAGTTTCTGGAGCGACCTTACAGAGTGCATAACTTTCTCCTTTATACTCTTCAACGTCCCCGGTTTCTTCTTCTCTTTTTCTCGCTTAGGTGTCTTCCGCATGTCATCCTTGGCATTCGATAAATAGCTCGGATCGGCGTATTTACTCGTGAATGTTGGTTTAGGGCCAACGAGCGTTGATGCAGGATTTTCTTGCGCCTAGTTTAACTCAACAAAAATATTCATCGCATACATCACCATTTGCAAGGGTGAAGATGAATCAAAAACCTACAAAAGTTGTCTGTGCTCGACGATCTTTGAAGTCAGATACAAAGTCCGCCATTTTAAAAAAGCCGTTTCGGGAAGGATCGAGCGTTTGCGGGGGAGCCGAGTCGGCAAAGACGAGAGGGCAAGAATCAGGTAATGTGAAATCTTGTTTCTGATACGAGTTCCTTCCGCTCGGTGCTTTCGGAAACAAACGTGGGTAAGGTGATGGAAACTGAGATCCATTCGACGACACATCTACATTTAACATATCTCCTGTCTGTTGAGGTTTGTAGGTCATGATTATGGCATACAGACCATGTGGTACGAACAATTTCGTGTTCATCTTGTCGAGGTATGATTGAGTTCTATACTGGATTAGACTGTCACATTTATTCTAAGTCCTGGGAGAAACAAACTGGTGATTTGACTGCGCTTGCTTCGCTACTTGAACAGCGACTGGGACAGCCATCGAGACGATCATGGGAGTGATTCCGGGAAGAAATCCTACACCGGCTCCCGCGACGTTGACGACGTGAAAATAGGGCGATGCCTGGATGCGTCGGTTAACCTGCGTGTGGTTTCCGAATCCCTTTTTGGTAACACAAGAAGAGGTCTTCTTACCTTGCTCTCCTCATTGAAGCGATCGATGAAATCCAAAAACGTCACTTCGTCAATGCCCGCCCCCATGAGTGCTGGTGCATAAGCTCGCACCCAGCCGCGCGATTTGTCCTGCGGTCTTCGCTGTGGGATGATGACAGGGAGTGGCAACTCTCGTCTTTCTCGAGATGAAAGATGTTCGTTGGGTTGTTGGTATAATAGAGCATTGTGAGAGCGAGAATAGTATCCGTACTTTGAAGTGTGGGGAGCACTTTGGGTTGAAGATGGGTGTGAGAGAGCTGTTGCCGCTTCGACGGTGAAGCCGTAGCCGGAGGAGATAAGACCCGATAGTTTGCCCATTGTGGTTGAGAAAATTCAATCAAAGGCACAAAATTGGGAAAGATGTTTTTTGACTGATTGACAGATAAATGTGAGGTTTAACATGCCGAGTTGATATAGCAAGAAGAGCAAGTCTTATGTATGTGAACGACCTTTGAATTCAGCCACAGTGGCAGCTCAGCTCAAATTGTCTCGAAATGGCTCTCAACTCGCTGACTAGAAACTAAGGGGTATTTTAGACACTCGACTGCAGACACAGGTTATTTGGGGGAGTTTTGCTTTACAACTCCCAAGTTGCAACAAAGCATGTTGGGTGGATTGCCCATGAACCGGCGCTCTGAGTCAGCGAAGCGAGCTGGTCGCCTAAATAGGAAGGGTTTGAGTTACCAACAAACACTGCCGGTATACACGTACACAGCGACAGTTATAATTTCTATCAACAAAGAAGGCTCTTTCGGCCCATCTGATGTCATTAAATGGAAGTAGAAGCAATCTAAGAAATGCTCTTCAGTCTGCAATTGAATCCTCTTCTTCTGGCTACTCGTCCTTTTTACTGCTATTTTTGCTTTTGCTAATAGATGTCCTTATTCTATTACCTCCAGTCTCATGTTATTGGTAGTATAAAATTTCCTTTTCCTTATTTTACCAAGTGTAAAGGTATAAATTGGACTGAACTAACTCTGATAATGTTGAGAAGTAACCCTAAAGATTAATTAAAGTAGTGGATATGATACATAAAACAACCTGCGGAGCTAGGAGAGGAATCAAAGAGGTGCTTGTCTTAAAGGTGAGTCCTACGCCTTTTCTAGATCTGGGACGTCTTCTGTTGTTGAATTGTTGAACTAGTGTGTCCGCTTTTCCATGCAGTTGCGCCAAAGTCCTTCGATCCTCAGTATCCTGCTTTGTCCAGAAATGATTGACACTAAGAGAGACGCGCCTCAAAAGCGATCTGTCCGCCAAGAGTTCACTCATGGAGATCCTCCACCAAAGTCCTGGTGCAGAATCTCTAAAGGTGCATCCATGGGTGATTAACATCCCGCACTGCATGAAGTGATTTGCTTACGAGATCAGCCTAGTCGGACAAGACGGAACAGGTCATCATAGATGTCGCCGCAGCACCTATAGGCTTTGCAGTTTTCCGAAGTCCAAGGCCTAGGACAGTCATACGAAATCTCAAGCAGCACCTCACCTCACCTCAGTCCGGTTTTTGGGCAGGACGTGCGACGACCTGGGACAGCTACGTAGTGCAGATGGTGAAAGCCGAGTCCGCCGCCAGATCGAAAATTGTATCTTTATCTTCTCATTTGGCAACTATGACATAGCTCTTCTGAGCGTTTTAATGAATGCCAAACGAGCCGTGCTGCGAAGAACCACCTGACGTCGCGTGTGATTATCAATCAAATATCCAAAACTCTGGTCGGAGAACGGGTAGCAGCAGCTTGAGCCGCTGAGGGTGGGGGTACGGGTAACGGCAACATCGAAGGTGGGGGGCTTTGACCTTGCTCGAGGTTCCGGTGCACATCAGACAAGGACAAATTTATTGGAGGTGTGGCTAGGAAGGCATTCGTTTCTGAAAGCATAGTTGTAGCTGATGAGGCTGTGTTTGCTTTCGTGTCTGCGATATCCAAAGGCATCTTGCTTCGTGGAGGCGTAGCGAGAGGAAGATGAAGATGGAGATGGACATGGAGATGGATGTGCAGACGAAAATGTATATTTAACCATGGAAGATGCGGGTTTCTTGAAGTGCGTGTCTTTGACTCAGGCTTTGGAGGCACTTAGCTACCTGTGTAGGCAGGTTAGGTAGGCAACGAAGTAAGGTAGGTAGGTGCCAAGGAGGGAAATCTTGTCACATGACCCTCCGCGACTGAAATCAGCCGGACACAACTAGACATAACGAGACAAAACAAGACACAATAGTATTCTGTAAGATACAACAAGATGCAACAATTCACAACTAGATACAACTGGACACAACTGATAAGACTCGTTGAGTGTATCCCTTTGGGCAACTCGGCACATATCAGAAGCGGCTGTTAAGCGAAAGTATTTGAAATTCAATGTCCTGCTCAACTTACTACGACTTCTAGGATAACACATCATGGCCAAGGCTAGGTTGGCTGGTCTTAGACCTCAACGGCGCATTCGATTGATTCATTAATCAATCAGTCAGCCAGCCAGCCAGTCAGCTAGTCAATCAATATTCTTTGCTTTGAGCACATCATCAATCAAGTCAGCAGCCAAATCAGCAGCAAAGTGTCCAACGGCAAGCAGCAGCTTGAAATCAAGCAAGCCCTACGATTGCCTAAGTGAGTAATGAGACAGTCTCGGTAGTCCACTAGCTAAGTGCCGGTTTTGTTCACGGGGCAGATGATTACCCAGCCACGAAACACATTCCAACGAAGAGACATGTCGATCATCATCAAAAATCAAGCCCATTCAAATAGTTACCATTTCTCTTGCCATTCTTATCTTGACCTTTTTAATTCCACTCCTGAGCATTCATTCTACCAGAGTTACTCGCATCCCAAACAAAAAATGATTGGGTTCTCTCCTAAAAGCACTTACGCGCAAAGCCTATCACCTGGATCGTTACAAATAATAATAACGGTGAGATTCTTAAATTTGGCTTCCATGGTTAAACTAACAAGCTAGGTGGTATGCATTCTGTCGATTCTCCTTCCCCGCGGCCTCATCAGACTGAGCTCCGGCGCAATTATCCTCAGCTTGTTCCTTTACACCATCAACTTCACTACCGACCCATCACGAGGGTCGTATCTCGCAGGTGTGTCTTGCGCAGGATTAACCCTACGTTGGATTGATCTGGTAGGGATTCATGTACCGGAAAGGGACTTCTGGGAAAAGGGTAGCAACAAAAAAGATTCGCCAAAGACTTCCTTTGAGCGGTTGAAGTGGTTCATCTACCTTTGGAATAGTCAAAGGTTCGACATTCATTGCTTGAAAGGCCAAGCGCTGACAGGTTTCTAGGGGAGTGGGATGGAATATTGAACCGGACTGTCTTCCGGCAGCTCACAGGCCACATTGCACGCGATCTATGTTTGTCAAGGACAGTCTGCTCGCTGCTTTCAAGGCCTACCTTGGCTTTGACGTCACACAAGCTATTCTGCAAACGTATCATGCAACAGAAAAAAACTTGTTCTTTGAGATGTCACTTCCGAAACAAATATTTATTGCTTGGGCGGCCGCATTTAAACTTTTCTATAGCATCGCCCTCCTCTATGCCATCGGGAGTGGGTTAGCTGTTGTAGTGGGAGCTTATCAGCCGGTAGATTGGCCTCCAATATTCGGCTCTTTTAAGAAAGATGCGTGGAGTATCAGGAAGATGTGGGGTTCTTGTTGGCATCAATTAATGCGCCGGCCGTGTGCCGAGGGGGGTAAAGTCGTAAAAAGCTATTGTGGGTTTCGGACTGGAAGCTTTACAAGTAGGTACTCTCAGATCTGGGTCGGATTTGCTGTAAGCGCCGCGATACACCATGCCGGAGCAATCGTAAGCATGTTGGATAATAGTCGGTGGCAAGTGTTTTACTTTTGCATCCAGCCAATGGGTATTATGATCTAAGATGGGGTCATGGGAATCGCTCGACGTTGTGGTGTTCAAAAGACGGGTAAGTTCCCTTTTTCATCTTCCATCCAAGGATCTGAAGCTGACTTTCAAGCATGGACGAAAATACTCGGGCATGTCTGGGTCATGGTCTGGTTCTCGTGGAGTTTGAGATACATTGTTGCTTGTCAACCAAAGTCATGGGTTGAAAACTCCGCTGTACCTAGTCTTATAGGCGTGCTGTTTCCATGGCTCGCATAAGATGTGTATTACACAATGTGTGTCTCGCAGACTCAAAGCATGGAAATTGAAATGCCTTGGTAAATCCAGTTCGGCGTCTTCTGATCCATATATTCTAGAGACGTGTGAGTGTCTGGATATAGGAGAGTCTGGATTCCGTCCTGTTCTTATATGAAAGATACATTTCTAGAGGATTTTATATTCTTATTGACTTACACTAGATGAACCTGGATTGATCTTTGAAATCAAAGCAAATAAACAAAGATCAACGGTTTTCTTTTCAAACTCGATTCCGAAACAAACAAAATCTGACCGGCTCGCTTAATATTTCCCCCCAGCAGAGATACAAATTCCTAGAATCATCACTCTTGCGTGCGTGCTTGCTACATAGCTTACCAAGCGACACGTCCAGGATTAGTCGACGTTAGTATATGGTCAAACGGAAAAGATAGGGGAAAAGGTAGAGGTTTAGGTTGCCCTTCGTTAGCTGTTACGCTGATATACGACTGTGATGTTGCGGAGAATCTTCTGGATCTGATAGCTTGGACATTTGAGGTAATAGAAAGAATAAAGACGGGGCGGCTATTATTGGGCCTATTGTGATGATCGGCCTGCAGTTTTCATTCCTGAAGACTTATCCTTCTGTGTCTTATACTTAGGATTCAGGAGCTAGACCGGGGCTTTACAAGGGCAGACACAGGCGTAAACAGCAGTTGGTTTGGGAATATTCAGTTACTCTAGATATAGGCATGGATCGGTATAACCCCACTTGCAGGTTGAAACACACTGAAGACAGAGAATAAACAGAAGCCTTCTATGCTTCCCTGTTGACAAAGATCGCCTACCACTGCAATTAGTAGTAGATGCTCAGGAGAAAAATTGCCCTAGGGCTCATATTCTGGATCTGCTAATGCTTCCATCTTCAAGACCTTGTCCTCTTCTGCCTTGAATCTCTTCTCATCCCGCTCTAGCAATTTCTCCTCAGGCGTGAGTTCCCTCGGGCGCTTCTGTTTCCAAGTCTTTTTGATCTTAACACCCATATTGCTGTCGATCAACGCTATCTGGGCCTCTGCGGCCTGTAAGTATTCGCACATCTTGCTCCCTGTTATCACAATCTCTTCCTCTGGTGCCTGCTTCTCGTTGAATATGGTGTTGGGCGCGAAGTCTCGCAGAGGAATTCGGAGGTCGCATGTAGGAGAAGAGATTGCATTGCCATTGCCATCGCGGAACATCTGTAGAAATCAGCTTCTTATTGTAAAGAATGTAGTAGGGTATATACCTGGCCATTAATAGTCTGCCTGGCAACTAAAGTATCTATTCCCTCAACATCTACAACAGCAGGCTCCCACACTGAAAGCGTCGCCATGCCTGCATTATCCCCTCTATACTCAATGTCAATTCCCACTACGACTTGAATGTTCGCATCGGAGCCTAGGATATATTCATCTGCCAGGTGTGGTAGATCTCTCTTCTTCTGGCTATGCGACACTTCGATAATCACGCTGGGAAACTGTGCCTTTAAGTGCTTGAACTGCGCATCCGGGTCATGTCGTCCATAGTCTGGGTCAGAGCTTTTAAATGTAGTAGATGCACGCGACTCAATCTGCCGAGCGAATGATGCGGAGGGTCCGCGAATAGCCTCCAGTTGATCTTGGATCTCTTTCACGATCCTCGCAATGAACTCCTCGTGTCTATCTCCGGGCATTCGAAGTACGAGTCGTTTAGAGGAAGGGAAGTAGTCGAGTCTGCAGCGAACAACCAAATGTCAGAGTTCAGACACTGTCTGACCGTCTGGCTGTCTATCTGTCCACGGGGCACATACCGTAATTTGTCTTCAGCAAATCCTGCGAGCTCCTTATCTCGTTCTAGCCGCTGCTCGAGATCAGAAAACTCCGCGGCGTCTAACTTATACACCGGCCACAATGTCGGCACTCTCGTTTGTCCTGTCCTCTTCAGGCAGCGAATATCTTCGAGAGCGCGGAGCACCGCCGAGCTCGAGCTCGATTTCTCTTCTGAAAGCGGCGGCGTTGGGGGGCTGGCGATGAAGCTCCCTGTGGGTGTGGTGTGGGTGTGGAGTAGGACTTTGCCAGAGACAGTCATGTTATTTCTGATGATATTGATATGGCTCATGGAGATGGGGGAGGAGACGATGATTCGTTTGCTGTTATCGTTGTGATGAAGGTGAAGGTGATGATGGTGATGGTTGATGTTGAGGCTGGTCAAGGGAGGCGCGGCGCGTGCGCAACGTGGCAGAGGTCCGGCATTAGAATGGACCCCCCCCATCTTACGTCACCCCACTCCTTGCCCTAGCTTCGCGTAATTCAGGGGAAACGTAAACATTGGATGCCAGCCAGTGTCTGTGGGATTGAAGTAAGACAAGCTGTCGCTCTCTTCAGTCAGGCTTCAAAGCTGCGATGTATCCGTCATTTGCCTCAGGGTCCACCACCATCACAGTCGACTCGGATTCCATTCGCACCCAAGCTCCTGCCCTTCGCAGTGTAATGATACGCAGCCGATTGGTAACAATTTCCTGAAAGGCTAGGCTCTACCACTCTCATCAACCCGATCAACCACCACATTAATTTATTCTATTGGTAGCTTACAACATAAGCACTTTCTAATTGTCATAATAGGCCAGACTCGCCCAGTTATGTGTTGATTCCATTTTTAGTAAAGGGCGGCCTCGCATGATGTTGGTGTCAGCCCAGAAGCTCCAAGTTTCAAGCACAGGACATCTCAAAAGCGCGTCTGGCCTGTGATCTCTCCAAGACCTTACCCGTCGACTCCTAGGGAAGAGATTGCCGTAACTGATGTTACGTATTTCGTTGAGTTCTTTTCGGGTTCTCTCGCTGACAGTTGACAGTTCGTGGTATCTCATCTTCGACGCGTTTTAACCCCAACATTAATTTCCTACTTCTTCAACGCCATAGCTATTTCACGAGTAGCGATTGAGGCTACCTTTTGCTTGTTCTAGGATTTTCAAGTCAATTTCAATGGCTATTCCATTAACTGCCATCCGGAATACCTTTTTACAGGGCTCAAAAATAGCGCATGTGCCCTGCGGTACAGCTGGCTGCTAAGTCTTTAGCGCCTGGCTTCAGCGTTGTGCCCTGTAAGCGTGTATTTCTGGCGGTTAGGGGATGGCGGTTCTTACTCTCCACTTATTTCAGGGTGTTTCTCTTTCCTTTCGCATCCTTGCATCTTACTTGTTATTTCCTTTACTACACGGGCAAGGCCGAAGCAGCATTATCCGAATATTCAAAGTATCAGATGGACAAGCAGGGTATCATAGAATAATTGAGATTGCAGATCTGCCACAAGGAAGCAAGGCTATTTGATTTTCGGGATGCAATGTCTTTCTTCTCCTCTACTTTTGTAATTTTCTCACTTGAAAGGAGAAATGCACAACATCGATTCCTGTCTACCTGTAGCTGTACCAGCAGCGACATTTTCCCCCTCAATATATCTCTTAAGCATGGTCGCCAGCCATTAAGATGTTGTTTTATGCGATTATTGAAACAGCTGGAAGCAAAATTATCCCAGCCCTAAAGTCCGCTCAAGCAATAATCATTCGTCGTTGACCTTGACAGCTCCTCACAGATCCCACAGGAATAGTAACTAGCTTTAGTCGTCCACAGTGTAAACCAACAGACGGCTACTTAGCAGTTCCACCACTAGTATTCGAACCGCTATCTTCAGCAGCATCATTCGTCTTGACATTATAGCCAGCCGCGGCAGCTTCATGTGCGGTCATCAACTTTAGTTTCATTCCAGGAGGGAGTGTGGCTTGTAGGTCCCGTTCGATGTCGCCGAAGGACTTGTGATTCGTAGTAATCCCGCCAGCGTCTCGTCCTGCCTTGAACGCACGATCTATCTCGGCGACAGATAGATTCTCCATGGGAACTCCCCCAGTAGCCTCATGCATGGCGCGCTCCATTCGGATGATCTTACAGACAGCCTTATGGTATGCCCAATTCTTAGCCTGGCACTCCTTCGAGCAATACCTGATGGCTGAGTTAGCTCTGAAAATGATGAGACGAACGAACTACGTACGAAATGCTCCTGCATCCTGCACAGAGCTTCAAGTTTCCTCTTGTTGTACCACATGTTCGGCAGCCTTCAGGACCAGCGTTCTTCAACTCGACCTGAGGTGGAATCAATGAAGTAATTACCTCCTGAAGAATCCTTCGAGCTTTGCCATCGCATATGCCTGCAGTGACACAAACGGGGGCTTGGAGATCGCGGATGGACGGTTCACAGCCCGATTGAGGAGAAAGGAAGGAGATATAGCAGCCGACAGTCGATGTGGCAGGTCTTGGGCAGATAGTGCATTTAAATTGGCGGGTAAGTAGCATATCCTTGGTGTGGGAAACACCTAGAGCATGGACGAATCGGGAAAGGGTATCTCTGTAGTCGGATTCAATGTGGTCGCCAGTACCGGGGACTTGGCCGCACAATACCGCAGGAGCTTGTTCGGTGAAGGTGAAACTGGATACGGCGCCTTCAACGTCGAGAAGTCTTGGGTCGCCGAGCCAGACATGATATTTGATGGGGATAGTTGGAAGAGCCATATCTGGTGAACGAGAAGGCTGCGTCGAATGGCGTTTCTCTCGGATGAGACTATCCGGGGTTATGTGGATCACAAAAGAGGTGACAAAGACCTGTCCTGTTTGACAAAGGAAGCACGATGGAGGTGGAGCTGATAGTGAAGGTGGAGGTGGAGGTGAAGGTGAGGGTAGAAAAAGAGGTAGAGGTGAAGTGAAGGTTCTGAACTGAAATTTGAGGCGAACTTGAGAGAAGAAGGGGGAAGGGAGAGACGAAGGGCAGACAGAAGAAGAGGAGAGTAAGGCGCTAGGGATTAAAGGTACCGTGACTCCTGTCTCGGCTACCTATCTAGGTAGGTACCTTAGGAGAGCTCAAAGTAGAAGGCACGTTTGCCCCGACCGTGGGAGGGGTACTTTATTGATACGATACCTTTGAAACTGCTAAGAAAATCAATTCACCATTGACTGACCGTTATAAAGTCTAATATCGCCACCCGAATTGCTGTTGGGGTCATTTTTGAGGTAGAGGTGAGGGAAATGGCCGGCCAGAAATGGTCGCTTCTCGTATAGAATCATTTTTGTTGCATCGTGATTGTCGCAAAAACATGAATTACTAAAGTCGAGCTACGAGCCAAAGGAAAAGTAATAAGCATAGAGCAAACAGTCAGAATTTTAGAGTTTTCAAGGTCGATAATTTGAAAACTCGCTGCATGCGAGGTACCTCAAAAGCTTTCGATGAATATCGAGAGAGACGGAGAGAGCGGATTCACGTGTACGCTCTGGGGAAGACCTCCGGAGCCTGCACCGGTTTATTACTTTTGCTTAACCTATTTCCTGACCGCATATTTCTTTCGGCAGAGCTCTCTTTGTCACTTTGAACGACTCTGTTGAAGGTCTTCTCGATACAATCCTGGTTTATTATTTTTTCCCTGGTAGTTCTTCTCCCAACTTTGATTAGTATCGTGAGAAACATCGTCGGTATCGTCGTTATAAGACGTTTTAAAAGTGTTAGTTGTCGTACTTCTCCGCCTATAGCTCGACTTCTGGTTTGCTATCATGGCAATCTCTGCGCGAAGTTCTTGTTCGCCCCGGACAAGACTATCGAATAGGACGTTGGAGTCAATAGAGATATGGTCAGATTCATTGGATCTTGGAAGCTGAGTGCAGATCGTGAGGTCGTCATAAGTAAAGAACACGTCATGGAACACAGCTTGAGAGAAATGGCTAGTGGGATTCAGTGATGTTCGCATAAGAAAAGAAATACGGAGTTGATTAACCTTGGCGTCAAGTACCTTTTGTACTGTCACACTTTGTCGTCTGCTGTTCTTGGGCTTCCAAATTGAGATGGTAGCAAGCTTGGAGTGTGGATCGTGGGGAGGTGTTTCGTCTATCATATCCAATATCAATGCCAACCACAGTCTTGATTCTGCCACTACTCCCAAGGATGTGATCATGCGCCACATCGTCTAGGCTGTTGGAATTTGGAGAAGGTAGAATGAAAGTTTTAGTGGCACAGATAGTTAGTGTCGCATGATTGCTTCAAATGAGACAGTTGTGACTCTCACCTTCTATAGGCAGAAATACGACAAAGATTTCTCGGGAAATGCTCCCTGCAACTTTTGGCGAGGGCGATGGATTGATACGCGACAGATTGATACACGACCAGGGTGAGATTTCTGGCCGTTCCCAAGAGATTATGCCCAGTTAAAAATTGAGTTTGTACTCAGGCAATATATCTAGTGGTTGGGCCGACTAAGAAGTTCTCGAAGATGGAGAATAGAGATCTTGTCGAAAAATCTATGGGGAAAATGAAGAGGACAATCTTTGAGAACTTGAGTGGTGCCATGGTAGGATATTCTGTGTAGTGGTGGCTTGTGACAGATCTTCTTGACTTAAAGCTGCCAAATACTGAACACTTGATTACATGCTATGAAAACGATTCTTGGCGGGGAAGTTCAGGCGAGACGCGAGAAGAGATTAACGTTGGTGGAGCTTGCCGATGTCTGGGAAATGAATAGCCAGCTCACAATCAATTCAGAGTAATTTCCTTATCGTCCCGAGTGTTCGTTTTCTCCCTGTGAGCAGACATACATTGGAGTCGAAAACAGAATCGAACATTATGTCCATACGAAGCGTATGTTTACAATCAATATTTACTTTCGGCTATTGTACCTTGGCGGATTTAGTCGGGTTTAAGACTCGCCCCGCAAGAGCATTCACATGTCTCAACGTCACCATTTTAATTAAATGTCAGACGCGCATATTCATATAATAGAGCGAAGTGATCTTTTGTTTTCCAGTGATATTTCCTAATTATTTTACAACTTCCATTCGGTCCAGACAAATCGATCAGTATGTCGACCTCTAAAATCACTGTCCTCGTGACAGGCGGCAACAACGGCATCGGCCTTGCTGCATGCCAACTTTTCGCTACCCAACCCAATTACCACACTATCATGGCTAGTCGTTCTATTGACAAGGGACAAAAAGCACTCGCATCAATCCAGTCTTCAAATCCGGTTGGTTCGATCTCTCTAGTTCAGCTGGACATCACCTCGGACTCCTCTATCGCCGCAGCCGTGGAAGAAGTCAAGTCCAAACACGGACACTTAGATGTACTGATCAACAACGCCGGAATTTGCCCCATGGACTTCTCTCGAACTGTTCTCCGCGATGCTCTTGAAACAAATGCCATCTCACCCTCAGTGGTAACAGAAGCTTTCGCACCGCTCCTCCTGAAATCCAGCAGCCCTCGCATCATCTATGTTACTTCCGCCCTGGGATCAATCCACAATCGTGAAGATCCCAAGAACAACGCTTACAATGAAGCGTACAAAGCGTATCGAATCAGTAAAGCTGCGTTGAATATGGTTGTGGCGTGTGACGCTTGGGAGTATCGGGACAAGGCAAAGGTGTTTGCATTTTGTCCTGGATATGTGATCAGTGATTTGGCAGGGCAAAGGGAAGCAAAAGAGAAGGCTGGATTTGCAAAGAGTCCTGAGGGAAGTGCGAGGGGGTTATTTGCTATTGCGTCCGGGAAACGGGATGAGGAGAATGGGCTGTTTTTACATGATGAGAAGGCTGGGGAGGTGTATCCTTGGTGAAGAAAACAATCGGACTAGATGGAGTGTTCCATTGGGGCAGGAATCAATCTTGATCACTTACGGGCTATGGTGGTGCTTGTGGAGTAGCAAATCAAAGTTTAGGGCGCGTGAGGATCTGAATTTGAATGCTAATATTCCCAGAGTTAAGTTTCCGGGAGCTGGGGAGTATATGTTATGCAAACTCACCTTGAAGGGGAAAATCCAAAAGTTGCAGTGTGTGGTGCTATAATTCAAAGTGACAGTACCTCACAAGTATAAGTCCTTCTAAGAATAGACTAAGTAGTTGGATGAGCTCAGGCTGCGGACGTGCTTGATATTAGTTGTGCGAACTTAAACCTTGAACGTACTATTAGAAATATGGGGATTGTATGCGTAGACTTAGTACTGTAGGCCGTACTACTGAGTACGCTACTCCTTTATATAGGAGATTCTCTCTCTCTGTAGTAGCTCCTTATGCAACTGTAATTCTGACACGTACAGATATTCTGCCCTGGTATGTTTATCTTATTCCGCGTTTCTAATTAGAAATAACTGAGATTATAAAGCTTACCTTACAGCTTACTTGGAGTAATTCAAAGTCACCTATTTGCATGGACGATTTCAGAGACTCATCGAATGTTGCAGGTGAGACTTACCTACTACCAAATACAGCTGCCATGATCACGTGCACGTGGGTTCGTGTGGTTTGGGCGATGCTTGCACTCGCTCCTCCATCTCCGTTCAAGCCAGTTACAACAGCCCACCACGAACCACGAACCACGAACTGCCTGCCCTGCCTCGAGCCTTTGGAAATAGCTCTCAGGCCTCGAATTCCCTTCGAATCGCCCTCTTTTGCTACACACATTTTATGCAACGCGGAACCTGTCGGATCGAACTTGTTGGCAGATCCCAAGATCAATCAACATCACATTCTGCCAGTATGGCACGTCTGCGGGGGGCTACAACAGAAGAAATATGACAACATTCAACTTGGCACAAATTTCAAGAAGCTCCTATATATGTATGTCCGCCGGAAAAGATATGGTCATGGGCCCGAAGGTCTCCAAAGGGACCTTGTTGCAATAGGACATCGACATCGACCAGTTCCAGGGGCTCTGTTTGGACCTCGCAGAGATCCCAGAGTATTCTAGGCTCACGAGCCATTCTCAATTGTCCTAGTATATCTCAAATCTTGAGCTCGAGGAATGCGCCTTAAGGAAATGGAACTTTTGTAGAGCCTATGGAGTTCTACAGCTATCCATTCTCGGAGTCCTGCCCTCCCTCACCTCGCATACAATTCTGCCTCGAGTCTTCTACCAGTGTACGAAAACCAACAACTTGGATTCCTTTTGCAATATCAGCTCTCCACTTTGTAGTTCTGGGTCAATATGTTTCGCTGGTACTGTGGCAACCAAAAAGGTTCTGCTTGACAATCAAGGGCTTGCATTTGTGCCGCAGCCGAAAAATTGGAATAACTCCTATACTTGGGCACAAGGCTTGTCCATTCACTGCAGATAAGTATCTTTACAACCCAAGAAGCCCCAAGAAGGCGTTATCAGGGGTCATTGGGCACGATATTGATAAGGCCCAAGGGCCATGGATAATGCCCACTTTTGGGACGTGGTAAGGTTCTATGTACTTATGCTTGATGGCAACTGCAACTTAGGATTCTTCGCACAGCCACTTGAAATTCCCCACGGAGAACACGGGTTTTGCTTCAACGTTATGGCTTCGAAAAGGCTGCCTATCATGAGCGCTGCAAGGTACAGCAGGACGCATGAAATTGACATGCTGACTTTCTTCCATGGCGAGTAGTACCCCATTTTCGCGAATTCCTTCCCAAAGTGGTACTTTGCGTTGGGGCTGATAGACAGGCATGTTGGTAGTGCCCCGAGCCTTGGGCAAATCAAGCTCACCAGAGCCTAGAGCACCCCTTGGAATGTGAGGAGATCTAGTCCCGCGGCCAACGTGCTCCAAGGCGACGGACAGTCTGTTCAAGTATCAGCTCATGGAGTGGTCCTAAAGCTATGTCAGTATTAGCTTCTTCCCAGTGAGAGCGTCTATGCCAGTGGCTAGTCCCCTTCGCGTAGCGTGCTCTTCCACGGTCTCGAAGCTCAAAATACCCTTGGCAATTGATCAGATGTCCATCAATTGCATGCAAATGTTGCATCCACTTTGTTACACTCTTAAAAGTTTTCGGGCGACTTAGATCGTTGATTTTAGTGCAATGATTCTGCCATCTTATTGCTCAATCCACGGCGCCTTTTGCCCTTAGTGAGGGGCTGGAATGGCGTTGTCGTGTGCTGCGGGGTAAAATTCCATGCTGTACTCTTGTTTTCCTGCACGGAGGTATGTCTCAACGCACGCCATTCTGCATCCTATCTCATCACACCCATCATGTCCCAGTGTTTGCCCTGTCTTAGCGTCGATAAGATGAGATACTATCGGCCTTCCCGTAATCCTAGATCTCATTCATCGCTCGATTGGGGTAAAAAGTACCGTATCTTGCATTCGGGGTTTTCTGATTGGGCATGCAGCTCATCTGGCCAATCAATTCGGACCCCGGGTGGATGCGCCAAGTGCTGCAAAGTGAGGGCGCGCTACTTAGATCTGCGCGAGCATGAAGCTATAAGTTTGGGGAACTCCCCGTCCAGGGATCCGGTATTGCTCCTGCGGTTTCACTGGTTTGGTCTGTCTAGATACAATCATGGAGTTCAATAAGAGAGATCCTGTTCTTTCGGAATACAAGGGCGAAGATCCTTCGTATCAACGATCTTCCTCTAGTGAAGGGGACATTGAGACTGTCGGTAATCTTCATCGATCACTCAGCAATCGTCAGGTTCAAGTAAGTTCTTCGCTAGTTTCTTGAATCTGTTTCAGACAATCATGGAATCTTCTGCCAACCATGGCTGTGTTATCACTACCAAAAAAGTACTGATGACCAGTAGTGGATTGCTATCGGTGGTTCAATCGGAACAGCCCTCTTCGTCAGTATCGCATGGGGACTAACAGCTGGTGGGCCCGGCTCACTCTTCATTGCATTCCTCTTCTACAGCTGTGTCATTGGTTCCATCAATAGCGGCATCGCAGAAATGACGGTCTTTATGCCCGTCTCTGGCTCCTTCCTTCGATTCGCAGGTGTCTGGGTCGACGAAGCATTCGGGTTCATGGCTGGTTGGAATTTCTTCCTATATGAAGCTATCCTCATTCCGTTTGAGATCTCAGCACTCTGCCTCGTACTGCAATTTTGGAGGGACGATATACCTGTTTGGGCGGTCTGCCTTGGCTGCATTGTTCTCTATGGTCTCATCAACGCTTTCGCCGTCGGCTGGTATGGTGAAGCTGAGTTCTGGCTATCCTCTGGAAAGGTTATCTTGATCTTAATCCTGTTCTCCTTCACATTCATCACCATGGTCGGTGGTAATCCTCAACACGATGCCTATGGATTCAGATATTGGAAAACGCCTGGAGCCTTCGCGGAATCGGTCACGACAGGCTCGCTGGGCAAGTTCCAAGGTTTCCTGGGATCATTGTGGGTTGCTGCATGGACAGTTTGTGGTCCAGAATATATCGCTATGATCTCTGCCGAGGCTGTCTATCCTCGAGTCACTATCAAGCAAGCTTTCAAGACTGTGTAGGTTTGTCGCTACCACGTTCTGGTCCCCACTAATAGATACAGATACTGGCGTTTCGGTTTCTTCTTCATCCTTGGTGCCCTTTGTGTTGGTATTCTTGTTCCATATAATGACGAAACTCTCCTCAACGTTCTTGACACCCAAGGAACGACTACTGGCGCTGCTTCACCTTACATCATTGCCATGCAAAATCTTGGCGTTGGTGGACTTCCCCACCTGGTCAACGCACTACTCGTCACATCCATCTTCTCCGCAGGGAATACTTACTGCTACATGGCCACTCGCTCTCTGTACAGTCTTTCTCTTCAAGGCCAAGCACCGAAGTTCCTGCGCCGAACGTCCAAGTCTGGAATTCCATGGTTGTGCTTTGGCATCACAATGATCTTCCCGTTCCTCAGTTTCCTCCAAGTCAGCGCCAACTCAGCACAGGCTATCAAGTGGCTCATCAATTTGGTTACAGCGTCTCAAGTGTTGAACTACGTGATCATGGGAACTACATACTTGTTCTTCTTCCGCGCTCTCAAGGTCCAAGGCATTGACCGCCGGACCCTCCCTTATCGAGGTACGTGCATATTTCATCCCAACGCTTGTTTATACTCCCAACTCACAATCTAACAGGCTGGTGCCAACCCTACATCAACATCTTCGGCCTCGTTTTCGTTTCTATAATCGTCGTCGTGCAAGGCTACAGCGTCTTCCTCCCAGGTAACTGGGACGTCGGGACCTTCTTCACCTACTACACCATGATCTTTGTGTGCATCCTACTCTTCGGCTTCTGGAAGATCTTCAAGAAGACGAAATTCGTGAAGCCCGAGGAGGCGGATCTCGTGTGGGAGAAGCCAGCGATCGATGCATATGAGGCGAGTATCAATCCTCCCTTGGGGCTCTGGGAGGATATTTGGGTTACGACTTTGGATGCGTTAAGGATTAGGAAGAGGAGGAGTGAGAACCATGTTTGAGGAGTTGGCGGCTGGTATTGCGAGGTGAGTAAGATGCGACGTGTGTGTGCGTGTGTGATCATGTTCGGGATTGGACTGTATATGATGTGATGATGGATTGTGTGATCCGAAAGGCCCTTGAGCCGCTGCCTGTGCGCCTGTCTGCCCTATGCGAACTGATGGATGCGATCGCCCTACGCGAGATGCTAATGTCGTCCTATGCGCGTTGATGATCAAATGAAAGATACAGAGCATACATGTCTCTGCCAAAGCAACACCTGCTACTCTCCCTTTTTTGGATCTGAGTATCTGAAGAACCGCTAATACCAACGTTAAAATCTCGTCAGGTAGGTGGAGAGTCGTGCATCTTGCTGCGGTATTCAGCATCTGACATGGGCTTTTCAATGCTCCAATCCGTATCATAGGAATAAGTCTCATAGAGGATCTGGCGCATTTTGCTGTGGACAAGCTCATGAGAAAAATAGTGCCGAATAAAGCATTACGGAGGGAAAGAAAATAAAGAGAACTACTTGATGTAGTTTTATCAACTTTCTCAACACTGGTTGTCACTTAATCTAAATTATCGGGACAAGAAAGTGCAAAGCATGGATCGAATTCGCAGACATAGGAGGATATATGTTAAGTCTTTCACCAATTCAAGTCCCGCTACAGCGTTTTACCCCATCATTCTTTATGAATTCTCAGCAACATGTGCGAGATCGGTCGACAAAGGTTGGATGAAGCTTTACGAGCTTGGAGCATTCTTACAGCCACGGCGGTCCAAGAGAACAAGAAAACCCCGGTCCTGCAACACAACAAAAGCCAAGTACATCCAAGAACGAAGAGCGGGTCAAACATACTGTAAGAAAGTGGAGTATAAGAGTTGATTAATCCTTGGATGTCAGTATTTACGCAAGGCTGATGGTGCACTGTTGTTGAACGAGCCTCGGCCGGCCAGCCAGCCTCGGCGTCGGGCCAAATTTTTGGCCGGTTCACTAGATATCAAGAGACAATATCCCGACTCCAGATACTTAAGCACCGACAGATAGCCTCTGGAAAGTAGTGCAGCGTGTCAAATTTCACCCCCTACGGTCTTCGATCTGATTGTGGGAGTTCAAGAAGCTTTGGGGATGTCTGCGAACCTGCGAATTCCAGATGGGAGAAAGACTCCCACGACCACTCTTCGACAATGACCCGCTCCGATTCCTCCACCCACAAACTCCACGACCTTCAATGCCTCGCAGAAGTGATATATACACTGGATATGGGATGGTATACATAGCTGAATAGTGATCGTCAGGAGGGGTGAAGCCTGGCGCCGCGTGAGCATGAACCTTGGCCAGGTGGAAGCAGACTGCTGGAGGGCGACGCGACTCCGAAAAGACATGTATCGCGACAACGACAATTGAGTGCGGATATAATCCCGTCCCAGTCTATCGAGTTATACATCGGGATATCCCCCCTGGGACTTCTTCGGGATCTGCGCATTTTACTTGGAACGGGACAATGACGGGGAGTAGTCCGTGATAGGGACAGAGGTGGTCTACTTTGTTCGCAGAACTCAATAACCAATCTAGGAATATTGTTCCGCACGATGAACAGAAGTGCGAGATCTTTCGATTATGTGTAGATGGGGAGAGGGTCACATTTGAAGGCGGACGGTGGCTTGGAGGAGAGGCCGCGATATCGACCGCGTGATAGGCCTTCCAAGAACTCACATCGACGTAGGGAATCAGGAAGCGCTTTCGCAGAGAAATACACTCGCCGAGGCGTTGTATATCCAGTCTACCGATACGTACAAGATCTGATTGCGGTCAGCATGATCTGCTTCCTTTTTGAACCTCGTCCAGGACGTAAGTGCATGACTGTTACACCAGCGATCTATGCGATTCATATTGACAGGCCGGACCACTATGATCAACTCGCAAAAAATTCCAAGGAGGGTATCAACTTGTTATTGAGGAAGACTCCATACAGGTCTGGCTGACCATTAACAATAACACGAAAAAAAACTAAAAAAACTTCGCGGATGAGGGACCTGGCTGCGAGATGTTCAGGGGAGAAAGTCAGGCGGATTCGCACTGCCGACCATTGCATGTCAACATGTGAACCGCATAATCAAATTTCGGAAAATCTCGATAAACCCTACTGCCCAGCGGCACAGCCAGCCCATGTGGAAAGTTCCGTTGATAAGAGGAAGTATTACAGACACGTCGAAGATTGCTCAAAAGGATTTGACATGTGTAACGCAGAGTTCCGTGATCATACAGATAATAACCAAACAGGAAAATGCGCCGAAAAGTTGAAAGTATGGTTCTTCGGTACTTACAGCCGCTCCCCTCATCAACATCGACGTCGAACACAACCCTTTCACCACCTGCAGCGGTGAGCTAGTCGGACCCGAGGCGCTTCTGTGCTTCCACTTGCTTTCGGCGATATGCATAACCTTTGCTACTACTAACTGATTGGTTTCTTCGCGAAAGGCAAGGAAATAATGCCAAGCTAGAAATCACCAACAGTGGCCTAGCACATGTCACCGATGTCACCACTGTCACAACTGTCTTACCCAGGATGGCGTGGTAAGTTTGTTATTCACAGCGCCGCATTCTCTGCACCAATGTTTGTTTTTCACCTTCATTCCCGTCTATCGTTCCATTTTCCTGCGTTCACACTGATCACCTGTCTACTGTACGAACAAAGACCAGTGCTTGCTACAGCTTTTGTTATTGTTACATTCGCTTCCACTCGCTTCCTATTCCTCGGAAGTACTGCACGAGCATCTGGGGAAGCAAATCTGGGGAAGCCAAGTCGGGGCCAGAGTAGTAGGACAGCATCTGGTGGGACTGGCCAGTAGTGGTCACAGTCTCAGCCTCTCCGCTGCGTTCCTAAGGTTAACCCCGCAAGCCACGCCTCGGTCCTTTACGAGTGCCTCCACCCCCTCGGTCCACCTGAAAGTCTCGCCGCACACTTACTGGCTGGGAGCTAAAGCGGACACATAAATGGATCATGGATGCATCCTTCATATGAATCAACTCATATCTTTCAGCGCCTTCAGGGGCCTTGGCTCGTGCGGAGACACAATGAGTGTGATGCGGTTGGCTCTCCTCCGGGATTAGTGCTAGAGTAGTGTTCGCGCTATCATTCCCAGATCATTCCCGTTCGAGTCTTAAGGTGTTATTGCGAGCCAGCTAACCGGCACTCTAACTTTATTCAAGCCAACCTCCGTAGTCCGTTTGCGTCTTCCAAGAAGGCTAAACTTCTTGGAAGCAAAATTGCAGATCATTGACCGAGGCATTTTCTCTCATTCTAGACGGCGACCAACTGACTTCTGATATGGAAGGTAATTGATAAAGAAAAGGGTTCCCCATGACCAAGCCGTCGCGTGGTACTGGACATATTCCCGACAAAGACGTACCCCTTTTTAACGTCTACACTTCAGTAACAGCAACAGGACAACTTCAACCATCGCCATCATGTCGACCACCCGGCGTTCGGATTCCGAGGAGGAGAAGACGAATGCCTCTCACCACAGTCCCATCACGACGGATCACCCAAAGCTCGAGGGAGGATTAACACACGCGCAAACCGCTTCGACGATTCAGAACAAGGTACTTTGACCTACGGCCACCACCAAGTAATCAGCTAACACGGAAAAGCGCACTTTCGGTTTTGTTATGACCATGCTGGGCTTCAGTATTTCGTTCGTTGTAGCTGAAGTCATCCCTCTGTTTCTCATTACACTCTTCACGGTTATTGCATACGACTTAAATTCCGGTGACAAGGCTATTTGGTTGATCGTGGCACAATTCATCGCGGTCGGCTCTACTGTTCCTTTCGTGGGACCTCTGGTCGATTTGCTGGGTCGCAAAATGACGACGCTTGTCAGTCTGCTATTCACCGTTGTGTCCATGATTCTGCTGGGAACCACACAAAACATTGCTGGAGCCATCGCGTCCATGGTGATTTCTGGTATGGGAATTGGCATTCAGTTGCTCACCTCCATTGCTGCCGTCACGGAATTAGTTCCCATTTCTCAGCGTGGTATCACGATCGGATACATCGTCATGGGTTTCATGCCATTTGCCCCTGCATCCCTGTATGGTCAACTTCTTGCGGAGCACAGCTGGCGATATGTTCCTCTCGTCATTGGTGTTCTTGCACTCGTTGGATTCGTTATCATCGCTATCTGGTACAAGCCACCACCACGAGTCAACTCTCTCGGATTGACCAAGCGTGAGATCCTCGGCAGAATCGACTTCATCGGTGCATTCCTTGCCATTTCTGGTGTCACCCTCTTCCTCGTCGGACTCAACTGGGGCGAGCAGCCATATCCATGGAACTCTGCTCATGTAATTGCCTGTTTGACAGTCGGTCTGGGACTCTTGGTGTTCTTCGTCGTATATGAGAAGTTCATCGTCAAGTACCCATTGTTCCCTGGAGAGTTGATCCAGCACCCACGTTTGTTCTTCGTCATCTGCTTCTTGTGCTTGACATCTGGAGTCAACTTCATTCCTGTCGTGGTCTTCTGGACTATTCAGTGCTACACTGTGTACGGTGCATCGTTCCGTGATGCTGGTATATGGCTTCTGCCTATTGGATTCTGCATTGCTGGAGGCGCTATCATCAGTGCTGGCTTGATGACTGTCTTCAAGACAAAGATTCACTGGATTCTTCTCGGATTCTGTGTCATTCAAACAGCTGGTATGTAATCCACAGTAATTTCGAAGAGTCCTTACTAACACATCCAGGTCTCGGTTCTGTCGCCGCTGCTGATCCAGAAAATATCAACACCGTCTGGGGCCCATTGATCATCGGCCTCCTCGGTGTCGGCGGCGTCCTCCTCCCCAGTCAAGTTGTCTTCTCCATCATCAGTCCGGAAACCCTAATCGGTACATCCATCGCCTTGTCCATCGTAATCCGCGCAGTCGGCCAAGTCGTCGGAGTCTCCATGTTCTACAACCTCTTCCACTCGCACATCGAGCACCGCGCCATGACCAACCTCACCATCTTCACCCTCCCCGCCATCACCAACGGGTTCAACCCAGGTTTGCACCCAATCGAGGCTACGACTGAACTGATCACCACTCTGACTGCGGGCCCATTCTCGGCGTATGCGGGGAACTTCAATATTACGGATCCGGAGAACATTGCTGCTATCCAGCAGGCAGGACATGAGCTTTACAAGACGGCGTTCCCGGAGCTGTATTTGGTTTCGATTGCGTTTGGAGGGGCGGCGATCATTTCGTGCTTCTTTTTGAAGGGGTGAGTAGAATCTTCTCTTACAGCATTCAGATGATAAATAACTGACGAGCATCTGAATAGAATCTCTGCGTTCATCAACGAGAATGTCGCTGTACACCTCGGTTAAGCTGCTGCTGGGCAGCATGGAGCTGAGGAGGATCAGGACGCCAAGTCAAGCAGGGTCACGTTCGGCTTAGGGATACCACATTCAGATATGTGACGTGATAGTCGATATCGGATCAGAAGCAAGCGGTATAGGAGATTGAGCTTGCGTTGAAACATCACACAGTATTTTTTACGCTAAAGTTCAAGTAACGTGTTGGTCTCACCAGTCGACGGCAGCGTTGTGGTATCCCGCTTGGCGGCTGGACATGGACTTGCTCGGAATTTGGCGCTTGTAGATTACGTGGAATGAAACCTGTAGAATATAATGAAACCATGTAGATCTATACATATATGAAAAAAGTATCCCAATTACTGTTTCGTTCTTTCGTTCTCATAACATCGAATTGATTGCTATTTCCAACTACAGTCGCGTGTATGGCAAACTCGACGAGCCGTTGACCGGGTATTATATCCAGGCGGATGAACTGACAACAGCAACTTGGATAATTCAAACTCGTGACGAGATTCCACACAATAGGCCCTGTTTCTTCAACCAGCTAGTTCTACTTCCAGGCCAAGCAATCTTGAGGAAACCTCCGTTAGACTCCATGTTGACAAAACCATTCCCGCCTTCCAAATATTTGTCCATCTTAACTAGAAGATGTGAGAGAGACGCATTGACCTGCTACGGGGATTCGGAAATGTTTAGAATTGAGTTCGATCATAGAGATACAATATATGAGCAATTCGCCAATGTCCCACTGTCAGATAACCCTACCAGCAAAGTCGGCTTCCAGACATAATCGCATTCAGGTTTAAAAGTTTGGGGTAAGCCAGTACTTCTTTATTTCATCGTATATAGAATCGGCTGACTTTGACCATTTCCAGATCACGCCTCACTGCCATCTTCAGTGAAATTTTGGAGCTAGAATGATAAATGTATCGAGATCGTGAGTTCACTGGTTATGAGAATTCAGGTAAAGGAAATTTGTACTTTGTTACCGCTGTATTCATCTGGGTCTGTTCATACACTTGAAGGCACTCATTCGAGATCGTATTACAACTAGATCATATAGGCTGCAGAGTATATGCCGACGAAAGCAACGTAGTACATGTTCTACGTATACGGCAATTCAGAGCGCGAGTGTCCAAGTTATGAAGTTATGAGGAGTTACGAGAACTTGTACAGAAGGGGAAAGTTAGAGCGCCATTATCCAAAATATAGTTTTCCTTACGAAATGGAATAAACTGCACGATGAGGGTCATGCTCCTACAGCTGGAACCCCCGATATCGCTCATGCCAATCAATAAACATGATCTAGACGCCTGACCCACTCCATCCTCCCCCCCTATCCTTATCGCTTCTCGGCTCCTTATCATTTGACAACCCCCACTACCAAACGCCACATCACAACCCAACCACCAAACCACAATACTCTACGCTTCAAGCGGGTAAACAAGCACACCGACTTCAAGCCAGAGCGAGATGGCCAAGCACAAGATGCATTGCCTGAGTTGTGATTCCGGGTTTACCCGGTAAATTTTGTTCGCTTAGCGAAGTTTTCGCATAATATTGTACACAACGTGAATGACATGGGAATCCCGCTCTCTATCAGGTCGGGAAGTCCATGCCTGTCTCAGACAAGCTAACTTGCACCATAACGACGTGATATACCTCATCTAAGACCCCATAAACCTCAAGCTAGATCCATTCTCACATATAAGATTATTCTCCACCCCCGGAATCTGGTTTTGCAAGAGACTTCTCTTCTTCTGTGATTGATGATCGACTCGAGGACGAATCGATCACTCATCTCATCCGCTGCACTATCATCATTCCCCAGATCTTACCCACCTCGGCCGTCCATATATCCACGAAAGCTTATTCCAACCGTCATCTCACCTCATCTCATTCTCGTAGCGACTTCCAGCAAGAAGGCGGCAGTATCAACACCTCTCCGCATCTCCACATTCCGAATCAGCAATCCTCTCCAAAAAGGAACAGAAATCGAGAAATCCATCCCCTCCCCACCAAATCTCAAACACGCACATTCCACAGCTGGGGAAAATCCGATTCCAAATCCAGATCCGTGGAATTGGAATCCCGCATCAAAGCCACCAAACCCATCTGAGTGGTGACTACTCAAATATACTTTCACGACTTCCCTGCACACCACACACACACATCTTGCCGAATCATCCAAGACGTAAGTGCCAAACTCAAATCATTTCCCCAAACATGCCATCCCAAATATTACATCCCAATTATTACTGTTAGCTCTCGTTTCCCGCGTTTCAGCTCAGCGCTGCTAACACCATTACTTGACATGATAGGACAGGATTTCAGCACGTTCAGTCAGCTCACGAAGGATTACCTTGTTCAGCCCTACGAGGTTTTTTCGAGTCCGAAGGGGAAGGATATATCAATCAGTCGACGCCACAGATCCGCTTCGACGCTCAACGTCCATTTTCATTCTTGTTCCTAAAATTCACGCACCTTGGATTCACAACAGAGGAACCGGACTTGTCCACTGCTGCCACAACACAACAAGCGCGCCAACCATTCACCCACCCCAAAGAACGACCCGTCAAAAATCACCGAAAGGCGTGGTGAGCTCGATCCAGCCTCATCAACAAGCAAGCAAGCAAGCGTCAAAGTCAAACGTGGCAACAATCGCAAATCATTTATTTCTCCAACAGGACAGTCCAGCCGAGCATTTTTCTTTTCATCCCAGCGGTCTGATATTCTCGGTTCTCGGTACTTGCCTTACTTGACCGATACAATTCGATGCTAGTATCAGTATTCCGGAAACGACAGTCAGACTTGCGAATTACACAGCAAGCTCGTTCACGTCACGACGAGACTGCTAAACTATCATCCCACGAACATTGGTTGTCAAAATCGGTTTAGTTTGGGAGGTTATCGAACCCTTGTTTCGACCTGGATTGGATTTCAAAGCAAAGGGACGCACAGCACAGGAGTTTCCGTTAACCTGTGTTCATCATATTTCTGATTGATTGATTGATTGACAAGTCTGTTTGGATTGTTATTCAAATATCTGATCTGATTTGGTCTCGTCTCATCTCTTCTCGATATATACGCCGGAATTCTGGAAAGAAGGAAAGAAGGACAAAGAGATACAGGAAAGGGAGGGGTTCTGAACTGGGAGAACAGGAAGTGAAAAGCGTTCTATATACCGAATCACCAAAGACAAAACCGAGGACGCACCCGAAAACGCAAGCGAGACAACAACAACAACAACAACAACAACAACAACAACAACAACAACACCCCTCCTCTTTCGTCTCGTTGTGTAGCCACCTACAACCACATCACGCACCACAGGCAAAGTAAAGCAGAGATAAATAAAAAGGACTGAGCAGGAAGAAACAAAAAGCAAAGACCAAGCAAGGAAGCAAAACGCCATACCCCCAAACACCTCGCTGAACGGCACTCATCAATCGATCAATCGATCGTCCCGTATCCATCAGTCATCAACAAACAATAAATTCGATCAAACGATACAGCCTCGACGAACCAAAAACGATAACGACAGCAAGAACTCCAGAAACAAAACGCTCAAACGCAAGAAGACCAACACCGAACCCGAAAAGCCGAAAATGGAGAGAATCAAAATATTCTTCAAGTCCCGCTCCAGTAGGATCAAGCGGAGGTTCAGCAGCACGACGACATCAGCACCGATATGCATGTCCATAACCACATCCACAACCCCAGCAGTAACAACCATATCCAGAGACAAGCCGTCGAGTTCAAACTCCACTTCTGCCTCCACGTCTATCACATCCACGTCCGTCACTACCACGTTCGAGACCGACAACAACACAATCCATCCAGAATCCCAACCTCCCTCACCACTACCACAAGAAGAACCACAAGAACTCCTCCAAGAAGACCCCCCACAAGAACACCAATACGATCACCAAGACCCCTACCAACCCCTCACACACCACCCTAACTCCTCAAACTCTTCCATCTCATCCAACCTCTCCACCTCATCCACCCTCTCCAACCTCTCCACAACGTCCACACTCCTCAATCCCTCGCCACCTGCAAAACCTACACATGCACTTCCCTCTCCCAATCGACTTCCCCATACACTTGACCAACACCGCCAAGCCCAAAGCGTAACAACATACGAGTCCTTCATCCAGCAAGCACAGGCACAAGCGCAGCAAGCGGAACAGACACGACTGCAAAGAGAAGATCTGATTGCGAGGGCGAGGGCGTGGATGAAAGTTGCGGAGGCGAGAAGGATCAGGAGAAGTAGGAGTAGTGCAGCGTGGCCGGCTGATCCGTGGAGAGGGGGGTTTGGACCTTCGGCTGGGGAGAGATGCGGATATGGGTACGGGATTGGTGTTGGGGGGATGGCGCCGAGGAGGGGCGAGGTGTCTGGGGTGGGGGTGAGGGCTTGGTTGGGGCAGAATGGGTTGGTGAGGTGAGGTGGGTGTCGTCGTGTTGAGGGTGTTGATTTGATCGGTGGTGATGAATGGGCGGAGGTTTGGATGAATGGATGGATGGGTGGGTGGATGTTTCATCTCAGCGTTTGAGTTTGGATTTTGCTGGAAGTCTAGCCGAGGAGGACTATGATGGCGTTTTGTTAGTTTTTGTGTTATGGGACTTTAGGTACCGGGTTTTGAGGCGTGGGATTTGGCGTTTGGGGGAGGATACTCCAAGGAGCAAGGACAGGCAAGAAATGATAGACAGAATAAACAAACAAACGACTTACTTTCCCACTCCCAGTCCTTCATCACCCCAACCCAATGCATCCTCCCCCTAACCGTAACATCATAATCCATCTCCTCATCCAACGGCTCATGCACCCTCTTCCTCTCCACCGCACCCACACTCCCACTCCCACCGGTAGGCGAAAACGTCCCACTCCTCTGCCTCTTCGCCGCACTCGTCATCCCATTCAACATATCCGAGTAAGACTGCACATCCATCTCCAGCTCCTCCTCAAACTTCCTCTTACTACTCTCCGAATGCGCCATCATCGACATACTACCCGGCTTCATCTTCCCCTTCTCAGCAGCCTGCGTGCGCGCCGCCTCCGCAGCGTCGCGCCTCGCCCAGACCTCCTGGTGGACCTCCCAGCAGCGGTCGATATTGCCGATTGACATTCTCGCGCCCATCGACGCCCAGCGGTTCTTGACCCAGGCGCGGTCGTCTTTGGATTCGGCTTCGCATCCTGCTGCGAGGAGGGGGTAGATCTGGACGATGACGAGGCGGGAGCTGAGCGGGACGGTGGCGAGGAGCTTCATGACTTTCTGGGCGAGGCGGAAGGAGGACCAGGAGGGGATTTCGGGGACGGCTTGGTGGAGGTAGAGGAGGGTGGCGTAGCGGTAGGCTTCGGCTGTTTGGAGGGCGTGTTGGATTTCGGAGGTTGGGTCTTCTGGTCGCTCGATCATCAGGACGGGTGGTGGGGACCATTGCACGATGGCTTCTTTCAATTCAATGGCCTGGCTGATGATGGCTATGGAGTTCGTCTGCATTTTCCGGACTTTCCTACAGAGGTTCGCAACTCGGCCGATGAGAGGGAAGAGTGACGCAGCGCAGCCCATGAGAGGGTCGATTTCTGTGCTGTTGTTATCGAATGGTGTGTTGAGCGGTGCGAGGACGTTATCGAAGTCATTGGACTCGTCGTCATCAACGGAGGTAAGACGTGCTATGACATCCATATACACCCAAGCATTGCACAGGAATCTCAGACGTGCGAGGTCGTCGCCTAAGAGGTTTTGCTTCTTGTGAGAGACGAGCGCTTGATTGACTAGAATCCTCGCTCCACGTAGATGTTCAATCCCGGTCGAAATATGTTGATCCCAGGATTCCGAGAATGCGAGGACCAATGTCGTAGCAAGTGCTTCATCAGTTCTCATATTCTCAATTCCTGTAGCTAGAGCTCGGATACTCTTTCGCATATGTTCCATTCCATCCACCCTCAACGAAGGTTTCTCCTTCGATGTGTGAAAGGCGGTCAATGATGCGATTGCGTGGTAAAGTGGAGTCGAATTTCTCGCTAGTGGCCAGATCAAAGTCCTCCAAGGATTCTCAGTAGGTCCATCTTTCACTGACAGTATCCCACAAGTCTGCTTATCAAATCGCAGCATTAGCATTTCCTGGCTTCCCGCTTGGACTTCTGGCTGCCTGTAGATCTTGTTGAATGGGTCATCTCGCGTGGTCGTTGGCGAAGTAGTGGAGGATCTCGAGTGGATGGGGTTCCGTATTGACATCCATAGATCCGCATCAGACATCTGTGGTTCCCTGACAATCTCCTCAATATCATCCTCCACATTCGCATCTGGCGTCATATCCATATTCAAAAAGCTAGGGTCCAGCATTGGGGACAACTCCATCACAGGTGATGTATTCGGTATCATTGGCGGCATAGTGACCGTCCCAGGTCTAGCATTCAATTCCGAGCCCGGCAACAGCAGATCTATCAATCTCGGGGATTGCCCAGAAAAACTCGGTCTGGATGTAGGCGGAGGTGAAGGATCTTCGAACAGACTGCTCAAACTCCTTGTAACTGAATCCGCCTCGAATCGAGGGCGGGGCAGCTCTCGCATATATGGAGGAGTACTCATATCGAACATTGGAGTATGGTCGAATTGTAGGTTTGGGGGATCGAAGTTCGGGGGTGTAAATGATGGGGGTGGAGGTGTCGGCGCCGCAGCGTGGAAGAAGGAGTCTTGCATAGACATATCTTGTTCCGGCTCGGCGCCGGGCGTTGAAGTCGTAGAGGCATCGGAAGGACTTGGGACTGGTTCGGGAGGTTTACTCAGTACTATCGAATCTGGGAATATCAATGTATGTTCTTGGAAGACCTTGATATGGATGCATACTTCGCTTTGGCTTTGGTGGAGCTACTTTGTTATTGAAAGTCGTTTCCTCGAATGGCCTCCACTTGAAATCCTTTTTGTATCCACCACATGTTACGCTCCGCCTGTGGCATTGTTGACACGCCGGTTTCGTCTCGTCGCATTTTAATCTTTTTGCTTTGCAAGTTATGCAGCCTGAGAGTTGCTGTCAGCAGTGCTCGTTGTCTTGCGATTGCTTCCCCGCTCTCAAACCCCCACATGCCCAACATTTTGATATCCGCATCGACCAAGCGATCCCGTATCCCAAAATCATATTGTGCTTGCAGATACGGTTGCAAAGAATAGAAGCTTCAATTCCACATCTGCCAATCTTCTACCCAGCTATCGATTCCACCATCCAGCGATACCACAATCCATTCCCTCCCCACTCCTCCACTCCCAATTCCCACCACCTCCTTATCAACCCCAAGATAAGCTCTCAAGAAAACAAGCAAGACCTACCATTACGACTCTTCGATTGTTTCGGCTTCACAACCCCACTCTGCTTCTTGCTCGTCGAACTCGACCTGTTGTGAGCAGAGGCAGACGGTTTGCGCTTCGGAGGGGGTGGTGGTTCGGGAGCGGGTTTGAGGACGGGCGAGGCGAGGAAGGCTGTGGGCGATGGAATAGTAATGGTTTCCATCTCGAGGGCTTCTTGAAAGGATGAGAAGACATCCACAATTTCCTCCTGTCTAGGCAATCCAAACCTAATACAGAAATTGGTTGTATGTATGGTATGGTATGTATGGAAGTGTTGGAACAATGCAGAAGAAACTTG
Source organism: Cadophora gregata (assembly GCF_030347475.1). NCBI lineage: Eukaryota > Fungi > Ascomycota > Leotiomycetes > Helotiales > Ploettnerulaceae > Cadophora > Cadophora gregata. Next base: position 1,856,857 of record NW_026695937.1, on the reverse strand, counting down.
GAGTGTGGTGGTGTGGTGTGGTGTGGTGTGGTGTCCAAATAATCTTTACGGCAGTGGAAGAAGGCCGTGCGGTTGTGAGGAGACAGAGTGGATTGGAGGGAGGTGGGACCATCTCGTGGCCGACCTGGGGCGTTGCATATCAGTGGCAGTGATTGGTGGGAGGGCTGTAAGAGCCCTGAAAATGTGGCTGACCGGCCACTGAACGATTGCAATTGTGGGGAGGGCCAGCTGTTAAGCACCGAGTGACCTCCCCCGGAGAGTCAGTGAAGTTAGCGTTCGCTTGGGCATTGGGGGGAATTAATGGGGCTGGAAAGATACTGTAGCGATCTACAGGGACTCCCTGAAAACTATCCGCGTTTAGTGTGTATCGCGGAGGACAAGAGATAAGCTGAGTGGTCTCGACTTTCATGTCCTGTCTCTTTGATTTCATCTCATTAATGTCTATCGATTTAACGTCTAGTCGCCTGTATTAATTCTACGAGTGCCCTCAATTTCCAAGCAGCTCCGTCCTACGTTGCCTCAAAGTATAACAAATCACTCACACCATCAACATACTTACCCCTCTTTGCTCTTCTCCACATTACTAACACCTCCTGATCGTGTCTGCACATATCCTGGTCCCTTATGTGTTGATCTATCAAGTGATTCGTGGGCGGACTTCCCGGCGCTGCGATAAGGATATGTTGGAGCATGCGCTACGGCGAGAAATCGGCACGAGGGGAACACTGACACGAGGGGAACACTGACACGACAGTACCTTTTAGTGCGTGGATAGCGAGTGTGGAGGACGTTCAGTGGTTACAAATTAACTGGTTGATAGCTGTACGCTGTCTGTATAACGATGCACAGGTTGCAGTGCAGATTGAATTGGGGCAGTTTGGTGGCAAGTTACACTAGCAGGTTGTTGGGAATCTCATGTGAGGAGGTGATTTGTTTGCATTTACTTTCTTTAGGACTTTGAATTTGTGTATGCCAATAGCAACATATCAGTGTATGGCTAGTGGATAGATATATTCTCAAGGAAAGTCTGATCTACCTAGGTAGGTAATCACTTCGAGGTCCGTCACGTGGTGTTTGAATTCATGTTCACATTACCTACTTAAAGTTTCTGGCTGGGGAATACTCTTCCTCGCGCAAGATACTCTCCATATTTATTAAGAAGAACGCCCCAAGAGAGGACGACCAGTCAAGCAATGTACCGACGATAGCCAAGTGTAACTGCCCGCATCGTATAAAACCAGTCTGTTCTTCTGGTGCTACTAAGTATTGCTTGCTACATTCTCTTTCTATCAGCGGAAAGACTCCCAAAGGTCCTACTTCTCAGCGTCTGCCTCTAGTTCGTGATTGATGTCAAGCACTTAGCTATTTTAGGACATGAATTGACACATCCCATCACTGATTCTATTTCATTTTCTCTTCTCGTCATCTGCCGTGGCGTATATCGATACATCTTCAATTGTCTAGAGATAGTTTGCAGGGTAGTTTCCGACATTTGGTCAAGTGAAAGTATCAATCAGCTACCTCCATTGTCATTCTTCTCTATGATTCCCCAGGGGTTCTGCGGGTGTCCCAGGTAATTAGTGAAGACCATAATTGCAGCACGAGCGTCCTCATGGCTGAGATTCTTAGAGCCTCGGAAATCTCAGTCAGTAAATATAAACGATAACTAACCCAAAAGTATCCACGTCCATTCCAGCGAGCCCAACTAAGTAGATGGACGTTCGGGTAATGACCTCAAATCCCACCAATCATAGGAGACTTCGCTGTGATCTGCTACTTTAAATAGTTTATACATCCGTATCCCGGAACGGCCATATCTTTCCAAAGAGTTCCCTCTCCACCTCATCATCACCCTCCTCAACAAACGAACTCCGCAACTCATCCACCGCACCAAGAACCTCATCAAACCCTCCCGGATCCACCATCCCACTCGGCGGCACTCCCCACCCCTCCCGAAACATCCTAAGTATCTCCCCCACATTCCCCATACTCTCCTCCTCCGCGGCATGCAGTGCGAGTTCCTGCTGGTTAGAGCTCACTGGACAGGTACCCGAATCGGGACAGAGGTCCTGCCACTGCTCGATGATTGAGAGGAGTGCTTGCCGGAGGAAGAACACGTCGCGATCTTCCCAGACGTTAGGGACTAGGCGAGAGGGTTCTGTTCGTATGACGGTGTTGTGGAGTTGTAGCTGGAGGAGGGCAGCCCAATGTCTTGGGTTTTGGGAGTTGGTTTCTGCTTTGTAGTATTTGAGACAGATCTCACTCTCTCGATCACTATCAATGCTCGCCTTCTCGTTTGGCTCAAGGGTGTCGTAGTCCTCTGGTAGGTCGGGCAACTCCCAATTATCACGAACTGTCCCGGGATGTTGAAACATTCTGGGAACGCCACACTGGTAGAAGAGTGGCATGACGGAGGCTGATTGCCAGTCGATTATGCGGGTGATTTTCTTGGTTTCTGGGTCGACGAATATGTTGTCGAGATGGAGGTCTGGATGCCAGAGGGTGGGGGAGTGTGTGTCTTCGTTTGTTCCTGGGGGAGGGATCATGGCTGGAGATAGTTTTAGATAGCGTTGCAGGAGATCGAGGACTTCCTCGGGTAGTTCGGGTTGTGTAGAGGAGCGATGATAGTTGAGACGAGGACGGGCATGGGTTTTGATGAATCGTATCTCGTTTGTAGCCACAGCTTTTATAAAATCAAGGGGTTCGTTATCTGCGTAATGTCAGAATAAGTTACTTATATTGTGTCTAGATGAAAGACTCACATGGTCCTCTATCCATATCCATATTTGCCCTTTCACCGCGCCAAAGCCCGCTTGAGACGAGTGGTCCCAACTGAAAACGCTCCAGTACCGAAGAGTCCCGTGGCACACTGGTCGCTATAGCATTATCACTACGCATATCCCTTGGAATATCACCCTTGAAGTAGATGGATCCAGATTTCACAAACTTCGTTGAGGCTAGTTGCCGCTCAATCTCCACGACCTGCGATATCATTCCGAGCTTGAACTTCATCGGCCATTGATACCAAAGACTACCCAATGGTTTACCTGGCGCCTTTTCCTCTAGGATATACTCTGCGCCGACCGGATTGCTTCGATCAGCAGACCAAGCGATAATACGAGGATTGGGAATATGTAATGCATCGCGGAGCTGGCGATATCAAAAGTTAGCTTCGTTTTCGGAGGGTGAGATGAAGAAGACGTGCAAATTCACGAGTGGCTACTTCAGATGCTGTAGTGTAATAAGCAGGTCCTGCGATGGGATTTGGGAGTTTTGCAAAGATTTCTGAACCGTTGTCCATTGTGAGTAAGTAGGCTTTGTTGTTGAGGCCTTCACGACACTTGAGAAGCTTTGTGCCTAGATTTTGTATTAGCCACAATATCACAAGCAATAGGTTTCGAGGACGTACAATACCGAGCACCCTCACTCGACAACGCTGTAACTGCAACTTTTACGAGTTCTTGGAGGTTGAATTTAAGATATCTTCCTGCCAGCTGTGTAGATTCATTGTATCTATGCCAGGTCAGCAATATGATATTGCTTGGTGAGAACGGACATAAAACGTGCATCCAGCGATTCCTCGTATATCTGTAGAGTTCTTCCTCTGGTATTTCTTCAACTGCAAACATTAGCATCCCAAACAGTGAGGAGATACTGTACTTACCAGTTCCATCAGACCTCTCAGCGGTAAGGAGGGGCAATCCACGCTTGTCAGTCTGCCGTCCTAGTGAAGTCGCAAATGTGGCTACAGCACATGATTGAATGTAATGGTAAGTGGCGGTTCTATCCGCAGAGAGCCAGCGATGTAGCGAATAGATCCGTGATATGAGAGGCATGCTTCAACAGTCGAGGTGAAGCCTTGAATTGTCGAAGGGAGTTAACAATCGTGACTGCCAACATGTTGTTTCCCGAGCCCCAATGTGCTCTGTGTCTTATTAAACTTCAAATCGGAGGACGGTAGGAGCTACGGTATCCACTGCTTCTTAGTTGGGCCTCCCGGTGGAGCGCTTGCAGCAGTATTATCAAAAGCGCGCGCGATGCCGTTTGCTGATGCAGCCACACCTAGGATGTCTACCAAAAGCGGTCCTGCGTCGAAAGCAACACGGTGAGCAACCTTCTCAGTAAGATATCAATTCAATATTTGATAGCATGGAGCTGGTACACATACAGTCTACTAGCCCCTTTCCCTCAGTGGACAGCACCCAAAGAAGAGGCAGCTCCCGTCGTTAATCGAACTTCTCAGCACATCACGTGGACAACCTCACCTGCTCACTCCCGTCGAGTTCCATCACGCCACACAGCACGTCAACGAACAACAAATATAACCTTCTTCTCGAACAACCCAAAAAATGCAAGCTTTTAAATAATCCGAGGACATCACATACACATCATATCACACGTACATCACACACACATCCACCCACACGCTCTCTAAATACCCGTCCATCCGTCTGCCGCTGCCGTGTGTTGGTGTATCAGTTGAAGCGAAACCTGACAAGAAACCGTTCGTTCGTCTAATGCGCCTCAAGACTCACTCCCCCGTGTCCCACGTCCCAGGGATTCCCTCGATGCCTCATGCACCTCTGTCATGAAAAAATCCTGCTTTTGGCGGAAAAATACAACCACAACCACGACATCCTAAACTAACTGCCGTGCAAGCGAGCCAGGCAGGCGAGGCAGGAAAGGTAAAGTAAGGTAAGGTAATAAGTTTCCGAATTACGTATTCTGGATACGTGCGTATGTGCATGCATGGCATGGCATTACTGAGCTGTCACGCCTACTGTACTTTGCAAGCCATAGATCGGATTATGAAGAAGCATGTTGTGTTCAGATATCATGCAGTGCGATGCAATGCAATGCAGCACATTCACCGTCCAGCAGTGGTTGAAAACTCTACAATAATGCAATTGTTGCATTTCGTACTGGAAGTCTGGATCTTGCTTGGCGGATAGCGTGGAGTTTGAGAGGGGGGCGAGACCAGACTCAAGGAGGGGCTGTTCTCGGCTGGATGCGACGTCGAGTTACAGTAGATGTGTTTGACCGCCCAGAGAGAGGTGAGACGCTTCCCCTTACGACTTCTCGTGGGCACGGCTCAGGACGTTGCAAGCCGATAAATTTCCATATTTCAAAGACCAGCTGATGGAGCTCTTGATTTTCCTTTTGACGTTTGAATTGATGAAGTCTCCTTCAGAACTGACTCGAAATGCTTCATCTTCAAGAATTATTATTATTGACGCCACTTCACTGAAGTTATCGACTTTATGACCCTGGTAATATTCAGCCACATCTCGCTTGAGCTTCAGCTCTCAAGTTCCAAGTCTCCTCTCTAAATTGCGTGGCCCATCCCGGCTATGTTTTTCTCCTTCAGCGATTGGAGTATTTATACTTTATCCAGCGCATGTATTCCCTCTTATTGGCTACCGCAAGCCCTTGATTACGACTTCAGCCACAGGTTATTTAATGGAGACTGAGGGGGAACGCCACACCCTAGATGCCCCCATCCACATCATGGAAATTGATGCGACGGCGTCTTGGACGATCATGTTCGCGTGAGGGATCCTCGAGTCGTGACTGGCCCGAGCTACCCCTGCCGACCTCCTATTCCTTGTTTACTCTCGATAGCGCCAATTGCCGCCCGGACAACAGGGAAATGATGCTTGGAGCACGGCCAAAACATGGCAAAGTGTTGCATTGAAGCTCTACGGAGAGAGCTGTACAGTAGCTCCGGCTGCTGGGATTTGGATCCTCAACCTTCTTTGTCTCTTTCTCCTCACTCTCCCTCCTCCCTCCTCCCTTCATAACCTTCTTTCACTTCATACCCAGTTGCTTGTATTTTGCCAAAACAACAGTCTCGCCAGTACTACGTGGTGAGGCAAGCGATTCGATATCGGGAACACAGCTGAGGCCTGCTAAGCAGCTCTGAAACAGGACCGCTTGACCACCCTGCATGCCCAAAATTAAGAAACTGCCCCATTTGTGTTTACCCTGGCCAACATCCCTCAGGATAACCTGGCCTTCCTCGCCGCCTCATCCAATCTTCACCAGGGAGTGAACGAACCTTGATCGCTACCCCAGTGTGTCGATTCTCGTCTCATCATCAACTTTCCCATCCACTCCCTCCCCCCGTCCTTGTCCTCTCGCAACGGCAAACCAAAACCCCCAGTCTACAACCTTTTCCAATCTAGAGGTCTCGGAGAATTGACTTTGAGAAGGACGATGGAGAACCATAATTGATTTCTTATTATTCTGGAGATTCGAGGACTTTCTCGGATTTCTCGCTTTTCATAATAATCAACATGGGCAACGAACAATCTGTTCCTGCCCCGAGACGGCCTCCAAACAAGCTATCGAAACCCAGAACGAACAATAACTCCAGTGCGAATTTACTGAACCCGAAATCTGCACCTCCGAGTCGACGGAACTCAATAATTTCAACGAGTGCATCTCCAAATAAAAGTCGGTTTAGCCTGCTGCCAACTGCAGTACCCGAAGGAGAGAAGAAGAAGGAAGAGAAGCAGAAGAAGAGGAGGAGTATTTTCAGGTCGAAAAGCGCGCAGCCTAAAAGTCGCTATCAAGCTGCGGAATCAGAGGTTGAAGATCTGTCTGCGGATCCAGCTACCATTCAGTCGCGAAGATGGTCGAGACAACCTCGAGGAAGGGAGACGGCGCCTTTTGAATCTGGAGATGAGGGGGTGGAACCGCCCGTAGAAATGTAGGGACTTCCCTTTATGTTTAATACACCACTAACAAAACCCAGGAGACCTCCACCACCTCGAAAACGCATGTCTCTCTCCCAACCATACGGACACACGAATCCACGGCTCTCACTCGTCGCCGAGCTACCTTCCCCAAGACCCGACCAAGCAGATACAATGCAGCGCTTAACTGGACACGAGGAAGAAGAAACAGCACACGTACCCATATCGCGAACGACTTCAGAAACGAACCTGTACGTACCCATACGGAGGAGATCGTTACTGCAGCATGGAGTCGCGACGCGAACGAGTTACGTGGAAGAAGCTCGACAATCACTACCGCCTCAACCGAGGAATGTAGAAGAGATCCAGAACTACTACTACAACCCCACCAAACCGACCTCGTCTCCCCTCGACCAGATCGCAGCTCTTGGACCGCCGCCAGGTCCAAGAGTGGAAACTCCAACGGAGATGGATTATGGACATATCGGTGCTTTCAAATTGGGCACACTGAGAATCATGAATGGAGCTGCGAGCCCAGCACCGAGTCTGGAACCTAGTCTACGGAGAGCTGCAACGATGGGCCAGGAGGAAGATTATATAATGGCTGGCGACGCTCGGAGAAGTGCAGAGAGGGGCCATAGACCACGAGCTAGCCAGAGAAGCAACACGATTTCCGTTGCCCAAGATAACAAGAAAGTTCCCTGGGTTGTTCGCGCGGAATCGCCTCTCCGACAAGATATAGCAGAAATGGGCGACGGTACACCAAGAACGCCTCTCCGCGAAACTCAACTGGAGTGGACTGTGGAGAAGGAGTCGCCAATGCCAGCAAAGTATGTTTTCAACCCACTATCAATTGATATTCCCGACCCCAGTTTTGCGTTGTTTGATTTCAGCGCATCTGAGACGTTATTCAGATCGACCGAGTCTCCTACGAAAGCGTTGGAATTGGCGCATGAGTATCAGCAAGATTTAGCATTGAGTCCGTTCTCATTTGATAACTCGCCTCCTGTGTCTCCTACGTTGCAGGTGATGAGCAAGCATATGGCTGTGGAAGATGATCTGTTTGCACCGGAACCGACGACTCCTGTTTTGTCGGAGAGGTTCCCGAGGTCGTTTGATTCGGGTTATGAGGGTGGTTTGCATGCGAAGGTGGTTAAAGGACCGAGGGATATCACTCCGAAACTGTTGGCAAAGGCGGATAGTGGGTATAGCTCGAACGTGTCTTTACGGTCATTCAAGAAGGACTCGACACCAGCTGCTGGTGATGAACCACCGCCAACTCCACCGAAAGACAATGTTCGTGTTGCATCAAGCACGTACTCGGAAGATTGGAGCTCAAGAGTATCTTCGAGCACATATACAATTGCATCTAATAGCTCCGAGACAACGCTGCGAGCTCAAAGATCACTTCCTGCTCTACCAGTCGAGGAAATACCCGAACAACCATTCAGACAACCACCTCCAGTTCCCGCGAAGGAGACCCGAAGTCCAACATCGCCTACCACGCAAAAGCCTGACCTCAGATACCCAGCAGCGCTCTCGCCACATTTGGTCGTCCCACCCCACCAGACTCGACGAAAGAGTAGCCCACCAAATCCTCGTCAGGAAAGTCCAGCATCAGATGTATCCCCGAATTCCTCCCGCTGGAGCAACAAGAAGCTCAACAAGCGCCCTCAATCCATGCAGCCTGAACCCGTCTACACTGTGCAAGCCTTCCGTTCTCCTAGCGAACAGCTGCGAATCCCTGCACCATCAGTTGAAGCGAGACGTAAACTCGAGGAGCGAGTGGATCAGTTCCCTGTAGCTTCGATTCCAAACACGTATGTAGGCCAACTTGGACTGAGACGTAGTTCTAGCAAGGAGACACTTGGGACGATCTTCTCTGTTGGGTCAGCTGAGGTGAGAGAAGAGGTGAGCTTTGCAAGACTGCAGAGTTCATTGCCCGCTGTACCGACACAACCAACTATCCACGAGGATCCAACACCTTCACCCACTTTCATCCACAGAGAGGAATTCGGCGCACAGGAGCCATATCAGCGTCCACACGACAATGCGCTCCCTCGTCTACCTGGGAACAGGAAAGATCTGCCTACAAGCAATGTCGTAGCTCGAACCGAATTCAACAGACGAAACACCTACCAAGCTCCCCTCCCAGCCCTTCCTCCAGCAGAAGAATGGACCCGCAGATCCATGCAATCCACTCCCCACGAGAGAAGCCAGAGCAGAACACGCACCCAAGCCGACTTCGAATCCCACATCACCTCCTTCAACACCGTATCCACCTCCCTCGGGCGCTCACCCTACGACGCGGCGTTGTCAGGCACCCCTACCCCGCGGAAAAGCACACCATCCTCCTCCTCCATTCGAGAAGACGAGCGCGCGAAATCCATGACCACACAACTCGCAGCCGACTCCGCCTCCGCCTTCGCTGCGAGATTCACCGTCCAGCGAACCGTGAGTGGTGAGTCCACAGGGACGGTGATCCGTTCTCGGAAGAGCTACGACTCCATCGCGAATGGGAACCCGTTTCTCGAGCCTGAAAATGTCAGTAACAGCACCAGCATCAGCAGCGGTAGTAATAGAAGTGAACGGATCCGTGGACGACCGCCTCAAGCGCACGCTAAGTTCAATAAGACGATGAAACGGCAGTCCAGTCCCGCACTGATCTCGTCGTACACGGGGACGGGGAGGAGGGAGGCGTCTCCTGCTCCTGCGGCTGGGGGTGAGCGTTTTGATTCCTGGGGATGGAATCAGGATTGTGATGCTAGTGGGATGGGGATTGGGGTTACTGGGGAGGAAGATGAGCGTAGATTCTCGACTCTTTCGTCGCTGGTGAGGAAGACGAGGTCGCCTCCGCCGGTGAGTATGACTACCCAGCGGAAAGTCACGCCTACGCCGCTTGGTGCGCATAATATCGTTCCGTTGTCGAGAACACCACCTATACCTATTTCTATGTCTGGACATGGACATGGACAAACTCATGCCGCACCAGCACCAGCCCGCGGAGGTCCTCAAATCCCAGGACATTTCACAGCTCCTCCTCACCAGAAGCGAGAAGCGGAGCCGAACCGCGGCCCGGAATGGAACTGGAACCAACCGGCGAACTTCTGGGCTGAGCGTCGTAAATCTGCTGGTGAGGCGCTGAGGGGGGTGCAGACGAGGAGGAGTATGGAGACGGAAAGGGAGATGGAAGGGAGACCTGAGTTGAAGTTGAGGGAGAGGAAGAGTATGGATGCGTATACGTACCGGCTTTTGCAAGCTTCTGCTTCTGCTTCTGCTTCTGCTTCTGCTTCTGCTTCTGCTTCTGCTTCTGCACAAGGGCGAGGGCAGGAGTCGATTCCAGCTTCAGCTCCGGGTTCGCAGCAGGAGGTGAGGGTTAGGCCGAGGAAGAGTTTGGATGGGGGTGCGGAGAGGGAGAGGGAGGGGTTTGGTTTGACTGGGAATGGGGCTGCTGCAGCACGACCGGTGTTAGGGGCGGGGTATAGGAGTTTTGATGCCAGCCAGGGCAATGGGAGCGGAAATGGGAGTGGGAATGGGAGTGGGAGTGGGAGTTCGAACGGCAGGAAAGGATGGAATGTTGGTGTGGGATATGAGAATTTCACGTATACCCCTCATCCACACGCACACCCCCACGGACATGCCAATCCACAAGCACAAGCCCACCCATCATGGGTAGATGATGGTGCGGTACGAACACGGACCACTGCGTCGTATCACTCCCAATCTCAATCTCAATCCCAGTACCAATCTCGGTACCAATCTCAAACCCAGACGCAAAACCAGACGCAAGAATACGACCACGCATACGGCACCCAGTTCTCCTCATCCTCATCCTCGCACTATAATAAAGAGAACATCCACTCTCAGGAGGAGTATTACGACCAGGCTGCTTCTCACGCCCAATATGAGCAGAACCAGTATGAGATGAATAACCACCTTCCTGAGAGAATCCACCGAAGGAAAACTTCGACGAGTGAGATGCTGGTGTTGGATCGGTTTGCTGGTGCTGGTGCTGGTGCTGGTGGGTTGGAGTATGGGTATGGGTATGGGGTGCGGGCTTGAGGGGTTGAGAGGGCTGGAGAAGATGGTAGGGGGTGGGAGTGGTGAAGATTCAGGAGGCAAGAGGTGCATTTGAGTGTTGTGCCGGTTCTGGTGCCAAGAGTTGGGAGTAGATGGAGAGGAGGAAGTTGGGAGTTTGGATGTGGGAGAGAGGATTGGTGGGAGAACAGGAGGATTGAAGATTGAGCTTTGAGCGCATATATACCCGGCGTTATTTTTGGATCTATATATATATTTCAACACTACGATCAGCAGAGTAGCAACACCATTCGGGACGATTTGACCATTTAAATTGGGGGCGCTTCAGAATATGATGGTCAGCATACGCCAGCAGAGCGAAACACAACAACAAACAGCAGCACGTATTCAGCATATGCATCCAGATTCACAGCAACATCCGCATTGGGATTGGGTATACCTACCTTCCGTCCTCTCAGCCAGGAAACAGAAAACTGGAAACAAAGTCCTTGCCTCAACTTGGACTACAGGGCGGAATATAAAGACAAGTACTTCATTGGAAGTGTAATCGCCTGAGCTCTTGGAAATTTGATATTGCGAGGATCGGAACAGAGCAAACTGGGAATTAGGAATTGGGAATTTGGGAATTTGGGATTTTGGGAATTGGGAATTTGGGAGTATACGATTTTATGACTTTACTTCTAATTTAGCGAAACCTTGGGGGAAATCTGGGGTTGTATATAAGATGGATAGCCAAGGTCAAGGCCGTGTATTTATAGATAATCGATGAGTGAGCAAAAAGGTTGAGAATAGTGAAATGATTGGTTAAAGAAAAATAAACTAAGTAACTAGTATCTTCTTTCTTTTCAATTTCAATTTTCGTATTCGGAATTCCTTACTACGTCCATCTATCTCTCCCATCTGTCCGTTCTTGTTTGTTGACTGATTAATTGATTGATTGATTGTAAGTAGATAAGTACGATATGTAAGTTGAAGAACGCCAGCTACTCTGTCTTCAAATTCTCGAGTTCTAGATTTTTAACACAGAGACATATTTATATTTGAGTTTTCATTTCGTCCTATCCTTGAGCTCGCTCCTCTCCAGATATATCCTTATGCTTCCCTGAGTCTTTAGTTTAGTAGTAGTGTATATTTTGACATTGTTGGGTGTTGGGTGTTGGTTATTTATTGCCTGAGAGAAAGTCAGAAGAGGGGTCCTTTTAACAATACATACCAGCGAAGATGCTCTACTCCTCTTTTTTAGTAAAGTGAAGCAAAGCAACGCAAGGCAGAGTAAACAACGACTGTATTGCCAGAGCCGTAGACATAGACAAGGCGAGGAAGAGAAAGAGACAGAGAGAGGTTAATTATTGAGTTTTTTTTTGGGATGGGGGGGGGGGGGGGGGGGGGGGGGGGGGGGGATAACTAGGCCATATCTATCGAAAACTCATTTCAGCTCTCTAGATCTGTAAATCTCTAAAATCGCGTTTCCGTTTCCGTTTCCGTTTTTGAAAAATAAAAAGACAAGATTCAGTATCTACCTACCTACCTACCTACCTACCATTCGGCCAACACTTCCTTACCCTACCCGAGCCACCTCCTCAAACGACGATTGATTAAGGTATCCTACAACAATCCTACGAGTAGATTTATTCATTTATATTCTCTGTTGTAATATAACACATACAAACATACAAACATACAAACATACAAACATATATATATAATAAACTAATAAGTAGTATACTAACATCACAAGGTAAGTTACCTAAAGAAGAAAAGAGAAAGCAGTGAGTAATTAAGTAAGTGAGTGAGTAAGTGAGAGTAATATAGAGTCTTTTTCTTCTTCTTTTTCTCTTCTTTTCTTATTCTTTTTATTCTTATATATACCTACAGTTCCTCTTCATCTTCGTCTTCAAATAAGATTTGAGGGTAGGGAGCTCTCTTGACTATAACTTTAACCCCCCCCCCCCCCCCCCCCCCCCCCCCCCACACACAGCCACAGCCACAGTCACAGCCACAGCCACAGCCACAGAGTCCCTCCTTTGCTTTCCCTCTTTCTCTCTTCCTTTCTTTCTCCCTTTCTTTCTGGCTTTCGTCCTTTTTTTTCTTTCTTTCTCTGTAGTTCAGGAGCAGGAGAAAAACAATTCAATGTCCATCCATCCATTTATTCGCACTATCAGAATCAAAATCCATCCCTAAATCTCGAAGAAGAAAAGAAAAAAAAAAGAAAAAAAGAGAAGCACAGAAACACTTATGCGTTAAGAACAGAAGGGGAGAGATGACCAGAGTAGATCGATGAACTGGACTGAACTGGATTGAACTGGGTATTTCACTGTATTCACGCTCCGCTAACGAAGAACAACCCCACACACGCAATCTGCTTGCTAATAGAGTAACTCCCCCCCCCTTCCTCCCTTTCCCCCTTCCCCTCCTCCCGTGTAAGTAGCTATAAAACATAACAAAAGACGCTTAAGCTATTATCATCATCATCATCATCATCATCATCATCATCAGACATTAACATACTCCCTCTCCCTGGTCGAAATCGTCATTAAAACCGCCCAACTCCCGAACTCCCCAGTCCCCAATCGTCAATCGACCCTCGATCCTTCAACCCAATGTTCCATCCGTCCGTCCGTTCAATTTTCCGTCTAATTTTCCACTACCTCTACCTCTACCTCTACCTCTACCTCTGCCACAGCTATAGCTATGGCTGGATATGTATGTATATACAATGATGAGATGAGATTCGTTTCGAGGACACACACACACACACATACATACGCACACACATGTATATTTACCAGCTATAGATAGATAGTAATACGCACATCTCCTCTCCTCCTCCTATACTGACTGGCAGGAGCAAGGCAGGGCATGCCAGGGCAGGGTATGCCGGGGCAGGGTATGCCGGGGCAGGGTATGCCGGGGTATGATTCATGGCCGGTTGTGAGGATAGGATGGGATGGGATTGAGTTGGTGCTGGTTGCTGGTTGTTGTGAGATGTGGCTGGTGTACGTGGTGTACGTGGTGTACGTGGTGTACGTGGAGACTGGATGGGGGTGTGCTTTGAATGATATGTAGGTTGGTTGGTAGGTAGTTAGGTAGGTTGGTAGGTAGGTAGGTAGGTAGGTAGGTAGGTAGGTAGGTAGGTAGGTAGGTATGTGGGTAGGTGGCGGTTTGTTCGTCGGTTTTGATCGTTTGATCGGTGGGCCGATCGACTGGATGGCTAGGATGGATAGGGGATGGATGGATGGATGGATGGATGGATGGATGGACGAGAGAGGTGACAACTTCCACTGCTTGTGTTGACGACCAGTACTCCATCTCATCTCTCTTGGTGTAGACAAAGAAGTAGTCCAGTTGATGCATGCGTCTCTGCTGGCGCATATACCTTCGGTGGAGTTTATCTGGTCCTATCCATTGCCATGGTGTGGCCGGATCCTTTCTGGTCCGTCATCTCAACGATATTCCAGCCCACAGCACAGCCAGATTTGGTAAGATCTTCCTCCCCATATCCCACCCAGGAGAATATACCAGCCAGTCTCCAAGCAAGCGATCCATCCAGCTGAATCCTCTCCTCCACCCCTCCTCGTTCACAGAAGCAGTCTTCATTCCATTCCATTCCATTCCATTCCATACCAGTCCATTCCATTCCAACCATCTCACCTCCAACCCCAACCCTCAGCAATTCATCCTCGAAGCCCACGGACTCATATTCACCTCCCTCGCCTTCTTCGCCTTCTTCTCCCTCTCCCTCTCCTCCTTCTCCGCATCTTTTCGTGCCTTCTCAAGAAACTCCATGTAATCGTTACTCACGGCGCCGTGGTCCTCTTCTTCATCTCCATCTCCTTCTTCTTCCCACTTCACGACCTTTTCCCGAGCAGGAGGACTTGGTGATTGTGTGTGGCCTGGCGATAGAGGTGGTGAGATGATGACTTCGGGGATTTTGGAGGAGGAGGAGGAGGAGGTGGTGTGTTTTTGATGTGGTGGGTGTTGTTGGGTGGATGAGGAGGAGAGGATGCGGGTTAGTACTGTTGAGGCGTTTTTGGTGCTTTTGGTGGTGGAGGTTGAGGAGGAGGATTTGGAGCGCGAGCGGAGGGATTTGAAGAACATTTTGTGGGGTGGGGGTGGGGGTTGATGGATTGTGGTGTTGGTGGGTTGATGTGGTGTTAAAATTGTATGGTGAGTGGTAGGTGAGTATGGTACGAGAGTCGCACAGGAGAGTCGCGAGGGGGAAGTCGCAGATGGAAAGAGCTGGCTGGCTGGTGGGTTTCTTATTCGAGGTTGGGAGAATTCGCAGAGGGAAATCGAAGGTGGCTCTTGGATGGTGAGTAGGTATTTGAGGTTCGCAGAAGAGAAGAAATGGAGTCGCTGATGGGTGGGGTGGTTTGGTGCGAGGTAGGAGTTTGTGTTGTTTGTTGAATTAACAGATGTCGATATCCCGCAGGAGAGATGCGAAAGAGAACCTATATTTCTAATAGAATCGGCTCCGTTGTCGCTTTCGCATTATGTTATTCTGTGTTCATCGACCCTTGCCTCGATAAATGCCTTCTGGTCTGATCAGGTCAGATCAGGTACACTGAGAATACCTCCCGTCCTCTCACTCGACTCGACTCGACTCGACTCGACTCAACCCCGCGATACACAAGGCTACAATCCTCACTCTCAAAGCTTTTGTCAGCCTTGCATTAGCAGATGGTACCTCGGGTGGTTTCGAAACAGTAATGCTTGATTGATGCTTGATGATGTCGATTTTCCGAAATAGCTTCAATGACGTGCTCTGGATGAGTACCGATTGATTCGTAGGAAAATGTCTGTCAATCAATCATTATTCAAGGATGATGCGAGGGCGGATGCGGATGCGGATGCGAACAGACGAAAAGTAAAAAAGCAAAAGGGAAAAAGGAAAAGGCCTGGGCGAGCGGCGGGGGCGACCGGGGTTCTTTATCAGTGGAACTGAGTCTGGGTCTGGCCCGCCCCGATACAGTAGGTAGGAGGGTGGGTGTTGGATGACAGGCCATTAATGCTGGGGGTGGGGTGATGCGTTGCTGTTTTGGGGGTGTGGTGGCGTGCTGTGCTGTCCTGACGAAGCAAAAGGCCCAATCGTTCAGTGGATGGATGTCGCTCTGAGAACATTCTGGTTTGGACCTGTGATAGCATACCTCCGAACCTAAGGTAGGAAGCATGAGGCGTAAATTCTGCATTAGTAGGTTATGACCTCTTAAATTCTGTTCCTGTCGTCGCCGTTGGATGAAGGGGCCTGAGACTGTAGAAGGAAGCCTGAAGTACCTCCGTAGAGATGGTGAAAACCGAAAACTGGATTCCAGTCCAGAAGCGAGGGGCGTGGATGGTGGTGGTCTAGACTTTGCTGGGAACTTGAAGTGCTGGGAGCCCGAAGTGCTGGTTGCAGGGATGGGAATGGGGTTTGAGAGGAGAGGGGGTGGTTGCGATAAGCTTTTAGCTTGGGATGAGTTTTTGGACTCGGATTCTTACCTGAGATGGAGAGCGTTTCGTGAGATCTAATGGATATTCCACTGGGAAATAGTGTGAGGAGATATTCAGGCTGGGAAGTAGATAATACACAACTTTTGAAAGGAGGAAGGGGGGGCAATATCAATTATCGCAGAGCACAACTGTGCATGCACACAGAAGTTGCCTGTCTGGCAGTAACGAAGTAACGTGACATTCATTCCGAGTTGCCAGGCCAGGCTGAATTCTACTACAAACAATTGATGTCGAATTAGTGCAAAGTTTCATAAGCCTCTCGATCCTGGCATCTAAATGGTATCAATAATATTCCGAATGTACTCAAGTAGTATTAGGAGGCCGTTGAAGTTATTCCGATTCTTTCTCTCTCGCTTGCTCTCAACACAGTAATGCACTTCATAGTCCATTCAGATACCATTTCCTCTCCAACTTCCTCCAACCAACACTCAATGCGAACAAATATTTCACTAAACCGCACTATAGACGCCACTATACTTTAGTGAAGTAAGCCTTTCGACTTTAAAGCAAGCCTTCATCCACAAGAATTGCGGATCATGGTATTCGAGAAATCTGATTTGACGACCGGACCAGCATCAAGCTCAATTGAAGCCAACACTGAACATCTGTACCCGCTCTCGCCCGCATGAATAATCAATTCCAGTCCGACAAACTTAGTTTAGGAAATTGTAGCATCGGAAGCATCTCCAGATGATTTGTGTATATTATTCGCCTCCAGCAAAACATTGATTGACTTTTCCCTATCCAAATCAAGTCATCACAACTGCATCGAGCTGCAGTGCAGTAGTGCAGTACAGTAAAAATCGCTACTGTAAGCGAAAGCTGCAACACTACCCGCTATCATATCCAATCGCCATTATTGTCAACCCGCCCAAGACTCCAAGAGGCTGGCAATCGATTATTCGATAGATCGTTCATCCCTGAACCCAGTGCCCACAGCCCTGTACAAACCAATCACAGCCCTGCAAACAGCCCCTGTCCATCTCAGCTCCAGACCATCAAGCCCGTTGTTGGGTTCGCGGTCTGGGGCGGCCCACCCGAAGCTAGAGAACGGCTGCACCTCCACCTCCCCATCCACATCCACCTCCAAGTTCGAGGAGGCGTCAGTAGCTTCTCCTTCTCTACTCCACTCCACTCCTCGACATATCTTCAATCATGCCGTTTATATTTTCAATAATAATCGCTGCATCTGCATGCTCGACCCCACTGCAATGACCGGTCCCGATACCGTGCTGGATGGGGTCGTGGGGTTACTGAGGCGGGAGCTTGGCCTGGTGAGTGTACCTTATCTCACATACCTGCCTGATTTTAGTTCTTCCGTTCCATTGAATTCGGCGGGGCGAGAGAGTCAACCAGTTCATCCAAACTCCAACTCCAACCCCAACGCTGACATCTCCTCTTTGCCTCCCAGAACGCATCAGATCCTCGAGTCGGCTCCGCGCGCGACAATTCCACTGCGACGAACGTCAAGAAGCTAGTCGAGCCAACCAACTCCGCTTCCTTCGCGGCGCTGTTCTCGACGCTCGTCCCGGTCCTGGTGTATGCGGCGATATGTCTGTCCTTGTTCATTGTGGGGAGGAAGTTCTTCCCCAGGGTGTATTATCCCCGGACGTTTCTGAGCAGTCTTGCGCCGCAGTATGTTTCTGCCCTACAAATTGATCCCGGAGTTGAATGGCATGGCTGACGGGAATGAATAGTGAACGCTCGAAAGCTCTACCGGATGGATGGTTCAATTGGATAATCCCGTTTTGGAAGACGCCTGATATTGAGATTCTGAATCATGCCTCGCTGGATGGGTTCTTGTTTCTGCGGTATATCAAGATGCTTACTGTTATTTGCATAGTGGGATGCTGTGTTACTTGGCCGGTTCTGTTCCCGATTCATGTTTATGGTGGGGGAGGGACTAAGGAGTTGGATATGTTGACGTTTGGAAATGTGAAACATACGAGTTGGTTGTGGGCACATGCTATGGTTGGTTGGGTGTATTTTGGTAAGTTGGATCTGATGCTGAAGAAAGTAGGCTAACAAACCAGGATTTATTCTATACCTGGTCGCTAGAGAATCAGTCTACTTTATCAACCTCCGACAAGCATACCTTCTCTCACCCCACTACGCCAATCGCCTCTCTTCCCGAACCGTCCTCTTCACATGCGTTCCGAACCAAGTTCTCGACGAGAAGAAACTCCGTCGCATCTTTGGCGAAAGCGTGAAGAATATCTGGATCCCAAGAGACACAGATGATCTCGACGATCTCGTCAAGGAGAGAGAACAGACGGCTGATCGACTGGAAAGAGCCGAGATTGAACTCATCAAGAAAGCAACAGCCGCATACAAAAAAGCCGTCAAGAATGGCCATCCAAATATCGAAGTTTTGTCACAGACACCATCACCTAGAGGATCAGGCGAGAAGACCGAACCGAAAACAGTGGATATCTCGGTCCGGAGCAGATCTCCCACCTCTTCAAACCAACCTCAGTCCCCCGACGCAATCACCAGCCCAACATCCACCTCGTCTTTCCCCACCAACTCAGCACCTTTCACCTACTCCCCTCCACCCGACATCAACGGCTCCTTCGCCGCACAATGGATCCCCGCCAGCCAGCGGCCCTCCCACCGACCCATCGCCAACTACGGCCGCCGAGTCGACACCATAAAATGGACGCGCAACCAACTCAAGAAATTAGCTCCGGAAATCAACAAGCTGAGAAGGGAATACAGGAAGGGGAAACCGCGACCGATTCCAGCTGCGTTTGTGGAGTTCCAGACGCAGAGCGATGCCCAGATTGCGTATCAGACGCTGGCGCACCATAGGGCGAATCATATGCAGGCGGAGATTGTGGGGATTGTGCCAGAGGAGATTGTGTGGGATAGTATGTATTTCCCGTGGTGGCAGAGGATTATTAGGAGGTTTGTGATACAGGGGTTTGTAGTTGCGATGGTTATCTTTTGGTGAGTCTTTTCGCGAGAGCTTGGGAAAAGAGATTCCGAATAATCGTCTACCTGCCGGCGGAGAATGGTACTGACATGACGTCTAGGGCCATTCCAGCTGCTATTGTTGGCATGGTATCCAATATCAAGGATATCACTGAAAAATTAACTTTCCTAGCATGGATTAATGACCTGCCAAAAGTCGTACTTGGTCTTATTCAAGGACTTCTCCCCGCTGTAGCTCTCTCAATGCTCATGGCCATTGTTCCAATGATAATGAGAGGTAAGCCTATTTACTTGAAAACCCAATTCTTGTCTCACTTTTATAAATTCTCACCTCTATTGATCCACTTCTAACTCTTAGCAGCCTGCGCTCGTCAAGCCGGCGTAGCAACCCAATCCCGAATCGAACTCTTCGTCCAGAACTCCTACTTCCTCTTCCAAGTCCTACAAGTCTTCCTCGTCACAACACTCACCTCGACCGTCGCCTCAGCCTTCACAGATCTAATCAAGAACCCAATGGGAGTCCGCAAACTGCTCTCCACGGCTTTACCAAAAGCGAGTAATTTCTACATCAGCTATTTCATCCTGCAGGGTCTGGCAATGAGTGCGACTAGGATCGTGCATCTGGGTGGATTGATTAGACATCAGTTGTTGCGGTGGGCGGGGGGACGACCGAGGATTATAGCGAGGAGGTATCATCGTTTGAGGAAGATTCATTGGGGGAGTGTGTTTCCGATGTTTACTAATATGGGGGTAATTGGTTCGTCTATTTACTTTTCCCCTTGTCCCAACATCGATTGTGCTGTAAATCTCGGTCTCTTGCAAAGAAATGCAATCATAAGTACCCAGCTAACCACCCCACAGCAATAACATACTCCCTCATCGCCCCCCTAATCCTCGGCGTCGCCACCCTCTGTCTCTCCCTCGTCTACCTAACCTACAAATACAACCTCCTCTACCTCTACTCCTCCTCCCCGGACTCAAGAGGAATATTCTACCCGCGAGCTCTCAAACAAACTCTCACAGGCGTCTACCTCGCCGAAATCTGCATGGTCGGACTCTTCGGTCTAAAAGGCGCATATGGACCTCTGGTTGTGACATTCGGACTAGTCATCTTCACCACGCTCGTGCACGTAAGTTTGAACGCGGCGTTAAGCCCTTTGTTGTTCAATCTACCCCGGACGCTGGCGGTGGAAGAGGAGTTGAGGAGGATGGGGAATCCGCCTTTCTTAGCGGAAGTGTTCAGTGATATGAATGATCCCATGCACGACGGTGACGAGGAAGCAAAACTCGAAGACGCAGATACACATCACCACCCTGCCGATACAGGATACGACTCGGATTTCGACCCTTCGCAACCAAACTCGTCCCCCTCCCACGGCGACCAAACCTCCCGCTCCCTCCCAGGCGCACCAGAAGGCACCTCCCGCATCATCACCCTCTCCCACCGCACCCTCCGCTCCCACCTCTCAAAAGCATACCACTCCTCCCCGCTCCCCTCCCTAATTTCCCATCTCGACTTCTGGACTTACTGGATCACACCTCCACCCACGACTAAACCAAACTTCCTCCTCGCCTTCCTCCACCCGGAAATCTTCGCCGATTATCATATCCTCCGCAGTCAGATCCCAGAGGATGTCGCCTCGACGGGGGAGGAGATCCAGGATGCGTATACGGCGGAGGTGTTGAAGGATGCGTATTCTCCGCCGGCGATGCGGAAGAGGACCCCCAGGATTTGGATCCCGAGGGATGGGGTGGGGTTGGGGGGTGGTGGTGGGGTGAGTGGGCAGGAGGTTAGGCATTGTAATGGTGATGGTGGGGGAGGGGTAGGAGGAGGAGGAGGGAGTGGGAGTGGGAGTGGAGTCGAGTGTAGAGAGGAGGAGGCGTGGTTGGATGAGAGGACGGGGCAGGTTAGGTGTGAGTTGGAGGGGGGTGTGGTGGAGGAGTGGTGTTTGGAGAGGGGGGAGAGGGTGAGGTTTTGATTTTTGGTTTTGGTTTTGCGTGAGTGGGCTGTAAATACTTGTTGTTGTTGTTGTGAAGAGAAGTGCTGAAGAGAGAGTAGGGGGAGGGCAAGCGAAGGTATGAAGGGAGAGATGTCACATATAGGAGGGAGAAGACACGATATCATGACATGACATGACATGATCCAAAGTACGTACGTACGAGATAGTTGAGTAATAAGCGAAACTGAGCGATTTTAGCGAGCGGTTTAGTTTCGGCGACTTGATTTGATTTGATTTGTTCTGATTTTGATTTGATTTCAATCCAGCCTAGTTCTGCTTGGCCTGGAGGCGTTGGAATAAGCGAGATTTACATTTACCTTCTGCAATCTACCTACTTGTGTACATAGTATAATAGGAGATGAGATGAGATGAGATGAGATGATATCCCAGGGTAGGTAGCAATTACAATACAGCACTGATTGCAATACACCACGGAATGGAATGGAACAAAATGAAATTAAACGAAAAGGGAAAATAACCTTTTTCAATACCTGTATCACTCCTCTTACTTAGAGAGAGAGAGGCGAGAGAGAGAGGCGAGAGAGAGAGGCGAGAGAGAGAGAGGGAGTGTAATCGTCAGCTGACCAGCGGTGGGCTTCCTAAAATCGCTCTCGCTACGATTATGTTAATTTTTTTTTTTTTAAAAAAAAAAAAAAAAGGGATGAAATAAATAGATAAAGAGGATGTAGATGAAATGAAATTGATGATTCTTCTTCTTCTTATTTGGCGTGGCTAGGGAGGAAAGGGGAGGGAGAGAAGGACTGGATGGGAGAGGACAGGACAGGATGGGATGGGATGGGATGGAATAGGATGTAAGTATAGATAGGTACTTTTCTTAGGTAGATACTTACAGAGCATATTTACAGAGGATACGTAGATAAGTGTGTGAGAAAGAGAAAGAGAAAGAGAAAGAGGAAGTGGAAGGGAAAGGGGAAGGGGAAGGGGAAGGGGAAGAACCAAGAATTCTGATTATGATTTTTGGGCGAGGTTTGTTTTTGTGAGATACTAAGACCCAAAACAAACACCTAGCTTGGGCTTGGGGTCTGGGTTGAGATTGTGCAGAAGGAAAGAACTTCAGGACTGAGATAGAGAGAGAGAGAGAGAGGGGGAGAGATAGAGATATGGATATATGAATAGTTACAAGTAATTTTGGGGATAGAGAAGATGGAATATCCAGAGGCTGCTTTGAGTTATATTTTCTTCTTCTAGGATAGGTTTGAGGGAGGGTATGTTTGTGAGAGTGAGAGTGAGAGTGATATTGAAACACAGTGTTGTGATATTGCAATTACAAGTTTGGAGATGAGGATGAGAAATGTAGATGTGGATGAGTATCAGGAAAAGAGATATATATGAGCTGTAATTGTATTATGTATCGTGGATCGTGAAAAGGATATAGAAGGAGTTCTTTAATTTCACTTTTTGAGGTAAGAAAGAAGCCGGTGGTTAGTTAGTTAGTTGAGCTGTTGAGAAGATGAAAACTAAATCCAACATTGCGCAACATCATGGCTAGGGATTGATATATATGTGTAAGGTAAGATATACAGGAAGGCGAACAGACCGGAACCGCGCTCGGAAAAGGAATTAAGGAGATAGAGGAGACTAGAATCAGACCGCGGTTCTTATACTCATTGATCTATGTCCAGGCCAGGGCAGGCTCAGCGAACCACTTCGATCCAACCCAATCCGGCTCAACACCTTCCCTAACCCCCCTCCTCCTCCAATCGTCCTTTACGAAGCCCAAATCCAGACCTCGATCAAAATCAAAACACCAACTCCAACTCTACAGCCACAGAACAAAAGAACCTAGTAGCCAAAGCGGGGGCGGGGGATGCAGTACCATCCATCAACATCAACATCAACACCACCCAGTGCTGGCAATTACCAACTGAACTGGCTAACATAACGAGAATAGAAAAATTGAAGTCACCTCACCTCACCTCACCTCAAAGGAAATAAAAAAACAGTGAGCTCAGCTCCATCTTAACTTACTGGGCGCGCCCTCTATGGTTCCGCACAATTGATCTATCAATAAATCAAATAAATCAATAAATCAATCAACAACCCGACTCGTTAATGACTGTACTTGCTCGAGTAGCGGCTAGGTAGCTGTCGGTCCCTTATGAAGGGCAAGAGTTGAAAGTGGAGGAGGAGTGGAGCCTCGCTCGTGTGGTAATAGCAAGGTAGTAAGTATCGAGGTAGGAATAGAGTATCCAGTACTTTGGTACGTACTAGAGCAGATAAGACGGGAAAAGTAGGGATGGTGTTGTGGTGCGGAGGTGCGAAGGAAAATAAGAGAGTGGGAGCAAGAGTAAGAGAAAGAGCAATTGCTGGGATAGGAGAGAGACACGGTGCAGGATGTGGATGAAGATTCGTATATTCATTAATTACCAGACCTAGTCCCGCGATATAAAAGTGATATCTGGCTTCTTTCCCCAGTCCGTAGTTTCTTTCCATCTCGTTTATGGCAATGTTTACCTTGTGTTTATGCGGTTCCCTCCTGGAGAAAAAGCCAATTAGCTACGGTTCGGGAAGGGAAGGTGTCGAATGGGAAGGGGAAGTGGAAAGGGAAGGGATGTGTACCTTTCTCTGTCCAACGAAGAATCCTAATCCGAAAGATTCGGTTGTGAATGTGATTTTGCTCCCTTTTGGGACTGTATGTTGTCAGTTCAGAGTCCTCAATCATGGAAACCACCACACCCATCCACTACCATTCAATCCAATTATCTCCCTCCTACTCTCCCTCCAAACAAACCAAGACCACAGCACAAAAATTCCACTCACAATAAAATACATCCCCCTTAACAGCATGCACCTTCTGGCCCGTCTCATCACTGATATCAAACTCCCCATCAACAATGATCTTCATCTCATGATACGTATACTCGTAGACCAGCGGCGTGCCCTTCTCCAATCTGTAGAAACCTGCTGAGATGGGGGCTGTTGCGTCTGTGGATGTGGCTACGTCACCGAGGTAGGCGTTCTCATTTGCGATCAAGGGAGGTTTGAAGGATGTTTGGGCGCCGGCTAGGTGTGTGAAGGCGGACATTTTGGGTTCGTTTGAGGTGGTGGTGGTGGTGGTGGGTTTGGAAGGGGAGGAGGAGGATTTGGCTTTGGTTTTGCTGAGGAGGGAGCCCATGTTAGCTTTGGAGGGAGGGTGGAGGAGTCTATGGATGGTGTGGTAGGGAGTTCGTGGAGGTAATGCAATTGAATAGAGCAGACTTGAAATAGAATCGAGGGGAGAGGTGCACAGGGCAGAGAGAATTATACATACCAGTTTATCAAGAGTACCACTTTTGGTCTTCGCCGTGATCGCTATCAATCGCAATCTGAATCGTGCAAGATAGAAAGAGGCTGTAGATATACAGACCAGGAAATCTTTCCCTTCCAGATACGACCAGCTACCACTGCCACTTATATAGCTACCTCTTACACGTCTGCCGTCAGCAAGAACATGATGACTACCCCTCTATAGCAAGACAACCCCTCATTCGAGAGCCGCATGTTGAGGAGCTGGACTGTATTGCTGTTTTGGGAGGGAGGGGTGGGAGGTGACTGGTTGGCCTTGTCGGGTCGGGGTTCTGGCTGTCCACTCTTGTAGGTTGTGCCCGGCTCTACTCCATGGTCCTGGTATGTAATGCTCTGTCGCTGGAGGGATATGCAATGCAAGAACTGGTTGTCCTAGTTCGGTCGATACGTGGGGTGCGAGGTATCGTGCCAGTAGATTGGAGAGGTATCGGGCGGCCTCCCCGCCGATAGGAGCTATTGTACTTCGCGGTTTCGTATTTGGGAGCCCTGCAGATTAGAGCTCTATAACTTGGCATCTGTATCATCCAATACAAGATCACTGTTGTATACAAGAAGTTCTTGCATAGGCTACTGCCTTTCTCCAGACCAGTACTTGCCTCTGTAACTTACCTCCAGCTTACCATGCTCACTCTTAGCCATCAAGGGATGGCTAGATACGCACGTAACACAGCCCTCGAATAGTCTCAAATCGAGATACGCATCTGCAGCCAGGCCCTCATAGTATTGGAGAAGCCCATGTCCCTGGGCTATTGTAGCGGCCGCGATAAGGATGTTGTGAAGGAAGTTTTGCCTGGATGCGGTTAAAATGTTGATACGGAGGTCCCCACTTTTGATGTTTGCGCTGTTTGCACGCGGGGTTCAAAACAGCGACGGGATTCTTAGGTTGTGGAGTGATTTGACTGCAGGGAATCTGATAGATGGATGGATGGATGTAATTCGGTGATTCGGTATCGGGAATGTTAGTAATAATGTGTTGTATTTTGCTTTGAATAACTTCTAGGGCGGCTGAGGGCATGGGCAGTGTAAGCAGGGTTGTTCACGCCAACCTCAGAGCTGGAACTGCTAGCGCGGGGTACTGATTGCCCCGCCAAGTTCAAAGACCAGTATAGTATAGAAAGTCCCGACCCAACGCTCAGAAGTCTCTGAGTCATTGTTTACAATATTCGCTTGCCTCTGGGTGTCTACGGATGATAAAAGTGAGGCGTGTGTGGGCTCAAAACCTGCAGCTAGATCTCCAAGGCTGTTGGTCGTCTGATTGGTAAGGGCAGGGAGGGCGATTGGGAGCCAGCTTTCTCTCCATGCCTTACTCAGTACCGAGCAGAACAAGAAAGAGTGATGTTAGATCATAAATGAAGACCGAGCTCTTTCCAAGAGTTGAAGTTTTAAAATATAGATGTATCCCTGGGAATATAATATTTATACATTGCAGCTCATCGTATGGACCGGAGAGTGGAGTGGCTCCAGTTTCATCCTGCTCCAAGCGAAACCCACAACAATCTCCACCTTTCCCATCCCCAAAAATTTCCCTTCCACTACCTCCTATAGTTAACTAAATAAGCAAAACCAATCACAAATCACGAGTGATTCGCCTCACTCAAGACCTCTTGAAATATCATAATTCAAGATCAACCCTCGGTCGTCTAGTTGGTTTATGGCGTCGGACTGTAATGGTTATTCAGTTTCATCCGAATGTCGCGCGTAAGTGCATCCAACTATGAAATACTTTCTCTCAGACAGCTGTTAACAGTTGTATAGGTTCGACTCGCGCCTGAGGGACAAATCATTTTTTGCTTTTTTTTTGTTCATTCATTTGTATGCGAGTTAGAAGGGGATTGATTGACATGGAGAACAGCGAAGAGTCATTCAAAGAAGGTAAGCGAGACGTCTTTGTGTGATGAATGAATATGTGGGTCGTTAGGGCAGATCATACACTTTGGGATTAGAAGCCCAAAACAGCTTTTATCTATCTCAGAAGACTTCAATCTGTTCATACTTTTCCTGTGAAAGCATTACCAGGTAGACATTGAAAGAAAAGTTGACTTGTTCTCTTGATTCGCATGCTCCTCTGGAATGCTAGCCGATATCGAGCGAGTGACACTCCTGTTGCCCAACTTAGATCTCTCGTCAAATATTTGACCAGAATCATCAAATTCTTATAAAGTGTACCTCTGCCTAGGTTGTATCATTTATTTTGGTCTTTTATTGCTGTAGCTGATCTGGCCGCCGTTCTCAGTTGTCAATGTGACGCTAGCTGGTAACTATCTAGCATCGAGCCTTCCTCTACAAGCACTTCCAAGCCGTCTAATGCTACTGAGTATCGCCTTGCACTAATGCTCTACCAAACCTTTGATTTCCCCCTATGAAATTCATCACAGGCTTCATTCACATTCACATTCTGAATGTGATGATTCACGAACCCACCACGTGACATCACACGACCTCACTCCTGACCTCATCTCATCGCTTCAGTACCTACTCCACAACAGCCACACATACCTAGGTATGTACAGCACAACACCACTCCACCACTCCACCACTCCACCAGCCATGAGACCATCACCAATATTCTCACCCTCCTCCTCCATCCCCTCGACCCAATCTCCATCCCTCCCTCAGCCCCAACCCCAACCCCTCCCCCTAACCACCTTCCCCCTCTTCCCCCGCCTCCCCACCGAACTCCAACTCAAAATCCTCCACCACTGCACCCATCTCGCCCCCCGCAACATCGACATCTGGACATCCTGGAAAAGGTGCTCTCACTCCAACACAATCTTCTACATCCAGCAATACAGCTCCTTACTATCAGCGAGCGCTTCAGTCGCCCCGGTATTATTGTCTGTGTCGAAGGATGCGAGGAGGGAGTGTTTGGCTGTGGTGGGGAGGGAGTTTGAGAGTGTGATGAGTGTTTCTGTTGCGAAAAGGGGAGGGGGTGATTTAGGGAGTGGGAGTGGAAGCGGGTGTGAGAGGGGAAGAGAGGTGGGGAGTGAGGTTGAGGTTGTGGGTGAGTTTGAGAGTGAGGATGGAGGGAAAGGGAGAGGGAAAAGAAAGCGAAAAGGGGAAGGGAGCGGCAAAAGATATGCAGAGGTTCAACCTCGTATGGAAATTGAGAGCGAAGATTCCACCCAATCCATCATCACAGCCACCCTCCCCCCAACACTATTCCTCAACTACCAAATTGACACGCTCATCCCCCGCGGTTTCTGGAACCTAGTATCCTTCTCCGACTTCACGACTCGGATCTCATTTCTCGGTCATCAATCCATCGCAATTGATGTCTCGGGCTGTTTCTGGAGAGAGAATCTAAGGGATTATTGTAGGAGGAGGTGTTGGGTGCTGAATGGGGTGGGGGAAGTATTGGTTTATGATGGTAGGGAGTCGAGGAAGGGGATACTGAAGGAGAGCGATAATTTGGAGATGTTTAGAGAGAGGGTGGTGAGCGAAAATTTGGCGGGGAGTGTGGAGATGAGGTTTGTGGATTTGGATTTGGATTTGGATTTGGATTTGGATTTGAACATTTCTGATTTGAAATCGAAGGGGGAGGGTGCGGGGGAAGTTGAGGGAGATGCAGTTGCAGGCGCCAACGAGGGATACAGGGAAGTCAAGGACGTGGCGAGGTTTTTGAACAAGGTCTTTGATGTCATTGAGAACGACGTGGATGTCGAAGGGGACGAAGAGTTTGGAACTGTAAGGAAAGCAGAATTCGTTTCCATGGAACCTACGGAGAAGAGCGAGTTCAGGAGGCCGGTGGTTAGGCTGGTGAGGTTGGTTACTGAGCCGGTTGGGAAGACTGTTTAAGTATTGGTGTTGGACTTTAAGGTTGGATTGTAGCATTATTTGGAGCTTTGGGAGCGGGATATTATTATGCACGGATTTTGGTATAGTTAATCGTGGTTGAATTGCTTGGCAAGCATGGTGTTTGGACTCAATCCAAAGGCTACATACACTTATCGTATGTAGCATCTGCTACCGAATTTTCAAGCACTGAGCGAATGCCATGCATTTCTTTCGCTGGTCGGTTCCAGTCACTTGAAAAATGCCAGAAACGATCATTTACGATCTTCACTAAACTTGACTAAGATTATTCCCGCAGCCTTTCACGTAAGACGGGACGACTTCCATTCCGCCTGATACTGTTCTTCAACCACAAACAAAATTCGCGCACGCGAAAAATACCGCATGGCAAAGTTACAACTATCTAAGTGAATGTAAGACTCCAATCGCTTCCTCGAGCTGCCGCCATTTGGAGCTTAAATTCCATTTCCTGTTAAATATTCCATCTCTTGCTCAAAATCTACTTTTCCAAGCGCTCAGCTCAACAACTATTTACAAATCGCTCTAATCTACCCCAAACATCGAAATTGTATTTCGTACCAAATCAATTACGGAAACTTCGGCAATATACCCATGAGCCAAGACATGTCCACCACTTCACCGATCACTCAGCCCTCACAATCTATTCCGAAATTCACATCGGTAAACCCGTCTCAGAACTCTGGCGTGGCGAAATACTACAACAGCATCTCCACCACGGAACACTCCCGCCTGATAACCAACCGCGTCGAATTCGAGATCTCTCTCCGCACTATACTTGCGCATCTCCCAAAAAGCAAGGAAGGACAAGGATTGAAAATAGCTGATATAGGCGGAGGGACGGGACGATATGGTATGTTCTCTCTATTCTTTTGTGTGTTCTTACAATCTGATTATCTATCTTTGTCCTTATTCAGATATGATCTGTTACATTCTGTTTTGTTTCTGCTCTGAAGGAGAATACAGAAATTACGCTCATGTTCCCTGGTGTGAACTTGTGTAACAAACTTCTTTCCTTGGTATCCTTGCTTCTCTCTCGTGCTGTATGCATGCGTAGTGTGCATAAAGTCCGTATGTCCATAACGATGAATAACTAACTAACATTCCCCTCCTTTCATCTCCAGCCGTTCAACTCGCCAAACTAGGCCACCAAATCACACTCCTCGACATCTCACACTCCGAACTCGACCTCGCAGCCCAACATGCCCAAGACTCGGGCGTAGTTCTAGATGGTATCTACCACGCCGATGCCTCTGCACTTTTCGAGACCTGTCCCGCTCTACTTTCTCAAATCGGAACGTTTGACGCCGTTCTTCTCCTCGGGCCTTTGTATCATTTACTTCAAGAGGAGGAGAGGGTAGCAGCGCTGAGAGATGCGGGGAAACTTCTCAAACCCCTTCAGGTAGTGTTGAGGATGGAGAGGAGGGAGAGAAGGAGGGTGGTGTCTTATTCGCAGCATTCCTCACGACGTTTGGCCATTTGAGGGGTGTTGCGAGGAATGATCCAGGACGATTAAGTAGGGAGAGGGAGTTTTATGGGGGTTATCTTGGGCTTGGGGATGGTTTTTGGGGTGGAGATGGTGAGGGAAAGGGAAAGGGAGAGGGCGAGGGTGAGGGTGGAGGAGATGATGGTGGGAGTAAGAAGCGGAGGTATACGAGGAGGAGGGATGAGGGGGTTGTGAGTTATCATTTACATCCTGGTGAGATTGAGGGGTTATTTTCGAAGGTTGAAATTCCTCCTCCGCACTTCACACAGGCACAAGCGCAATCCTCGTCGGAAGCCAGGGTAGAGAATACCGGGGAGAACTCCCTAGGATTGGAAATACAGAAAATCGTCGCTTGCGAGAGTTTCCTTGGTGCAGACATAGCGGGGAAATTGAATGGGTTGGAAGAGGAGGAGTGGAATGCTTGGATGGATGTTTTGGTGAGGTTTGCGGGGGATGAGTGTGTGGTGGGGGCGAGTGAGCATTTGCTTGTTGTTGCAAGATTGGGTCAGGTTGAGTGATTCAGGGAAGGGAGAAGTGGGGAAGGGAAAGAGGCAAGAGGGCGAGTCAGGAGAGAAGTACTCTATGTATGAATGTACAACAAATTTCGAAGTGAGGGAGATTTTGTTCGGACTGTAGGATACCGACTTGAGTGGTACAGTAAGAACAGATGCGAATACTTCATGCTCATCACTTCCACTGCCTTGAGAGAATAACTTCATGCCTCAAAGAGCATATTTCAGCTGAATATCAATGCTTTTCTTTGGTACAACTGATTATCATCCCGTGAAAATCCTCAAGTCCAAGAACCCATCAAGCAATAAGCCATGCAAGTCCATACCAGCGAGTCAACACTCCAACCCCTTACTTGGCGTTCTTGACAGCATTGGCAAGATCGGCCAATGCCTCGCGACGCTTGAACTTGGCATCCTCGATGACGCCTACTTCCGGTCAGCTTCATCCTTTTCCCAGTTGAGACTCAAGAGGCGTATGAGGAAGCGGGGCGGGTGGGGAGAACAGAGAAAAGGCATACCGGCATCAGCATCACTAGAAAAGTGAGCAGTCCATTGAACGAAACTCTGGCCTTCATGACGACCCGAAGTGATTGGGAAGCAGCGGATAGTGCTCAGGACAGAAGAGTAGGTGAGTTGAGGTTGAGCGGTGATGACCGAGTAGGTGATATAGTGGTCGATGGACTTTGAAGCCATATCAGCAAAATTCATCTCAGTGCACACCCAACCCATCCAACAAAGTCCTTTTCAATACCACCTCAAGGATATATATCAAGGTGAAGTAAACACTTGGTAAAGGAGAGTGCAGTGCTAAAACTCACAGAATGCTCCTCCTGCTTAACCTCCAACACCTGCCCATCCTTAAAAGTCCACTTCACCACATCAGTATCTGGCGAAACGCCCTTGACGGTCTCGCTCTTCTCCAGAGCAGACCAGAAGTCAGCGAAGTTCTCGAGCTTGATCATGTGCCAGACATGGCTGAATGTTGCGGAGACGACGGCGGATTCCGTGACGGTAGTGGAGGTGGGGATGCGGGAGGCCATTGTGTTGGTGGAGGAGTGATTTGATTTGGTGGAGGGGGATTGGTGTTGTGTTTGTCTGTTTTGGTGGTGATGTTGAGTTTGTAATGTTGTTGGTGTTGATGAAGTCAAGGGGAGGGGAAGAGAAGGAGGGGTAGAGAAATGAAAATATGGAGGGGTAAAATTGTGCTTTTATGACGTCATCAGCGCGAGGGCGTGTATTTATGAATGGGCAGTTGCGTTATCTCCAACATTCAGCATTTTAGAATAACGTCGTCCAAACTTAGCATTCTTGAATCATATAAGCCCAAAGTCAGATTGGTCACAGGGAATATGCCGAAAAGTGGAACGGGTGGTGGTAGGCTGCCACAGGGTTCGTTTTGCGCATTGGAGCCCTAAACTCAAGCTAGATACAGGCATGGACCGCTGGGATCTGGCGCCAATGGAGATAACAGGCCGCTAAATTTCAGGTCCCAGCCCCTGTAGAGTGGGGTGCAAACAGCTAAATGGTCTGGATTGGAAATAATAGCCATCACTTCAACGCGACTAAAATTTCAAGTGCTGTTGGAACTCATGGAATAAACGACTAAGAGAATCTCAAAACAGAATATCTTGGTCCAATTCCCAGACATAATTACCGAGTAGAGCATATTGAAATGACTTCTTAGCCAGCATCCGGAAAATTGCCTGCATCTCATCGTGAATTTGGAGGAGAGTCACATATCTTGGAGACCAGCCAAGACAGCTTGCAGCATTTGAAACTCTTGAAAATGATCAGACTGAGACTCATCATCGCCAGCTCCAGAGACAGCCCATGCGTATGGACCTAACATAACAAACGACATGAACCCGAAGGCTAGGTCATTCTCAACAATGCACCAGTCCGCCTCTTCTACAAACGCCAGCAAAACCAATGCCTAAAAAATAGTGAGTTCATCCTCTCCCTCAAGTCCATTTCGACACATCATGCTGAAGCTTCCTCGGAAAAATCGTCCCCCCACTTTCATGGCATGAACTCTGCTCGTCGACAGAAGCAGAAGAGCTGATCTCGATGATCCGCAATGCCAATCTCTTTTCAGCTCCAGTTTTGCAACTAGCCCCCAATACCCCCAGTACCATTCACCCGATCTTCGGTATAGATGAGTGACTGAACATCCCCTACCCTCAACTCAGGATCGCAAACAGTCAGAAATTTCCCTTCTATCTCCAGCTTAGCATATTGAAAATCTCGACTGTTGACCAAGCGTCCCGTTCAACCCATCAACGATCGAGAGTGGACTCGGGTCGTACTTGTAATCGACGGCCTTGATGGCGACCCCTTGCTGAGTGTAACCAAGAGATAGATAGTAAGCAAGAGTATAGACGAGCAGCATATAGCAGCAAACGAGAGACCCCATGCTTTCAATAACGGCTTTGGCTCTATTTCTTGCGATCGCATAGACGGTAAAATACAATCAAGGTCGGAATCGAAACGGGTACTGAATGATATTGAATGATGTGATGTGAGTGGGAGTTTGGATCTCGATTTCGGCGGGGAATGGAGACAGGCGAGGGGGTTGTGTTGTGAGGTGGGAGACTGGCGTATATATAAAGACAAAGCCTGTTGCTCAGGGGCTTTCGTCATACTCTTACGGAGGGAAGCGCAATTGATATATTATAGTTTTCATCTTTACCTACCTGTGTTGACGTCTCGACCCCAGTCCCTGTCAGCATCGTGTGTTGTCCTGGGCGCCGTTTATTCGTCCAATCGGAGTTTTCGCTTCGGGATGTACGCATGTCCCCGTTTAATCGACCAATGAGTTGCGAGACTGTGCAGGATGGAAGAAGGATCGGTAAGAAATGAATGTAGCCTCACGCTGAAGTGATTTATTGCTTCCTTCGTGTGCGTGGTACGTAGGCCGTTGGTCATGGATAATGAGAAGCCTTCGGAAATTCGAGTACAGTAATGAGATGGTTGGTGGAGGTCTAAGCTAGATCCTCTAGCCTGGAAGTGGAAGATCTACTTTCCTACGCAAACGGAAATGAACATCAATTTAACCTGAGGGAGATCAGCATCATGAACTCGCAAGACTTAGCCTCTATTTGATTCTATAGTCTACTTGTAGAGAAAACACCAGTCAAGTGTGGTCTGCTATAACATTTGAGAATTCATGTAGGTAAGTCCGGGTACGTGCAAACCATCGTGTCGTACACACTCTTCCCATAACAACCCGAAATATACCAAAACACATCCTCCGGTTGCCCTACCATCGGATCAGTTGTCGTTTCCGGATCCGACCATTCTCTCCGAAACCAAAAGTCCGCGACATCCCCCAACAAGAGGCGATAGCAATCAGTCGTTCCGCTCGGATACCGTGGTTGCGGGGACCTTTCTACCATCTTGATCCAAAATTGTCCACCTATTTTGAAACCCAGATCCCGACTATTCGTAGATGGGAGTTTTGAAACCACTTTATGAGCTGTCTGGAGTTCATCCAAGGTCTCGGCGTCCATTAGGATGCAGGACTGGAATCGAGGACTAGCAGCTGAGAGATGTAAAGGGTTCCCGTCCCAGTGTGCCAAGCACCATTGCTTGAAGGCCTCGGTGACCTGTGTTCTGTCTTAGTTGGCTTTTCAAGCGTATAAAATCTGTACGACAGATTTACCTGAGGCACGCTAGCACCACTTAAGTTTTCTTCGTCTTCAACAATATCATTGACAAATCGGCCTAAGAAACACTCGTTCGGTGCCGAGCTCGCAGTCTCAGGCATTCCCTCCGGCCAGTGATAATACTTGATTTCGTAATCGCCGCGGAGGCCCAGTCGGTCACCTCGGCCGTATATCTGCTCAGTAGCATACCTCAATTCTTGATCGCTCCACAACCTGAGAAATTTGTGGATGACTTCGATTCCAAGCTTGAATTTCTCGTCATCGCCGGGGCGGTAGGCGGTCCGGACTATGGTGTAGCCCCACGTCCGAGCGCGGTAGCTATCGTACCAGAAATTTTCGGTGAGATATTTGAGGTGTTCAGTAATGGTAGATCGTTCTGGCTCGCATGTTTGGAGATTAGCATGGGGAGGGAAGGTTTTGCTGTCGATAGCTTGGAGTATTATTTCGTTATCCGCTTCTGCAGCGACTAGGAGCGGGTCGTATACTGTGAGTGAGGAAGAAGTCATAGTTGGAGATACTCAGATCCTTTCTACAGTCTTAGATTTAAGATTGAAAGGGAGCTTTTGCGGTGAGGTCCGTAATTGGTCAACCCGTGCTTTATTTCTCGGAAAACTCTGCCGAGTACTTGACCTTTCCTAATTGGGCGTGATAAACGAGTACTCTACCTGGTCACTACTACCGTTATAAAAGTCGCTGTGCTTCTGTCGCGCGGCACTTTGCAACGAGTTTGGGCTTGTGAAGGAGCCCAGCAGGAAATTATTGATTTGTTCCAAAAACCGAGTCCATAGTGTTCAATGGCTTATGTTATGCTACTTCTAATGTTTCAATGGTCTTGTATCGTGGGAATATTTGAGTGACGTATGAAATAGTACTGTTAGTATTACGTAGAGTTATGAGAAGACGATCATGGAGTTCAGGTGACTGGAATGATGTGATGCCGTTTTGAGGAGGGAGCGCACTTTCAAAGATTGTGGATTCCTCCCCACGACTTGAATTGAAAAAGAGCCCTCCTGTTTATTTTGATACTAGATGAAAGCATCGGCACTCTTTGATGCCTGTCTGTTAGTCTTGGCTGGCTGCATTGTGCTGACTCAAGGAACCATGCAGTCTAACACCACCTAATGAAACCAAAAGATCCAAAGCACAAAGACAAATAAAATGCACGGAGGCTTACAAAGCACATACCTTGTCCAGTATACACTCTTCACAGTAAATGAGCAGTGAGTTAGAGACAGGTTGAATGTTCATGGCAGTCCTTCTGTGGCGGAAATATAGCCCTTTTTTGCTTATCAAAGAACACTGCACTGGCCCTCTAGAACCAAGTTTTTCCTGTTATCCAAAACCTGACAAAACATAAACACACATAGACGCGGAGCTCCAGAACCAAGCTGCTACACAAATAAGAAACTGGTCGCTTGCCGTGGTATCATCTCCACCTCGTTCCGAGCGAAGCGAGTTAAGCGAGCACAGCAGCTCACATCATGCAGTCAGCTTCAGCACATGCACGTCAATAACTGCTCCACTTTTCGGTGCCACTTACTGATACTATCAACACTCATATCTAGTCTCTGAATTGCTTCCCGGTTAGTTCCGCGCCAATGAGAGGAGCTGTATCGGCCGGCCCTGTAAACCAGTGCCGATACTGGCTAATCGAGATCAAGATACCCATGTTCGGTGTTTCCTATGCGTTCAAGGTTTGGGGGGAAGGGCTGTTGAGTGAAAGATGGTGATAGGTGGTGCAAATGGATCTGTCAGAAAGTGAGGATTCGGAATCATTGATTGAGGAATGGAGCTAAAGATGTGATCGATCGGACATGGAGTAGACATGAGGGGGTGATATGATGCGATGTCTCTGATGCTGATGCTGTGCTTTGTGGAGCCGGCTGTACTGAGGACGATGCATATATATCTCGAACTCGCCACTTGCATTGCCCATGCTGCATCGAAAAACCCACCTCCAAAGTCTTTATCAATCACGAAGATATTATTGTTAAGATCATTGCTCAGACTACACACTCTGGAAAAATGACCAAGCCAAGAATTTTGACTGTCTTGTCCTCGCACTCCGCAGGATGGTACCTGGTAAGAACATCATTGCTCAGCTCACTACGCATGCGTCTCACAATCATTCATTCAGCCAGAGCTAGCCCACCCATACGAAGTCCTATCTCCATACTGCGACATAGTAATGGCATCTCCCAAAGGCGGCGCCACAATCCTCGATCCGGTGTCCATCGAACTCTTCAAAAAGGACGCATACTGCGTCGAGTTCGCAGCTACGAAATCGAAGCTGTGGCTTGAGACGGAGAAGCTGGAGTCATTCCTGGGAAAAGCAAAGGATTTCATTGCTATTCTCTATGTTGGCGGGTTTGGACGTGAGTGTACCTTTTTCTTTTGATTTTGATAAGCACACTTGCTGAGGATAAATATCTAGCCATGTTCGACCTCTCCGACAATCCCACATCTGCACAACTCATCCAAGAATTCTACCTCGCAGACCGTATCATCTCAACCGTCTGCCATGGTACTGCCGCGCTTCTCAAAGCAAGGCTCCCTGATGGAACTCTCCTTGTGACCGGAGAGAGGATCACTGGGTTTAGCGGCCAGGAGGAGATTGATGTGGATAGACAGAAGGATATGCCGTTTCATTTGGAGAATGCACTGAATGAAGCGAGTGGAGGACTTTATGAGAAGGCGAAGAAAGCTTGGGAGCCGCATGTGGTTGTTAGTACTACGAAAAGGTTGGTGATGGGCCAGAATCCGGCGAGTGCGAAGCCGTTTGCTGAGGCGCTGTTGGAGAAGATTAAGGCTTATCCTGCTGCATAGAGAGTGTGCCCAACCACCGAGTATGACCGTCGAAGGATATTAGTTCTGATTGACTACGTCTCGTTTATTTCCTGCCTGAATTTCCCATGCTCAGAGAACGAGATCTTGCGGCGGTTCGATAAATCCCTCTCGGACATTGGTGGACAGATAGCCATGCCAGCCTCCTTGTACTGCCTGCCGCCAGGAGTCAAAAAGATCGAAAGCATGTGGCCTTATTGGCAAGTACAAGTCGTCTGATATCACGCTATCATATATCTCAACCTTCATAGCTTGCATGACTCCTTGCGGGTCTTGTTTCCAGGTAGCCTTAGCAACGACTTGGACGGCATCTTCATCGTTGTCAAGCTCAGTGTAACCGTACCTCATGTAAAATGCTAGTATCTCGCCATCTTCCGAGACTGGCATTAGTAGGGGAATCAACCTGCTGCGTAGCGGACCGAGATAGGAGTTTACACCGAGCCGTTCCGGGTTGTTGCGATTCATCTTCGCTTGCAACTGACACATGACATCCAGTGTATTGGCCATCGCAAACCCATTCGATAGTCCTTCGT
The DNA here is from genome assembly GCF_030347475.1 of Cadophora gregata. NCBI lineage: Eukaryota > Fungi > Ascomycota > Leotiomycetes > Helotiales > Ploettnerulaceae > Cadophora > Cadophora gregata. The sequence goes on along the minus strand of NW_026695937.1, from coordinate 1,819,541 downwards.
GGCCAATCACCCGCAATGTGTCAATAATCCACTGCTGCCATGCTACTGAATAACAACGGCGAGCTCCGTGATACAAAAGTGTTGAAATTCCCATGTTCACTGCATCGCAAGGCTTGTATGGTTTCGACGAGTTCTGGTTATCTCTCCCTGTTAGACCAGCACCAATGCAAAGAGTTTGGTAGACAAGATTGAAAGCTTCCAGTTCTCGTGGCCAGGGATCTGGATCTGTGGTACTGATCATCGCCACCGCACAGCCAAGATAGCAATTCGCGGTAGCCAGGTTGAGAGCTGCATCATTACAAGCAAACCTGCAAACGGGTGGCGGAATGGGGTGTGTTTCAACGTCTTCTGGGTCAAGCGCTTGTATCACTTCCAATTCATGACAGCTCTCAAACGTCCCTGGTGAGTTCGCTTTCCAAAGTTGCATCTCTGAGTAGAAACCCAGCAGTTCGGCACGATTTGGACGTTCGGAGACAGGACTCCAACATCCCCAAACAACGCGAGAAAAAGTGTTGTGTGCGCAAATAATCTGTATCTGACGGAAGCCTTCACTGGCTATTCGATCATTGAGAGTCATCCCGCAGTATTCGATTGCAGATCGATTCCAAAATGGACGCTCCATAATTGCTCTATCTGAGAATTGAAGGAAGGATGAGCAAGCATAGGGGACTACCTTCTGAGCGAGAAAGTCTAATCGTAGCATTGCATCGTAGACTGGGATCATGTTGGAGATTTCTCGCTCCGAAAGCTGTTGTTCAGATCTCCTCATAACTTGTATTGCAGCCCAGAGATGTCCGAAGGCACCTTTCGGATTCTCCATGAAACACTACGCAATGTGAGCAAGACTGCGCTTCAACTTGCTGTGGAATATACCTCAAAATATGCAAGAAGCATGAGCACCGCCATGATTGCCAGAACATCCGGCACAGATTTACTCCCCAAATAAGTCGGAAGCATTTGCAACGTCTTTCCATATGATTTCAGTCCCAAAACCTTCAGCTGAGCCGCACCCTGAAGATCCCGATGCTGGCAAGCCAAAAGAGTAGCTCGATGCATCGCTCCAATCGCTAGAAGTGCTTCATACACGATATCAACACCAAAAGACATCTGAGCCACCTGATCTCGCCAAAACTCGATATGGTCATTCCGAAATAGCCGAACCGCTGTAGTCGTGATGAAGTGATGATAGAGAGGTAACTCTTCCATTCTCCAATTGGTATGTCGCCATGCTAGATCCTGCACCAGCTCCGAAGAACCTTCACGGGAGGAGCTATGTTGAGGCGATGTTCTTGATGAAGATCGCACGCGCGGGGTATCCCCTGCTGACCGTGGAGGGTCGTATCCACCACATTCGAAGTTCGCAACCCGACAGCGAGCGCAAGCTGGTTTGGCTTCGTCGCATTTCACACGTCTCTTTCGACACGTTATACAGCCGGTACGGACTCGTAATCGTCGATCCATGATTGAGAAATACGGAGCCGCTGTGTTTCTCTGGCATGATCGATGGCGGGGTTATGGTGGTTGGGACGGCTGGAGGTTGGCGAGTTGATTTCTAAGCAGGGCACAGTGCCTAGAATGACTAACCACTCCTGCGGGAGCCTACAAATCAGGCGATGCTCGCTAGTGTTAGGGGGATGTTTTCTTCATTTTCGCTAAATTTGAAAGGGGATCGAAAAACTTGTGGGTAATACAGTCAAACTATTGACTATGCTGGGTGATGAACTATCCAAATATAATATGTCTAACGAAACAATCCATCAGTAAACTCAGATTGGAAGATCTCGTGAAAGATGATATTGTCCTGAGCAGGTTTGGCGTCTGTATGAATGACAGCGATGCCACCACCAGTAACGGTGATGTAAATCGCTGCACCAAGTTCCCACTTCTCAAGAAAAGCCACAAGTCTCGTTACGCAACAGTGTTCCTACGTCTTTCGAACGAGCGAATGATAACAGTAGGAAGATTAAAGATGGCTTAGAGACCCCACCCGTAGCACTTTTACAGCCGGCTGCGCCTCATGTGCAGGTCGTCGATATTCTTACATCCGCGGAAATAACAAGGATGAAGTAAAAGCGTTAGAATGAGACACGTGCTTCTTTCTTAGAACCGCTTTACAGACAAGATGGATTCCCAGTCCGGTTCGAAATGTGCCAGAACAAACAAATGTCCTTGAGAACAAGCGCGATGTTTTGTCAAGGGCCGAAACGATTAGCATAAGAGTCCAAGAAATCAGGAAGACTCATGAGAGACTTTTCCAGCCTAAATAAATCTCGAGTGACTGATTTTTTCACATTGGTGGGGGACGAAAAACACGGGCATGGCTCCAAGGCGGGTTCTTGCATCAGAAGATTTATTATACGAACAGATTATATACATCTCCAATACCACTCGTTATCCTGTGCTACTTGGCGCAGCAGGAGTGGCACTAGCTGCCGGCGTAGTAACGACAACCGGCATAGGCGTACTGCTCGACGCCGGAGCCGCCGTCGAACTCACCCCCGCACCACCTGTACTCGAAGGCTTAACAGCTGTAGCCTGCAAAATTTGTCCAGCAGCGTTAAACACAATATCGACCAATGTGCCTAGAGCGGGGAACAGAAATTGCTTTTTGACCTGTCCGTTGCCGAGTTGTTGAATGACGCCAGTTTCCGTCATATTGGTCTTGTAGTTGCCGACGATTTGGTCAATTGTGTTGCCTGCCGTGCCCACAGTGGATTGTACGATGTTGCCTAGGTTGTCGATTACGAAGTTGACGAGTCCGCCGGGGCCGGTGATGGAGCCTAGGAGGCCATCGACAGCACCGATTACGCCTGTGACCTATTCCGAGAATTAGTCTTGCTCTAAATATACAGAGACAGAGGAGCAGAAGTCATACAATGCTCGTCACGTCTCTCAAGACATCAATCAATAACGGATTCAAATCCAAACTCTTGAACACCCGGTCCACGATATCCACTAAGTGGCCCAGTCTCACGATGAGCTCAAGCTTAACCTCCACGTCTGAAATCGTGACATTGATTTTCTGCACGCTGACAGCAACACCGGCGTTGATCGTCACGAGGTTCGCTACTTGCGCATTGAGATTGATGTCTGCAGCTAGATTCTCCACCATAAGCTCAATTTTCCCAACGCTGAGATTTGGGACGTTGAGATGCACATCTGGGGCTGTGGAGCCGGTCTGTGAAGGACGTGTTGTGACGGAAGTTGCTGAAGTGACAGTGCGAGACGAGGAGCGGCTGGATTGTGATCCCGATGCATTTGGTACTGGGGTTTCGGATGATGCAGGTGGAGGAGTTGGCGTGGATGGTGGTGGTGTTATGGCTGCTGTCGAGGACGCATCTTGTTGTGCTGAGCCGAGGAAGAGGAAGCTGGCCACTACCAAGAGGATAGTGCGGAAAAAGAACATTTTTGTCGTTGGATCCACGTGCTAGATTATGGTATGGCGGTTTGACAGGAACGACAGAACGAGACGAGTATCCTCAATTATTACGCTGGACGAGGCGTCAACGAGAGGAAACTCGACTGAAGACTTCTCAGCCTCCAAGATTAAGGATTTGAGGGAAAGGAGTGGATGTAAGAATGCGCAGCTGAAAACAAAAGCTGAAGAGGAGACGACGTGATGTGAAAATAGCAAACCCCCTATGACGGTTGACCTCCACAACACTGAACTCTAATATCAAAATCCCATAGCAATATCTCCCTGTTCTTTACATGGAAAATCCCAATCCCATCTCCACATTTGATCCACCCTATCCGCATTCATGCATTCAGGCGCATCCCAAATCCTGTTTGGGGTTACATCAAGCTTTTTGTTTAGTCCCCGGTACCCGACCATCAGCTCTCGCTTGACATCTACCGAGCTACTATGACTGGTCCGTGGACTCTCTACCCCGGATAGGGGCAAGCTTCGGTACTTAATAGGAGATTTATTGATGCACGCTTAATTTGCTGTCATGCGAAATATTGATTTTGCCTTGTTTTCTGCCATGCGAGATTCTGCTTCTAGAGTATCGAGAAATAGGATTGGTCTCCTTTTCTTCAACCCGCTAATTTTGGTTAAAACGGGGAGGGGTAGAATACTAACTAGGAAAGCCGCCTCCGTCATAAATGGTATTTCTGGCATAGTACACCGTTGAGCGTTCAAGTGGATTAGAGATTTGGCCTATCATGATCTATGACTGGGATTATGGATGTTTTCAAGTAAAGAAATAGAAGGACGGTTACAAGAGTTTGTATCTGCTGACTGGAGATTGCTTACTTCTTTTGTTTTTCTCATCTCCCGATCTCCCGCGTTATCCCCTCGCTCAAGCTGGTCCGCTGTCATTTCTCAGGTCCGAGACTTTGAAGAGCCTTCTCCCGCAAGCCTACCTATCCGTTCGTTTCTGAACTTGACTATTTCGTTCTTTCCACCCATACAAAATACCTCCAAAGACGGAGGCACATCGAGAAAGAGAATGAGGACAACGACCACGATGTCGCCTCTTTTACGTACAATAGCTCTGTTGCTTACTTTCGTCTCTATAATATCTGCACAATCAGTCTCTACGGCCAGCACAGATGGTGGTGGCTATACAGGATACAACCTTTCACTGTCTCAAGACGAAGAGTCAGCAACTTACGATACATCATCGACACCTGCGAATGTCTCTGTATCATGGCGTACGTCCTATCTTTTCAGTCCCATTACACACTTCCAGTCCCCAATCATGGCCGAGAAATGTCCCCCATACGAGCTCACAGCTGACTTCCCCTACCAGCCGAACCAGACGTCTATCTAAATGCCAGCGTCTTCGTCGGCGAAATCTCAATTCTCGTCGCAAACCTCACCGCAAAAATAAATCTCGATGCGCAAGTGCTTTCACTACTGAAGTTCAACGCTGGAGTGGACCTACACATCGATAAAGTCTCACTCTTAATCCAAAACATCTCCGCGAAAGTCGTCCTCGAAGCCCGTCTGGAGAACCTCGTCCTCATGATCGACGACATCCTCGAATCTCTAGACCTGAACCCGATTCTCGCAACCCTCGGCCAGAGCCTAAACAACATTACGGATTCAGTTGGCGATGTTGTGGGGGGCGTGGTTGGGACGCCGTCAAGCTCTGTTCCGGGATCAGCGCCTACTGCTGCTGCCGCAGCTGCGAAAAAGAGGAGGACTGGAATCGATCCGTTGCAGTTCCCGTACAATTACGAGATTCAGCATAATATACTGTATACGATAAATGATTACACAGGGCATTCGCACACGAATCGCGTGTTGTCGCAGACTGGTGCGATTGTCGATCAATCGCTTGATGATATGGGACATGTGGTGTCGGAGAAGGAGGTGGGCACTTATGAGAAGGATATGAGGTTCAACGGGGATAATATCACGGTTGTGCATGATGGGAAGGAGGTGTGGCAGTTGGAGTATGTGTATGAGCCGTTTAGGGGGTTAATTGTTCTTAGTTATGTTTTCGTGGATCAGGGTGGGAGGGTTGTAGGGACGCAAGTTGCCAGTGAGGGATATGCTGGGGGAAGTAGCACGATCGGAGATAATTGATCTGGAGAAGTATTTGATCGTGATGCAGATTAATTCGCCCCATATTTTCCAATCGATTTTCGTGGGGTAGTTCTGGGTTGGGTATGACAACACGACTTGCTGTTCATCTGAACTTGTCTTTCATTGTCACCCGTCAGTGACATACGCATTGTTCGGTTAATGCCAAAAGGGGCTGGTTGTTGCTAGCCGAGATGTGAATCAATGGTTGAAACACGGCACGGAACGAGCTCCATCGTCTTCATGCGAATCTGATATTAACCATGTTAAATTAATGGGATTTTGAAATGAGAAAAGCCCTTAGGAGAAAGAACAATAATGGTAGGAGAGCAAGGAGGCCTCACTCATTCCCTGTGTCCAACCTGGGTGAGAGATGATCGCAATATGTTGCGAGTATCCACAGCCAAATCATACTCCAACTCATGATTATTACCATCCCATCCTTGTCCTTGCATCATTGCTATCCTTCCATTCAATGTCAGCCCGGTGAGGATATGGCCGTTTCCTTTGGAGGTGCCATGAGCCACGTGACAGGCGTGTCACATGATGTCAAGAAAAGTTCCTGCGTTGACAAGGCTCTCCATAGCAAGATGTCCATCTTGAAATTCTCTTTTGGACTGTCCAGATCTCATTCCAAGGATTTGAGAATGTACCACGCGGGAAAAATTGACTTCGATCACGCTCCGCCAAGATCAATAAAGCTGCCCTTGCCTGCTAACTGCAAGTGGCCTAAGCTGCCGCCGTGTCTAAGATTAGATCCGAGAACTTTGACATCCAAGCCTCGTTATCATGATCATCACCAACATTTATTTTGTCCCCTTGTTGTACAACAACCTGCTGTCCCTCATTTCGCGGGTATGACTTTCGTTTGAATAGCTTCATTTTCATAATGGCACGCCTTGAGCGGACCGGCCAGTAGTATTAATCAACCCGCGACGCGCTTCATCCAGGGGCAATGGGCCATCCCAGTTCCCCCGGTGCTTCCGGATTTTCAGCCTCATCGGATGCCCAAATAAAAGCTCAAGAGGATGCTATTACATCGGATTTCACCGAGCAACCCCTTGGATCATCAGCTGGACCTGGGCTGGCTGGTGGTATTCCCCTGACCTCGTCGCCATTATCCCCGCATCCAACGCCTTCACCAACCCCTGCTGCGACAGCACGATGGCCTCCATCCGCGCCAGTAACACGCAGCCGTGGTTTCTCCCTCCGGAGAGCTGCGTTTGCGATGAATCTATCTCGATCTGACCAAGTCCAGCCTGAACCTATCCCTCAACAGAAGTCATCTGTTGTTGAGAAGATCCAAGAGGAGAGCGAGAATAAGCGAGGCGATATCCAGGACGCTATCCTCTCATCCAGTGACCAGGAAAGTTCATTCGAGGGAAATAACACTATCGCCGAACCAAATATCCAGAGAGCAAGTACATGGTCTCCCAAGAAGCAAGTTTCCAAGGTCACATCAACGTTCACTCAGGTGATCAAGATTATCACGAGAACCAAAGACATCCCACCAAGTAAAGATGGACGACACATAGATCTCAACCCTTCTTCTCAGGACGACCTAATCGACGAAAGGACAGGCAAACCGCACATTGGTAACATAATAACATCTAGCCGGTACAACATCTACAACTTCCTTCCTCGCCAACTGATCTTTCAGTTCTCGAGAGTGTCGAACTTCTACTTTCTCTGCATTGCCGTCTTGCAACTCACCGGATTCAGTACGACGGGAACTTACAGCACTCTTGTACCACTCATGGCATTCGTGAGTATCGCGATGGCAAAGGAAGGTTTCGATGACTGGAGAAGGCACGTCCTGGACAGGGTGGAGAACCGGAACACGGTAGAGGTTCTACGTCGAGGGATCTCCGGGCATGAAGACGAATGGTTGGAAGTCAAGTGGGCAGCAGTGAAGGTTGGGGATATCGTCAGGCTGAAGAGAGATGATGCAGTTCCAGCTGATTTAGCCGTCATATTTTCTGAAGGGCCGAACGGAATGGCGTACATCGACACTGCTGCTCTGGATGGCGAGTCGAATCTCAAAGCTAAGCAAGCTTCATCTCTGCTGCGAAAAGTGTGTTGTAATGAAAGAGATATCTCGATATGTCAAGCACATATCGTTGTGGAAGATCCGAACATTGATCTTTACAACTTTGATGGCCGCATCACGATCGGGAATGAGACTTTGCCGCTTACGGGGAATGAGGTGATCTATCGTGGAAGTGTGCTGAGAAATACAACCTGTGCATATGGTATGGTTATCAACACTGGAGAGGAGTGTAAGATCAGAATGAATGCGATGAAGAATCCGAAAGCAAAAGCCCCGTCGATGCAGAGGATCGTCAACCAGGTCTGTAATCCTGCCCCCTTGTCTGAAGCCTCTACTAACTCATAGTTTTAGGTTGTTGTAATCATCGCATCATTCGTAATGATCCTTACAGGGCTCAACAATGCGGCTTACGGAGTGTGGAAGTCGAAGGAAGAGAACAACGCCACGTACCTGATGGGAGCTTCCGTTGGTCGAGGGGAACTTTTCGCCAGTTCTTTCGTAATGTTCAGCACCATGATTCCACTTTCCCTGTATATCAGTCTAGAAATCGTCAAGGTCGGACAAATGTACATTATGGGCGACATCGAGATGTATGATGCCGAGACCGATACGCCCATGGAGCCAAGGACGAATACCATCAACGAAGAACTAGGCCAGATCAGTCATGTGTTTTCGGACAAGACGGGCACGCTCACTGAGAACATTATGCGCTTTCGGAAGATGAGTGTCGCTGGGATGGCATGGCTTCATGATCTTGATTTGAAGAAGGATGATGGGTTTGAGAAGGTGCAAACGGGAAAGTCGACTGTACCTGACAAGTCTCGTGTCTTTGGACACTCAAAGAAGGTATCTGACCTTGGGCCCCTGGTCACCTCCGAGACGAGGGATTCTGGTTTCAGAGGTAGACGGGGTCAACTATCACCAACAATTACCAGGACATCCACAAGCCAGTACGATATGCCATCTAGACGGGAGTCTACGACTGAAGAGCTTGTCGCATACCTACAGCGCAGAGTGGATAGCCCGTTTGTCAAGAAAGCCCGATTCTTCCTTCTCGCGATCGCGCTCTGCCATACAGCCCTCCCGGAGACTCAAGAGGATGGAACGATCGATTACCAGACCATGTCACCCGATGAACTGGCATTGGTGAGAGCTGCCAGAGATCTAGGTTACATCGTGGCAGACCGACCCTCGCAGTCCATCACAATTGTCTCGAAAGATGGCGACAAGCAGATTCGTGAGATTTATGAGGTATTGGACGTAGTCGAATTCAGCAGTAAACGGAAGCGGATGTCCATCATTATACGTTTCCCAGATGGAAGAACTTGCCTCTTCTGTAAAGGGGCAGACTCTACCATTATTCCTCGGCTAAAGACTGCGACGGGAGCTATTCAGAAAGATGCAGAAATCCGCAAGAGCCTGACCGCGAAGCGGAGATCAGAGGCACAGGAAGAGCTTCGCCGACAAAGCGAAGATCAACCCCGCAGCAGTCTCAGTCGCCCGAGCTTCTCTCGTACAAGGAGCCAAGTTGGTCGTCCTTCACTTGTCAGCCGCCGGAGTACTGCGGATGGGAGAGCTAGTATCGAGTTCTTTGGACGAGTGCTGCACGACTCGCCCCGGCCATCGATGGTGTCGAGACGATCTTCAACTTTTGCAAACCTCAACATCGATCATTCCGTCGCATCAGATGATTCCGCAACGCTTGTGGCTACTCTTCGCCATATCCATGACTTTGCAACAGAGGGACTTCGGACACTGATGTATGGTCATCGATTCCTTGGCGAAGAGGAGTACCAAAGCTGGAAAAAACTGTTTCATGAAGCATCTACGAGTTTGGTCAATAGGCAAGAGATGATTGATCAGGCTTCTGAAACCTTGGAGAGGGATCTTGACTTGACTGGAGCTACGGCGATCGAAGATGAGCTTCAGAAGGGCGTGCCAGAAACGATCGATAAACTGCGCAGGGCTGGGATGAAAGTGTGGATGTTGACTGGTGACAAACGAGAGACCGCTATCAACATCGGCCATTCCTGCAAGCTGATTACCAGCTATTCCGAAGTTATTGTCCTGGATCACGAGAAGAACAATGTTGCCGAAGCAATTGCATCCGCATTGCAAGACATCCACCAAGGCGACGTGGCGCACTCAGTTGTTGTAGTCGATGGGCAAACATTGTCCGACATCGAGACAAATCCAGCCCTACCCGCCCCATTCTTCGAGCTCGTCATTGCAGCCAACTCTGTAATCTGCTGCCGAGCAAGTCCGACACAGAAAGCGTTCCTCGTCAAGACCATCCGCACCAAAGTCAAGAAGTCAGTCACGCTGGCTATCGGCGACAGTGCGAATGACATTGCTATGATTCAGGAAGCGCATGTCGGCATTGGGATATCTGGGAAGGAAGGCATGCAAGCAGCGCGCACATCTGATTATTCGATTGGCCAGTTTCGCTTCTTGCAGAGATTATTACTCGTGCATGGGCGCTGGAATTATGTTCGCACAGGGAAGTACATCTTAGGGACCTTCTGGTATGTATTCCGTATTTCTACTTTGATATTTCTCCGCTAAGATGCCTTTCAGGAAAGAAATGATGTTCTTCCTCACCCAAGCCATCTACCAAGGCTACAACGGCTTCACAGGCACCTCCCTCTACGAATACTGGTCCGGCTCTGTAATCAATGTCATCTTCTGCGCGCTCTGCATCATCTTCCTGGGGATGTTCGAGCAAGATCTACAAGCATCCACATTACTTGCCGTTCCAGAGCTTTATCGTCGCGGACAAGTCAATGGGGCATTCAACTTGCGCAAGTACGCGTGGTGGAACTTTATGGCTGCGACGGACGCGGTGGTGATTTACTACTTTGTGAATCTGAGTTATGGGATGGCGAAGTTCAATGATGTGTTTGTGGACTCGAGCGATATTTTTGCGTTTGGGCAGTTGGCGTTTGCGATTTGCATCGTGGTTATCAACACGAAGCTTCTGTACGTCCCCTCTTCTCCCCTTTCTTTTTGCTTTCCCTAGCCCCAGACCCGAGATGTTCCTCCCCGAAAATCTCAAGCTGACATCGTGTTTCTTATGCAGAGTCCTCGAGATGCACAATCGCACGATAATGTCCTTCATCGGCTGGTTCTGCGGTATCGGCGGCTGGTGGCTCTGGAATCTAATCATCAACCAAGTCTACGACCCTGCAACATCCTTCTACGGCGTCAAGCACGGCTTCGTGGATCGTTTCGGGAAGAGTAGTCTCTGGTGGTTGACGCTGATTGTTGGGTCCGCTGCGGTATTGCTTTGGGAAGTGACAGTTAGCGCTGTGAGGATTGCGTGGTGGCCGGACGAGGTGGATGTTTTCCAGGAATTGGAGAGGGATCCGGTGTGGGGGAGGAAGTTCGAGGGGATTGCGAGGGGGGAAGATGTGGGGGAACATGAAGAAGAAAGGGAGGACGGCAGGTGAAGTAATCAAGAGACGATTGCATAGTTTAATTCGTGGATAGAACATATATCGGTTGTGGAAGTCCTGCTGAACATTCGATGATTGCACATAGATGGGTGGCGGTACATAAGGGATCTAGGATATATACATGGGCAAGCAAGCCTCAACTAACTCATTACTCTGTATGATAAAAAAGGTGTGGATGTCGTCAACGAATGAATTCGACTCTGCTACAGTATGTACAAAACCCCAAGATCGTCCTGTATTCACAAACCATGCTACACTCTAGGTACCTCCAATCACCGCAGACAACCCCGCACCCACTAATATCTACACTATCCACACTTCATAGACGTCCTCCTATATACTTACGGGACACACTGGCTGTAGTAGTCGCCATTAGCGACACACTTGCCTTGCGCACACGTCTTCGGTCCCGTCCATCCAATCCCACCACACTGTCCATAAAGCGCAGCTCCCGCACCCGACGAAGCACTCGTAGTTGTGGCCGCCGCAGACGAGGTTCGGGTTGAAGTCGCAAGAGTGGTTGTGCTACGCTGCGATGTCGTGGAGCTGCGTTGGGTTGTGGTGGGTTGACTGCCGCCGCTGCCGCCACCGCAGACGAAAGGTCGTGGGCCGGGAATCGTGTAGGAGGTCAGAGGTGGGTAGTAGATGCTTACGAGGATTCCGGGATCGTTGGCCTGTGAGAGGACGGGTTAGATGGATGGTAGTGTGGACTGGTGTTGGAGGATGACTTACGCTGTAGGCGCCTGGGAGGGATACGGTTGCCGGGCTTGCAGTTCCAGAACCGCCTGAGACGTTGATTTGTGCGCATTCCATCTGAAGTATGTTAGTCGAGTTGCTCTGCTTTCGGCCGGGTAATCGGGCGCTTTACATAGAATTGTGCTCCGGCAGGACTGCCAGCTGCGGTGTGTTAGCTATGGAACATGTCTTGTACTCAAAACAGGGGATACATACCACCATGGAGAGCAATGATCTCAGCGCGGAGAAGATATTGTCCATTTGGAAGGCAGGATGGGATTCGAATGTTTTGATAGCCGTTTGCAGCAATCTAGAGGAGATTAGCTCGTAGATCCAGATGCATAAATTGGTTTTTTTTACCAGGTCATCTACAGCCCAGGTTCCAGCTTCGGCAGAATTAGCATGTGTGACCTGACAGAGTAGACGTTGCTTACTGGATGGGTTGTAGCCAGCTTCTTCAATCTTGAACCATCCGCCACCAACTCCGGTATCGGTCAAGGCGTTGTTGACTTTCTTCAAATATGCCATGACAGGGCCCTTTCAAAGGTTAGACAAGTGTAATCATCCTCGACAAATTAGCATACCTTGTGGCTGGCATCGATTACCACTGTTTGTAGCGTCAGCCACGTTGTCTAGAGATGCATGTTCTGAAACCACTCACAAGCATCGGAGTGTCTCCATCTTGCCTTGACAGTCTCGCCAGCAACTACATTGATTATCTGGTTCGATGGGGTCGTAGGGTTTGGTCCTCCATTGCAGGCGATGTCGTTAGAAGTGACGTCGTTGATGGGCTGGCAAATTGTGTTAGTAAACACAGAAGTAGAAATTCGTAACACAGCATACTCCGTTGTAATCTGGCTTCCGGATACCAACACCAATCCCTGCCATATGGTTAGTTCGAAGCGTTTGGGATGATCTAAAGGATAATGACTTACCGTACTCTGTACCACCAGCAACAATCTGCTGGAAGATTGAGTGTGCAGAGGCGACAGCCGTTACGGCCGACAGTGCGAATGCGTACTTCATATTGGTTGCCCGTACTACAGCAATATGGCAAAATGAGAATGAATAAATTGATACAGAAATCGAGCACTGCAGGGATGGGTGGAATCAGAGGAACATTCATCCAGCTTATATATCTTTGTCTCAATTTGGCCAAGATCTGATTTTGATACCAAGGCGGAGTACGCGCAGTCAGCTAGTAGAAACAATACACATGACACTCCTACCAAGGCGGAAGGTCTTGCTCTGGGCATTTACTTTGTGGGTTTTGCTATCCTTGGACTTAGCAGTTCCCAGTTATGAAGGTACTGAATATTCAGACCATGTAGTGCCTAGACATTCAGTATGGAGGAGAATTACGGCCCGTCGGGCAGGATGACTAGTGTGATGTCCTTAATGTCACATCCATCATATAGCCGGAATGTGTTTCGTGTCATGTGGTGGCATGGCAATCAATTTTCGGTTGACCTGCTCCGGCAAGCCCTAAGCGAGCGCATGCCGACGACAACAATGTTTTATTTGAGGCACCACGAGATTTGTGCATGCATGCCAAGACAGAGGCTGTCTCCGTGATCTCCATCCTTTTTGGGAGACTAGTATTCGCTCCAATCGCTTCCCCAGCTTACTGGCACGGCCCCTTTTTTTGTTTGCGAAGAGCCATTTTGCGGGCAATGCGGGGTACCTTGGCAAGCCGTTGCAGAGCGGAGTGACATTCCGTTGGGGAAATCACCAAGAAAATGATATGGTCGAAGTATTTCCACGTTGGCTTGAGTCTATAAAATGAGAGCAGACAGACTTTTGAGACAATTAAGTTGAAATAAATATAGGTGAGTAAGCTGACTGAATTCTCAACTTCAATGAGGAAATGTGAGAAGCGGTAGGTAGTCAGCTACAGGACCAATTTATGATCATGACTGTAGCGTAATCATTTTTTCTGAAAGCGCTTATTTGATCTATAAACAATTATTTTCGGGTAAGGAGGGTCAACCCGAGATATCCCCCACGAACGAGAAGGTGTATATTGCAAGGGCCTAGGCTTCTCGACACGGCACTCTGTGTATACCATACCTCTAGACGTCTCAACTCGCAGCCTCTTCTCGCAGACGTTTCATCTAGAGGTTCTAATAGGCCTCGTCATATCTACAACAAATGACACTTTAGACTAGTTCTAGAACAATTTCAGTCTAAATTCTGTCGCAAAATAATTATGGCTCCTTTACATTCACACCGTGTACCTAGCTAGGATGAGAGCTGTGCTTGCTTTTCTTGGACTCTTAGCCTCAAAAACGGCATCTAGCTCTTCAAGTGTTCGACCCTTGGTTTCCACGAAGAAGAAATAAATGAAAAGAGCTTCGAAGACATCCCAGAAAACGAAGAATATATAACTGTCGACGAGTTGGCCCCAGTGTCTAAGCGGTGGTAGGTACACTCACAACCAGTACGTGATATTATTCAGAGCAATGGGGGCTGCAAAAGTGTTGACGAAGCCAGCACACCCAGCAGTGATTTGAAAAACCGCCATACCCTTGGCACGCTGATCATCTGTAGGCAAGGATTAGTTGCGGCGCTCGCTCAACGTCTCCATACCTGGATAAATACTTACTCGACAATACCTCGGCTGGGTAAATTGGCTGCATTGATGTGAAAGCGAATGCAAAGACAACTCCGAAGATAAATGTAAATGCAATGCTAGCCTTACTCGATTCCACGTTCCCATTGTTTTGGAAATCTGCAGCAGTTGCAGCCACGATGGCCAGGCATATAGCCATTCCAATACACGAACCCATCAGCATTTTCCTTCGACCAGCGATATCGTGGAATCGTGCCCCAGAGGAGGCGGCAATCCAACCCGTCAAAGCATAGATGATATTCAAGAGAAGTTGTGTATTGACGCTCGTGATTCCGACAGCCTTCAACATGATGGGCAGATAGTAGCTGGCGATATTGTTTCCTGAGAACTGTCCGAACCACGCCATAGCCATGCAGAGCATCAGGCGGTATCGTCTCGCTCGCGACTTGAAGAGGACACGGAGATCGAAAAATGTTCGGAATGTTGTCATGCCTTCGGCCTCGAGAGACTTCGTGATCTCACTCATTTCGACTTCGCAGATGGGATGGTTCGCGTCGCCGTTTGCATGATAGTATGTGATGATTTGACGAGCTTCTTCCACTCGACCTTTGCCGATGAGCCTGTGATAGTTCCGTCAGGTCTGTCATCACCTCGCTTCTGGGAGGCTTACCATCGAGGCGACTCGGGAACAACCCAAACGCCTATACAGACCAGGCCAGGACATACCCTTTCGCTCAGTCAATAACCATTCTGAAAGGATACCGCGAGCTACCCACATCTGTAACCATAGTGGCAGACGCCATTTCAGATTGCCTGGAATATGAAGATTCGATCCATAGATTGCTGGATGGAACTTTAGCACAGATACGTGAGTTTATCGAATCTGGTGAAAATGTCACTCACTGCAAGTTGCAAGAATGGAACCCATATAATAAAGAGTGTTGTACACTAGCTCTCGTCAGCATCACACAGATCAAAGTTGCTCAACAGAACTCACTCCCAGCAACTGTTCCTCGATAAAACGGTGGAGCTATTTCGACTAGATACAGGGGTGCAGCAACAGTGGCGATGGTTGAGCAAAAACTGAGGAGGAATCGGCCACCAATGAAAGTTGGGACTGTAAGTATCAGCAATAGTCTGGAAGAAGTGGAGAAAAGCTTACGATTTGGAGCTACCGCAGTGATAATTGTTGATATCACAACACCGAGGCAGCCACCAAAGATAGGGACTCTTCGACCCTGCCAGTCACAGATCCAAGTAAACAGAGCTCCAGCCATTTGTCCGATCTGGAAAATCGAAAATACAAGACCAGTGCTGGCAGCACCAGTTGCACCTAAATTATAGTACGCTTGATATTCTGGTATTGCATTGATGCTTCCCATTAACGATCCATCGTATCCTGACGAGATCAGCACCGGACTCGAGTCGCACCGGATGAAAGGACTGTTACCGTTCATCGTTGAACACATATAGATCAAAGCACACATAAGATAGAGTGATCTATGACCTTTCCCCCATGGATTCGGTCGCTCGACAGCAGCGAGAGTCTCTGGCTCGGCATTTGCTGGGAATTTCTCCTTATTACCTGAAGCAGTCTCCAGCATGGAGACATCTGGTTTTTCCGCAAAAGACATGATCGATTTTCTTTTAAACGAAACTGATAGAACAACGAAACTTGAAGGCGCGAAAAAGAAAAGTAAATTCCGTCAGGTTCTGATTGCTGGTCTTATAGTTTCCCGGACGTTGACAGCAGCTATCACGGCTTGGCGGGGTTTACACTTCAGAAACGTTACTCTACGCAGGTGGCACCGCACCCCAACTTTCCCCGCAAAGATGGGGTTGGAAACTAAACCCTATTTTGCTTCTTCTGACGACTCGTACCGCTGCGTCGGGTGTCTGTGGCTTTAGTCAAGCACTTTTAGTCATGATTTAGTGCGGAAACTCAAAAATGTCGACTTAGCTCTCCCCGCGTCGATCTTTCCGCCTCACAAGTGGAGCCGCCATCGGCACTCAGAGGTAGCTAAACCTTTACAATATCGAAAAACCAGCCTCCGAACTGGATCTAGAATGGGTTTTGTACGTTTCAAAGCATTGGGTATGGCAGCGTAGGAGTTGTTTGAAAGGAAAGGGGGCGCTTACTGCTCGCCTGCCCTTTCATACGCCAAAGACCATCAAACTTTCCCGAAAGCTTTCACATCTCAACAACTTCAATTTAAGTGCTTGTAAGATTGATGAGAATCATGCTTGAGAAGTCGTAGCATTCATATTTGAGCTCGGGATGGGACAACAAAAGAGACCGATGGGAATACAACACATCAGGGCTCCCGGCGAGAATGTTTCATCAGTGGTTGTATATTGCTTCTAAGGGATCACACAGTCGGTGAAAAGGCCAACTTGCCGTCTAGACTATTCGCTGATACTGTTACTGATACCAGATCCTCTCAGCGGTAGATGATCATGTAGTTGGACTGGTTAGTGGGAAGTAATCCCACGAACCGTTCTCTCTAAGGATTGACTTAAAGATGAATTTTCTCTGGGTCCATGGGATGATCTGAATGACCTTCCTTGAAGCAGCTCTTGCAGTCAAGATCATTCTGACTCGCTTGTCTGTTTGTTATTGTTGACTTTCGCTTGGGCCCACCAGGTCCACAAGCGACTAGGAACTGTTGGACTGCTAAAATTTAAAAGTTGTAATGCTGATTATGTACAAGGTTCAAATGGAATGACGCCCAGAGAATTCCAATAATAGCTGTTGCTGGTACAGCGACGACAGCTCTTCTCATACCTACCTTGGGCTGGTGATCACGTGATTTTGCTTTGGCTGAGGAGGCGTTCTCTCAAACCACGTACCTAAGCCGGCTGCCGAAATCAAAACTCCTCCCCGAGCACCCAGCCAGAACAAGACAAACCTCGGCTTGATTTCCATGCCTCTCAGTATCACCAATCGAAGGGTCCCACGGAAGGCTTCTCTCCGCACATCAAACCTGGCTAGTCGCTGTGGAACGGAAGATTGTCCTCCGCTCTCCCCAAAATGGTAAAGTCCAAATACCATCAGTAAGCAAGTCACGATTTCTTACTCTCATTGCGATATATCAACCTTTAATAGTAGTGAGAATGGGAGAAGTGTGATGAAAACAGCAAATATAGAACACCCGACGATTCTTGAAATTTTGAGATGGATTGTCGTGCTGACACAAAGATGTTCGCACGGATGGCTAGGGATTGCAGTCGGTCAGAAAGAGCATCACGATGATTTGAATATTTTCGAATTGCGAGGAGGGGGCATTTATCGGGGAATACAGCCTACATGCTGTGACATGGTGCTACACCGCTGACGAAATTTGAGCACGGACGTTGTACGATGTTGTAGATCGTAATGCTGGAGTTCCACGAGAAAGTCGTACAGACAGCTGACTTCTTGCTTCGAAGATACTTGTACTTTCTATCTCAGGAGCATAAAGATTTGGGATCCCCTCTTGAAAATGGTCGATGGTCCAATGGATATCTTACGTCGCATACAGCTGAACAGGTTCCAATCTATCCTTCCACTTTTACTCTTTCTCAGCTAGGGAGTGAAGACAAAAGTCCCGATATCCAAATCTGCAAGCTCCAAGCCGAACTCAAACTCTCGCCATAATCATGCACGCTCGAGACCTTCTCCACATCTCCCTCCTCCTTTCTAGCATCACCGTCCTCGCAAACCCGCTCGCAACCAAGACTTCAGCAACCTTACTATCCTTCTCAAGCAAAAAGCCATGTCTATGTATGACCGAGCAACGAGGATATTTCTGCGGCTCGAGATCCATTCCAGGGATGTTCAATCCAAATCGTCCAATCTTTATAGGAGACTGTGACGAGAATACTAGATACACTTGCGTGGCTAGGGGAACGTATCCGTTTCCGCCGAGGGAGGCTGTTGACTGTGGTGAGACGGGTGGGAAGTGTGTCATGATTGGTGGTCTGGATGAGGCGTATGGTTTTGATGATTGTGACGCTTGATTGGAGTGGGTGCTGATCGAAGCGGGGGTGTTGCTGGTAGTACTTCAGCGCCTGGAATG
The DNA here is from genome assembly GCF_030347475.1 of Cadophora gregata. NCBI lineage: Eukaryota > Fungi > Ascomycota > Leotiomycetes > Helotiales > Ploettnerulaceae > Cadophora > Cadophora gregata. Next base: position 1,801,135 of record NW_026695937.1, on the reverse strand, counting down.
ACTAAAATGTGATAGGGTAGAAGTTTTCCAATGCTAGGAAAATCCTATATCGACGTTCCTCCAGTCCATGATTGTCGTACCATATGAAGATATTGATGACCCTCTCACATCCTACCAAGAGATCATCTTCCGCCGTGGGACCATTTCCTCAGATTTCGCAGACTTCCTCTGCCTACAAAATAACAATGCAGTTCTCTTCTCCAAGTCACTCGTCCATTTAACAGTCTGGATCCTTGCCCACGCAGGAACAAAATCTCCCTCGAGATGCTTCTCCTCCACATACATAGCCCACTGTCCGACCTTCGCCGCAAACGCCGTGTCCCAGACACCCTCTCGTTTTGGCCAATCCAACAATACATTGATTGCCCTTCTCCGTAGCGTGCGCTCTCTGCATTGCAAACCGATGAAATAGAGAGGTAGGATGAGACGTGAGTCAAAACAGTATGCTGTTGTCCGGGATGTGGATGGAAGTCGTGTGTCGTTCAGGACATCTTGGCAGAGTTCGATAACTTCTTCGTACATGGAGTTGAAATCGTCATAGGCCATTTGGTCGAGAGTAAGACAGCACGAGAGACTGATGTATGCGGCTTTCATGGTGAGTTCCAGCGTCTTAGCTTTTCTTACCATGGTGTGGTTATTTGGATCTCCTTGCTCCCGAACCACACTTGGGAGAGATCCATATGCTGCGAGCCATTTATCGAAAGCTGCTACATGAGCTTGCCATTCATCGTAGAGCTCGGTGGTGATATCTGATGGTTTGAATTTCTCGTATCTTCTTTGCGATGACGCGAAATTCATGCCGCGTCGCAAAATCCCTTGGTGGTAAAGAGTTGCTTCTTTGAGCGATGTGAAGGCTGTGGGCATAGTGGCTGTGAACTCTGTGCCTTCGGCGCGAATGATAGCCCTACAGTCCAACGAGCGATCGCTAGCAAAGAAGCAGACCTGGATGGCTAGTCGACAGAATATCTGAACGAGGTCATCTTCCACGAAATTTGGTCCCACAGAACTGTAGCTTGGCTCGCTTTGAGGCTTTTCCGAGTTGGCCTTCCATTCGAGAATCAAACGGATACCCGTCTGAACTTGCTGGACGGCGAGGTTGAGATTTCCATTCCAAGCCTCGAAACATAAGATCAGGAGACAATTCAGAAGAGTCGTTTTCAGATCCATCGGCTGGATCGATGTGCGCATTAAGCTCACGGCTTTCGTGTACTGACGTAGAGCGGTGCGATGGTGTTCACTGGAGGTGGGAATGCCATCTGAGGCATCAACGGAAAGTTTCCGAAAATCCCTTGCCGTCTCGGATGTTTTGTCCAGTGCACCGATGGCAATCAAGGCATGTCGGATAGCTGGATTCGTGTGACACGACTGCAGCATCATCCGTCGAGTCGTACCGGAGTCAGATTCCGGGAAGATCTCGAAGGCCGTGCGGGCGCAAAAGAGGTCGAAATATCGGTACTCTTCTGCATTTTCAAATGGCGACCTTGCGAACGCTGTGGGGATGGGAGCTGCTAGGATTGATTTTGGTAGCAAATCTCGTCTTGACGGTGCTAATCGATGCTTCTTCAGTAGTGACTCTGGAGAGGCATAACCGTCGCAATCAACACCAAGCTTTAAACAGCGGAAACACGATGGCTTCTCTTCACCGCATTTGACTCGTCGGACCCTGCCAACGCGGTTAGACGAGCGCAAACAAAGACATGGATGATCACTTACTTGCACGTCAGACAGCCTGTTTTGACTTTGGGGTTTGACCTTCGCTTCGATACCATCGAGCGGTCCTCCATGACGATTTTTGGAGGATGAGAAACATCGCGTGAGGTTCAGAGAAAGGTATGTCGTAACTGCATGTCAGCTTATTATGGCTGGGATGATCGTCGGATTAAGGTTAACGAGCAACGCATTTTAATTGGTGTATTCGTATCTGCTAACCAATAAGGGAAATGTCTGTCGTTGCGCTTGGCCCATCATCACGTACAACGCGATAGACGCGGATGAGATCATATGCCGACAGCAAACAAAAAATGCGGACCAAAAGAGCCGCATAGAATGATCCATATACCCGGGAGATCCGTCAATAATCCTCGTTCTCAAAAAGGGGAAATAAACGAAGGAACAGATCATCAGGGGAGTAAAGCAAATCCGGGGTCAATCTCCTCGCTTAGAGCTGGCAGCAAGGGTAAAGCGGGGTAGTCCCCTGACCTTAAACTCATTTGCATCCCAATTCTCTCACCGTCACTCAAACCATCCAGATACGGGACGAGACACCGAAAGTTGACATCTCGAAAGTCACCTATGATCATCTGCTAAAGGCGTGAAAGGGGAAGGTATCACGGATCATCGATACTAGCACCAAGACAAGTCATCGCTCCGACGATAGCTTCATCTGCTGGGTATCACGCGAGTCTATTCTGACAAGACTAAGTCGGTATCACATGGAGTTTTATTTCTTGCAGTATGTGATCGGTATTTCGCTATGGTGGCATAGACATACATATAAAAGGTAGGTGGAGAATTTCCGGGCCTGTCCGAGTAACTCGCACTTGAGCTTCAGTTGATGAGATTTTAACTCCTGCAAACATGGCTCCTTACATATCTCTCATAGCATCTCTCGCTTATCTATTCAGTTCTGTTAATGCTGCCCCATACAACACATTCGATGGCGAGGGATTCCCTGCTTGCCGCAATGTTTCCGCAGTGTACCAGCCCTCCTCAGTAGATGAGATGGTCTCTCTCGTCAAGTCTGCGGCAGCGAAAAACACGCCTGTGCGAGCAAGCGGGAAAAGTCACATGTGGTATGACACCATGTGCTCCGATGATCCGTCAACAATCATCATCCAGACCGAAGGTGTCAACAAGATCGGTGGCTTCACACTTTCCGGTGGTACAGGATCGGTGATAATCGAAGCAGGTGTGACCTTCTTCCAACTTGCCGATTATCTCCATGCAAGGGGAGCTTCAATGGGATACACCCTAGTCAACTGGAATATGACCATTGCCGGTGCCGTTGCTATGGGAGCTCATCGGTCATCTTTGAGAGAAGCTTCTATGGTCGCGGCTGGAGTGCTGGAAATTGATATCATTGATGGCACTGGAACAATCCAGAAGATCCCAAGAAATGAGAATAACGATACGTGGCTTGCTGCTTCTACATCGCTGGGTCTCCTGGGTCCGATTGCGAGAATGAAGTTTAAGATCTATAGCGACTTCAAAGTTTACGCAAAGCAAGACATGTGAGTGGTTCTGTCGTACAGGTTCGAACATAGGCTAACAGTATGAAGTTTGGAAGAGAAAGACGTCTTAGACGGCGATATCTATGGCCTCATTGCCCCATATGCAACAGCAAACTTCTGGGTGAGACATATAACAAGTTAGTGTTGATAGAGCACAACTGACAGCCTTCCAGTGGTGGCCCTACCTCCGCAAGTTCCATCACAGATACTACGACGTCGTCCCCACAAGCATGAGCAACCAGCAGGGCTTCCAAAACACCTTCTCCATCTCCCAAGCCGAAGCCGACATCGCGCGCGGCCTCCTCGACAGCGGCAAATACCTCCCCACCTCAAACATGCTCGCCGAAACAATCTTCTACGGCATCTGGTCGTCGCCTAATTTCCACGAGAAGACCAACGACACGGCAATCACCAATTGGCCCGTCTACGGATGGAACTACGATGTGCTTATCGGTGGATTGTATCCTGGTCAGCAGCCAGAGTGGGATTACAATCTGCACGGATACACGCTGGAGCTTGCTGTGCCGGTGACGCAGGCTAACAAGTTGTTGAAGAGGGTGAGGTCGCTGTTTGATGCGGAGCTCAAGAAGGGGATTGTGATGACTTCGACTTATAGGAGTGGGATTAATATTAAGTTTGGACGGCCGTATAATGATTTCTTGGGTCAGGTGTGGACGAATACGACGGATGGATCGGATTGGTCGAAGGGGGCTATTATGTTTGATTTCCCTACTTACTGGCCTACGGTTGGGGATCACTTGAGGTTTAATGAGCCGTTCTGTATGTCTCCCTACAACTATATTGAGCTTGGCTAATCGTGTAAACAGATCACAATCTTGCTACGGTCATCATCAACGAGTTTCCTTGCAGACCACATTGGACCAAGAACAGTCGCGATGTCTTGACTCAAGCTGTCAAGAACCTCGATGCAAGCGTAAGGACTCTACTCTGAATAATTTCGAAATCATCATTGCTGATATATTTTGAATAGCACCTTGCGCGTTTCAAGGCTGTCAGAAAGAGGTTCGACCCCAAGGGAATCTTCAAGAGTGTCGTTGGGGAGATTATCGGGGTTATGAATTAATCGTCCGTAGACTCATCTTGGAGATGCCGTTCAGAAGTTGCTCAATAGTCGTATCCGTATTCTCAAATATAAACACCATCCTGCTCATAACCTCGCTTTTCTACCCTCTTCTCTAGACATTTCGGGTTTGTAGCACGCTTTGGTGGGGGTGGATAAACCTAAGCGAGACAGTCACAACATACCCCAAAGATGTTTTGACTCGACTAGAAAACGATGATCCTCACATTAGGACACACTGAAGATTTCAATGTAAGACGATTTAACGCAGGGAGTTGGTATGTATAAATTACAGCTCTCGTAACTGCTGGATATCAGAGAAACAGAAACAGAAGCACCAAAGCCTGGAGAACTCTTCCACTGTCTTACAGCTCCTGCGCCTCGTCCTGCTCAACAACTGCAAGCGCCGCTTCAACAGCAGCAAACACATCAACATGAAAGAACGGCCTGTTCACACCATACAAAGGAACAGACTTCCCCGTGACAGTGACATTCCCACCCTTCTTCTCATCATACGCCGGCGCAGCACTTGGCGCCGTAATCTCATCGTCCTCAGTCCTCGCCTCAACATCATAGTTGGCCTTCTCCTGGCCCCGACTACTAACTGTCGAAACCGAATCATCAAAGTCGGCCACACTAATAATAGACTTCCAATTAAGCTCAGGGCTGTTGTTCTTCGGGTATCCGAACCCAGCAGAGGCAAGAGCGCGGCGGGTCCAGCGACTTGTGATGTTGGCGAAGTGCCAGCCGACTGTTGCTGGGGAGGCGTAGCGGTCGAGTTGGTTGCGGACGTCGACGAGGTTCTGGACCGCGGAGACGTCGACGTTGTTTACGGCTGAGAAGTCGAGGATGACGGCGCGGAGGATGGGGAGGTGGGTGCGGACTTCGGCAGGCTGGCCGCGTCGTGGGCCCGGGTCGTTCCATGGTCGGTCCTGGATGATGGGTTAGTATCCTGTTCTTTCTCTATAAGTGGCTATGTACTTACACCAAGCTTGGCATAGTTGTCAAGAGTAGTCCGTCGTGTCTCCTTGAAGATGTGTTCGGTGAAGTGTTCCATGTAATGCTGAGAGTTGGGATAGTTGAACCCTTCGTTAAATCGGTATATGAAGACACCTGGATGTGGTTGCTTGACTTGAATATGAGGGTTCGATCCATCCTTACGATCTAGAGGCAGGAAGACATCGCGTGCATTGCCTAATGTGGGAGATTGCTCGCTATCGCTGCTGCTCCCATGTCGAGCCTCGAGCGTGGAAAAGCTGTCTTGTGAGAGCGACTGGATCTTGGTACGTCCGACGAAGCGACCCTTTGCCTTGGAGAGACGGAATAGTAGAAGAGCGCCAGATGCTGCAATCGTGGCGTAGATTCCGTTTTCGATATTTGTAAAGAGAGTCACGAAGACACCGAGGAAGAAAATCGGGACTTCAAGTGGTGACACCTCCCAGAATTGGTAGACAACGTTTGGCGGGGTAATCAAATCTCCAACAGCGTGGATAATAACAGCTGCAAGACTGGACATGGGAATGTAGAAGAACACTGCTGTCAAGGCGTAGAGAGCGAGCAGAACGACAATGGCTGTGAAGACTCCTGCAAGAGGTGTTCTGACACCTGCCTTGGACTTGATAGCTGTCCTGGAGAATGAGCCGGTAGCGGGGTACGCGCCAAGGAACGGGCCGAACACATTCGTGAAACCAATGGCGACTAGCTCTTGAGAAGGATTGATTGTGTAATTGTTGATCCGGCCGAAAGATTTGGAGATAGCAATATGTTCGATGAGTAGAACGATAATAGTCGCTGGAAGCTCGCTCGCAAAAGCTTTGATCGTCCTGGTCTTCATTGTTGGAGCACCAGCATGTTGAAACCCTGAAAAATGTAAGTACAAAAAAACCATAAACTGGGTAAGTGCAGTGAGTGACTTACCTCTGGGAACTTTTCCGAGAATCTTGAAATGGGCTTTCTTGGCATCCTTGATCCCGCGATTGACGAGCCAACTGATGAGGATATACAGGAGCAGCACAAAGGCGATTCGCAAAGTTGACAGGAAGAAAAAGGTCTTCTTCTTCGCTGGGTATCTTCTCGACAGAAACTCGAAGCCGAATCGAATGAAATAAAGAAGGAACAGGGCCGAAACTCCCATTGCTGCATCGAGTCTGGCTTTGGGCAATGCTTTCAGCGTGTCGATGAATACTTCATACGCAGGGCCACGATTGTTGATACCAGGTATCCCGAGGAGTGCTGGAATCTGACCCACGCCGATTGTGATAGCCGAGCCAGTCATGAATGCAGTGATCGCAGTGAGAGAAATCCATTCTACAATCCATCCGATCCTGGCAAGTCCGATAAATAATACAACACATCCTGAGACGACTGCGAGGGTTCTGGCTATTTCCACAGCTTCGATATCCGGGTGTGTCTTTTGAACCTTGATGACGATGTTGCCCACGAGCGTGGACATTACTGCCACTGTCTACGATACCATTAGCCGTCTTCGCGTCCAACGAGAAGCACAGCCACTTACTCCGATAGTGATATCTTTCGACGTGGCGAATGCCCAGTACAGAATAAATCCAACGAATGAGGTATAGAGTCCATACTCCGGAGGAAGCTTGGCCAGCAGGGCATATGCCATGCCCTGCGGCACCACGACGGCTCCAACCGTCAGACCTTGAGATGTCAGAACGTTTACCAAGAATGGTCGCAGAGCCCAGATTCTTGTCTTTCTTGTCATAAAGCTTGACAAGAACAGGAAAGTGAGACTTACCAGCGATAACATCACCCGTTAGCCATTGCACGTTGTATCTGGTGATCCAGTTCAAGAAGGGGAAGAGATCCCTAAAGTAAGTCTTGACAGATTGTCCATTTGGTGCAATTTCTCTGAAATAATCTGCTGCAGTCGGTTCTTTCTCAATATACGTTTCCGCATTCGAGGTTGAAAAGACAGACTCTCCACGGCTCAGAGTCTCAGTGGCATCTTTGCGGTAGTCGGTCTTAATCAGAAGGCCCTTGGCCAAGGCGTGGCCGACTTTGTCACTGGCTGAGGCCATTTCTTGGAAGTACAGAAAAGAGTTCCCAAGACTGAATGGCTGATTCTGCCAATGTGCCATGCAAAGTAGTAGACCAAGCTCTACTTATGTATCCTGCGAATACAAAGACACTAGTGCATGATCCTGCACCAGCGAGGACCCCCATGGACTCCAGGCCCATACATGGCGGGAGCTATTTCTTTTCTAACCATAGCGCCGTCTAATTCCCAGCAATGGGACGATATGAGGGTCCCATGGAACAGCACCCGCTGCATGTCAGTGGGGGAGGATCTCCCAGAAGAAAAAGCGCCACCATGGCCCACTGAGGAGTTGTCGGGTTGCAGTGTTGTGAAGAACAAAAGTATATAAGTACCAAGCATTTCCAAGGATGAGACAATCCGCGCCAATTCTGACGTCTTAATTCCAAGCATGATAACATGGACGCCTCACCTGTCTCCTCGTGGTGAGAGTGGTCAGTTAGAAGCCAAGAAGGCCTCTGGACTTGGCGCGTTTGCTCCGCCAGTGACAACGCCGGACTTGCCCCATGACTTGGGCACCACAACAACATCTGGTCCCCCAATATACTCTCGGCAGTGCTCAGCTGGAGACACAGAGTTTGGAGATGAGCGTGGAAATCAAGTCTCGCCCACCTTCACCCCGAGGAGGTGCTCGAGAGTGCTGTCAGATATATCAAATCCCTTGCCCAGCGCAACCCAAGCATTGGCGAGCTCAGCCCCCGGAAGGTTACGATCCACTTGGCACACCACATTGTGCCATCTCAAAGTGCATCCAGAACGTCTTGTTGGGAATGGAAAGCCATAATAGGGCAATCCTCGGCATGGATGTCGAAAACAATAATTTCGAGTAAGAAGGAATGAAGAAATGCTTTTGTAATGCCGACAACATCCACTTCACGGCATGGGAATAAGCAGTGAGCTCGCAATATGAAGGTTGCAATTCAACTAGATCGGCCGACAAGCGATCAGGACCCTCTCTTCACGAGTTTGGATTATGTTCGCGGCAATGTCATCCTCTCCTTGCAGCGTGCGGATGCAGTGTCCAGGGTCACTGTGGTCCTCTCAGGTATAAGGCCCCATTCCGTGATCCGCTGCCCTTGTCGCGATTGACTACTACAGCTTTTAGAGCACATGTCTAATTGCTTCTTGCAGGAACTCTCTTCAGCAGTGTTGTGGCTGCCGCGACTAATCCATTAGATGGCACCTTACACGCCATGAATACGCACAAGGTCAGTCTTCCTTTTCTCGGCCCAGCCTTTCCATTACCTAAACAAAATCAATCTGACTCTCTTCCATAGCTCTTTGAGGTTGACCAGCCAATCTTCCCTCCACCTGATTTTCCAGCCACATCAAAAGGCTTTTCTCTACCGAAAGGCTCAAATGTCTTCCCATTCGTCCTCCGCTTTCCAATCTTATCAACCTGCAGCGACACGAACCATGATTGGATCAAGCACCTCAATACCTCCTTACCTCCGTCCACCAAAGTCCAGGCGCCCAATAATGTCGCCACCGGAGAAGTAAAATACTCCATTAAAGTCAAAGTTGAGCGCCCCGGGCGCTTCAAGCCCGACCTGACTTCACAGCTGGAGCTGAGATTCATGCCTCTAGACCCTTCATTACCACCACCAATGCTGAATCCTGTTTCAGCCAGGACATCTAGATCGCTGTTGCGGACCTCTTCGAGAAGTAGCCCTCCTTCATCACCACCGGTTTCTGATCGGCTAGATAATAGCGTCATCACTTTCGAAGCGTCGCTGCCATCGCCGGCTGTACTTCATACGAAGCATCACTTACCTCTCACTATTTCCGCTATTATCAAATCTGGTTCAAGGATACCTGGGTCGTCGGTGTATCTCAGGTCACTTGCTCTATGTTTGCGAATAGAGACGATTATTACAGTCGGACCTAATTCAACCACATGGCCGTCTCTTGACGAGCTTCTCAACTTGTCTGGACTCCAGATTGAGCTAAGCGAGGCGTTTCCAGGACAAGGGGAAGTAGATCGTGAACTTTGGAAAGATGTCATTATTCCGGAGATAAATCCTAGTTTTACAAGCTGTACACTTGTGCAGCAACATTTTCTAGTCGTCGCAGGAGGATTTTCATACGGCACAGAGGGCTCGGTTCAGGTAAGCGAGCCAACTGTAAACTTGCCAAGCATGAGCTGATGATATGTGATAGATTATCAAAACATCAATCAATATTGATGTCCATACAGGAATCAAGCCAAATGTAAGACTAGATGAGCTTAACGGGGATGAAGTTGAAGAAGCACCGTTTATACCCTGGCGAGTTGGATCCGAGAGGCACTTAGGCATAATGAGGAGGACAGATTCGGTGTCCACGGATGTGCCACCACCAGCTTATTCATAATACGGAGCACAGAAAAGCGTCGTGCACAGTAGCTGTCTGTGAAGGATCTGATATCGACTGCGCAGTGGTCTACAACTGACCAGATTTTTGGTGAACAAATCAGACCGAGCTAACGGTTGGATGTGAAAACGGCAGCGTTGTCTGGCAGCTCTGCATCGCTGCTTTGACAACATCTAAGTGTAGTATATAAACCAACTCCCTCTCATATCCACGAATATTTACGAAAAGATTCTTGACGACGGTAACGATCTGGTAGTATGGTGAGACATGATAGTTCCAAATCAACCTGCCAAGGAAACACCCCCGAGCCACTTCCTCATGAAAGACAAGTGCGACGGTTTCCTCAAAATCTTCACCTTTATTTCTGTAACGTGCTGATTGAGGATCCACGTCGAACTTATAGGAGCTGTTATATCGAAAAGATGCTGACGGCTCTCCTGCGAGACATCGCTCGAAAGTGAAAAGACCAGACTGGGAAGTGAGCTTAGATCACTGCACTTCGTCATCCACTCTTCTTTGTTCATCCCCGACGGCTTCCATACAAGGAAACAGAGGCGTATGAGATCAGTATGACCAACAGGATCGGTTGCTGCTGTTTTGGGCATACGTGGGAAATGCCGCACCGAGAAACCCACCTCGGCGTCGAAGTTATAAAAGGCGACGGCGATGCCATTAACAGCTATCTGTTGCTCCAAGATAACCTGTAGAGAGTCACTCTCGATATGCCATATGCCTTCAACTGGTGCTGTCCCAACGATTTCGAAGCCAGTTTGAGCAAGCGGCGGTTGGAATTCGAACTTGTAGGACTTTGTCTTGTGGCTCAATACGGGACTCTTCGCTAAGTATATCGGGTCGGATTTCATTATTGCTTTGTACTCTTCTGTGAAGGTTGAGTCTATCGTCATGATGCCTGTTCTTGCGGTTCGTCTGTAGACTTTGTTGTAGCCGACGCTTTCGACGACAATTGCACAAGCGCAGGAGAAGTCACCGGCCCAATGACATCGCAATCCTGCGAGGTCTACTCCCGGTAGACCTTCTCTGATTTTCAAGATTAAGCGATGCATATCAAAGCGCAGGCCTCTACTAGTCATCGTGCATGGGGTATCGTCAGGACTATTCGGGAAAGGAACGATGTTTGCCGCCGTCTTGAAGTTGTTGGGTGATTCGGCTAGCACGCTGATAAACTTGTCCTCATTGGTGTCGAATGTCTTGTGATCGGGCAAGGGCACTAAGTCCCATGCGAACAGCGAGTGATCATCCGTCTCCTTCAAAATTTCTTCTTGGAGTCGCATGAATGCCCGCTTCCCCTCGCCGTACAATAAAGGCATATTGACATTAAAGATCCCAAAGAGCGAGTAAGCGATGTCTTCAACCCGCGTCGTCTCTCTACCTGCAGCCCAGGACATCTTTCTAGCGATACTCGCCGAATCCCGACAGGTAGAATTGGCAAGCACATCTTTCCCAATAGTCGTTATGCTGGAAATGGTAGCCGAAAGCTGATTCTTGTCGCCAAGGGCCTTCCAGTTTTGGTCGTAGAAGTGGACAATCCGGGGTGCAATGAGCTCCTGTAAGGTCCAGCCCCGAGTGAACCATTTGCTTTTCCGGAGAGTTTCCTCCAGATCCAATTCAGGCGAATTGATCGCGGAATCAGCAAGACTGATGTCCGAGAGGTATGCAAAGCAGATGACCGCATTCTCATACCAGGTAAACATGGAGTTGATAGCTTCAGACAATTCGGCACTACTCGTCTTATCGATACAGCATGTATCTATCCATACATAATCGAGCTTCTCTCTTCCAGCCTGCTGACTCGAAAGCGTGATTTTTTGCGCCCCCGCTTTCTCCTGCCATGAATTGCCGTTGATATCCTGAAACGTGACCTCCTCGGCCCCCCAGGTGTGCGAGAGAATTGCATAAGGAGGGATTTGAGATCCAAAGTACTCTTCCAGTTTCATCGAATGGACGTTGAGGAGACGCATTTTGACGATTTGTATCGGTCGAGTGATTGCAACCAGCCAACACCTTTTCTCGCACCCTACCCTGCCCTCGTGATATGGAGCGGTAATCGGGATTGTGAAGCTACCGAGCCAGATAATCCAAGTTGACAACTTGATTTCCAGGGGATTAAGTTTATTGATGAGGCTCGATGAACTTGAAGAGCCCAGGCTCCAGGTTTACGCCCGGTTTTGCAGCCTCGCGATGTACACCTTGTACTTAAAAATGCATGGAAATCATTGGGTACCCAAGCGAGTCCTTATGTGACCCAGCATATGCAGTATGAAGAATACTTATCAGTGAGAAGTGAAGTGTATTGTGGCAAATGACTACTGTTACAGCTACCTGCCCGGAATCAGTTTGATAGCAGCTTCATCCCTTACTGTTTTCAGTGTGTTATCAAATCATGCAGTTGAATATGACTGAAGTCTTGCTGCTTGCTAGACTTGGACGAAGGTCCACCCTTCCTTAGACCTCGACTCATAGTGCCAAATCCAGATTTCTCCCTGTCCTTCAACGTTCAAGTTTCAGAAAGTCAATATAACATTCGTGCTCCTAGAATCAATGGAGATTAGCTTTAGATTTTCTCCCCACGAAATGATCATCAAAGGGTACGAACCTTCATGAAAGGCTTCGTCTCGTCGTAGAATACCTCAAATCTGCTCGTAATTCCCGGTGAGGTATGTTCCGTCCCAGCCTTCACTTTCGTGCGATACGTTCTATAAATAGCAGCAGTCAAAGTGGTCATTTCCGCCATGGCAAGACTACAGTACCCTATCAGCATCGCGTCCAGTATTCTTAGAATCAAATAGCAAACTTACTGGATCCCAATGCACATCCTTCCGCCACTCGAGAACGCCCAAAACCACTTCTTCATCTCAGCAACATCCTTCGCAGCCCCCAGCCAGCGTTCAGGATTGAAGACTAGGGGATCTTTGAACACTTCAGGGTTACGATGAAGATTATACGGGGACATGCTGACGATAGTGTTCGCTGGAACATGGTAGCCATTAATCGTACAATCAACTGGAAAACTCCTTGGCTCAGACGCCGGCAGGGGAGCGTATAATCTCAGCGTCTCCTTGATGACCGCATCAAGGTACAGCAGTTTGTCCGTTGCAGTTGCAGTCGGGATTCCACGAGAATCCAGCATATCGTCTGACATAGCAGATACTTCCTCTGCGAGTTTCTGTTGGAACTTGGTGTTCTCTGGGAGAGAAAGTGCCCAGATCAGGAACATGAGACTGTCACTTGTGGTGTCTACGCCTGCGAGGAGGTGGTCTGCTACTTCGGATGCGATTTCAAGGTCTTGTAAACCGTCTTGCTTGACTGAAATGTGGTGTTCTGCTAAGCGGCCGATGATGGTGGATGTTTTGAGGGTTGTCTTCTCGTGTCTTGATATTGAGGAGAATGTCTTGGATGAGGCAAGAGCGTGATTGCGAATGCCTGTGTACACTGTTGGCTTGGCTTGAGGCAGCATTCCCATTGCAGCGACCAGCTTCTCCGAGAGTCCAGTTCGGGTCATGAGCCATTTGGTGTAGCGCGGTAAATGAGCTGCGAACCAAGCCAGTTTCCGCCTTGAAGGATCAAGCACATCATTCAACATCGTGCGGTCTGTTTTCGAACCAGTGAGGGACGATGTCCCGCCGTATTCGGGTCCGTAAAGAAAATGCGTGATATTATCAAGCGAGTAATAATGCAAACTAGAGAAAGTCTCACTCGCCGTCTCGGGATCCTTCTCAATCAGCTGCATAAATTCCCAGACTTTCTCTTCAATTGCAGGTGCGGAAGATTTCAGGATACTAGATTTCGAGTATGCGTGGTTGAGCAGCTTCTTTCTCTCGCCATGTTCTTTCACGCCGGCAAATGTGAAGAGGTTCTGGTGTCCGTAGACGTCGAACATGCGATAGAAGGAAGTCCTCTCAAAGCCACTGCCGGCTCCGTATATTGTCTTTAAGGCAGTGACACTATTGAATGATATCTCATTTGGGCCGACTCTGACGACGGGTCCGAATTTCTGGTGAAGTTGGTGGATCGAGCTCGTTCTGATACCGAGCCAGTCATCGTAAGCGAGTCGCCACTTGGTAGAGGCATATTGGTATGGCCCTCGGATACCTCTTAGGCGGAGAATATTGGAGATTATACGAAAGAGAATAAAGATGGCTGCGAGACCCAGAAATCTAACGAGAAGAGCACTGCTCAGGGAAAGTGTATCAGATGTATTCATCTTGAGTAATCAGACAACTTGGGATGTCAAAGACTTTTTAAACAAATGGTTGGATTTTACCCATCGATATGAGGACCAGCCAGTTGTAACTGACTGAGTGGGTTGGAGACTATATCGTAGTCTGGGTCGGATACGGAGTTCAAGAGTGGTGGCGTGGCGCAACCCCACTTACTCAAAGCGGAAACAACTTCCTCTTAGTTGAGACTAGTGACTAGGATAAGAACAATCGAGCTCTAATGCCATCAGATCAATACGATGATTTGAAGAAATGATCAGCAGGTGATGAGAAGAAATCCAGATCTGACAAAAACGAGAGACTGTTCTATTATTACTCGGGTTCTCACAAGGCCTTTGTTCGGATTTATGCTTTCCCCGCACCTCCACGGATCCTTGGCTCGAGTTGAAACACTTGCTCGTCCTCTGTAACATCTTTGTAAAGTTCATCCCATCGTGGCTTCAGTTGTTCAGGAGTCTCCCAAGCAAGTTCCGGATCTCGAAGCCACAGTCGTAACAAATGTCTCCTGTTCATGTAATCAGCCAATCTCCACACACATCCAATGCCAACTAGACTTACTCTTTCCCGGGCTCGTCCGTGAATCCATCTCTAGCGTGAAAAATGCTCAAATTGTTCACATATTGCACATCGCCTTTTTGGAAATCTAGCGTCAAGCTGAACTTCTCGGCCAGGAAGTGAAGTGCATCCAGGGCTTCGGCTTGAGCTTCGGTGATTGGAGGGATGCCTGGCGAACGTGGCAGATTTAAGAAACCTGTGAAACCTCGGCGGGCATATTGAATGATAACTCGTTCCGGAGAAGTGTCTGTTGCTGGAGTATGGTAAAGTAGTGGCTTGGTGGTGTATGGTTTGTCAGGATTACCATAACTGAAGCTGTTAGTACTCGTAGCCTCCTGTTTAATTTGTGCTTACCCATCAAACACCCAGTCTTCCGACAAAGTTTTGATGATATCAGGCCGAGTTTTAGCCAATTCGTTGTAGACTCTCCAACTGCTCGCTAGCTTACTTTCACCACCTTTAGCGGCGACATTCAGTGAGAACAGACTAACAATATCTCCTGCATCAGTATGGAAGACTTGTTTATCAGTCGTGTAAGCTGGTGCACCGATATTACCCGCCACTGATGTCTGGCTAAGATCTTTGATATGATTCAGCATCGAAGATTGCTTCACCCCGTCGATGAGTCTCGAGTCTTGGCGACCACGAACACTTCCAATGTATGACGACACGCCGGCGTAGATGATGATATTATCTTCGATTGCGTAGTTATCTGGTTTTAAACCACGCAAGACGAAGAATCCGCGGCCGGATTGAAGCTCCTTTGCGTGTTGACGGAGGATTGGTGAGAGAGTTGGCAATGGGAATGTTTGCTGGTTCACATAGCCAATTGCCTTATTCAGAGCTATACCATCATCAGTCAACATTTTTGAAAGGAGCTTGTACAATTTACTTTTGAACGCCTTCAAGGCAGCATCTATTTCTTCAAGATGTTGCGCCGTCAACAGTAAAGTCCACTGTTTCTCATCCGTGTAGTCCTTCCCTTCCCATACAAGTCCCCCTTTCAACTGTTCGGGAAAATTTCCAGGCAACTTTGAAATCGACCCATTGTGCGACTTGATCTTCTCACTACGCAATTGATACTTCTGAAAGTCTGGATGGTACGAGATATCAGGCTGGGTCTGAGTTTGGGTGAGCGACATAATGACTTTGCAAAATTTGGAGTAATCTGGAAGTTGGAAAATGTGAAGGTGGGATGAAAAATAGTCGACAATCTAACATTATAGATGTTACATATGAGTAAGCATCTCTCTGTAATGTTTCATGATGCTCGCGACCAGTGGAATTGCGTGATTGAAGATCTACCCCGCATGTCACGTGCTACTATTTGCCGCGTCCAGGTTAGGTAGTCATATTGACTTCAGGTTTTGTTTACTTTCGCTTGGCTACTGTGGAAGAACACTAAATAATGCTTATGTATTGCTACCGGATCGTCGGGTTGATTGTACTGTAACCCGATATATTAGGGGCATGAAATTGACGAGACAGGGTGTAGCTGTTCAACGCTCTTCTTCTGGATTCCGTGGCATGGTACACTCCAACTTGATAAATTTAAAGTTCGTCGATTATTGTGAGGAAGAAATATTCCGTCCCTCCAGTGGTAATTGCCGAACAGTTGCTCTTTCAGTCATATTAAATTCCAATTTCAATATCCCTCACAACGAGGTCACATGTTCAGCCAACAGTCCGAAGTTTTAGCGACATGTCCGGAGCTTGATGATCAATCAACATCTGCAACAACCTTTGAGAAGTACAATGCAATTGGATCAGAGCGACGCGTGCAATTAGATACGGCCACATATTCACGCCCAAGGTCTTTCGGAATCATTTCGATCGACTTCAGTCTTCCAGGTGGTAGAAATCAAGTGGACGATTTCCACCCCTTGATGCATGACAAATCGGACATATATCAACGTCATGAGAGCATATAATTTCACTTCCACTGTGCAAAAGGTACGAAGACAATGAGATTTGTACAAGAATTTTATTGACGAAACACTTCACAGATACTTGGCTTCCAATCAGCTTTCAAATCAAGCTTCAACTTCCCAACATTCCATCCGATGTCTTCATCAGCATCAACCTCCAGCGACCCAGATATCAATCGCACGATATCATACTGGTTCGACGGCCCCAATCCAATGCAAAAATGGTTCCAAGGCGGAGCCTCAATCGACCAAGAAATCCGCGAACAATTCCTCCCTCTCGTTGAACGGGCACGAGCGCATGAACTTACGTCCTGGACCCAGGAACCCCGAGGCTCACTCGCTCTTATCGTCCTTCTCGACCAATTCCCTCGGAACTTGTATCGTGGCTCGCCCTTGTCTTACAGTTCGGACTCGATGGCGCTGGACGTGGCAGCGAAAGGCATCGCAAAGGGGCATCACAAGGAAGTCACAAACCTCCAGATGCAACCTTTCTATCTGCCTTTGATGCATCATGAGAACCTCGTCAGTCAGATTGCCGCGACATCGTTCTACGAGTCTCTGATTACGAGATGTGAATCGGATCCCGAGTTGCAGGAGTGGATTAAGATGTCGTTGGGCTATGCAGAGCGACATAGAGATTGCATTCTCAAGTTCGGCCGATTCCCTTCGAGGAATGAGATATTGGGAAGGATCTCAACGCCGGAGGAAATAGCGTACTTGAAAGAGTATCCTTCTGGATTTTGAGTCACGTGGGTGTCGCTGGTTGTCCTTTTTGACAAGGGATTGTATTTTGACTGTTGGTCACAAACAACATTACTTGGAACTTGATCGGAGAAATGCTGTGTCGTGGGGTAAAGTCATATTCATCCCAAATCCCCAGCATTCTTGCAGGTGGCTAAACCCGTTCTTCAAACACTATCGACGCCATATCACAAAACAACAGACAAATTTTTTTTTCACATGCCAATATGGTAGCTTGTATCATTAGTAATCCCATCTCCATTTGCTATTTTTGAATCTCATTTCATTCTTTATTACAATCCTAAAGTCATATCAGATGTGCTTGCGTGACATTAGCAAGAAACCTTCTTGTGCTAGTACACTGTACCTCAGTAACTTGAAGTCTGGGAAAACATTGAACCACGACAGCAGATGATTACAGAAGACATCAAGATATCAGGATATCGGAACATGATGAGAAGCTACTCTCACCATAATCCGATCTAGAGACCAGCCGATGTTGTCATTATAACATGGAAAATCTCTTCAGTCGTTGAAAGGTTTATGTTTCTATCGAGCATAGTGGACCACGGACATTGTAACACAGCAAGTTGTGACCAGTGTACTCCAGCTTCGCCATCGCCCGGCCTGAAACAATGAAAACCCAACATCGTGCCCAAGCTCGAAAGCCTATTCATCCAACGATTTGGACAATATTAAAGAGAACAATATGAAACCGCCATGCCATCATCAAGGGTATATTCGCGCTCGTAAAACCAACAATGTAATCCAACAGTCCAATAAGACTCCAACAACAACAGACGACAAAAGAAATCTTGTTTCCGTCGAATCAATCATCCTCTTCCTCAGAGTCCACCAAATAATCATCGTCCGCCTCCTGTTCCGTAAACTCTACGCTTTGCATTTGGCGGGAGATGGTTTTATCTGGCTTCAACCCCGTCCACATCCTGGTTGTAAGTAGATATAGTCTCTGTCCTTGCTGGCTCTGCGCTTTGATGTAGCATAGTTGAGGGAAAGCCATCCACCACACACAATTGCTCACTCGGTATCTTGGGTAGCTCGCGAAAAGCGTTGACGCCTTCAGGAGTTCCCACTTGGAGATTGCCGGATTCTCATATGGTTCGTCCGCTAGTAACGCTTGTGTAAAGGGAGTGTCTGCTCGAGGCCGAATCTTTACGTAGACTGCGAATACCTCGGTGGCGATAGTTACAAAATCCGGCTTACTTTCATCCTCTAGGGCCGACCCTTTTGTGGGACTGTCTTGACGGAAAGCTCCGGCCCACATCATGTTGATTGTCTTGAGTTCAGATACCAGACCATTCATGAGACTCTTCCATTCCGGGTTAGAAGCGGCACGATCGCGGGCAGTACAATACCGCCTAACCAAGTCCTCGTCCCACCCAGGATTTAGCAGATCTGGAAATTTCTTATGAAATTTCGTCAAGGCGACGTCAACCTTTTCTCCAACAGTCAGTCTCAAGTGGTCGATAATATCGTTGTTTGGATTATGCACCAGATCTTTTATCTTTGCCCTTGTTCTGTGCGCTGTGGTTGTGACACAGAAATCCACATATCTTGTCCAGTCTTCGTAGTCGAATATGATTCCCTGTTTAGGTCGATCAACAAGATTGCTCAAGAGGGTGCTGATAGAAATCATCTCTTTGCTCGAGACGCTTTTCAATGTGAATGCCATACTCTCTTTGTACGACGTACAGAATGGTAGAAGATTTGGTCTCATATTGAATATGATCGCCTTAGAAAGGAATTCCCGTACTCGGTCTTCCGCACTTAGCGCCAGTCCATTGTATGTCGTGGTATCACGCTTCAAAATGCCTTGCTCGAAGAAATCGGGGAACTCAGGCACTGAAACCGAGTTGACGTTGTCGACTATCACAGGGTCCCAGCACAACCAAGCTCGATCTCCATCATAGTCACCCCCGCTTAACATAGAAGCAAGCGAGGGGTTTCCTTTTGTAGAGAATATGATAACGTCCTTTAATGGTAAGAAGATGTCCCTCTTAACAACCTTGACCTTTTGAATGTCGCTAGGAAGGTGGGCAGGGTTCCTGGCAACTAAGACATAGTCGCCGTTACGGATAGAGTCCGTCAAGTCCGTCACACCATCTATATCTGTGAAGGATGAGAATCCGACATAAGCCTCGCCAGGATTCAAGATACCCCAAAAGTCGGGAACCATGAGAGGATATGCTGATCGAGCAATTGGGATGCTTAGCTTCTCTTCTTTGAGACCTTCACACTTCCTCACCAACAGTTGAGTGAGCCACTTTGTCATCAAGAGCGATTCTTTTTGGTGGAAACCCGCTTCTAGCATAATAATCAGTCGCTCTTCTATGACAGTCGGCATGGCGACTTCATAAGAGATGCCACCAGCGTTCAACCGTTCTTTCGTATTGGGATTGCTGCGTCGTATCCATTCTCGTAAAAGCTGCGGATTGTCAAGGGCCAGATCTATTTCCGCCAGCTTGAGATCAAGGCTGGTTTCCATTGCCGCCGACATGGACTTTTTCATCTTGTTCTTATCTTTTGCTCCTTCCATGAGCAATGTCACAAGCTGTTCATTCAGAGCGTGGGTCTTGAGTCTCGATGAATATGCGAGCACTTCAAAGGTTCGGTGGACGTCGTCATTTCGGGTATCTCGATTCCATTTCTGTTGCGACGGGTAAACCTCGATCCAGTCTTCTTTAGTCTCGTCCACATGGTCAACAACCCATAGTCCCTTTGCCCCGCCGAACCTTCCTTGGAAAGCCGCGGGGTGATACGAGAGCCCAAGTATTCGACTAATTTTCTCTCCAAGAGATCTAGACAAACGAGCAGCACCGTCATTCATGACTTCGGTTCCTGAGAGTATATCTTTGGTGTGAAATCGAATTTGTGATTCGGGAACGACGACGGTTGGTCGATTTCTTGAAAGAGCTAAGCCGTCAGCCGAAAAGGAACGTTACCATCGTGTAAGGGGAATTACCTAGCGAACTTCGTGCGAAGAGTTTGAGGTAGCTCTGCTCTCCATTGAGCCCGGTTGGTCTAATAGCATCGAGAAGCTTTCCAACGGTCATGTTGGGATGGCCTTTGTAATTACCTCCAGTACATCCAGACACAGAAAACAGATAAAGGACATGACCCACACCAGAACTCTTGTCAACCTTGGTTTTCGCATTCTTGCTCCGCTCAACCGGCTTGACGGAAAAGGGCACCCACTTTCTTCCAAGGAAGTGGTGTGATGAGTTGACGAGCCAGTCGTATATTGCAGATGGTCCAGCTTTCAACAGTAGATCAGGAATGACATCTTTCTTGTAACAAGGGGCGGACTCCAGATTAGGAACGCGAAGTTCAAGGAATCGATCATGACCAAATTGTCGTCCGGACCGATGGGGCAGAGCAATTCGTAAGGGCATCAATCTTAGCTTGAAGAGCTCCTCGCTCGTATTCGAGTTGAAAGATAGTGATGCCGAAAAGACAACGGACTCGAACTGTTGCGAATCGCGAGCTGAAGGGTCAATAGCACATGCCCATGCATCTCTGCTGCTTCGCTCCGGTAACTGTTTGCCCTGTAGAGCAGGTAGCGATTTCAAGTATTGCCAAAATTTGTCATAGTCGTTGAAAGAGATAGTGGGCTTCTTCAGGCCAGACATTGATACTTGTGCATGAGAAAAGACTCTGGTGATCTCGAACGACACACAGAATGGTGCAGAATACAGTGATTTGGGAAGTTCAGCTGATCTAGTTAGCCCAGATATAGAAAGTACAGATCGATCGACCTACGGAAGAGTGTTTGCAGCTGATCTCGGAGTACTTGCTCGTCCGAGACCAGTTCACGTATGCTCGAAGATGCGCTTGCAGCAGAATCAAAGCTTTGAAGCTGTTTGTCTAACACATTGAAACTCTCTTCAAGACTACTTGACCAGTATTGCGGTTGGCTGTCCGGAATAGTACTCGAGGTGCTCTTATTGATCTCATTCTGGTCTGGGATTGTAATCTGGGTTGAGGCTTTGGAAATGTTGAAGCTACTAGCGGAGACAGTGCTAGCAGACACGAATGACTCAACCGTTGTCTGCTTTAGACCTTGGGCTTTCGCAATTGTTTGAGGCGAGGCTTTGACGGATGGCTTCAACGTGCTTTGCGAGACTGCTGGAGCTTTTATCTTCTTCGTAGGCGTGAAATTAAGGCCTTCAAATGACCGCTTAGCGGCGGCACCCGAACCCTGAGCCATTGTTTCTATTTTCGAGGATTTCGATCCAGGACCTCTACTTGATGGAATTAGGACAGCTTGTATAGCCTTTGAAGCCTCCTTTGGTGGCTTCCGTGGCGTCTTTGGACAAGCTTCAATATATCGGTCCAGTATACTTCTTAGAAGCCGAAGCAGTTCGTCTCTCTCGCTACTAGAGATGGGCTTTGGTCTATCGCGAGTTTTCTGCGTTATAGGTCCGCGAACAGAAACGGGGCTTTTGAGCCACTTTGTGTAAAGCTTTGAGGCTTCGAAATTGAACTCCTCGATAGCAGCATTGTAAACGTGCTTGTAATAGCAGTAAGAAAGCTTTCTTACGATAGCCTCTTTCTCTGTTGCCTTGATTGGCAAATATTGCTTTGACGCCTTGAGCCCCAAGTCCCATTGCCTCGACAGGAATTCCAGTTGTGTATCAAACACATTGGGTTCTGGCTTCCCAGCGGAGTCCAGGGACGTATTCATGACCTTTGATTTCTCCCAAATCTCTCCTCATGCCTCGTATGTATGTTTCTTATCGATTTCTGAGCCTTACGATTTCGTGGTCAAGGGCTTTCGGTGGGAGTGGTCTAGCTCAACGGGCAGGGTCGAGATGGGAGAGCTAGCTGTACGCAGATATCGAATTGCAATTGCATCGTCCTTCGTAAATTACCTTGTTGGCAGTAGACGGGTTCAAGATAGGGGCCGTGGAAGCTGGAGCTATGTTTGTTTACATGTCAGCGTTGGGCGCAGAAGCTGTTACTCCCTAATGGATGGTCCAATTCATTCTTACCAGAGCAGCAAAGACAGCAATTGGCAGCAAACAAGCGATGGCCGCACGAGATTGGATTGTTGGTGCCTGGCGTAGGGAATTGAGACAAGTGAGGGGAAGATTGGAAAACTGGAGAGTTGAGATTAGATTGCGGGCGATGCGGGACTGGAGCGGCCCGACTTTAGTGTGGCACTAAATTTAGAGTTTGGGTACCTGAAGCTAAAGATCAACCAGCTCCCTCCTTCCGTCTAGAAAGACTCCGAATAGCTTCATCTTGACCACTAGTCATCATGAAGATCGAGCGTTATGTGAGAAATTGGGGTGAGAACACTTGCCCTTGCGCCGAGTCGAGTCCTTAAAATCTTCGGTGAGGCCACATCCAAGATTCTTCACCTTCGGCTTCAACAAGATCACATCAAACAGAGCAGAGACATTTGATGCTTGAGAATTGTCGTGTGAAGAATATGGCGAGCATGGAAAATATCAATTCGCTGTCTATTCGCTCGATCAATGCTTCAAGTCTTCCAGACCAGGCTGCAGGCTAACACGACTCCTCCGATTCACCACGAAATTGGCACACTGAATGTCAGACTCACCGCGCTTCCCGTCAACGGAACCCATATCGTCAAAGGATCCTGAGTATTCAGCTGTTCTGTAACGAAGCCCTTAGTATCTCGTACCTTACCAGGGACAGTTACTGGGATTGGAGCTGTACAGCTGTTCGTCGAGGAGGAGATCGTCAGTCCTGTGATGATCTTCTGCGAGGTATCGATGTTTAGTGTCATGATGTATTTGCACTTGTCGCGAGTCATTCTTTGAGAAAAAGATGCTGCGATGTCGTCGTGCTTGCTGGAGATGATGGGCCAGTTCACACTGCAACTTTCAGCAAACTGTCCAATATCTGATAATTCTGATTGACCAGACGGAATCTTACACTCGGACGAACTCTCCAAGTACAGTCTCTACCCACATTTGCAGGAGACTCCATTTTCCACTCTTGGCCGTCAATCCTCCGCCTGGTATAGTGGTTGTTTGAACATCTGCTTGCCTCATGTTTGCTTGATGGAACATATATGGATCGTGATGGAGAGAAAAGAGATGACGAGTGTTTGTGGCCTTCTCTAGAGTGAGAAGATCGGTAATAGTACCGCTTCCCTGAGCAATGGCTTTCCATTCGGCCACGTCACAAGCAGTTGTGTCGCACTAATATGTCTGTCAGCCGATAAGTTCAAAGCGCGTCTGCTGGACTTACATTGTAATATATGTTCGAAGCCCACCGAGGAGTTATATTAATTCCAGCAAAATTATCACCAGAAGCTGTGGTGATAAGCGGCCAATGCTCATTATTCTACTCAAGAGTTAGTTTTTAGCGGAATAACCAGATTGTGATACCGACAGGGTTCAACAGTGCTTGCCTGGTATTGTCACCAACCGCATTCACAAGGCCACTGTCAGACCAAGCTCTCAACGCATCACCATTGTGTAAACCGGTGATCGCAGGTGGTATTAAACCCTTCTCACTAAAGTGAGGCACCGAACTTATTCCCAGCTGTGCAAGCCACGCTTGATTCCACGTAATTTCTTTACTGACATCGAAATAGGTCGCCTCATCCTCACTCTCATGAGTAAAAGTATGAGACACGTGCATGAAGGCATCCCGATTCTTATCAGTCACCCACCAATTCTGCAGCGGATCTAGCACTGCACACGCCTTGCTATATGAATAATTTCCAGCATTCAAGGGCCAAAGTGAGGTTCCAGTCCCAAGAGGCTTCACATACTCTGCCGCTGCAGACGCTTGAGAATCATATTGAATAGGTCCAGTTCCGCAGACTAGTCCATCCTCCTGGCCATCCAGGTCATACGAACTCTACGAATGGTTAGCTCCGCTCTCGAGCTCCATGCATGTAAATAACACCGATTCTCCGGTCTCAAGGCGACGTGTAAGTTCAACATACCCCGATATTTCCATTCCCGTTATGTCCAACCTCGATGGTGTAGTTGCTCCCCACGGGCAGTTTTGCGTTCACGGATGCCATCCACGAGATATGAGCAGCGAGATCTGCTGGTTCGATACGGAACAGTCCTCCGCTGTAGATGGCTGTGGTGAGAAACATATCGTCGACTGTTATGATCAGCGAATTCTGGCCTGAATAGAAAATCCAATCATACCTTGAGTGGAGAGCATGGCTCTTCGATACCCCGCATCTGGTCTTGATCAGCTCATTTCACCTCTTGAATTCATTGTTCTCACACAACCCCCTCGTCGCCCAATGGATCCAAGCATGGGTCAACAAAATGGAAGTGGTACTCCAATCTGTTGCGAAGCCCAGGAAAAACACCATCTGCCAAATCAGCTCTGCTCGCCCATCAACAAGAACCACCAACCTGCTGCCTCCCGTCCTTGAATTTATTGATGACGCCAGCAACCGAATTCGTCAAGAAGCCAGTTGTCGTCTTGAACGTCGCAAAAGCAGTCGCCAAACTGGCATTGGTAATCGCGGCTGGATAATGATATAGTCCTCGAGTACTCAACGTGGCGCCTCTGCACATCGTTCTCAAGTCAGCACGGCTTCAAAACCTATAAGTTCCCATCTTTGAACTTACACGACCAACCCGGCTCCTGGAAATGCAGACGTGTCGTTCACAGCCAGAAGCTGTTCCACCGTGCCGTCACAACAACTCCCCAAAACCCTCGTCCCCGTCGCCGCACCAGGCACAACATCCAATCTCACCATCCTGATTCCAAAGGTCCTCTGATACTCATACAGCGAATTCCACTGCGCATCCG
Source organism: Cadophora gregata (assembly GCF_030347475.1). NCBI lineage: Eukaryota > Fungi > Ascomycota > Leotiomycetes > Helotiales > Ploettnerulaceae > Cadophora > Cadophora gregata. Next base: position 1,776,170 of record NW_026695937.1, on the reverse strand, counting down.
TCAACGCAGAAACATACTCCCCCGCCGAATTCGCATAGCTGACTTCCGACAAAATAACAATTCCGCCATAATTTCCCACTCTCGTTGGAGATGTCAGGACGGGCAGTGTCGCGCCACCTGCTGGAACGATGAACACTTCGAATGCGATGCCATAGTCGTTGAGACCTGATTTCGCCGAGTACGCAACTGTAGCATCGCGTGCTATCACTAGGAATGTGCTTTTCGCTGTGAGTGTTACAGCTGATTGCCGTTTCGTAAGTTGTGGGGTCTGGCCAAGATCATTTTCCTGGATCGTTGACGTGTTTGCGATGATCACGACTTGTTTGTCCTGATCGACTACGACTTTCTTCGGCTCCCAGGATTTTGGGCGATGGATGCGAGTCTGGTTGTTTATCGCTATGCCTTCTGGCTGGCCTGGATGTCGATGGCTGTGTGTTCCATTTCCATGAAACAGATGCGTCGCATTCTCTTTTCTTGTCGGGCTTGGAAAGGCTCGACGGTCTGCGAAAGCAAAAGATGCAAAGTAAAGAAGTGCAAGTACATAAAGGGACCTGAGAGACACCATCTTGTCCTCGACCAGGACGTTCGAGCAAAGAAAATTCCCCACAGAGATTTTACACGAGCAAGCGCAAGAACGAAGACGAGCTGTCGATACACGTAAAGAGAAAACATTCTTCAGCACAAAGGAATGTCTAGTCCCTCGGGTACTGTTATCCATATTGCCATATATTCATCCTAGATCCAGAGTGCTTGCGCCGAGTTTCGCGAGCCATTGATGAATAGGCTGAAACGAACCATCTCATCTACCTCATCCGTCAGCTTTCTCCGTGTCATTCTTCCCCGCTGCCCTAGCTTTGGAGAATGCTCCCGGGCAAGGAAATAAATGGCGACACGTAAGCGTTGCTATAAATACGAGTCACTTTCCGTGAGCATTTATCTTGTTTGAGGATGGGACAGACCAATGTCGTGCTGTTGATGATCCGACAACTCGGGTAATTTCGTGGATGAATTGCAGTACGCGATGACATAGCAACCCCGACTCGGTCGGCTGAGGGATAAGGATTATCTATTCAGTCTAGCTAAATTTTTAACTGCATCACGGAACCAGTGCCATGAGTTGGGATGAGATCGGTTTATCCACCCACTGCACCTGCATCCCGAAATTTGGAAAAGCTTGATTCAGCCAAGAGGGTGCAACGACATTGCGGAATGAAAAGTAAGTCATCATTTTCGGAGAAAATGTATTATCTTTAGTCATGCCCGGTTGTACAGGGGGATGGTATTGATGGTGTTCGCAGACTTCTTCGCCTGTCTATATTTCAAACTTCAAGGAACTCACTACGAGCTCCGAAGATTCAACAAGTATCTTCCACATACTCAATCCCACCAATAGACTTTCCATATGGAAGAGGAATTCCGTCTCGAGAACAATATTGGTGTCTTCGTTGGTAATTATTCATTGCTTATGATTGTTGACTCATTAAATAGGTTGCGACTCCGAACCAAAATGCCAATTTCCTCGACCAAAACCGACAACAACCAACGCGTCGTGCTCAAAAGAGGCATTTGAAACATCCATCTCGAGCTTTTCTCCAGAATCTCACATTAACAATCTCACAAATCTCAAAACATCGTCCCAACCAACCGCTATCGTCCTCCTTCCTCATCCTTCACATAGCAGCCCAAACACCCCCCACAACACCCATAGCACCCACCACCATCGGCACCCCTGTCTTCATACACCCCGACGAACTCGTACTCGGGGTTCCCACGATCTTCGCCGCCGCACTATTAATCGCCTTCCTATAATCCGCAACATCCGTCTGGATCGCCTTCGGCACATCCTTCGTGTACCAGCTCTCCGTCGTCAAAGCGTCATACTCGTATCCTGATTTCGAGATCGAGGCTTGCGCAGCGGTGGGTGCGGCGCTGTAGATAGCGGCGATGGCAGAGGTGTACTTGTTGCTGTTTTCCCAGGTGGATTCCACGGAGTGGAGGGCGCTGGCGAGGGAGGTGGAGGCTTTGGCGTCGATTTTGGGGGTCTCGTCGGGGTAGAAGGCAGAGATCACGGATGGGCTGGGGAGGGGATGTCAGTGTGTGTATTTTGAGATGGAAGATGATTTTGAGAGTCTGATGATGTGAGGGTGAAGTTTGTGATAGAAGTCACTTACACGTTGAGATCATCAGCAGATGCGACTGCAGTGCAAAATGCGAATGCGGCGACCATTGAGAACTTCATGATGAAGGTGTTCGGACTGTGTTAGTGTTCGGAGAGGAGGAGTATTTGCTTCAGTGGAACGGATCAAGGTAAGTTCAGGTGATGTCCGAGTTGTCTTTGCTCTTTATTGTTCTTTCGCTTCAATTAGTATGTTCAAAAATCCGAAATCCTTTTCAAAGTTCAGGGCACACCTCACCCTCATATACCCAGACAACATAACATCATAGCCTTTTAGGTCAATAAGCTCCCTGTAGCCTGCTATGCTGCCTACTCGGTGAGCGCTTGCGAAGTCTTCATTCCCTATTTGGGATGAACCAAGCTTGCTACGCCGCACTATCCTCCTCGCCACCAACAATGCCCCTGGCATCAACGCTTGGAATTGGCGGCTAGCAATTCGTCCGATCTTACTTAAGGGAATTTGAGGATTTTTCTTGGATTGAGTGCCTGTCACTCTCCCTCATCTGGACCAGTCATCTCTGTGTAGTGGTACGGCAAAGCGCCTGGAGAAAGGCACATTTTACCAACTTCTCGCTTGCCCAGGCACAACACCAACCAAGAGTAAGTATTCTGGATGCAGGTACAATACATTACAGTCAGATGCATAAGTATTCTCAAGTTCGGCGAATATCCTGGGGATGGAAATTCTGCATTCGTCACACGACACGATCAACTTACATCCAGGGGAGGCAGCCACTAATGTGGGGTGCATCTAGGTTGGGGGCTATGCTGCACAGTGCGTGCGGCGCCGCATCCTATTTTCGTCGACGCTCTCTGCGCCGTCTCTTCCACTAGAAAGCTTGTCTATTGGCTTAGCTTCGGTATCGATAACTTTTTCTTCGAGCGTACGAGTGTTTATTTTTTTATTTTTACGAATATTGCTCCTCTTGAGACATGTTTCGGCCTTCCCTCCTCAATTTGAAAGGCTTGCATCAAAATACTCTGTTGACAAGTCGCAAGCGGAATTTCGAGATTTCCCTTCGTTTCTGCAAAATAGGTCGTGGACCAATTTATTTATTTTTGGATTGCTATCCGATCAGCCGTTAGGCTGGATAGCAAGTGGAATAGATAGCGTTCAAGCTTTGGTTCCGGAATGCACTAGGTTCGGAATTTTGGGGGGCTAGTGTCTCTTGGGAATTGGTAGCGCAAGATGAGGGGATGAAAGAGTATGGTTTATGTCAAGTGGATATAGGTGGCGATCTAGAGACGTTCCGAGTTCTTGGTATTTGGGCTAGAAGTTTTCTAGTTTTGAGACAAATTTTCATGTTGAAAGCTGTGAATGTCGTTTGTGAAATGTTTAGTGTACACTGCTCCATCTAACGTAGCTGTTGGGAATTATACCGTGTATCAATATATCTAGATCTCCTGTTCTCCCAATGATAAACACCAACAGCTTGCATTCTGGTCACTATTCTCTCCTTTCCCAGACTTCACAATAAGTCAAGTCTCCCTATCCTCTCAAAACCACTCCGCATTCACCAGCCCCTTCCCCTCCCTCCACAACTCCTCACACGCCTCCACCACCTCATCATCCAGTCTCCCTTTCCTACAAGACTCCACATTCCCCCTCAATTGATCCTCCTTCGTGGCCCCAAGAATAACACCATCCCCCTCCCCAAGCACCCCATGCCACATAACCCACCTCAGACTAACCTCCGTGGCACTCACCCCCTTCTCTTCACACCTCTTCACAAACTTCCTCATCAACTCATGCAGTGCCTCTTTATCAAATGTATCTTTATAAATCTGGAGATTACCCTGTTCAAATCTCCCTCCTTTCAAGATCTCTTCTTTGGTTTTCTCTGCATTGGGGGGAGGAGGAAGTGAGACTTTTCCGGTGAGAAATCCGCCAGCTAGGGGACCGTACGCGTAGATTTTGATGTTGTGTGCGCGGAGGAGGGGGAAGAGCGATTCTTCACTGTGGCGAGTGAGGATGTTGTAGTGGCCTTGGTAGTAGCTGGGTTTGATGTAGCCTTTTGCGTCGCAGATGGAGAGGTATTCTGCCATTTGGGCGGTGCTGTAGTTTGAGAGGCCGAGCTGGGTTAAGTGTCAGCTTGTTCAAATACCATGTTGGGTGTTTATTTAGAGGCCTAGGAAGAGAGGCGATGGTGGACTGAGGAGGGAATACGGAGCTTAGTCACGTACCTTCTCGAATTTCCCTGCACGGAATTGTTTGTCGAATCCTTTGGCCGTCTCTTCGATAGGTGTAGCTGTATCCGGTGCATGCGCATACAAAATATTGACCTATTTGCATGTCAGGAAATCGTCAAATTTCATCTATAACCTGATCCCCAATCCCACCTGCTCAGAAAGTCTACTAACCTTCTCAACACCCAACAACCTCAAACTCTCTCCTAAACTCCACTTAATCCCCTCCACAGTCAGACTCCCATCCCTCGTCGAGCCCTTCCCCTTCTCGCCCCTCGGCAAAATCTTTGTGTCAATCACAAACCCCCTCTCGGCAGCTTTCGTCTCGCCAAGTAGTCTTTCTGTAACCCAAGGTGCACCAGGTGGGTATCCACCTGCTGAATCGAGCTCTGTGAGCTGTAGCTCGTTGAGAGTAGTTAGGAGGGAGGAGGTTTGTTCAGCATTGGTCCAGGTGTGTGATATTTTGCCGGAGCCGATGCCCCCAGCGCCGAAGACGAGGCGTGGTGGCATTGTCTGGTTTGGTGCGAGGTTCGTGGTGGTGTGAGATGGAAATAAGCTTAAGATTTGGGAATCTCAATTCTGAATATGACAAGGGAGGATGAGGATATAAAAGTCTTGAGGTAAGATGGGTGGTGGGCTGTGCGTAGAGGAAGCTTCTTGATCTACCCCGCTATTTCGAGGCGGAGCAGTGCCCACATCCCAACTAACCCACTTCTTATAGATGCATTGGTACGGTGGGAAATTACCATACTTATAAGCCTCAATGAGCCATCACTTATTAATGATTCATGCCAATGGCCGTTGTGATTGGATCCAGGTGCGATATACGCTGTAGAAGTCTGGAAAGTTGTCAGCATAAGAAGCGGCCGCATCAGGAAGGAGGGGTAATATGGATGTTCTCGGACAGATGTCTCGACCGACATCCGAAGCATGTTTACTTGTCAAAAGTCATGAGCTAGACATAAGACATACGCTGCTCCAGGATTTGTGGGTGAATTTCCTAACCTACATATGTCCGCACCCAGGTAAATAAAATCGAATGCTCTTTCATCCTTGTGTATTCCAAAACACCATTCGCTTATTTCAACACCCGCTAATCATACTCCATAACAAATCGTACACTATCCTACACAACTGTGTCTTGAAATCAAGAAACGCTATGCTCTACTCCCTTCAAACATACCTGTGTTTCCATTCCCAACATTCTCAACTTCATTCTTCTCTCCCCCATTAGCGAGATTATGTTTCCGCTCTCTCAAACCACGATCGCGTTGTCCTTGCTCTCGGGCAAGAGCATTAGCAGCAACAACGTCTTCTGGAAGAGTCCAGTGTGTGGATTTGCGCCTAGGAGGTGTAAGCTTCGATTTAATTTTCCAGAGGGAGGAGTGTTGGAAATGGGTTGGGACTTACGGTGGGACGTGCATGCAGTACATCGTGTCTATTTCCTCGAGGGATTTGCCGTTGGATTCTAGTAAATGTGAGTAAGATGGAAAGTAGCGATTGGGGAGTCGAGTAACTAACCAATTAAGAAGAAGTAGATGAGAAGAGCGGCGCAGATGTTACAGCCGGCGAAGACATATCCGTATGCGAAATCGATCTGGTCCGTGATGAGGGGTGTGAAGAAGGCGAGATAGAAGTTAAAGAACTACAGCCAATATGTCAGCTTAGGCACATTGACAATGAACTGAAGAGAGGGGAAAGCATACCCAGTTACTCGCACTGCAAAACGCAATACCTTGACTCCTGTATTTGCCAGGATACATCTCTGCAACCACAGCCCAAGCCATTGGACCCCACGTACTAGCAAACGCCGCAATGAAAAGCGAAGCAAACACAATCATAACATATCCAATGGTCTGGTTGCTACTTCCGTCCGCATTGTAAAGTTTGAAGTTACCCAGCGACGCGAACACCAGGAAACACATCGCCATCCATAGCGCACCAATAGTAAGACATCTCCTGCGGCCGAATTTCTCGACCATGTAGAGGCCTGGGAAGGTGCAGATGACGTTGACGGAGCCGAGAATGATTTGTGTGATGAAGGAGTTGTCGATACCGATTGAGGAGAAGATGGTTGTTCCGTAGCTGGTGGGAACAAGATTAGTATGCGGATGTAAAGGGTGCAAAGGTTGGTAGCACTTACTAGAAAAAGTAATTGGCACCGGTCAACTGCTGGAATGCCTGGATTCCAACACCGAGGAGGATACGATACATCATCCTCTCTCCCTTGAACACCTCCAAAATTCCAGTCTTCGTGTCCTCTGCAGCGAGCTTTTCCTCAAGATCAAGCATAGTATCTCTTACGACACGATGGTTCTCACTGACACCATGGAGCTTCGCGATAGTCTTGCGCGCTTTATCGATTTTCCCGTTACGGAAGTCGAATCGTGGAGTTTCTGGGAAGAAGAGGATGCCGATGGCTAGGATTAGAGCCCATGCGAAACTGATACCGATGGGGATTCGCCATGATCCGGTGTTGGAAATTGATTCGGTGCCGAAGTTGATGAGGTTGGCGAGGAGGATCCCGATGGTGATGAAGAGTTGGTAGCAACTATGACTGTTAGCTTTGCTCTTGACAGGAAGGCAGAAGTACTTACCAGACGATGGCACCACGGATATGAGCGGGGGAGCTTTCTCCTTGATACATAGGTACGAGAACAGAAAGACCTCCGATGGCGAGACCAGCAACAATACGTCTGTAACGAGTCAGCTTGGAGATAGAAGAGACTGGGGATATCCTAACCCAACCATCATCTCGTACCACTTGGGATATGATGCAGCGATCTGGATGATGTTTCCGACGATGAAGACCATACACCATCCGAATATACTAAGTCTTCTTCCAACCTTTGGATGGTTGGCAATAGGTGCAGAGATTAAAGCACCGAAGAGAGTTCCGATGGAGAGCTATCACTGTTAGCGACATCAAATATTCCACCACGAAGAAGAAACATACCATTCCAACAATCAGTCCCGATCGTCGCCAAGTAAAGGCAAGAGTAGGTTCTCTCTGGTCGGCAAAGTTATACAGGAAGTTCTCCATCTCCAGAAATCCACTGATCTTTTGTGTCTGTGTCAGCCAAATCCAAGGATACCAAAAGTCAGAAGCTGATCAGGTTACATACCTGTCCGGTATCATACCCAAAACAGATACCACCCATGGAAACCAGTATACACATAAAGAACGTCCTCGCCGTCATGAACGGGACTTTCCCATCCTCATACGATCCCTTTTCAATCGATGCACCTGCACCTACACCACGGGTCTGATTATCCATCGGGACATTTTCGAATGCTGTTCCTGAGTCGGAGAGCGAAGATGCTCGGTTATTATCCATCTTGAGTTGGATCCACAGAAATGATCCTTTCTCGGCGTTTAGCTGCAAAGAACGGTTTGGAGTGTATTGTCCATAGGGAGAGGGACACCAGAGGGATATATCATGTCCTCTCTCGCCCTCACCCTCAAACCAACGATGTCATCCAGCACTCATCCCACCCCCGCTCATTGCGGCTCAACAACCGCCATGCCACCGATACCCACCACTCATCTCCTCTCCTCCCCACACTCAAACCTCAATCATTCCCATTCAAAAGTCTTCGCCGTCGTCATTCCTCCATCCCAGTCTTCCCAGCCAAGTCCCTCTGTCCACTCCCAAGACTCAAAAACGCATCACAGCCAAGCTCGCTCATGGATCCTGACACCACCACGCCATGCCCTTGCAGCAGAACCCCATCTCCTCCCAAGCTTCACATAAACCACATTAGCGTTTCCCGATTTCAAGAGCGACGTCATGGTTAAGTCCAGCTCGATGGCTGGAAAGTCGTGGAGGAATCTTCGCGTCTTCTAGGGACTTGGTTGATGGGAGAGTCGACGTGGTGATTTGCTTGCCGAGACGGGTTGCTGATCCGGCGGGTAGGCTTGGCCTTGGCTGGAGTGGCGGCGTCGGTGGCTTTTTCGGGCTTGGGAGGTGGATGCGGATCGATCGTAGGTAAAATATCTTGGAATTGTAGTCATGAAGTGGCACTTTTTCTTTGCAAAGTTAAAGTCAATTGCGTGGTATTCTGGTTGAGATGTTGTGTTTATTTGGTAGGCTGGGAAGTATTATTAGTGGTTGCATAATTGCCTCAATTGACTTCACAAAGTATCCTGATCGGTCTTGGCAATGTGATCGAAGAAAGAGGACTCGGGCCTCTACTCTTGCTGTCCGCGACCCTCTAGATGGACCTCTCTCTGCAACTTGGTAGCGTGGATGAATTCCAAATTTCTAGCTAGATGTTTACATTCGAATATTCTCCGCTGTCATTTGCTTGATATGAAGCTTCCGATGTGAAGCTCGTGGTCAAGAGATACTTGCATCCTCTCCTGCGTCTCTACGTTAAGCACATCACAATTTGAACCCCTGAATAAACTTACCAAGCGACAAAATACAGCAGGAGAAATGCCCCTTCGTAAAGCCATCAACAAACCCCTCGCTAAACAACCATTCGCAACTCGCTCCCCGTGGCACCACACCATCAAGCACACGTGCACGTGCACGTCCTCCCGCCCCCTCAAACTCGCTTCTGCCTCTCCCCTCCTACGCGCCGTGCTCAGACACGAAATTCGAGGGGTCTCATCCCCGTCTCAAGAAAACATCCGGACTCCGAAACGATACTGCAACGCGCCCCATTCAATGCGCTCCCTACTTTATCGTCGATTCCCACTCGCAAGCTTGTTAAGCTTTTGACAGGGCTACACTAAAGGAGAAGGCTAAATAGATAACTAACATGAGACTCGAGACTTGAGACGACAGGCGATCGAGATTGGAATTGGAACTTCAGATAAAGGCGATTTTGTCTGTCATGCTTCCTTTTCGTTCGACGCTACTCGCTACTCTTTCCGCTGTCAGAATGCCTTGTCTTTGATTCTTGGATCTGGACCTTGAACTTGGTTCTGTGTTAAATACCAGGTCTTCCTCCGCTTCTTCGCACGATCTTTTGGACTTATTTGGTGTTGTCATTCGTTTGAACAGGTCATATGTTCATCTGCATTGTTTCCGTTTAGTAGGAAACTCAGTTCATCGAAAGCATTTTACCTCGGTAGTTGGATGAGCAGAACGACACGAGGAAGCCAGAAGTCACGATGCATATCTCAGCCATATCCCTCGCAATAGCGAGTCTAGCAACTCAAGTCCTCGCCGGACCAGACCTCGCAATCAACTTCCCAGGATTTCTACGCACTCGCGCCGAATCCGGGAATCTGCAGGTACGTCTCCATCTTCCTCACTCTGTATCATCCTGCGGCATCACCTACCTCTGCCTCCACCGTATCTGCCTACCCCATTTCACGTTCTAACACTGCCCATCTAGACATTCAGCAGCGCCCTTGGCGGCATACCCGCAGAACCCATAACGTCGACAACGGACGCAAAGCGACCTTTCCAAGTAGACGGCACAACATTCACTGATTTCCGGAGCGCCGCTTCGCGATCGTGTAGTCTGCAGCATAACAAGTGTGCTACGCTAGCGAACTCGAAAGACGGGAGTAATTCGGGTGGGATCAAGGTTGGGGATTGTGATGATCAACAATGTGAGTTGTTCCTCGCACGTCACAGTTTGTGGAAAGCTTCCTGTTCCTGGAATCAGTTGAGAAAGGTTGGTTGAGGAGAGGAGATGTGCGGTAGGCTTGAGTGTTAGGAAGAAACATGCTGACGTGATTCCCACTGTACAGCGGAATGTCAAGCGGTTGCGAAAGCTGGTTCATCCGCAGCGTCGGCGGTAGTGCAAGAGGCTGAAGCTGCAACCGCTTCAGTGTCAGCATCGGAACCTACATTGCATAGTTCGGATGCGAATTTCTTCTACTTCTGCGATCCATGAGTCGGCGTGAACACAAGGATGGATGGAGCATTGTTTGGTTGGGTGTTCGTAGGATATGGACTGATGGAGTACTGGTACTGGATACCCTTTTCTTGGATTCGCTTTGGATAGGATGGATTGGGTCGGCAGCGGCGTCTGGATGGTTGTTCCTTTCATTTTCTTTGCTGCCGCGTGGTTAGGCACAATTGAGCTACTTCAATGGCCTCTGCAGCAACATGTCCAATTGATGATATATTTGTGCTGGGTGTGCTCTTGCTCCTCGCTCCAATTGTCTCTGAAGAATGTTCCCATTGCCAAATCTTTGGCTACACAGGCCTACTGATGGCCCTGACCGGACGAAAATGGTTGTATTTGCTTAGGTCGATCATCATGTAGTTGTGCCTCTGGCGCGGCTGTTGACGGCATCTTCCACCGATGCACTCATGTCGTTCTCATCACTCTGGGCAGTATAGAATTCCGATAGAAAAGCTCTCTGTCTATAGCAGCGTCGCATATGCGAAGATCTGATCAAGTACGCAGCAGATAACCCATACACCTGGTTATTGGCAGGTTCAACCTCGTATTCCAACCAACTTCGTCCACTCTGTAGTAGCTTTCGCATCGGGTAGTTCGAATCTCCGCTCGCATTGTTTTGACGAGTCGCTATGAGGAATTGCCGAAAGACGTCCTGCTATTCCGAGTTGCCTTTGTAAGAGCGAGTACAGAGCGCATACGTACCTAGTAGCAACACGATTACTAGGCCATTGACGGGGCAGAAATCTGCAGATATAGAAGACATGAGGAGTGGGAATAGAAACAGGATTCGTAATGAATCTTGGAAACCGAGTGCGTGAAACACGATCTTGAACAGAGGACTGATAACTGAAGTTGAATTGAAGGACATCCCACCTACCCCTCCCTACCTACATTTGCCTTCTCGCAACTCCTGACAAGAAGCGCATGGTTCGTGAATTAAAATCACCCCGTACTTCGCACTGTACGGCACGAATGATATGGCTCGTGAGCTGCAGACAATGCACTGCATGGAGTGCCGTGGGCGTTGGTATTCACGCAACGCTCTCGTATTCTGAGGTTCGAGCTCCAGTCCAATTTGGTCCTTGTTCGTCGACTGCGGAATAGAAACTGTATTGGGAGGAAGGGTTCTGGCTCTATCGTATATAAATGTATCAAGGCAGTTCGAGATCGTGGGGAAGTCAATGTTGGGTCTGTGGCGATCACTCGTTGTTTTGCTTTTGTTGTTGCATTGCGGAAGAAGCAGCAGCGGGATGAGGAGAGCGAGCTTTTGTGAGGTCAGGCAATGATTAGTCATCAGGGCTTTCATCTTCGTCGAAATCTCGACTCTTCCTTCTTTTTAGCATCTCAATGTTTTTGGCCTGTCAATTCTCGCAGCAGTATATCCTTCGCAATGTTGGTTTCTCCCGTCTATATCCCACAAGAGTAAGGCTCGTTCTTAAAACTTTTGTAGGCAACTCCAGTCTCCCTCACACTCCTGCATTGTTGGTTTCTGGAACGTCGATCATATTTCATTGTCTTCGTATATAAACATTATCAAATACAGATATCTGTCCATCTTTTACTTTTCATCCAAATCTCTCTAATACACCCACTTTCCACCCTTTCTCTGGAAAGTAACATCCCGCTTCTCCACACTTCGCTTAGCACCCTTTGGTGGGAGCGACGCAAAGCTGCGAGCATAAGTAGCAACAGCATGCGCAATACCCTTAGTCATCTGGATCCAAACACCAACATTGAGGTTCTCCAAGGTGTCCTTGGCAGTGTGGTAGTTAGGATCCAAGATCGCACCAGCAGTTCCGCCCCAGATGGCAACGTCCGCAGCAGTCTTGACTTCATCAGCTCCGGAGGTGAGACCACCAGCAGCAATACCAGCATCCAAGAATGGACCGTAATCAGAGCGGCCGTCGAAAGCAGTAGGGGCAGTGGCGATATCGACATCGTTCTTGAAGTAATCTTCCCAGAGCTTCTCAACCTCGGCGGATCCTGGAGCACCGGAGATGCCGAAGGCTGATCCGTCACCGTCGTAGATCTGGTAGATGAAGTTGGGTGAGGCGATCATGTCGAAGTTGAGATAGAGACGGATCTTAGCAGCTTCTTCTTCAGTGAGGCCAGCGACGTAGTGTTCGGCTCCAAGGAGACCCTCCTCCTCTCCAGACCACCATCCGAAGCGGACAGCGTTGTTGACGGAGAATGCGGTAAGCTTGAGGGCCACTTCGAAGATACCGATTGTGCCAGATCCGTTGTCGTTGATTCCTGGTCCAGCCTGGACCGAGTCGGTGTGGGCACCAACCATGATGACATTGTTGTGGTCTCCTCCCTTGGTCTCGGCAATAACATTGTAACTGTTACGAGTCAGGCTGGGAACTCCTTTGACAGCAATTTCGGTTACTTACGTGTTCTCGACTGTGACAATAACATTCAAGAAAGCGGTTCCACCAGAGGAAACCAGTGCAAGTCCGGCCTCTTGTGTAATGCCAACAGTGGGGACGAAGTTACCTGGGCCACCGAGTGTACCATCCAGGTTTCCAGCTACGTTGTTGTAGATGATCGTTCCAATGGCACCAGCTACCTTCGCGAGTTCGGCCTGCAACAGTTAGCAGATATCCTCAATCAAGTCATGCTGGAAGAATACATACCTTCTGAGCGAATGGGCAAGTTCCACGGCTGATCAAAGCGATCTTTCCAGCGAGAGTTGCTGGGTAGTCCGCAGCGTCACAGCCAACGTTTGCGACGTTAACGAGCGCTCCAGATGGATTTCCAGCTGGAGTGCCAGTCATTGGAATGACGGCCAATGGAGCACCATTGGCAGTGCCTGTCGCTTCAGAGGACTCAACATTGAATGGCTGGAAATACACATCGTAGTATCCAGTTGCTACCAGGGTGTCATACAGCCAGTTGACAGTCGAATTGTGTCCTGGTGTTCCAATGTAGCGATTGCGTTCCGCGGTGGCATATGCGAAGTTCTGAAGAGTTCTTCCCTTAGCAAGGAGCTCCGAGCGAAGCAAGACTCTGCGGAGTTTGTTCTATGGCCAATCGATCAGCTTCATTATAACGGTTCAATCATGGAGAAAACCTACCGACTCGACCAAAGGGAGAGCACGAGCTACTGGACCGGCTTCGACAAGAGAAGCTATGGTCGCGAGAACGCTGGCATAAATGGAGAGCTTCATGATTGCGAATTGACTTGACTGAAAGCAGGTACAAAGGAATGAAGTGCAGAAGCAAAAAAGACATCCAAGGGGAGCTTCATACTTATATGAAGCTACTCCCCAGTCTTCCCCTCCAGCCTGCTTTGTCGATCTCAATCCACGATTGCAACCCTGCTGCCATGTCCTATACCTGTCAATTGCCACTTTACGAGCATTCTTTGCTTGGCAGCCGGCTCAACATCCAAATACCTGCCTACTTGGTGTCTAATCCAAAGCCATCAGCGGGACGCGGCATAAGATATGCATACGGAAAGGTCAAAGGTACCATCACGAGCTCGCAGCCTCCTCTTGGCTCATATAGAGCTTACAAGATTGCGAGCTGTCAGTGGTTGAACAGAAGATCCTGTCGCGGAGCCGTAGCTACATACGGAAGTACAGGGCCCAGGGAAAAGAAGCTCCAACCAAGCGAGGATAGGAGTTCAGTGTACCCATACACCCCGCACTCGTACCTGGATCGCCGAGCTCAGGCGAACAGGTACAAGCACTGACAAGATTCGGACACTTCCGCACACTCCTGGGCGGTACCTCTATCCACAAATCAAAACATTGCGCCTCTGCCTGGAGGATAAGCATACACCAAGCAAGACCGACATGACGCGATGTGGTAATTACTTCTCAGAAGCTCGCATCTCTCACTCAACACAGCAGGAGCCAAGGCGATAACGACTTCGCCAAGCCTTATGGCGTCCGGAAGCTTGCATGAAAGTGTGGAGCAAAGTCTTAATGCTGATAAACATTGGTGATACTGTGGGGTTTGCCCAGGTTTGCCCCTCTCGCCAAGGGGCAGAGGACCTGCCAATCCCGGTTTGGTGGCTAGATTAGGGCGGGCCAGCCGAATATCAACATGGGGCCAGCTGCTTAATTGATTTATGATTGAGGCTGGAGGACTGGGATCCTTGATATGGTTGTGCATTGCAGATTGCATATCGAATTATTGGCCCTCCTGATCCATAACTTTGGGGCCTGTTCGCGATGTGACGTGTGATAGGTTGGAGATGCCGCTTGCCCTGTGCAGGTGAGAGCTGGTAAAAAGCATCCACATCCACATCCGAAAATGAACAGGAACCTACTAAACTGGCAGAATCCCATCTTTCATTCCTAGAGCTCAGTATTCAAAGCTCTGGGACACTACGAGCTAAATCAACAAAGAATCTGACAGTTGTTTCGCTGTTTGAATTTTTTACATTGAAGCGGATGCAATCCCTTTGTATCTGCAGCTTTTCTCAAGAATCTATTGGCGTCGCACCCAGCTCGAGCTCCAAGAACAAGTTCATGCTATGAGCCCCATCTTGATCCTGCTATTTTTATTCATTGATCTAGTGAGATTTTTCTTCATCCAACTGAATCTATATGTTTATTTTTTGTTTCTAAATTGTTGTTTGGTAACTCATTCGCTCTCGTCAATGTTCATGTATTCGAAGGTTCCAGGCAACTGGGTGCCTCATGCACGCGCAATGTGCATGGTAAGTCTGTATCAATCATACGCATGAAAGATATCTCGAAACCAAGTTGTCTTGAGATGCATCTCCCCCATAAATGGAAGTTTCAGCCGCAACGATACACAAATATGCGCGCTATATTCACCATGAAGTGCAATTCTTTCAAAATGATATAATCATTTGAAGTCTTTAGGAAGGTTTTCACAATGCAAGATGCCTGATGGACTAGATTGGAGGGCCAAGTGTTACATTTCTTTGTCCTCAACGGACGCATCCGTCGCGGCTTGAGTTAAACTTGCAACATTTTCCCAAGCATTACCTTTTCACACAAATGCGATGCATCCGGCATCAAGTTTCGGTAAAATGCAAAACGGCTTTGTTTGTGAAGTGCTATGTAAAACGATTTTTGGTTGAGACCATATCTGAGTTCCGCCTCCCTTTCTCGACAATCGAACAATAGACAACAATCATCACGATGCCGCCTAGAAAGCCGAACATGTAGGTACATCCACTAAAAGTCTCAAAAGATTACACTAACATCTCCATGACTTCCCAAAAAGCGCTCTCTCCTCACTCATGAAGAAGAATCCCCCGTAGCTGGACCATCGCGGACCGTCTACACTCCAGATCCACCTTCGCCCACAACAGTTCCCTACAAGAAAGCCAAATTGGCTTATAAACCACCCGAACTCGAGCCGATTTCCCAACCTCGCATCAGAAAGGGACCCTACGATTGGACGCCCGATCCTCCCAGCCCGACTGATTTCAAAGCCCCGACGTCAAAAAGCAAGGCGTCCCAATCGCGTACAGACACTGATTCCGAAGTATCCAGTGACAGGAACGTGGAAAATGTCGACGAAAATGATGAAGACCCGGAAGGACAGGAAGAGGGCGAAGGTGCAGAATCCGACGCTCACTCCAACAATTCCGACGACAGCCCACAACTCCCAAATCCAAACACCGCCTCACCTCTAGAATCAGAACCAAACTCCAACACAGACAGCCCTAATTCCTCCGTAAGCTACGACTCATCCGACTTCAGCGACTCCACCACCATCTACCCCAGCCTAACGAAAACACGCTCTGCGGCGCTCCGAGGAAGAACAATTCGACGGTGAAATGTAAACAGAGATTAGCGAATCATAACGGGAAAGCACCGTTCGGGTGCGCGCATCATCCGGATTTCGTGCCGCCTGAAGTTGTGGCTGCGAGGGCGGCAGCAAAGGAGGCGAGTGATGCGAGGAGGGCGGAAAGGGCGAGGAGGAGAGTAGCTAGAAAAGGGAAGGAAAGGGAAGGAAAGGGAGGTGGTGAGGGATGAGGATGAGGATGAGGATGAGGATGAGGATGAGGATGAGGATGAGGATGAGGATGAGGATGAGGATGAGGATGAGGATGAGGATGAGGATGAGGATGAGGATGAGGATGAGGATGAGGATGAGGATGAGGATGAGGATGAGGATGAGGATGAGGATGAGGATGAGGATGAGGATGAGGATGAGGATGAGGATGAGGATGAGGATGAAGAGGTTAGGGGTGATGAGGAGGGTGAGGAGGGTGAGGAGGGTGAGGAGGGTGAGGAGGGCGATGAGGGTGATGAGGGCGATGAGGGTGAAAAGGGGGAGGGATATGAGTATAAAAATCCGTACGAGGAGGGTGATGAGGGTGGTGAGGGTGAGGGAGACGAGTATAGGAATCTATACGAGAGAATATTTGGACAGAGTGTGACGGGGGATGCGCAGGCAGCGGAAGAAGGATACGAAGCAGGAATGGAAGGGGAAGATCAACGACAGGAACAAAGGGCTGGAGGCGAGGCGTATGACGTGGAAGATGAACATGAGGAAGAGAAAGAGGATGTCGATGAATAGATTACGCAGCCGTCTGATGGCCGTAGACGGTTTGCGAGGATTCGATGATTGGTAAGCGAGGGGTTTGTTTTGCTCGATTTCGATGTCACAGGCTTAGCGGGGACAAGAACGGGAACAGACGATTGGCGGACAAGACGAGAACCAAGAACGATAACTCAGAGTTGTATTTCCCTCGAGACAAATTTCTCACACGAATCCATCACAGCTTTCCATATCCCCCATTGCTCAGCCCCGTATTCGCCTGATTTTTATAAATAACCCCCGACTTCCCCAGAGACTGCACGGTCTTGACCGCAAAAGCATCAACCTCGTCCCTTGGCGACGCTCCCGCATTAGCAAGAACATACTTATACGCATCTGCCGCCGATCTCGACGCCATAGCAGCAGAATCGCGCGCCCAGGGTGCAGTCAGGACTTTCGCGCTTCCCACTTTATTCTCCAGCGCTCCATTGAACACACCATCTTTATTCGTATCCGCATAGTTTCCTTTGGCATACACACTCTGCCCGGCATTGACTTGGTAGTAGTAATTACTGGCTGAAGTCGTGCTCGGTCCTGCGATGAAATAGTTGTTGATGATGTCGTGGTTGAAGACTTCGCCTGTGTTGGCGACAGTGTAGGCTGCTTGGTAGTTGTAGACTACGTTGTTGATGTACTGGGAGTTGGCCTTCGACAGGGGTTGGCGGCTGTGGCCGCTTACCCAGAGATTGCCGTAGTACGTGGCTTGGTTGCCTTCGATGTGGGCGCCGAATTGTTGACCGATGGGGAAGGCGATGATAGAGTTGGAGATGGTGATGTTGGTTATGCCGACGCCGTCGATGGAATCCCATTGTCCGTATGCGACTGAACAGTGGTCGAGGATGACGCTGGGGAATTGTCAATAATGAGACTCTCAAGTTATGATTTCACTTACTTCTTAGCTCCTCCCATATTGAATGCACTCTTGCCGTTGTCTTTATCCAAGGTCCCTTGCCTCATTCGAAGATCTGTTCATTTCTGTTAGACAATTTTTCTGTGCTTTGGTTGGCCGAGATGGAGCTCGCTTACTTCGGATTATGATATTGCTCTTGCCACTTGCCGATACCTCTCCAGCCATAATACCAATGCCGGGTGCAGGAGCAGTCTGTCCATTAATAGTGATGGATGAGGATAGCGACACAGCAGACTTGAGAACAATGTATCCGCTAACATCGAAAACGATGTTGCGATTTGACTTGCTCACGGCATCTCGCTACTCAGGATGTCAGCTTCATGCCCACCACAATTCAATACGTTCGTTCAAATGTACTAAAAGGGGATGAAACAAATTATAGTCTCCAGAATGGTCTGCCTTTTTAGATTCAAAAACGATCTGTACTTACGAACGATCCAGCTCCGGAATCCGCAAGCGTCGTGACACGATATCTCGTCCCACTATTTCCACCCGTCGCAATAGCACCAAATCCCACAGCGCCAGGAAACGCATTCTGTGCATCCACAGCAATACCAATGAGGGAGCCTCCCAAGGCTAAAGCGGAAAATATATTGAGCATCATAATGACCAGAATATATGTGCAGATGAACGACACCGACGATCAAGCAATGAGGCCAAGGTGCCAATAAATGGAGGATTGCCACATATCTTATACGAGATACAAATTTAGTTTCTTCCGTCAAGAATACCCATTACAAACTTTCGCTATAGGTTTGTCCGTTGTTTATACGCAGATTAATAAACCCATGTCAATTTCCCTCCAATAGGCTTGGCGTGCTGCAGTCCAACCTTGCCGATTGTGGGGTTCCCTTGAAATCAAGGGATCGGGAGGAGGGGCAATGATCTATCCCCGGGTTTTCCTTCTGGAGATGAGAATCGCCTTTTGTTAAGTATTATCATAATAGCCTACAGACTTTGAAGTCATCGAGATCTCTTCACTGATCTATCCTGAGATTTTACTGACCAGGCAGGAACTGTATGGTCCGGGAAATCCCAGCCGTCGAAAGTGCTGGTCCCGAACTCGGACTTTGTCGCTGGGCGAGGACCCGAAACCTTGTTGCACCACAATGGATGCACACGATTACAAACTTTACCATTTGTAAAGTAACTATTATCAGAGACTACTACTATTATTAGGCAGAGCTCAACCCTCAGCCTCGGTATCATCTACAACTCTACCGGAAATAGATTCGCTTTCGCTGTACGGAGGTATGTCGTCGTTGCATTCCCCCATCCCACCCCATCCCTGTCAAGTGGCTATGGCTCTCAAACACTTCCTCGCTTACGATGCCCTATAGGGTCTTATTTTCAGACAACGACTATATTCTATGCGTATTTTATCTGATTTTTCAGTAGTATTAAAACATAGATAAAATTCAGACAATGCATGCAGTAATTTTATCAAAGCAATGCAGACAGATTAGCGTATTGGGGGTAGGCAGGGGAGCTTGGGTAGCTTAGACTTTCTGTGTTTCATGTAGAACACGAACTTAAATAGAGACCCTTTACTACTTATAATACTTTGTACTCCTTCGGAACGCTTAGAAATGAGAAGAGGAGAGAGACCTCACCTTAGAGACCTTAGAGGGAGATAAAAATAGAGAAAAGGAACGATTTCTAAGGGAAAACGCTTAGAATTACAGCTAAAGTCTGGATATTAGCTCAAGTCAGGGAATACTTCAAAGATCAGAGAAATCCAATGAAAATCAGAGAATCTAGAATGGGAAAATGTAGATAATAAATTAAAATACAGACAGAAAATACATTAAAAACGCCTGATTACAGACAGTACCTGCAAAAAGTGCGTGTCTGCACTGAAACCCCCATAGGGATGATGACTAGTCTCTCTGGGAGGAAAACGTGAAAGAGTGCCGTTCCTGTCGTCTAGGATAATAACACCCCGGCCGTGCCAGTGTCGTCACTTTTGAATGTAGAGAGAAAGTTTCAGACAATAAAACAATGACGATATCCGAGTATTCCAGCCCCTCGACAAACACACGGCCAATGTACCACGCAACTCCTACTCTCCTGTACGTCCCATCATCCATCTTTCTTAACGCCAGACCAGCACCGTTTTGTCGTCCATGCTCTCTGAATACAAGAACAGCGACGAAAATATCATTCTCGTCTTCGATCTTGATCAAAAGTCCGGTCCCAAAAATTCCAGATATCCTCTTTGGCTCCATCGACCTTTGCGATATCGGAAGTCCTACAGAGCTTGTCCTCCCCCACACCTAGCGGCTCTCTTATAGATCTCGCTTGTAAAATTTTGAGTTTGGCTCGAATCGTGATGTACCCCGAAGCAAGCTTGCCTTTAGTAATGTTGCTGCCCGAAGGAACGACATTAATCTCAAGGATCTCGACGACGCTATTTCCAAATATGCCTAACTCGTGGTGATTAGAAAACGGGAAAGGTGGCTGAAGCCCACGACCACGATGGCGGCGCCACGTACCGAGCACCAAAGTCGTCAGAAGTGTTGATGATACTTTTAATTGACGAGCTCCGCTGCCACAACAGCTCCCCCAACATGTTTTCAGCCCATAAGCCAGCAGAATACGTCTCTTTGAACCAGCCTTGCATCCTATCTGCCATTCCGGCTATCACTGGCAGCTTGTCTGTTTGGTCTGTCAATTTCCGAACCGAGTGTTCGGCTACTAGACGATGCCATAATTTATACCAATTCTGGCTATTGTCTAGGCTTTTGACAGAGACCATGCATGTACGCTCTTGATCGTTATCGAAAAGTCGGAACTGCCGTACATCGGTCGTGAGGAGGTGTCTATTGGAAATTTCTGGAGGCATGGTGAGTAAGTAGTGATGTGCTGTTCCGGTCTCGTAGCGTCTGGTGTGGTATCTGCATTCGAAGATGACGAGCTCGGCTGTAAAATGATGGCACGATGGGATAGTTCGCGCTCTTGGAGTGTCCAGCCGCGCGTGAAGAACGGTGTCTTGAAGAATTTGGGAATCCAAGATTCGTCGGTGGAGACTTTCTTCGGATCCGGCAGTATGGATCGCGTTCTAAGATGCCGTGATACACGAGAAGTCTAGAAGAAACCCTCTTGACATGTATGCGTCACTCCTGCAGCGATAGTGAGGTAGGCACAAGAGTATATCTTGGCCATGTTTTCCAGCTCGTACTGCCAATCTGGTCTGCTATCTTGTATGATGCACAACGCATCGATCCAGATGAATGGAAACGAAAGAGATCTCGTGACTTCGACTACATCTCTTAGTGTTATGGGAGTTTCTCGAGCACAATTGCATTCTGGTGGGCCTCAAGGGTTGCGAGGACGGTTTTGCCCTCATCTTGCATTGGCAGGCCCCAGCAGTAATTCAGTGCAACGTATCTCCGATCTCTCGTTTCCAAATCTTTGGTTTTGATAAGTCGTATAAATGGAAAGGAACTTACGTCCACCAGACGAGTTGGGAAAAACTCATCTTCCCAGGGCTCATTGCAGGACTTGTGGTTCTTGGCGCAGTAGTTAAGCCATGAGAGTTGTCGGCGGGCTTCGTGGGAAGGGTTTCGTGAAAGGTCTGCCTCAGAAGAGGATCTTGAGATGGCCTTGATGATGGAAGACATTGTTTTTGCTACAAGGCATGTGTAAATGCTCAGTTTGATCGTTTTGTGGAGTGTTTGATGGCGATGACATGACTGTGAAGCCCTGCCAAATGAAGCTATCGTGGCCGAGTCCATGAATACTCATGAGCAGATAAGATTAAATGACGGAGGAATATCATTTGTATGAGGCAAATAGATGGATCCCTAAATCCACCTTCGTGTACAGAGAATTAGGCATGTAGGTAGCACCAAAAGCCGCACGATTCAGCCTCACCTTGGCAGCATTTGAGCCAGAGATGGAGAGGATTATCGAGTCGAGGAAACGCAATTGAATTTTGTTAACGCAACATTGTTTGTGCTCTAATTGCTTGCGAAGACTGAAGCGAGGAACAAGGAAACATTTCGTCAAGAAGCTAATCAGCTGACCGACAAACAAGTCACGTGTGTAACTTCAACCGGATCTTTGATACGTAATAAAGTCCATTGAGAGGGAATCATCTAAGAAGAAACTCAAAAGCAATGCTCAGCAAAATAATCTGATATCAAGAAATAGTCAACGCTCCAACATATCCCGTCTTCCCTCTAAATTCTACCGTCTCCCATCCCCACTGACGCCATCAAACTAAGCATACCTCGGCGGCCCATCCGGATCCTGCTTCGAACCCTCCCCTCCCATATTCACATCACCATCTCTCTTGGGTGATCTTGGTGGCGGCCCAGGGAATCCCGAATCCGTCCTCTGCACACTATGTCCAGGTGGCGGACCGGGCGGAGCAGCGAATCCTGAATCTGTTCTTGTTGGAGGATGCTGGCCGAGAGGTTCTGGAAATGTGCTTGTATTTGGGTGTGTATTGGTGTTTGCGAATGAGTTTGGGTTTTGGTTACCTGTTGTGTGGGGTGTGGCGTCGTAGAGGGTTGGGTCGTAGGTTGGGAAACCGTCTTTGTCGACGCCAGGGGTGTGTGATGTGGATGTGGATGGTTGGTTGGGGGCGGCGGCGAAGGTGGATTGTCCGGTTGGGGTTTGGGGGTTTTGAGCGTTTGGTTGGTAGGAGGCTTGGTGTTGTGTGTTGTAGTTGGAGGGGTCGTTGTAGATTTGAGACTGGTTGGGGTATTGAGATGCGAAGGCTGCATTATCACTGTGGCTTTGTCCTGGGTAGGTTTGATTTCCGTAGGTTTGATTTCCATACCCGGTCTTCTCGTCGTGTGATACCACTCCAGCTGCACCAACGTGAGCGGGGTCGTAATTAGGTGGAGGCGCGAAATTGTTCTTCTGATCTTGTGTCGGCTCGCTCATTTTCTCGACTTCCAGGTCGGACGGAGGAGGAACGTGAGAAGCTTGATCCAAAACCACTGGATCAACATCGGTTCTGCCTTCCGCTTGCTTGACGACCTCGGCCAACATTCTCGTCTCCCTGGGAACATTTTTGACCTGTCCGGCCAGGATATTCGAAATTGGTAATCTCTCCCCATAGAACTTGGCATTTTCATCGTTTCGCTCCACGATGATCGTTCCATCGATTTGAAGACCACCGTACAGACCACGACTCTTCACGTAGCTGAAGATTGGCTTCTTGCTGTTCTTCACCAGCTCCGCTTCAAGGACTCCTCCGGCTCCGAGTGGGCCCGCAACGACAGAAAGTTCTCCTCCGAGAGAAACACGCATTGTCTTGAAAGCTTCCAGTGCCTTACGGTTGTTGATGACGATGACACAATCGTAGATATCGATACCGGCCATGAATCCAACACCAAGGGTATGGATCAGGATTCCTGATGGAGGACCCCAGTTCCCGTCTTCCTTGCGCGCAATCAGAACACCGGAACCGCCGGCTCCACTGACCCAAAGGCCGGTTCGCATGACTGTGAAGATGGCGAGACCGACGCAGTTCTGGATGACTTTCTGTGGGATCTTGACAAGTACCTTGGGCTTGTTCTTCGGTCCTGGAGACGTGGGCTTTTTGTCGGAGCTAGTGTTTGTGTAGCCCGGAGTTGGAGGCCCTGTTGGTGTACCGCTTGCTGGGACAGCACCTGTCCTTGCAGGGCCAGGTGCTGCTGGGCCTGCCACTGCTGGATTATCTGTGACGGGCTCATCTTTGTAGAATCCATCCTCTGTTCTTGTTAGAGACTTCCTGATCGGAAGTGGGGAGTACTCACTACAGAAGGATTTCAGGATACGTGCTGCCTTGTCGGATTCTGGACCCAGTCCTTGTGGCCAGAATGCTTCGGATCCGATCTTGTTTGTGAGTTTGTTCACTGGAGCGCCCAATTTCTCGAAAGCTGCCCATCCTTTGTCAAAGGCAGCTTTGCTGCTATGCTTGGTCTTCTCCCAGACTGGCATGTTGATGGATGTGGTGGGTGATAGTGAGGGGAGAGGAGAAGACTTGGTGGGGTAGGGTTGAAGATGAGTTTGTGGAAAATAGAACTTCGAGCTATCGATGAAGGATAGTTGGATATATATTCATTCGAGATGTTCGTCCCTCGCATGGACTCGTTCACCTGTGGCTCAGCTCGGCTGTCAGGATGACGAGGCAAACACGTTGATACCAAGCGAGGGGGCCAATGATGTCACTGCGGGATGCTGACTAACGAGCAGCAGAACCGAACCAAGCAGGGAAGTTGACAGGAACAACTGTAAACTTTCTTGCTGCGAATAACCCCGCCACATTTGGACCAATTTAACCTTGTTTTTGCCGCGCTGGCAGTTTTCACATGAAAGAGACTTGAGTTTAGGTGTGGATATAGTTGTTGGTAGATCGCTTGCTTCGCCACGTATTGCTTCGCAGGGTCGTCGCTAAGCCCCCTTTAATTAGCCGAGGTGGTCCCATTGGAGGTGACTTAGAGTGGCATGGATACGCTGATTGACATTGAGGTCTGAGAACGAGCGTTGTTTGTTCATTCTAATGGTTCTCTAAGTGCCATTACTCTGAAGTATATCTTCAAATCCCGCCTGTTCGGATCATCATTAGAGTTCAAATGCTGCGGTCTCGCGAAAGTTAATTACCTGGCTGATGATTTGAGTCTGGGTGCTTTCAGGCAACAATTGGGCTGAAGAGTCAAGGAGTAAAATAAACGCGGCAATGATTCTGAAGGGAACAGAAGTTTCGTATAGATTGCTCATCGGGCAGGCTTGTTACGACCGTACAGGAAGAGTAGAGGAATGTGGGAAGAGGGCTACTTATCAAAGAGCAGGCGAGAAGCTGCGTTGAACCACTGAACACGACTACTTTATGCTTGAGTACAACATTTGAAAGTCCAAGAAAGGGCTTGTATGAACCGCACAGATTCATGTCACTACTGTTCCATATATCGTCAGGAGCTTACGGCTCAAATTTAGAGGATTGATACACAGACGGCCCCCCCCCCCACACGCCCCCCCCCTTGTCAAACGAATCAAAAGCTTCAGAATCTCTAGCAATTGCGAAGGTACAATAACTCGAACAGCAAAAAAATCACATATCTCCCACGCTCCGGTTAGCAAACCCCCAGAGGGGACCCCGTGCTATACCTACGCTCTAACCCTAACTAACCTACTAACCCTAACTAACCCTAACTAACCCTAACCTGTGGAAATATACTTATAAGTAGTATAAGTGTGAATGTGCTAAGTAGTATGATAGTAGTCCTCTATTGGTTGCAAGGGGGGGGCGTGTGGGGGGGGGCCGTCTGTGTATCATTACTCCAAATTTAAAATCACATCCGTGAAAATTCAGCATTGAACAGGGGGCAGTGTTTTCAGGCAAATTACCCCACATCTACAAAACGCGGGGTACTTAACCGAAGCCGCAAGGGGACAGCCTCAAAACCCACCCGTACCACATGGCTATTCGGCTAAAAGAAACGTTATGTGAGGATTCTGATACTTTTCCCTTTGTCAAGATCACGGTGAATGGGACAACGATTTATTGCTCAAATTGAGGTCCTGTTTTTTTTTTTTTGGATCTGAAGGTACCGGGATATGTACAAATTGTCGATGCAGCAACTCCTAGAATTTTGACCCTCCTCATGTAGTCAACTTGCTCTTGATAAAAGTAAGAGCAGCTTGTCCATACTTATTTCCATACTGCTGGTGCGCATTGGCGTCGTTTCCATTGCAGCAATACGGATCTGCAGCATCACAGTACGACTTCACTGAGGCTGCGACTGGGCAGGTGAAGCCAGCTGGGCGAGGAGCGAACTATTGACATTTAGTAAGGGGACCTTGATCACTGAGAGGAATTGCATACTCCTTTTGCTGTGCAAGTACCAACGTTGTAGGGGAGGCCAGATATGTAGCGTGGATCGCCCATGAAGATTGCTGCCTTGATCATCTGGATAGCTGATTCTTGGATGGGTGTCTTGGTGTCTGAAAGCCCGATGTTGGTATCTCCACCGCCGCAGAAAGCATTGTCCATGATTTGACCGCCCTTGAAGATATTAATACTGATACATATGGCCCATTGTTTCCTGACTGTGGGTACCTACCTGCGAATATCCAACTAGCACCAGTTGAGTGGTAGGGCACTTGGTGTTATATGCATTTACTGTCTTCGCGACGTTCCCAGTCCCTTCGAAAGCCGATGCAGCATAGCTCTTTCCACCGCAGTTTGACTGTCCACCACATGCAGGGTAGACGATGGCTTCAGCTGTTGAGCCGGGGAAGGCGCTGAGAACCAAGTTGACGACTGTGCCAGCTGTACCGTATCCAGCTGGAGCGGTGGTTTCTCTGGCACCAAAGATGTGGATCTTAGGACAGCTTTGTCTCTCCTCGACTTGCATTGGAGAAGCAAAAGCGTGTGCGGCAAAGAGAAGGGTAACGGTTGTGAGTAACATTGTGACGAAAAAGGCTGTGGTCTTTGGGACTTTAGAGAACAAGCGGAGGTGATGGTAAAGTAAAATCGAATATCCTCGAAACGAGAGAGAGGATTAAGCTTCTTATAGTTGTTTACCCTCTAGGTATGCGAAGAGCATAGGATTCATACCATAAAGCGTCACTTGACTGATGCTCCACAATAAAGGAGGGAAAGTAAAGTCTGTTCACCATCACCCCAGAAGGTGATTTGACTGAAACCGCGAAGACATTAGCCAAGTGCCGTAAATTTAAAGAACATTAACCGGGCAACACTTATCAGTTCCAGCCGAATGTAGTGGAGATCCGTCATGCTCAATGTTCTTGTCGCTTAGCTGAATTGGTGAGACTTGGCTGAGGGGTTTTTGCCACTTGTTTGAACCGGGCGACAGTATTCACTATATCCGCGACCACGAGATCATTATGTCTGAGGCCCGTGTGATGTTGTATCGAACAAGATGAGTATTTTGCATCAAAGCCTTGCTGTCGAGCAGAGGGAGTATCCTAAGTGAACCAGGGGTACACACAACAATGGACAGATGCCAACAGGAAGCTCTCAAGAGATCACCTGCGAAAAATAGCATTCATTAGAATTCGAGGTAATATATGAAAACTAGATATCGGCTGGTCGCTTAGCAGGTGTTGAAGAATGTACTATGGAAAGAAAAGCTGGGCTGAGCAAGGGAGTAAGCAGCAAGACGCTTGAAGTAATAGTAGAAATGGAGCAGATGCACCTCGTAAGAATTATTGTTTTTTAATGCACAGATTTCACAAGGAATAGAGCACCTGTGCATATGTAGCATTCACGTGATCACGTTCCGGACTTCATCAGCGAGAAGAATTTTCGGGAAGGATAAGGAAAATCGATTAACCGATTCATGGGGTTGACTGCCGTTCCTTGATAACTTTGACACCAACTGAAATTCCGAAATGGTCGCTAACCCAACCATTTATCTTCGTGTGGACTAATCCCCTCCCGCCATGCCAGCCCTTTGCTCGCATTCTCGCAATCATATGTTCTGACTATTGTTCCTTTAGTGGCTTCTTTACACCCTTTCGCTGTACGAAAAGCGTTTCCTTGAACTCTCTCTCCCACACACCTATCTCTGTTTTCAACCCAATGCCAAGTCGCCCTAGCCTTCCAGTTACATCTTGGGGTTCATCAAGTGCGACGATTTCGAGGGACCCGGTATATAGGAACTTGTCCATCCGTTTTCGATTCTTAGACCTTTTCGATTGGTATCCCCACGTATTTCCTCTTGCACGGCCATAGGTCAAGTCTTTTTTGAATGGCTTCAGAACCGGTATTACAGGTGCAGGGACATCTTCCCAGACATCTTGCAGGTTAACATCAATCGCTCTGTGGAAATCATGTTCCGGCCGGTCGATTGCGTTCATATCCCCACCTACAAGTCCCGCCACGACCTTGGATTTCATGGTGGGTTCCCCTTTCAGCAAAGTTGAAATCAAGCCTAGCTGACCGGGGCGGTAGGCCTTTCCCTCCCAGAGTGATTCTAGATGTGTCGTACAAAGGCGAAGACATTCTTTCGACTTGGTCCGTTTTCCAGCACTGGATACAGAGATGTCAACCAAGAGTGCATCCCTTCCCATCTCAGTCACAAAGGGGACACGGAAGCAATTCTCTACTTTCAGGTTTCTCGAGATCATGAAGAGAGTAAAATACGGGGCAGCTCTCCAGTCGAGGCGCTTAACGATGAAAGAATCTCCCGGAATATCCGTGTAAAGAGACTCAGGAGCCTCAGTGTTTGAGAGGACGAAATTTTGCTGCACCCAGGAGTTCTCCAGGATAATTTGAAGCGATTCTCGGCGCACTTCTTGAAGCATCACAACGAATGGATGTTTGACTTCTCCAAACAGCTCTTGAAGATGTTCCAGTGCTGAAGTTGCCCGAGCCTCAATCCCCGCACTAGAGAAATCGATGTTCCACGACACGACTTTCAGCACACTACCCCTCATTAAGTTTTGTCCGTTGTTGCTCTCGATTGTAGTCCATGTCGATGATCCTGGGTTATAGAATTGTGGTCGAAGGAACTGTGGCGCAAGCGGTTTTTGTAAAGCCAAGCTGGGCTGTGGACGAGCTTTTGTTTCCAGATGTCCAAACTACATGTCCAGTTCCGCTGATGTTAAGTGACAGACTGAACTAATGCAGCAAGATTGAGTTTTGAGTGAGAAATAACTTCGTTTTGGCCATTGCCGGCATCGAATGCGCAACATCGTAAGTCCAGAGTCGTGGTGGTGTATGTCGTGGGACTTTTGCAAGGCTTTGGATTGAACAGAAGTGCCTGAATGTTGAGATCACCGGGGTCACTTTGCATGCAAAGGTTGGGGGTACAATTTTTGGTGTTAAATCGAGATATTTTCTATCTTCTACATAAAGCCTCTGCTTATATGAATGCGTTCTGAAATGAGCTAATGTCGTTTAGGGCTGGCCGACCATGTTATGTGTCGCATGCTCACGTGATTGGTGAATGTCAGGTGGATTCATCACGACACCAACGCTCTTTCTGACATGAAAGTTATTGAATGAGGGGAATATAATTGTTTTAAAACAGCTTCTCACGTGAATGACCTTCTTGGTGGCAGGAAGGTTTTCCTCAACACGCAGCCAGGTGAAGTGTCCCTAGTCACTGTTTGATTTCAACGGTACGCCTTCATAGGCTACAACTAAGCGAAACAGTGAATTAGACTTCGAGATCTAGGATGCGTCAAGGTAAGTACAGAGGCAACACTCGCTGGCTGCCATAGAGTTCGACTAGCAACTTTAACGTCTTCATATCCTCTGAGTGGCGAGCCCAAATTGGGCTTAAGCTTCGAAATGATTGGTCCTCTGCGGTGCATTAAGTTTCAGCCCTTGAACCATAACACTCACCACCAACTGGTTCATCCAATTTTTGAGCGTAGCAGACGCACTACACTGATTACTACGCTGAATCTTTCAAGAGTCATTATCTAACGATTTGCTAGCCGCTAACAAGTGACAACATTACAATACAAGCCCTTGCCCTGTAGAACAAAGATGAGGACTGTAAAATACGGCAGGGCGGTTATTGGCAAGTTCACAGGCAGGATCAAACCTAAATACGAACAAGCGGGGAAGTGGTCCAGCCAAGAGGTGATGAAGTTTCCTCCCGCAGGTGGCCGGGGGAACAGTTCAAGCTCTCCACACCTCCTTGTTCCTCAGTATCTGTCATGTACAGAGTAGTCTTATCCTTCTGTCGGCCGGCCTGTGTGTCTTTTCCTACGTCGTACTTCTGGGGCTACGGGACTATTATAACTGAAGCCCGTGTGATGTTGTATCACATAAGATAAATGTTTGTGCATCAATCACTTGCTTTAGTGCAGATATGATCACTTGGATTATCAAAATAGTACTGCCAAGGGGCAAAAAAATAGAAGGAATATTTTGTACTATTAGCTGTGCAATTTAACTTGCAGACTTATGTAAGATAAAATAAGCTACTGATTGATCGCCTCAAATAATTGATTTTGAACCTAAAAGTATTACTGCTACGTACCAGCGGACATCACTTCTATCGCGGACAACGAGACTAGCAACAACGGCGACCACGATAATAATTTAGTATGAGGGCTTATTCAATTGCAGTTGAAAGCGCTGGCTCGGTTGACTTCAAAAAAGACGTGGGTAGATGGGATTCATATCTCACAGTAGCACTTGTGATACGTCAATCTCTTATCACCTTTTACCGTGATCTGCTGCAAGAAATGGGGCAGTGGAGCGTCGTCAAGATCTTATCGCGAGGTCGCTGACATGCCAACCACTTCCTTTGCACGTTACTCGTTCTGCCCGCAACATATATTTGTATTAATTTCCTTGCTCATGAGGAGAATAAACTAGACTGTAGCTACAGCTACGACTCCCATTAGATTCTCCCTTCATTTCACGATACAAACCACGAACCATATTTGAGCTTTGGATCCGTTGCCACTGTTTTCATTCGCTAGGGCGGCCTTGGCAGCGCCATAGGTCCACCTTAGAGATGTATGCGCTTTAGTTCCAAACCAATTCATAAATACATGCGCCTTGACGTCATGAATTTCGTAATTTAAAGCCTTCATTCATCTTTATGTAAAACCTCAAATACAGCCTTTTCCCAATCACTACACTAATATTTTGGGTGGCGAAAACGGCATTTACGACATTTAGCCCCGGATTCTGGAGATAGATGATGTCCGCAAGCGAATTTTGGTGTTCCGAAGCAACAGGTAAAATGCGGACTTGGGAAGCACCAGAATGTCCGTAAAGAGATACAAGAAACATATAAGTGCTTGATTTTCTGTAAGATACCTGTATCGTTAACTCACTTTGATCACTTCGATTATTCTTTCTCGTCACTGAATATCAATTGCATTGTGCACGAATATGGTTGTGGACATAGCTATTGTCGGATGTGGACCCTCAGGTCTCGCTCTTGCGGGTATATTCGAGCGCAGCGGCTTCTCCTATGTCGTCTACGAGCGCAGTGCGCATGATGTTCCCCCTCGTGGCGGCTGTCTCGATCTCCACCCCGGAACGGGCCAACTTGCCATGGAAGAAGCTGGCTGCTATGAGAAATTCAAGGAGTTTGGAAGGGTAGGTGATTATACTGTGCATCAGGTGT
Source organism: Cadophora gregata (assembly GCF_030347475.1). Classification (NCBI taxonomy): domain Eukaryota; kingdom Fungi; phylum Ascomycota; class Leotiomycetes; order Helotiales; family Ploettnerulaceae; genus Cadophora; species Cadophora gregata. The sequence continues at coordinate 1,745,428 of NW_026695937.1, read as the reverse complement.
GGAGTCCTCAGGGAGAGAAAGTGTTTAAGTGGGGAGTTGGGGAGGATCAGCCTGAGTTGGATAGGGAGCAGATTAAGCAGGCATTATTGACGACCATTGAGAAGGGGAGGATTGAGTGGCGGAAGAAGGTGACTTCGAGTGAAAGAAATGAAAAAGGCCAGATACTGTTAAAGTTTGAGGATGGGACAACAGCGAAGGGATTTAAGCTGGTCATTGGTGCGGATGGACTACGTAGCAAGATTCGTCACTTGGTCAGCATATTTATTTGTCACGAATCTGGCGCAGTGTGCTGAGTTCCTTCTAGGTCACACCGGCAAAACCAAAATACTCTGGATTTACATTCTGGACTGGCGAGATGCATACCACAAATCCATTCTACCCCACTCTGGAAGAGATGGCAAAGTTTGGACCCATGGCAGTCTTCGGCCGCTCAGTCATGATTTGGATTCAACGCCAAGGAGATGGCCACTACCGCCTCGATCTCGGAATTCCTTGCCCCGAAGAGTTTGACAAGATCAAAGGAATCGATCTTGCTGATGCTGAAGCGGTCAAGCGATTCGCTCTAGCCGAATTTAATAATGGTCATTCCGAGAACCTCAAAGCGATTATCAGGGCAATCGAAGGCCCGTTCCATGCTTGGCCATTATATTATATGCCACCCGATGCAATCAATTGGGAAGCATCGTCAGATGTTACGTTGATAGGTGACGCTGCGCATGTTACTACCCCGTTCGTTGGAGAGGGTGTCAACATGGCCATGAAAGACTCCGTCGTTCTAGCACGCAAGCTAAAGGAGTTCGGAGCAACCCTGAGGGCAGTGGAAGAGTATGAGAAAGAAATGTTCCCAAGGTCGAGAGAAGTCATTGAGATGAGTCTTGCTAGCGGAAAACTTTGTTTTGAGTGGGATGCTCCGAGAGATGGGTTGGACAGAGGACGAAGAGTAGAATGGGATTGACGCGTTGCATGGCTGGTCATAAAGAATAGTCACCAATTAGTCCGTTGAAGGGGATGTATACTACTGGTCATCACCCTAGTGTTTCCGCAAAGCTGAATACAATTTTCACAGTGTCATGTTAAATCTTCTCATGTGTCGCTCATTGTAATTTAACAATTAATTGCTAAGGAGAGAAGAGCCTGTGGCTATTGGGCTACTCTTTTATAAGTCTGATTACGTATGCTACGTAAATACAGTTTATGCCATGGGAAGTTGAGCCGTGGTGGCTCTGCTGGAGAGGTTGATCAAAAGTGTTAATATATATTAGCGCCTTATCTTTCTCAGTTGCTTCGCTAGGCATCAGTTGAGATAATGTATGAATCTTACGCTCCATACAACCATATATTGATATGGGGAGTAAATCTGAAGCGCGAAGTCTTCACGAGAGTCAATTGAGTGTATTCTATATTTTCAGTTATGATTCTATCCTTGACTTTTTCCCCCAGACGGTTTGTCGCTGTGCTGGATGCATTCGTCATCCCATCTGTGACAAGACAAGTAGGCCTTTTAGGCGTTCATCAGTCTCGTACTCCTTCAGCGCGCTCTCTTTCCACTCCGACCAGCCTTCTACCACCCCAAACGCTTGTAATATTGCATTTGCTGACGGCAAGGCATATTTCCATTCTGGCTCAAAGGCCAAGCCCCAAAAATATCTCCTCACTTTCTCATCAGTCATATTACTGGCCAGATCAGATGAGCCTCTTCCTTGTAGAATCTCCGCCAGTACAAGGTCGTTGGGACTTAGTGAGACTGTTCCATTGCACAAGGAGTTCATATCTGCTGTAACAAGCGAAGGTCCAAAAGCTTCCTTTCGTGGTACAACACGTGCCATTTGCCAGTCAATAATACCAGTGATGTTCAGTTGCTCGTCAACAAGTATGTGGTCGCCTTTGTCGTCGACATGCTTCAAGTAGAATCTCTCTGGCATTTGGGTTTCCTCTTGCGACGTCAACTGGGTTGCACTATCTTTCAAAAATCGGTACACCAGATAAGCATCAATAGGATATTCGGTATATAGTTGACCATCCACGATGAGCTCCAGGTACTGCTCAGCAAAAGCTGTATAATAGGCGGTAGATGTAGCAAACGGACCGGTGGGGGTGAGGACGAGAAACCTGTCGCTTGCAACGGCCGATACCTGAATTGCAGAGGATTGCAAGCACAGTGAACCAGCCTTAGGAAAAGGGTGTTTTTCTAACTCGATCAGAATATCCGCAAGACCACTCCAGACCTTTGCCTTTTCGCTCTCAGTGGCTTTGCCGCCGGAAATGCCTTGACCTGTCCACGGTGTCCCTGGTAGTTCTTCCATGAGGATGAAACTGACTCCAGTACCATGGTCTGTTCCAGTGCCATGTATACCGTAGCTGAATGCTCGAGGTGTCGGTACTGCGGTAGTTTCAAGAAACTTCAAGGTTGCGTATTCGCTGAGTACAAGGTACTCAACTAGTGAAGCTGGAAGACCAACAGCGAAGCTGGCAACACGTGGAACCCGAAGTAACCATGAGGGAGATCCGTCGTAGAAACGAATCTGAGCGTGGTAATTGGCGCTTCCCATAATAGCACCGGGGCCAATCGTGGAAGAATGTTCGATAGTGCAACTACGGCCACCATTTAGACTTGAAGCATGTTTGCAGACTGCTGCGTCGTTGATCCGAGAGCGAAGACGTTCAATTTCAGCGGCAGTCTGCAATACGTAGGTTGCATCATCCAAGACCTGTGTTTTCAAGAACAATTAGTATCGGATTTAGATAAGATATGACATGAAAATGAGGTGAGGACAAAGAACATACAACTCACCTTGCTGCACTTGTGATAAGCTGGTGACATGTGAACTAGACACAGGTAATTGTTGCATACGTCGCATCCACCAATCGCTCTGACACTGGGCCGTTCACATTCCGGCACTGAGCAGGAAAAGAACCTCGAAGTCATACTGCGGTGATGTATAGACGAGACGAGCTGTGATTGCTACGTGAAAACTATCGTAAATGATGGAAAAGTTTGCAGGAATCGCATGTGGCTAGACAAGATGGTGGTGGGTGTTGAAGTAATCCTTGTGTTGACGCAGGTTTTGTCACTAACTTGGATCCTTGGCCCGCCTAAGCGCTGTTGGTTGCCGCCGTTTTCGTACCAAGGAGGCATTTATATTGCGACAGCTCCATTCTCTTATAGTCCCATCCCATTTTCGATATCCCGCTGATGCTGCCTTGGCCCCTGAAATATGAGTCGCTCGTCTCTCCCACAAGCTTCAAGTATTAGAACGGCTTCGGATCCCGTGAAGTCTCCATGCTTACAAGCAAAAACCATAATAATGGAGCCTACCTAATTGCTAACATAGCTACAGCTGTGTAGTGCTGGATGTGTGCATCGTATGAAGCATAAAGATACATTCAAATCAAAAGAAGGCCGACAGCACAGTGCCGAGAGATACTTGCCTGAAGAAGCAATTATTGCGCAAAATTCGTGGACAAAGACACACAATGCTCCAGAATCGACGAACGACGTACAGGGTGCCAAATATCAACTAATCCTTGCTAGCTACCGTATATCCGCTACCACTCCATCTGGTTTGAAGTCCTCCTCTCGTTACTGAAAGAAAATGCTCACTCGGGAACATCAACCACTTTCCTCCTCGCCTGTCCCAATAAACTCCCAATTCTCATACTCCCACCTCGTCTCAAATCCTATCTTCTCATAAAAACCCTTGATCACCGCGCTATCGATAAATATCCCATCCACACCTCTCTCCTTCAAATTCTGTATACAATGTCAGCCACGGTTCTCGTTTTTCACGCATCCAAACAGCTTCTCCGCTTCCACCCGGTGTTCGAGCCAGAACCAACCTAGGATCCAGGAGGGAGAGCGGCTTGTGTCCTTAGAGAGAAACTCCATCCAAGCCAAATCAAGTCAAAAAGAACTAACCTCCATAGCCCTAACAACCATCGCCAACCCCACACCCCTCCCTCTAGCCTTCGCATCTATCCCCACCGCAGAAATCAACCCAATTCCCCTTTTCACTTTGCTGCCTTCATCTTTTTCAGCGGCTTCTGCTTCAAAAGCAACATCCCCCGCAAGTGGCAGGAAAGCAAACATATCCTTGACACTCGCATCTGGTCCACACATCAGAGTCCATCCAAGCTGTTGGTTGGTCTCGGCATCGAAAGCAACGAGGACTTCATGGTAAAGGTTTAGGGAGGCGAGGACGGCGTAGGCGTTTGCCCAGGACTAGATAGAGGGGAGATGGGTTCAGTTGGAGAAATTGAAGATCGAAAATCGGATAAAGAGGGAGGAGAAAAAATTAGGATATTGCTTGAAACTGGTAAAGGGAAGTAATAGAGACAGGGAGACAAGGAGAAAAGATTCAAAACTCACGAAATTAGCATTCTGCTTCTCCATGCACTCCTCATATCCACTCTCATCCCACGGTGCAAAACGGAGTCCTTCCTCCTTCACTATCTTTTCCACTCTTTCTTTGACATTGGGTGATACAACTTCCGTTCTGACACCCTTGAAGAAGTCTTTGATATTCGGACCATTGGATTTATTGAAGCCTGGATATGTGGGTATCAGCAAAAGTCACAAAATGAAAGACACCAGGTTTTATAGAGGAGAGGAGCTGGCTGGGAGATGAGAAACGATCTTCGCCACCATTTGCAGCAAGTACGGGAGTCGATGTAAACAAGAAACAGAGAGTCTGAGAGGTAGAAACATACCTCTCCTCCCCAACCACACCCCGACCGATTCCCCCTCTCCCAATGTAAACTCAACTGGCAACCCCGGCCAAAACCTCGGCGTCTCACTCCCAATAACAATCTTAATCTTCTCCATCTCTCCTTCCCCATCCCCATCTCCATGACCATCTCCATCCCCATCTCTCTCACCCACCCCACCCCTCAAAGCCCCAACTCCCCTCTTCAACAATGCACCCCCCACCCCTCTTTCACGATGGGTAGGCAGCACCCCAATAGCGGAGATATATCTTTTCTTCGTCTTGGTCTTCCCATCTTCGTTGCCGAGAGATAAGTACGTGAGTATGAACCCCACTGGCTTTTCCTCAGGTGAGTTTGAAGGCTGGAATTGGGATTGGGATTGAAATTGATTTTCAAAGGCGAGGAAATGCCTCCCCTGCCCCTCGAATAATGGATGCCGTATGATTGTACCCAGTAAATCGTCTTCGATTGGCCATTGAGGAAAGATCTGGCTCCAGAGTGTGGATAGAGTGTTTAGGTCTTCGGCTGAGGAGGTGAGAGGTTTGATGGATATTGGAGTGGGAGGAGAAGCGGGTGTTGGTGGTGAGATTTGGGATTGGGAATGGGATGCCATTGTGGATGTTTGAGTGGTTGGATAGATGGGTGGGTAGGCAGGCAAGTGTGAGAATTCCAGACAACGGTTAAAAAGGACAATGGATCAACTAAAGATATGACGAAGTTGAGACTGGAATTGAAAACAAAATGGATGTGGAGGAAAGAGAAGTTCAACTGAACCTCCAACTCAAGTACCCCATCCCATAAGCTCGCTTAAATACCTACCTCCCCATCAACATCCAGGAAAAAGTGGCACAGCACCCTCCCACAAGAGAAACCAAGCTAAGCCCAAAGCAGAAGTAAACATCCGACTTTGCCTGATTCTGTATCCTATCCTTAACTTGACATTGACGCGTCTTTGATTGCGAAAGATAGAGATACCACCTTGGATGTACATGAGAGCTGGAGTGAATGAGAGGTAGGCTAATAGATAAGTTATGGTATGGTATGATATGGTATGGGATGTGAGATTGCCAGGGGCATGTGTGTTCAGCTACCTTATTGATGTGTACCCACTCCACTCCCACGACGTCCCCACGATACAGCACAACACCACCACACAGCACATCACAAATGTCGAAGTCAATCGCAGCACATCACAGATCCCAAATTCCATCTAAGCACACACAGAATTCAAAACCCAAAAAGAAGATATTCAATTACTTCAGCTATTTCTGAAAGACCGACTAACTGGACGTGACGTGACGTGACGGAAAGGGGGTATTCGCAATCTGTCTACTCTTACTCTGCTCTTGGTCTTGCTCTGACTTGTGTGCTTCGTGTGTATGTGCGGGGTATCATCAATCAATCTAAATTTCCCTCTTTCTCTTCACCCATCTTCCCCTTACTCTCGTCTCCGTCTTCTTCAGGTCGCCCTCCCTCCCAGGCATATCCCTCGGCCAACTCAACTTGGCATGCCTCTCTCCCCAACTCTCTCCCCATCCTCGATATTTGACAAAAGAAATCCTCCTCAATATAAGTTTGTATGTCCGTACAGGACTGTGTTTTCAGCGTGTACATCCGATCAATCGCAATCAATCAATCAAGCGTACAACGCAGCCTCACCCCTCCCCATAGCCCCTCTGCTCCCATCTCCATCTCCATCCTCACCCTCACCCTCCTCCTCATCCAAAACATCATCCCCCTCCCCCGCAAAACTCTCATCATCATAAAATCCCGCATCACTGAAATCCTCCGCCTGCGCATCAGCATCATAGCTACTCTTGCGCATCATCGGCGGCGTGGTAGGTACACCACCCATACCCATGCCACCCATCCCTCTATTCACACTGCTCACACTTCCTCGCATACCTCTGTTACTTCCGCCAGCGACAGAGCCTTTGGCGGACTTAGCGGGACTACCTCGCAATCCTGCGCCTGTAGGTTGGCGACTCGGGCCGGCAGCACCACGCTGCTGTCCGGACATATTGCGCGGACGATTAGCGAGTTGTGCGCTGGTGAAGCGTTGTCCTGTACTGCCAAAGGCAGTAGGCTGTTTCCCACTTGCACTTCCACTCTTCTCCCCAGCAGCACCCCTCGCCGAAGTACTAGCAGGCGGCGTCAGCAACCCACTCAAGAAACTTTGATTTCCCGGCGAGTTGGTGCGAGATGGCGTGCTGGAATTAGATCCACCATCGACATCAACGGCTCTCCCCTTCCGCCAGTTGCCCCACGCAGCGGCAAGAGGGCCAACTGCTTGGGCGACACGCGGACTAGCTACGTCCCGCAGACTAGCCGCAATATTTGGGAGATTAGAGAGGGCCGAGCCACCGTTCATGGCGCGCTCCCGCTCTTGCTCTTCCATCTGCAGGTTGGCGCGAAGACGAATGGCGGCGTCGCGGACGCGTTCGGCGTCAAATCTATCACTCTGTAAAGCATTGACGATATCCTGGAGATCGCCTTTGCGGACTGACAGGAGTTCGCGGAGCCACATGATTTCGTCGTCGCGCTTGGAGATCTTGGTTGGGGCGTCGAGGTCGACGGTTGAGAGTTGCGTGGTGAGAGATTCAATGGTTTGCTCGCGGGCTTGGAGCTGCTCTTGTAGAACCATGATGCTTTCGCGGAGGGCTTGGGGTGAGATCTTCTCTGGGAGTTCGAGGCCTTTGGCCAATGGTCGATGAGTTGTGGTTGTTGGAGAGGCGATGCTTGCTGAGCGGGCAGTCTTAGCCGCGGTCGCAGCTGCAGCTGCGGCTTGGTTGGCGATCTCCAATTTTTCTTCTAGGTGAGAGACACGGTCTTGGAGGTGCTCAGTCTTAGCTGCTGAAAGAGATAATCGTTCAAGAAGGTGCTGCTCGTGGCGTTGAGCATCTTCAACGGTGTTGTTGAGTTGGCGTTCATGCTGAGTCTGCATGTCTTCTATGATATCGGCATGCTTGTTCTTCAAGTCATTAAGGAGTGTTTGCTTAGAAGACTCTGCTTCCTCGAGCAACATCTCGCTCTTGACCTTTGCCGTATCAGCATCCAGCTTGATCTGATCGATCTCTGCACGAGCTCTGAGGACTTGATTTTCGAGATCCTCGCGCACAACATTGACTTGGTTGTTTGCAGTATCGATCTCAACCTGCATGTAATGTCTGGTTCGCTGGACTTCACTCAAACCAGACTCTCTAGCCTCCTCGAATTCTCTCTTGTAGCGCATACTGTCCTTGAGAGCAGCATGATTCTCCGCTCTTAAATCATCCACAACAGCTTCCAACTTCTTCAGGTCGCTCACAGCACGCATACCCTCGCGCTCACCACCCTCAAGACGTTCAATCTCCAGCTCCAGTCGCTCTCTCGTCCTAGCTTCGGCCTGGAGTCGTGCATCGAGGACCTCCTGTCGGGCAATGAGCTCCTGCTCCTTCTTGGCGCGGCGGGCGTTCTCTTCGGAAATTTCACAGGCTGCGCGCGCCATGTCCTCCTGCAAATCCATTAATTTCCCTCTCATACCCTCGCGGACTCGGATACTTTCCTCCATCTGGGTTCGCAGGCTCTCCATGGTATGCCTCAGCTCCTTGTTCGTCTCATTGGCCTGCTCGGCATCCTCGCTGTGTCGTCTGGCGGCGTCGAGCGCACGCTCAGCTTCCATTTGCCAGCGTTGGGCTTCAAGTCGAGCTTCTCTGAGATCGTTGTCGGAGATGGTCAGACGGTTCTGCATATCATTCTGTGTCTTCTGTGCATTGTCTTGGGCGGCTTCTAGGAGCGCGATTCTCATGGTCGTCTTGGCTCGTTGTTCCTCGACATTTCTTACCTTGAGGTCGCTAGCATCTACAATCTCACGGATCTTCAGCTCTCTCTCATCCATGGCTTCCCGGAGACGAACTTCCTCCTCGGAAGAGATGCGGAGCAATCTCTGGACTTCCGCGAGACGGTCTTCGGCAGCACGACGGGACTTGGTTTCCTCTTCGGTACGGATGTCTGCTCGGAGAAGCTTCTCTTCGACATCAGCAACACGACTTGTGTTTTCAGTATCGAACCGCATGAGTCTTTCTTCGAGTTCTGCAATCTTGGCTTTGTACTCTGCCTCTCTGGAAATTGCAGCTTCATCGAGAACAGGTTTTGGTGAGGTAGGCATACGTCTCTCGACAGCCTCCTCGACAATATTTCTGAGATCTTCACCACGGAGATCGAGGCGCATCGATTGACCAAATTGCTCCTTCATCTCATTAAGTGCTTGAAGGACATTGCGAGAATCAGGTAGGACACCAGGGGAGGTCGTAGCGGTAGCGGGGCGTGAGTTTTGTTGAGCAGCAAGTGCTTCCGTAATGACGGCTCTGATCTTGTCGAGCTTCTTGTCTCGCCTGGGGCTAAGCGATCGGCGAGCATTATCATCATCTTCATCGTCCGCATCACTGAGCGCACCCGAGATACTTCGGCGCTCCCGTTGAGTGGACTGACCACGAGCTGCCATCATATCAAGCGACATCTGGACATTCTCCAGTGTGCGCTCAAGTGGTTCGAGTCTTTGAGACAGTAATCCACCAACGAGATCGTTGACGTGGTTGTCAAAGAATTGGGCCCGAGGCAGAAGTTTCGCCTCTTCAGTCTCGCTAAGGACATCATCCCACTCACTAGGTGGCAGACTGTCCATGTTATTCAGGTGATGAACAGGTGATTCGTCAGCAACAAATGGATCCTCGTTGACACGTGAAAAGATTCTCGACTCTCCAGGCAATGCTTGGAATCGTCTTGGACTTGGGCTAGGAGCATCACTGCGCATGACATGCTGTGGTAGAAGCCTGATAGGCGACGAGTTGTCTGGGTCTGGAAGATTGATGTGTCGTTGTGGACTTGGCTGGTGGTAGACGGTGGAATCCTGTCTTGGTGCAGATTCTGCCTCGTTCATCAAGCGCATGACCTCATCAATCTCTTCCAATGACTGCTCTTGGAAGGTCTCGTTGCGTTCTTCCTCTCCAGTGTATGGTGGTGGACTCTCAACCTGTGGCAATGCACCTTGGAACTGTGTTCGCTCCTCAGGCTGCATATGGGTCTCTGGTGATTTAGGCGGACTTGAGGCCTCTACTGCAGGTGGAGTTGGGCTTCTAGCGAATCGTGAAGCAGACAAGCCAGCACTGACAGGAAGCGAAGGTGGCAGAGAAGGTACAGAAGATGGTGCAGGGACCGATGCAGAAGGCTGGCCAAACGTGAAGTTGAAAGCTCCAGGCTTGAACTCGAATGGCTTGGCGGTAGCCGACAAGGACGAGATATTCTTCTTGTGACCCTTTGGCTTCTGAGGGTCGTGAACGGGTGTGGTAAACTCGTCCTCGGAGGGGTTATAGTTTCCATAGGCAGGCAAGCCAGAGCCATATCTACGGGATGTGAATGGTCTTGCGGCATTGAAGTCCTCTGCTTGCTTCTTCTCCTGGAACTCCCAAGGCGAGAAGTCCTTTCCAGATGCTTCAGTACGGGCGCTCGACTCGGCAGGATTTTCCTCGAGTGGAGCAGAGTTCTCCTTGTCAGCTGGCGCAGTAGACACGGTGAGAGACTCCTTTGGTGGTGATTGCTCTCTGGTCGTCTCACCAAGTGGCATGCTTGGTTCAGCAAACAGTGACACAGAATCACCGTCGTCCTTTGCACCACGAGCTCTCTTGATTCGCCCTTCACCCTGGGTGATTCGACCGTCCTTATCTTCCACATCCTCATTCTCTGCAGCCTTGGAATGACTGCTATCAGGCCGAATGATCGGAATAGCCTTATTCTTCTTGCTCGGTTTGGAGATACCCAAGGCACTCAGATCGATGTTGCCGAAGATTGAGCTTCTAGGTCCGTCACTACCAGATCCAATGGAGTCAGAAAATGTTGAGTTCAAAGGAGTGAAAGCTGGTGCATCAGGTCTGAAACTTGGTCCCGAAGCAGAGAAACTGAATTCCTTGTGACTTGGAGTAAAGGCAGGCGCAGCGACATTGATCTTGCTCGAGCTGGCAATTGAACCATGGCTGAAATGGCTTGTGGTAGCAGAGACAGGAGGTGCAAAGGCTGTGAATGCGTTGATCGGCGACTGGAAGCTATTGCTGTTGAAAGCGAATTGGCCAGGAACGAATGCAGTCGTTGCCGTTGGATTGAACTTGAACTCCTTGGCTCCAACGTTGAGAGTTGACGAGGTCGCTTTGTGACCTTTGCGTCGTGGAGGGGCAGTACTGTTCTCGGTTTGATTTGCATCTGAATCTGCCCAGGGGTTGCTGACCGCTGAAAGTGACCTATCATGACCACTACCAGACAGAGAAGTGCTTTGAACAGGCGTTCCCAGATTACTTGGGTTTGTCTCGATATCAGAAAGATCAGGCTTGCCGAGATGATTTTTCGACTCGGGAGCACTCTCCTCGCTGTCTTGGAAAGGACGTTGAGAGAGTGAGTGTCCTCGGCTATGTGGCTGAGGATGATGCAGTACAGGGCCATCTGAATCCTCAGCAGCATATCTCGATGCACCAAGCCCCATAGATGAGGTATTTCTCGCATGACCCATCACAGGCTTCTGAGGGAACTTGTCTTCGTCCTTGTCAGAGTGTGGACTGTAATCATCGTGCTCGAGCTCGCGCTGCATCTGCTCCTCCAAGTGGTACTCCGCATCATCGATTTCTTTCTGGAGGTCATTGGGATTGTTGCGCAATCTTGCTTCGGGAGTCTTCGAGGGGCTCTTGGACAAAGGTTCATCTTCGCCTTCGATCTCTCGAACCTCTTGGAGGCGAGGGGAGGCTCTAGCACCACCCTGCAATTGCAATTGTTGCTGATGCGCCAGTTGGGTCTGCAGTAGCTGCTGTCTTTGTTGCATCTGCGACATGACGTCTCCACCTTGTGGGAAATAACCATCTTGCGAAAACGGAGAAGCTGGAGATACCAGTGACCCAAGATTTTGCAACGAGGGCGAGCCACCTCTAGCCGCACCTTGCGGGTAAAGCATCTGTTGAGGTGACCACACTCCTGGAGAGTTCTGTTGAGGATACTGGAATGGCGATCCAAACGGATGCTCGTTACCAGTAAATGAGACAGATTGTCTTGGATTGAATTTACCCTGCATGTGTGCATGCATCGAGGCTGGTGATGCTACTGAGCCTGGATTGGAGCTCTGACTCGTTGACATTCCAGCACCTGGCATCAACAGAGGCGAGAATGGGTTTTGATGCTGAGTCAAATGACTGCTGGCCGCTGAAGATGTCGGCAATGGTGGTGAGAATGGCAGTGGTGGATATTGCATAGATGTTCTCCTGCTTTTCATATTTGACACAGCTGGTGAGATCGTTGGAGCAGGTTCTTCGTCTCCAAATGACACCCCCAAAGCACGGAGCTTTGCTTCCTTGAGCTCCTGGACATAGTCGTCCCATTCTAGACTGGTATTAGCATGGTAGAATAGATTGCGATAATTCGAGCATCGTGTAAATGGCAGAAAATAGATACCAAAGGTATGCTTGGGCAATTTTCATTACCAAGTAAGGTGATCTGGAATGTAAAGCAGTAAAGATTTAATGAGCCATTCTTACCTTTTCGGTTAGGGATGCTGACCCTAAAGTTTCGCTGCGTCCTATCCTGGATGACGTCCCTGACAAGAGGCCAGGGACTGCGACTCTGACCCTGACTACCCTCATCTCCCTCAGAAACATCGGGACCAAGGTTGAAGCCGGTGGTATCATAACCCAGCTGCTCCCACTCCTTCAACATAGCAGCCATGTCCTTCTCGGTCAGAGGCGTAGGGGCTTTGCCTTTCTGACCGCGCTCATCGTCCCATGGCAGTAAGACGAGGATATTTTTCCCTCTCCATGGGACCTTTTTCTTCAGACGTGGCGGTCCTGGAGCTGGTGTTGGGACTTGGACTGGTGCTTCCACTGGAGCGGGGAGAGCAGCAGCGCGCCATTCTTTCGGTGGTGGAGGAGGGGGTGTCTCGTCTTCCGGCGATTGAGCATTCATTTCCATCGCCACACCCATATCATTCTCATCTGTAAGCGACATCTTCGGAATCGAATGGTCGAGAAAATCTTCAGCGAAATCCTCCTGTGTCAATGTATCCGTTGTCAATTGTCTCCTGTGTCCTCTTGGTCTTACAGGTCTGCTGTGTGCCTTCTTTCTAGATTCAAGAAAGGTTTTTAGAGTTGGTGTCCGTGGATCCGTTTCGGTTCCAGGCCAATCTCTGTTTTCGCCGGAGATTGATCCGCTCAGTGAAGAGTGCTCACTATCTCCTGCGTCGTCACTAAGCCAGTGATTTCTTTCCACAGATTCTCCTCCAGTATGTTGTCGAATCCAATCCTCTGTCAATCCCGTCGCTGGACGTCTAGCTCGATTCGCAAGGACTGCCGCACTGATTAGACCGTCGTGGGAGACGAATTCGGGATCAGTGTGCAGACGTGTAAAGGTCGGTGCTGGACGGAGGAACGGGGTATGGAACTCGAGATGTCGGATGGGCGAATCTTCGGACGGCTCACTACTCAACGTATGGCTATGGGCGTGTGATCGAGTTCTGAATGAACCTGCAGGCTGCTGGTATGGAGATCCCCAGCTGGCAGTATAGTAGTGACTGCTCCCTGGTGAACCGGAAGGCGGCGTTCTCGATCGAGGCTCGAATGTGCGACCACGAAATGTGGGTTGCGGAAGCGGTGGAAGGACAGGAGATGAGCCTCCGTCGTCTTCTGCTGTTGAGCTCGTCGAGAAAGCAGGCGATTCGGCGCGTGCAGGTAGATCCGCTGTAGATGGATTATTGCCGGGTCCGTCCTCTGCCGCTGCAGCAGGAGGAGGCGATGATTGCAAAGAAGAAATTGTTTGGATATCTGCTGGAGGAGAGCGCGTTAGTATTAGTCTTGAAATGGGATGTTTACTTCGAGGCTTGAGAAGTGGCATCCTGCATCTCGCAACAAGTATAATGCCGCTATTTGCGAGCCAATTGCTCTCGACAGAATCCGAGTCTGCTGTTGACACTTCTGCAATTGAGTCTCGGTTGGGAATAGCCTCATGGCTTTCCGGATCCATCTCCAAGACCCGTCCAACTCAATCGCAGCAACAGCAACCATTAAATCGCGTCCTGCCGCGTCTCCAAAGACATGATCGAGTCCGCGCCGGTATCTGCGAGCATTTTTTTGGCCGGAAAAAGCCTTCGTCGTGCCATAATTCAAAGGGGCATTTTCCCCTGACATCAACAGACCAGATCGCGTCCCCTATCACATCATCTTCAACGGACCTACTGGGCCTCCACGGCAGTGATCCCCAGAGGACCAGCGAAGCGTCTTGTACTCAAGAGTTGAGAAGCCCGCGATAAAGTAACGCTCCGCTGGTTTTCTAGAAGCCACTGCCGAAAAGGCTGATCATTGTCTCTCCTTGCCCTTCGTAGATCCATTCCTCAAAACCCAATGAAACAGCATCTCACTCACCACACCGAGACCAGCGCAGACGAAACTCCGTCGTCTACTCTGCTCTCTAAAACAATCCTCTGGCCACGCTACAACACGGAGCCTTTCCTTTCCTCAGTAACCTTTCCTACACCGTGCAAATGTCTCTCCTTGTCTGTATGTATGTCTCCCTTATCGTGTTATCCGAAATCGAGTGTACGGCGACGCGTCTCGCACCAAAAAAATAAATTATTAAATAAAGAAGTGTATCGTGTTGATTAAAGGAGTGTCATAGCGCGAAGAGAAGGAAGTCAAGCAAGTAATGGACAAGAATGAAGACAGACGGGCGACAGATCAGGTTAGGCTATGAGAGAGGCGCCATAGACTATGATGTACTGTCTGCGAGGAGGAGGCAGATGGTGATGGTGGTGAGGTTGGTGGTGGTGTTGTTGTCGTCGGGTTGAAAGGGGATGGGAGTTTATTCGAGGGTTTAGTTAGTCGTGGCCGTGTTGAGAGGGTGGATGCAGGGTTGGGCGTGTTCTTCCGTTCTGCCACGCTTCCTTCCCTTTGCTGTGCTTCCGCTTCCGCTTCCACGCAGCAAAGCCAAAAAAAAAAAACGTTGCGCGACCCCTGGCGGGATTGGCCGAGGAGATTGGCCCGTGATTGGGTGTGGGGATAAAGTCTTGCACTACTACCCTAAGTGGTTAGAGGGCCTTCTTCTCCTGAATAATTAATTTTAATAGTTGGGATGAAGCGAATAATGATTGAGTGGAGTTGGGATTGGACGAAGTCGAGTTTCTAGAAAGGGGGATTTGGAAAGGGATATCTAAAAATATGTTGAGCCTTACATCACATGGAAGTACGACGAGAGGCTGTAAGACAGTGGCTTCAGTTTGTAGAACGTGTCAAAATGGACGACTACCTAGTTATGGAATGTTGAAGCGTTGTACCAAAATAGTTAGGGGTTCTACGCGAGGCTGTAGCTTGGCTGGGCGGTCTTAAATGGAAAAACTTTCAGAGGAACGCCATGATCTCAGAATTGACGTCAAAATAGCAGACGTCTCATAGCTCAACTCCGCAAGAAGCACAGATTGAAATAGTCTCCTCGCTGCGATCGTGTCTGGATTGATAGACTGACATATTGTCAAAAGTCGCTTATTGACTCCACCACTCAGAAAGCGGTTAAATCTCGTTATGTATGCGATTCAAGTGTAGCGAAGCCAATTAAGCAAGGGAGGTAGTTTTGTCGCTAATAACAGTCAAAAACGGTTTGATATGTGAGCTGAACTCTTGAGAAGGAAGGGCGACGAGGCTGAACTATGGCAGATTGGCTAATAACGGAGGTATGGGGAATATTGAGTTGTGAACTTGTGATTCAAAATAACTAAGCTTAGAGCATGCTCATCCAGATAATGCGGGAGAACTCGTACAAACGCCAAATATACATACAAATACATGGTTCTCCATGATTAGCAGTACCCACCATCCATGCATGCACGTCTTATCATCTCCTATTCCTTGAATTCGGCTCCTGGCCCCTCCTCATCCCCCTACGTCCACTTCTTCAACACCACTTTCACTTTGAACCATCTACTCCACAGCCTCGGCACGCATCTTCGGCGCATACATCCTAAACTGCACGAAAATAATTGCGTCCTCCGCCATCGTGCCCAAACTCCCAATCAACCAGGGGAGGTTGGTCCAGAGATACTCCTTCTCGAGAGAGTGGGCGAGGATGCCGGCGCCGTAGGTGAGGTTGCCCATTAGCGAGAGCATGAAGAAGAGGAGGGCGAGGCCTTCGCAGGACTTTTCTTGGTGGTTCTTGATGATTTGCGGGATGCGCGCTCTGGTTAGGAGTGTTAATTCATGGATAACAATCGATGTTGGACTTGGTAAGACGGAAAATTGGGGGGTTTCGAGAGAGGGAAAGAGAACGGACTAACCCAAGATAGCAAACCGCGCTGATGTATCCCAAGATCTTCGCACCCATAGCAGTAGCTTGCGGACCAACCATGTCTCCATCCTCAGGCTGAGGAATCCAGACACCAGATTGCCACGCGATAGCCCAGCCCGCTGTCCCAACCACAACGACACCAAGAATACTCAAGGTATTCTTCAACCACGGCTTTCCATCGATATCGTCCTCCTCCAGGATCTTAGCAAGTGAGTTTCCACCAGCACTGATAGCTGAAGAGCGGCGTCTGTGCGACCCTGGGAGGCCGATCGTGTCACTGCTTCGGCGATGGGAGAGAAGCGGCTCGTTCTCTGTTGCGGCTGAGGCGACTGATTGCTGGCGCGTGGTTTTGGCATTCACGTGGTTGTAATAAAGACATTGCGTGATGAGAACGACGTCGGCGATGCAGAAGTATATGGCGAGAGCGATGACAGTTGGGACTAGATCGGCCCATAGAGCACCTGTTGGGATGATCAGCAAGGGCACGTGACCGGTCGAAGGTGAGGGGAAGAAGACGAAATGAGAAGGCCAACGAGGAATGTACGACGTCCAAGTTGCTACGAACTCGATGCAAGTGTAGACAAACATACCGGACAGGTTGGTGATGTCACCAATGAGCCAGACACCGAGGAAAGCCAGTGAGATGCCCTCTGCACTTCCAGTCTTATAGTTCAGATATAACTGAGGGACCTGGACAACAGTCAACACAATTCCATCCAGACAGAAGTATATCCTCAAAGCCACATCCTCCACATGCCTCAGCGAAACTCACCAGGAGAAAGATCCATGTCGCCAAACTGATGCTTCCAAAGATACCAGATAAGGCTTCATGTACCGTCAATGGATCCGATAAGGTCTTGTGACCCAACAACCACAAAGCGGACATCGTGAAGCTTCTCAATGTCGAGTATATAGGAGGAGGGAAGAGATGAGGTTGAGGTGTGAAGTGGTGAGAAGTGGTGAGAAGTGGTCCTGTGAGGCGGTGTCTTATATTCACGGTGGATGTGATAGGTTGAAGGGTGGTGGGTGGATGAAGACCCTGTCAGTGCAGTGCAGCTTTTTGCTCGCGTGCAGAATTTTGAACGAGAAGGGTGGAAGCGAAGTATGCCATCTGATGCAGGGGCGACAAGCGGCAAAGATAAGAGATTAGGTTCTAGGCTAGACCAAATGAGGGATGAGCAAGCGGCTGGCGCAAGAGCCGCTTTGATAAGGTTCCATGACGCATTAAGTTTGACAACAGTCTGGAGGTAGTGAGGGGATGGGTTCATGACTACAGATGATAGAAGGAATACCGGATGAAGATATACTTCGCATCATGAACTGAACGACTTTTCCATTTCTCTATCGGCAGGACCTTTCCATTCTCTGAAGCTCTCCACTCGCGCCCTGCCTCCGTCGACTTTTCCGTTCTCTTAGTCAACCATGTTATCAGCAAAATACCACATTCTGCTCCTAGGAGGTACCGGAATATGCGGCACGATCTTCCTGCGCGCAGCTCTAGAGGCTGGCCACACATTGACCCTCTACGTCCGGACACCATCCAAGATCTCCGAAGACATAGCCTCGAATCCGAACATCCACATCATACAAGGCGAGTTTGGAGATGAGGAGTCATTGAAGAAGGCTGCTGCATGCGGAGCTACAGTATTTGTCTCGTTGGCTGGTCCAACACTTGGTGAGAAAAAGGGGATGGTACGTTCTCTATCTACTGTGTTCATATAAAGACAAAGGACACTGACAACCTTCAGCCAATAACCCACGCCCTCCAAACCCTCTACCCCCACCTCCTCGCCAACTCCTACACACGAATCCTCACCCTCTCCACCGCCTCCTACTCCGCACCCGAAGATACAAGATCCGTCAAATGGTGGGTAGCCATCAACATGTACGTGCGAGTAATCGGAGGTGACGCCTACAATGAAGTACGGGGCATGGCACAAGCTACAGTTGATCTGGGCGAGAAAATAAAATGGACAGTTTTCAGAGTGCCGTTGTTGTCGGGAAAGGCACTAGGAGACAGTGAGGGTGAGGTGGAAGCTTGTTATGTGGGTGACAAGAAGGGAAGAGATGGGTTGTGGTTGGATAGGGGGAGGTTGGCGAGATGGATATTGGGGGAGTTGGATGAGGGGAAGTGGATTGGTACGTGTCCGTTGGTGTCGAACGCTTGAGATTGTGGATGGAGGTGAATTGATGCCCATGAAATGGAGAGCTTGTGCGCCATTATGAATGTGCTGTGGCAACGACACGTCATCCACAAGTGTGTGCTGAAAGTTTTTCCTGATCTTCTTGTCGAGTGGCGGAAGGACACATACAATGGCTCAATCGACCCAATCTCGTCAGGCACAGCGAAAGTTCTCGTATCTATGGTCTTCAGAATCCGGTGGACGGGATTGCGATAGCGCAAGGTGCGCAACTATGCTTGCGATATATGCAAGAAGTCCGCACCGCTCTTCCCAGATTCAAGAATTTTCGACACGGAATACATGCAAAATCAAACGGTGGGAAACAAGTTCAGCTTTTTCAATTTGCTGTCTGATTACCAAGACAGCGGACTAGACACGAGTTTGTCGCTGTCCCAACCTCGGAACCAGCAAGGAAGGTTCGAGTCATACTGGGCATTTTCATCTCGACCGTGGAAGCCGCAAATTAATTATGCTTGTTTTAAAGTCGATGTTTCGAGTTGGGAGATTCGCCGGTCAAGTCTCCGGCTTGGTACACTTGGCGATCCCGGTGCCGAAGAGTTGGGAACTCCACGGATCATGAAACATTTTCCTGAATAGCTTCAGAATGACAGAAACAAATGGAGTACAAAATTTTTGCTTTATTAATTGATAGCTCATTGTTCAGTATTGAAAGGCGGGACGTATGAGGGCAGCTCTAAGTCGTTTGGTTCGTGGAATCCCTTCAATTCTGCAGGGTTCTGCCTCAGGGGTACAAGATGCCAAGCGACCACGTCTTCCCCTCTCCCCCGGTGAAATATTAAGCCATCCACATTCGATCTCTGAAGCTTCACTCGAATATAGTACATGTGGATTGATGGATAAATTACTACCTCCTGGGTATTTCCCTAGCAGAGTCAAGTCTGCGCACTATATTGAGAAGTACTTCCAGTTGACATTCAAAATGGTTTCTCCAACACTCTTCTCAATCTATCGTTCATTTCTCTTCTTTAGTTCTCACAGTCGTGTGCATTTTCAGCATGTTATCCAATCTTTTCCTCGTGCTGATCTCCGCCAATGCGGCTTTCAGCGCCACTCTTTACGTTTCGCCATCCGGCTCAGATACCGCAGCCGGAACACTCGCTGCTCCTTACAAGTCTATTCAAGTCGCAGTGAACAAAGCTGTCGCTGGTGACACTATTTACTTGCGCGCTGGAACATACTCGCTTACAACCAACATCCAGATCAAATCCAAGAGTGGAACTGCCTCAGCTCCGATTACACTCTCGTCGTACTCGGGCGAAAAGGTAGTCATTGATGGAGAAGGTCTTCCTTATACACCTGCTGCTCTGGACGCGAGTCTTCCGGCCGCCAGCCGAGGTATCTTGCACATTGAGAAAGCGAACTACTGGAAGTTCTATGGATTGGAGTAAGTCACTTGCATTGGATGCATATCCAGTTGTTGACATCTACGCAGGCTGAAAAATGGCCCATACGGGGTGTACGCCGTGGACAGCTCTAACAACTACTACGAGCGTCTCATCACCCGGGACAACTACGAGACTGGCTTCCAGATGCAAGGAGCTTCTGCCAAGAACACCATCCTTTACCTTGATTCTTACGGAAACCGTGATCCGCGCAAAAACGGCGAGAGTGCGGACGGATTTGCTTGCAAGGAGGGAAGTGGAGAGGGCAACCTCTTGAAAGGAGCAAGACTTTGGAATAATGTCGATGATGGTCTTGACTTGTGGGAGTTCAAGTCTGCTGTTACTATTGAGGACACCATCTCATGGGGTAACGGCGTCAACCGGTAAGCTCCTCTACTCTTACTTGAATCCTTTGAATATGAAATCTGACATCCACCAGCTGGGGATTCTCCGACTTCCAGGGCGACGGAAACGGCTTCAAGCTCGGCGGCGGAGACGCCGCAGACAAAGGCCCAGCCAACCACGTCATCACCAACTGCATCGCCTTCCAAAACGCCGCCAAAGGCTTCACCGACAACAGCCAAACCGGCAACTTCGTCTTCACGCGCAACACAGCCTGGAAGAATGGCGACACTGGCTTTAAGTCTTCCACTGCGGCGTCGACTTTCAAGTCCAACATCGCTGTCAATAACGGAAATAGCCAGGTTAGTCTTAGCGGGAAGTATACTCAGACTGGGAATAGCTGGCAGAGTGGAACGTGGAATGATGCTAGTTTCAAGAGCACTAGTTCTGCGGCTGTTACGGGTGCGAGGGCGAGTAATGGGAAGGTTGTGGGGAGTGACTTTTTGATCCCCACCAGTGGGGCTGCGATTGGAGCGACGACTTACTGGTAATTGGGAAAGCTGATGGCTGGGGAAGGAGTTGTTGAGAGATTCTTGTACATGATTTTGTTTCGTATATACATTTGTATTTGAACAGCGAGCAGAGTTGTCGTCACCTTCTTCTGTTTCTCAAGTGCAGTGCAAAGGCCTTAGCCGAAGTTGGGATCAAAAGGGCTTGACCAAGATTTTGCCCAGGTCATCATACTGCAGTTCTTGCGTTTTACTCTTCTGTTATTGTAGGTAGAGGGGGGATTACAAGGCTATATTTAAGAACGACTTATTACCTTCCTTTGAGGACCTAAATGTGATTGATGATCAAAAGTCGCCATTCACTAAGCACCATTCACACAGCGGGACAAAGTAATAGCAAGTCACACATATTCATTAATCTCATCAAGAAACAACCGGGTATCCAGCACCACCACAAACCATTCTGACCTTCTCTGACTCACTAACCTCATCCTCGCAGTGCTAATCATCACAAAAGACAGCAGACATGAATCTATCCCAAGAAAACCGTGACAACAACAAATGACCCCAATGTAAAAGCTCCAACAAGCAGAAGCGACGCAACAAGCGAGAGTATGATCGCGTTGAATGCTCCTCGACGTCCTTCACGCATCTTCTCGCTCTCTACCTCGGGTGCGTCCTTGATCATGAAGGTGCCGTAGGCCCATGTCTTTGGAGAGGTGGTGGTGGTAGCGGCTTTCTCAACATCGTGGTGGGATTCAGTCTGTAGATTTTGTTAGTTGTGAAGCGTAAGGGTATAAATTGAGAAGGGAGGAACTAGTAGAAGCTCTGGGGGGGCGCTTACTGATGAAGGAGCAGCGATACTAGTATAGCCTTCTTTAGAGTCCGAGAATGCCATAGTTTTGCGTTGCGTATTGGTTTATTTCTCTCTCAGGGAATTTGAAGACCAACTTTGGATATTTCAACGATGGAGTTGACTGGATAACTGAAAATTGTTTTGCTATCAAATCTTGGAATGGTTCTGATATGTATCTCATGTCCTGTCATATCGAAAGATAAAGACTGAGGTCGTGTGAGCCTTCATAGATAAGGAAGTTTCGCATGTGAGCATGTCGCGATAGGAGTGGTGTGGAGGCATGTGGGTTGTTTGAGTGAGATGGCTTGCATATGCATGAACAGGGGTAGGTGATGGGCCTGGTGATATCAACACAAGAGATGTCACATGATTCCTGGGAACTCTTTGCGTTTGCAGCAAACAGGCTGGCATGGATGACGAAACTTTGGGAGAGAAAAACTGGGTCTGAGATGAAGTGCAGACAACTTATTATGGTCACTTTAATTGAGCTGCAGGCCGGTCGCGAAAAATGAGGTTGGTAATTGTAAACGCATCCAAATCTGTGGCACGACCTAGACGACGATTATTGCTAGAAAACAAAGATTAAGGAGCGACAGACAGTAAGAAGAAGTTATAATACCACCTACTGCTTACTTACTGACAAATAAATAGGGCAGCGGTCTTCTGAACTGACTCTAGTACTAATCTTTAGATACTGGTTGGGTCAGGAATGTGCTGTTAGGATAGCGTTTGGAAAGTACTGGTTACCCTGTGGTCGCAGTAATGTTATACCCTATCTTGGAAACAACTGACAGCTCCTTCTTTCAATGACCTGATCCTTGTTGCCGGCCGATGTTTTGATGGCATCTTTAGGGTAGATGCAGCAAGGACTTCACTATAGATCGCCGCTTCACGTAATTCAATACTGTGTTCAGTCCACAGTATTACATTGCCCAAGAACATAGCTCTTCTAAACACTTTTCAAAGCACATAGCAATAGCAAACCAGCGCAGCAAACCAGCGCAGACTTCTACCATCAAGTATCTCTTCGCAGGTCCTGCTAGTCGTAGATTTGTCCATGTCAAACAAGTACGAGTTCTAGCCAATTCATGCACTTAGACGCTCGCCAGTAGCAGGAGTATTATTTTTTACAAGTATTCAGGCTGTTATAGAGAGATTGCGACGTTGGGGTAGACATTTTACTAGCACGGGCTAGGGGGAGTGGGAGTGGAAGCGGGAGTCTGAATAACCTTAAATAGCTAGCGCCAAATTTAGCTACCGATGTCGTTCCTTGCAAGGTTTGTCGTCTTCTCCTTTGTCATCTTTTCCTTTGTCATCTTCTCCTTTGTCTTCTTCTCCTTTGTCATCTTCTCCTTTGTCTTCGTCTTTTACTCTGTTTATCAATATCTATATCACCACTATAAGAAGCAGGACCTTCAACATGCTCATAAAGTCGTCTTACCGGAATATCTGATGCTGGACTGCCCTACAATCCTTCATCAGCCATCTACACAAGGCTATTGTTTAACCAGGCCATGGTAGAAGCTTTAGCCAAGGAACAAGGTTTGTATAAAGATAATTTATGTCCGTTCCTTTTCTATTCGTTTACTATTCTATGGTGTTTCTATTCCAAAATGGAGCGCCGTCCATTGTTTCTATCATTGGATATCTCAATTCATTTCACAAACATAAAACGCCACATCACCACCACCTATTAACACTAAACCCCACCACGACTACGATTACAACTTCTCCATGTGAGAAGTACCCGTCTTCTCACTGATGGATCCAGACTCAATATCCTTGGTTGGCTCCTCAATTCCGACCTTAACCTTCTCAGTCCACCCATCAAGAGTCTTCCTCTTGAAGATGTTGAGGTAGATAGGGAAGGTGATAGCGATAGCAAAGCCAATCAACGGGATGAAGAACGCCTTCTGGGTATTTCCACCGAGAGCATCGGCAACAGCACCGAGAACTGGTGGAAACAACGCGCCGCCGGAAACCGAAGCTACGATAAACGAAGCACCACGTTTGCTGTGTCGTCCGAGACCACGGAGGGAGAGGGTGAATATCAGAGGGAAGACGCATGACTCAAAGAACAGCACTAGGAAGATAGCTGCGACACCGCCGTTGCCCTTTAAGCCGATAACAAGACAAGCGAAGACGACGACACCAGTTAAGAAACCCATGAGCACGAGGCGGGGCTTGACGAATTTGAGCATACCACTTGCGATGAAACGCCCAACAGCGAAACAACCCTGCGCACCAGCGAGGAGGTTTGCGCCAGTTGCGTGCGTGGTGCCAGGACGAACCCAAGATACGTAATTGATAAAGTATCCAGCATACGCAACTTGAGCGCCCACATAACACCACTGTGCCAGACATCCGAAGAAAAGGGTATACTGCTGTCTGAGCGGCTTATCCTCAAAATCGGTATCTTGGGCAGAGAGTGCGGCTTGTTCAGCCATGTCGGCATCGGTGACTTCAGGGAGGTGGACGAAGAAGAAGACGATTGCGAGAAGGAAGACGAAGATGGCGATGCCGAGGTACACCCATTGGACGGAGGTCAGGGAAGTGTCGTCAACTTTCTTGAAGATGACTTGCGAGGCGAGGACGGGAGCGACGACGGTTCCGACTGCTTGGAAGGATTGTGCCAAAGTGAGACGAAGCTCGGAGTACTTTGGAGGACCGCAGGTGGCGATGAAAGGATTGGCTGCTGTTTCGAGTGTGGAAAGTCCGCTGCCGACGATGAACATGCTCAGGCAGAATCCAACGAAGCTACAAATCTGGTCAGCAAAGTGTCTTTGGTGCCGAAGGATATTAGAGCTTACGATCGCTTGACACCGGAAGGCCAGAACATGAGCGCACCCACGCCATAAATGCAGAGACCGGTGATAAAAGCCCATCTGTAACCAAACTTACGAACGACCCAGCCGGAGTATGTGAGAGGGCCGATAAAGTATGCACTAGAAGCAGTGTTAGTACAAATATATATGGGCTAGCTTTTGCGAGCTGGGGAACGACGAACCCAAAGTATGCAGCCTGCAGACCACCAGATTGACCTTGAGAGATGTTCAAAGCAGTCTGGAAGTGGGCATTGAGAACATCCAGAAGACCATATGCGAAACCCCACATGAAGAAGAGGATTGTGACAAGGGCAACAGGAACGATGGATTCGCGAGTGGTAATGTGTCCAGCACCAGTAACAGCATGGTCATCGATGGCGACCTTGCTCTTCTTGCGGCCATCAACGCCCGCCGAAACAGTTGAGGTTGTCCTTACAACTTCCTCCATTGTGGAGTAGTTTGACGGAGATGTATGTTGGTTGAGGTCGGAGCTGTTGTTGACGGAAGAGGGCCGAAAGAACGAGGAGTGAGCTGCTGATGAAAACAATAATTCTCATGAGCAGGAGGAGAGATATATACCCCATCATAGACGTTGTTTCATTCCCCCATGCCCCGCCCTCCGCATGAAGATTTCTGGATAAATCACGGTAAGTATCGGGCTCCATATCATGGCCTCATCTGCAGCTCGAAAGCGAGACCTGGTTGGCTCATCCAGACTTCATATCCACAATTCAGTCCTCACTGAGAAGACAAACCGCCTGGATGGGAAAGGTCGGCCTTTGCCCATGCCTGTACTTTTCTCCTCTGGAGATGCCAAGGCGAATCGTCTACCCCGGCACTCCCTCGATGTGGAGAAGCCTTCACACGCCGGCGACTTTGCCATCCAGCCTCTCCGTCTCAATAGGATCTAGTGCCACGGCATCGAAGGCACGAAGAACGCCCCAAGAAATCGACGTCAAGGGCTGCGTGTCCTGGGCATTGCGTCAATTGGCACGGTTCGGCCTTATTATTCGCATGGAGCCAATGATGCAGCACTCGCCCTGCTGGACAGCCAACGATGAGGCGACTCCAAGACAAGCAGCCAAGTCACGCAGCAGCACTTCCAAGGAAAAGATTCAGCGAGCGAAGTGCCAGGCCCGCTCTCGTGCGTCTCTTTGTCCCTGTGAGACCAACACAAGCAATCTGGATGCTTCCCGCTGAGAGGAGAGACGTGAAAAGTGGATGAGGTGCAGCTGCTGAGTGGGTTTCTGGTGATGGGAAATTCTACGCTTGCAGGCTTGTCTCCAGCCGGGGACTCCATGAGGATCCGCTATTCAGCGAGTCAGCCCCCGCGGGAACCCCCTTGATTCCAGGGCTCCACCATTTCCCCGATCACGGTTCACTTCTCCATCTCTCATCCCAGCAGAAACACAAGCAATCATAGAATCCGTTGATCACGCCGCGGTCTCGCTGTTCTCTCCGAGAAAATCGTTGGGCGCTTGGATTCGAAAGTTGGATGATCAACGGACGCCACGAAATCTGACATGCCACCACTAAATCCAACACTAACATCGCATTTGCTGAAGCCTGAAGCCAGCCTCAAGCCAACCGCCGAGCCTCTTTTTAGTGCCCAGACTGACTGATTAGTTGCATCAGCTCCAGCATCTCTCATCGTAACCGCCCTGAACAAGAATCCCCCAACCCATTTTTTGTTGTATTGTTCGTGACAGCAGTTCTGCGCGTTTCCCCACAGGTTTCGCGTCTGTGGAGAAGCTTTCTCTTGTCTGGGCAAGTGTTTCGGCCCTACTCTGAACCTAGCAATGTACCACAGTGTACCAACAACATTGTCTACCTCAGCTTAGTATCCCAGTCATTATCAATGCCTGCATTCAGAACTATTCACGTCCAGTTACAGCGACCTTGAGTCGAAACCACTCCGCCGTACCTTTCATCATAATACCTGAAAATCTCATCCAATCAAATGATCTCCTGACCTCTTGAGGGCATAGGTATTTTTATTCAACGCATCTCGATTTCATTTTTCGACGGTTGCAACCTGCGAATATATCTTCATTACCGAAGCATCAGTATAATCAATCGATAAAATCTCATCTGCAACAACCGATTTGGAAGTTTACAAAGGCAGTAGCTTAGCAGGCCATCTGAAGTTCTTCGGCATGATGACTGTTTTCACCGAGCCGATGCATCGTCTAGAGTATCTGTTCTTTGCAGCAGCTGGCGGCCTTTTCATAGAAGAGGATTGGACCACCGGATAAGATGGTTCTAAAGGAGCAGGCACGAGGGATGGCTCCTGGAGTCTTGGCTGAGAGTTCAACGGCAGAGCTGTATAACAGGTCGTCTGATGGTGGGTGTTGAATATAACAAAGGTCATGTGCAAGCTGAGACTAGCCTCTGCACTTATGTATATATAAAGGGCTACCCCCCGACTTCATTCTGCAAGGCATGAATCATTCTTTACCACTATTCAAGGTTCACTCCCATATACCGTTCAACAGTGGGAACGGGGGTGCACATCCGTGATGGCCGCGTGGAACGAAACGGCGATGACGAAACTTACGGTAGGCAAAGAGAGGTGGTGCAGCTGGGTCCCCAAAAAGAGAATCGCACCTGGAACACTGAGTTGGTGGCAGCCCATTGGAGAGTGAATGTTGCTCATGAGACCTGCGGCACAGCTTGGGCAAAAATAGACCACTCCTGAATGTACTGTCAGCTAGCCTTGACATCTGCAATCCATGCAAAAACCCCCTCAACTTCCGGCCATTGCCGCCGCATTACCAGGAATTTCTTTTCTCCTCATATAGGGAATGTAATATCGGTCGCAACTCTTCCTCTGCTCAGCTACCCTCAGTATCCAAGAGTTCGAGGATAGAAGGCCCAAGCATCATAACATGTAGGCACCTCCACAAATCGCGGTATATACTCTGTCTCCCATTCTCCGCCTGGGTCAGCAGTATATACTGCTTTACAATATTCCCAGTAGTCTGGATACCACCCAGATTGGTGCCAATCCACTAAAGCAAGAATGCGACAGGGACCATCGGCGGAAACCATGATATTTCTCGGATGAAGGTCACTATGAGTAAAGGTGATCAAAGAGTCGTCAGGGAGTAAAACACGGCATGGATCTGGTATGAGTGAAGGATCCGGCCAATGGGTTGCTTTCCCTCGCTTGGTCAAGTAGGAGAGCCAGTCATGGAATTCTTTGACTGAGGAGAAAGGCCCGGCTGGCGGCTTCGTGCTGTTTGTAAAAACGATATCAAGCAGAGGTTGACGATTGATATGTCCTACGACGAATTCAGTAGCGTGTTCCGTCGATATTCTGAAGGGAAAAGAATACTCACCGAGAAAGTAATAATTTGGATCCTGTCGCAAAGTACGTAGCTCCACCAACATAGCTCGAAGCTGCTCACAAACATTCAATCTCTCCTGCCTCGGAAGGGATTCCCATCTGTCTTCTAGCGTAATGCCTTGAATGAGCTCCATGTAAATAAAGACTTCGCCCGACTCTTCACACCAACCGTATACTTCAGGAACAGACACTTGATGATGATGGAAGTGCTGCCGAATGGCCCAGAGACATTGCCCTTCCGCGATAGTGATCTCTCGTCCGAATTTCACGATGAGGCCCAATGCTTCGAATTTCGCGGTTTCTGACGCACCTGAAGACAAAGGGTCCCGAAGCCTGCGAACCTCGGCAGGCGAAGGCAGGGAACAGCCAGGTCCATTCCGAGAGAAGTATGCTGATTCCTCAAACACATACGATGAGCTGCTGGGGAGCGTGTTGAGATAGATTTCACGTTCGATAGTATCGTCTGTGTCCATTGTGTTTTTATGGTTTTGGGATGATATTATCAGCTGAAAATTGGGCAGGTGGGGTTTGTTGGATCTGTGAGGTGGGACTTGCGGCGACGTAAAGGGATGCCTAGGATCCACGTGATACTCTATATTGAGAACATTTCTCGTTTCACCAAGACGAAAAACAGCAGCAGCAGGCTGGACATCGAGTGAGTATGGAAGACTTGGCGCCTGTCATCAAATTTTGTATTGTAAAGCAGAATGCTTTGATAAGACGACTCCACCACTATCTGGTAAAGAAGTCTTTGTCTTCCCAGAATAGTATGCCAGTATTGCCAAGAATATATCACCAACCCACGGGGACTTCATCAACCTCTCCTTTCAAGATCGAAGATTTGTTAGAGGTCTTGAAATTGATAAATTTGGTTACAGGCCGGGATACTTTATGCCGGGCGTGGGAAGCTCTAGACGTCATAAAAATAGGCTGGAATGCTATCTCCCAGAAGAAAAGGGACAAAGAAATATAAAAATCTGCTAAGCAAAACTTCATGCCCAAAACCCCTTTCTATTGTTAGCTATGCGAAACGATTTATGGTCTTGATTGGGCAAAAAAATGCAGAGAAGTACGATCAAGGCTCCGGTTTATTCAGTACCCAGGCGTTGATGAAAATAATCGTTTATCTTGCGAGTATTGACAAAGAGGGTCGAAGAAACAATGGCAGGTTTATTTGAGTTGCAAGGCCATCCCATTTGGCTTTGTGCTATGTCACGACAGGCATACTGAAATAATTGCTTATCAAACTTATCAAAGTAAGAAATGTCGCTACCGTCGATTTTTATGGATGCAGTGAACATGAAGCCTAAGTCATGTTATTTCGCAAATACACTTACCCATTCGTTCCCAGAATAGCGTGAAAGGTGCAGGCTGTAATAAAAGTGAAAGGTGTCTTAATTTCACTTTTATCACATCGCGGTACTTGTACTGATCTTCAGCTCTGAACAGAAAAGCAGACTTTTATCTCAAGACGCCGCCAGCCTACGAACACCTCTAGAATGCCGGCAAACATCATGCTCTCGTCCAACAGCATGGATCGTAAGATTGCGCCGTCTAAATCTCAAAACTTTCATCCTCCACAAAACCTCACACAACCCTCACAGCTCTTTACCTCAGCTGAACCCGTTCATGATGTAGTCAGTTCATCTTCAACAGCAATCATGGAATGCCTCGATACAACCGCGGAATTTACAACTGATATCAAGTCAAATACGGTGATTCCTATGCCATTCACTGAGGGTCAGCGCGTCAAGGAGCTCTTTCAACTTCTTCCGCCTCTCCATATTCCGGAGAAGAATCCTACAAAGTCATTTACACTCTTTCTTAAGCTACCGCCCGAACTGAGAACATTTATATGGAAGATTTGTGCTTCTCAACCACGAAATTTCTTCCTCCTCAGTTGGCGGGACGAAGGCCACGCCACTGCAAGAGTCCAGAACAGAGATGATCAACCGGTCATATTGCAAGTATGTCGCGAATCAAGAGCTGAGGGCTTCCGGCTCTACCATAAATGTCAAGAGCACGAAGCTATTCCACCAGATCCTCCAGAAACGAAAAAGATGGAGTCCCGTATCATGGTCCGACAGACGCTATATGTTAACTTCAAAGTGGACACTTTTCATATAATACCAACATACCATTACCCGTTCGGTGTGAAGCATTTCAAACTTCCACCGGGTGGAGAGACATTGATTGACCATGTTGAGATGAAGTTCATCAAAAAACTTTTCATGTCGCCACCCGACACTTGGAACATTGAGCCGATCAAATATATCCAAGGATTGAAGAGCCTTAAATCGGTCACGGCAACGCTCATCCACTCAGTCCTTCCGGGGACGGCTTCATTTATGGACAAAAATGTTGAAGCCTGGGAGTGGGAGAAGGAAATTTTTGAGGAAGTTCACAAAAAGGAACTGAGCAAGTTTCCAAGGGGTTTGATAAGATATGAACGAGTTGAGGGTATTTCACGGAGGAGGATCCAGGTTCTCGGGGATGAGATCGCTGAATGGGAACTGTCGAAGAAGGGTATCAGTGAGGTTAAAGTACTTGGCACGATTTGAAGAATAATATCATAGAAGGATCTCTATTTGTTAGGGGTGTGGGGCGCTATGAGGAGAGATGCTGCTTATTCCAGGAGACATCACTGCGTTTGGTACCAAAGCGCCGAGCTTTAAGGCATATCAATGCCGAGCACGTTCTTCAACATAGTGGAAATCCCCACCAATCTTGTCAGAATACGACATTCCAATGTCGTCAAATGCTTTCTCCACGTTTGCTTGTTTAACTAGATGTGCGACGAATTAATACTAGCTCTGTTGCCCTGAATGCCAGATGCTGACTTGATGGTTGAACATTGCTTGCTGAATGACCCCTTCGCCTCCAGTTAATTCAACCAAGTATCCCAAGTTGATTTTCAAAACCGCTGAGAGTGATATTTGGCATCCCAGAATACATTCTGTCCCACGCCAACGCTTTTCACCAATGTCCACTGCCTAAATTCCATGTGTTTTCAGATCAACACCAAACATCTCGAGGTCGCGAATATCGAAGGGGTAGGCAACTTGTCCTGGCTCCAGTATTCTTGGATGATCGAAGACCAAGGATCGAGATCAATATCTTCCAACAGTCTCCAATTGTAGACCTGTTCAATATTGGTCGCCTTCCATTGGTGGAATTTCTGGTCCACTGAAAACTTGAACACCTTCTGCCGAGTAGCAGCCCGGAGTGCCCCTTCAACCGATTCTTGACTTTCCAAATAGTTCCAATTCGTAACCACAAACTCCAATGTCTTAATGTTTCCTAGCTTGACGAAGTGGTGTACTGTATCCATTAGGTCTGATCGCACCGGTATTGCGATGTCGATTGTCAGCTTGGTAAGACGCTGTAGAATTTCGTTCCGAAAATTGAAGGATGTTTGCGTTGGAATCCTAGATGGCAGACCTGGCGGATGCTGACCAGGAAGAGCTAAGTGGAACTCATCGACCTCAAAGTTGACGTAGACAGCGTTCGGCGGGTACCGTTTAGTCATCAACCCGATGCCAGACATCCCAAATGTGGACTTCCAGGGACGTCGCCTTTCGTATACCCGCTCATAATATCTTTTTCCTTCTTCGCGTGCCTCTTTCGACGTATGTACTATCGCGGGATGACGACTTTGCTTTTCGATGGTGAGGGTACTGAGGGAGGGATCCAGCTTGGCGTGCGAGCGGTAAATTACTCTGACTATCCTTTTCTCGAAAGCAGCATATCTCCACTTTGTAGTCAAACATCAGTATATACGGGAAACATGCTGTTCGAGAGAAGATCGAGACTCACAATACGATTTCGCAGCTCGCGGGGAAGATTTGGAAACTGCGGGAAACTCAACGCTCCGACTGTTGTGGTTTCAAGGGGAGGTAGGATAGAGAGCCGATCTCTCATTCGAGACATCTTGACTCAATGAGAGGTCGTTTCTTGTAGTGGTAAAGAGACGAAGAGGACGTGGCTGAGGGTGCGAAATTTCAAGCCAAGGTGAAGACGATGTAGGCCCGCGATTAAGCGAGGCTTTGCTTGGCATAAACATCACTATGCTGGTGAATATATGATTAGGAAATTACACTTACCAGGACTACTGGACTCGTAAATTCTTTATTAAGTTAAAACTGGACATCGAGAGTTGTGAATGACACTATTATTGCTCATACGAGGAGAACGCGCTAAGCCCAACACGCCACCTTTGTTTATTTTTAGCTCACAAACATGTGACTTCTGCTTTATGTAGGGAGGTCTTTCACCTCTATATTTCATTCTGATCTGCAACAACTTTTTCGACAGTGCTGTTTGATCAAAGAGATGGGCCCAATCATACCTAGATCATGCAAGGACACAGTTCTTTGCAAAATTTAATGATTGACCCTTGCATAAACGAGCAGAAGAAAAGACGATAATTTTGTCAATAACGCTTTGCATTTCATAGTTATACTCTCAAGATATTCCGCGAGAGAAAGAATTTAGTTTTATGGCTTAGTATTAGTATAATACGAAGTTTGGATAAGAGGTTATATACTTCTTCAGTTCACTTTACAACTGTTTAATGAAAGGCCAAAGCTGGTTCCCTGTCTCGGAGAGGACTTCAAGTGAGTACCCTAGCAGGCAGGTATGCAACACGCTAGCGAGAAAATGGTTGCCTCGCCTTGAGGTCTTTACAGCTTTTGAGAGAACAAAGAAGTCAAGAAGCTGATCCTCGAGACATCACCTCAACCCCCACCGTCAACGTCAAGATGTCGGGGCCGCAGATCTCTTCAGCAGAGCTTGACACGTCAGATATCGGTGGACTGCCGCTAGCTACACTAACCCTCTCAACAAACGGCCTGCAACACAACGCCATCATTTTGGAGGCGTCAAGGTCTCTAGCACAGCTCGAGACATCAACTCAAAATCAAATTCCACTGGTGAAGCTGGAATATACAATGCCTCTAGATGAAAGCGCTCACATTAACGGCAAGACAGACGCAGTCACGGTCTCTCTACCACAGTCGTTTTCAACCTCTCTCATGTCAGTCTACCAACCATATCGAGCAATCAACCTAGTCATCCCCTCAAGACTCTCCTCGCTCAACTATCCAAGTTAGATCTTAGCCTTAAACCACCCAAAGCCAAGTTCACCTTGTTCCCAGATCTGCCACTGGAGCTGCGACAGAAGATATGGGAATTTGTAGCAAACAACCCCCGATCTATCAGCCTTTGCTTCTCAATTGATGGACGAAGCTGCTCAAATGTGTCTCAAGGGCGAATCAAGCACTCTATTCCACTAGTCCTTCAGGTCTCTTCAGAGTCACGCGCTGAAGGTCTCAGATACTATACAGTTTGCTACGACAAACACGTCGGACATAAATTCTAAGAGTAATATTCTCAATCTCGTGGAATTCCTCATTGCTTGTAGCTTAGACGAGTTTCACGAAGCACGGACGGCACAGCCACCAACAGGAGCAGCATCAAACACCACTGCTGGGCCCACTGCGCCTCTCCAGCTGTCAGAAACATGGAGTTTAGAGGAAAGTACTCTTCACCAGGTCAAGTACGTGCTTATGCTCGCAACTTCGAAATGGCATTTGCTGGATCTTCCGACAGAAATCCATTTAAAGTCAATGAGGATACCCGACCTTCACAGGGTTCGGGAACTGTTTCGGCTCCTCCCCGGCATGACCAACCTGTGTGTGGCGACTGGGGATAATGTCTTCGATAAGGATCATATCGTAAACTTTCAAACAGCAGATGAAGGACACTTCTGGAGAGCACTTATTCTGAAAGAGCACGGGATAATGCTGAAGGAAGAGATTGAACGTCGCATTGTTCAGGATAGAAGTTTACCTCCATGCCTGAGAGCGGCAACTTTGATGTGCAAAGTGATGGCTGTAGATCGCATGAAAGACTGGAACAAAAAACGTCCATTGCTTCTTGCGGAGGATTTTGAGCCGGTGGGGCTGGTTGAGGGAGAGTACAAGGATAAGTCGCTGACTCGCCCGAGTCCGGTGTCGAAGCTTTCTTTACCAGTTGCAGGGTCTTGAGGTGTCTTTCATTAGGACTAGATGAACTTGACGACAATTTACAGATGATTGGACTTTATGCAGCAGATGCTGGAACGGTACTTGCTCAATGGTGGAGATTCAAGGGCTCGCTGCGCATGTAGATGAATTTTATGACGTCGACTCTTGGTATTGTAATAATTCTGGGCGATCTCGTACCAAGTAATAACATTAAGAAGGGTGTAACATTTCGCTAAACGTTACCATTCTACCCTCGATGATCTCAATCTATCCTTACAGGACTAGTGTTTCTGCAGTTGGAACTTATCTGACTGCCATTTCGATTTTCTGCTCGCTCGCCAAGATTCTTTCTTTTCCTCTCCACTCATTATCCAAACCACCGTTCTCCTTGCGTCTATTCTAGCACACTCTCAGTATCGCAACATTGATCGCGAAGGTTGAGGGCCACTTATGAACAGTTCCAGATCCAGCGTCCAGGATGATATCCAGAGTGGGTATGATCAAAATTTTCACTCCTCTCACTATCGGTGGTGCAAATTGTAGGTGAAGCTTTCTTTCTGCAGCAGCCAGTGTTATAAACGAATAGAGTAGAAGTTTGTCACACTGTTGTTACTTCCTACAAAGTAAAATTTAGAAGATAAAAAGACAACAAGTACAGGAATGACTCATTGGCACATAGGAAACATATGATAGGGACAACGAAACACAATGTTCCTCAATCTCTGCAACAGATTTAGAAGACTACTTATTTTCCATCTAGTACTTTAAATTTCATCTTGCCCTTGGCTTCTCGCTCATTTGCCCGTTTGTGTAAGGTCTTGTTCTTCGATTTCAAATCAAAATACCACCACTTCCCATCATTAAACACCAACCAACAGTAGCATTCCCAGGATTTATGCTTAGAGCATTCTTTTCCAAAAGAATTTACTCGAACCTGTCTAAATCCACCGCTCGAAACAAGGTCAAACACGATATTCTTTTTGGCTACCCTCCCTTCAAAGAACTCCACACAGTAGCATTGAGCGGTATCGTGAATCCGGCATTTATCACCCTTGAGGACTGCTTCGTCGTCGCCGTTGTACCAATATAGGTGCTCGCCAACGTAAGAGTTAGGGAACATCCACCGAGGCAGCTCCCTAACACACCATAATTTGAAGGCAACTTTATTCGCGGTCTTGTGATCTGGGGTTCGAGAATCAATGTATGCGTACCACTGCATTTGACACTCAGGTAAGCAGAACCAGAGATTTTTCTTTTGTTTGGGATTGGCGTCATTGCGCCAAATTTCCTCGGGTAACGATTCCTTGCTGGGTGGGCAGAGTTTTTCGTCGTGGCCGCGCAAGACCCCGGACTTTCGCTTGGAATACCTCGGTATTTCAAGAATTCTGTTCAGACGAACCGTCTTCTGGATTGCTTTATCTAGTAAAGAACATTTTGGAGGCCCCAAACGTCTTTGAGACTCTTGATGTGGCTGAGCTTCTCTCGGCTTGGCGGGAGCAGACTCAAAAATTTCGGTCTGGTAAGGCACGGTAACATATCCTTGTGGGAAATTGGCCTCAGGAAGCTTGATATGGGACCTGGATGTTGAGCTATAAGGTGGAGGTGATGGTGGTAGGACGAGTGAGTTCTGCGAATGATTGCAGCACTGGCAACGGTGTTCTTGGGTTATTTGATTTGCTGTGGAATCCATATTGTCGAGATTATGCTGTATGTCTTCAAGAACAGAGAAAGAAAGAAGCAAAGGGCTTTCGTGATGTAGTAAAGGTTGTGTGGAATTAGTACGAGACACTAAATCTTGCAACCGTGATGTTTGAATAGTGGTAGCGAGTCCCGCTTCCGAAGACAGCGGTGACCCAGTGACGATGCACCCCTCACTAGTGCAATACATCAGAAGCTGAAAATCTACAGATAGGTAGGTCACCAAGAACCGAGCCATCATAGTATTGAGAATATATCACTAAAAGAGAAATTGGGGTTCGAGCTCTTCGCCTCTAAGAAGTGTGTTTCTTGATTGGAACTTCCAAAGGCTATCCTTTTTCCAGACTTCAATATTAGTAGATTTCTTTGCGTCTTGCCCTCTATCGAGCGTCTGGTACACTTTTAATATTATCCGGTGTTTGCAACAGTGCACTTTGGGTATTACTAGCTTGGAACCATCGAAAGCTGCACCTCTCTGTCTCCCCATCTTTCTATCTCATACCCCTTTTACCCCCAAATGGCACATTTTGTTGATGCACTTGAACAGTGGAGTGACAGTGGAGTCTGAAATAAGCGAGTCTTGGCTAGTAAATGTAATAGCCAGCTTTTATACACTCCGAAGATGTGGTCCACTTCTAAGGCTTCTTTTAGTTACTCAGGCCCGCTCTGAAGTACGCTAAAAAAAATGTGCTATTTAGCGGTGGAAGGGATTCAAGGAATTATAAAACCAAGTAGAAGCTAGATACTCCGAAGAGACGGCAAATATGAAATAGTAACATATGCAATGGAAAAATCACATCTAGTCAGGAATGATACTCGAAACTATGGAGAGCCTATCTCGTACTTTTAATTTCTATCTTGGTACAAGCGGGAGCTTAATAGGAGCCAAACAAGTGAACTCAAATACCACGAGGGTCTTAGTCAAGACACGATGGCATACTTACTGTATCACAAACTTCACGCATGTATGCTCGAACCTCAAGTCATCTCACCACACCGGGGAAAACCATAGCTTCATCCGAATCAATCTCAATACACTACGATTGTCAAGTGCAGTATCAAGAATACTCCCCATTCATCCACTTCTTATAAATCCTCCTCCCCAACTCCGCATGTGCAACAGTCTTCGGATGCATAGCTTTCTTCACATACCATGGATATCCCGTCCTACTCGATTCCTCGAACCTTCCACCATCCCCTGCTTCGCTCGTCACCCCATCATGATTACGCTTTTGATAATGCAAGGTCTTCGCCCAATTACACAGTAGTCTCTCTGCTCCATCTGTCCGACGCTGTTCATATCCTTCGCGATTACATTCCGCCGCTAACCTCTCAAAATCCACGGGTTCCTCTCCAGGAGGACGGAGGACATCCCCACCAGCGATCGTGTCACCACCGTCTAAGATATCTTCCCCCGCAACCGTAAAAAACCACGCATCCCTCTCCCAACTCTTCCCATCCCTCTTCTTCCCCTTCCCCATCCCCTTCCCCTCTCGATCCCCAACCCCATCTACTTCCCTCTCCCCCCCACCAACCTCACAAAACCTCCTCCCCTCAAGCACCCCATCCCACTGCTCCAAAAACACACTACTCCTCGAATTCCCAAAAACCAAGCTCATCTGCGCAATTGCTACTGCAATTTCAATAACCCTATTCAACTCCTCAATCAAACCGTTCAACCTCCCCCTGAACTCCCGACTCAAATACCTGCCCCCCACAAAAAACCTCTTCCCATCACACTCCTCCGTATCTTCATTAAAAAACCTCGCATACCCCACAACAA
This sequence comes from Cadophora gregata, assembly GCF_030347475.1. Taxonomy (NCBI): domain Eukaryota; kingdom Fungi; phylum Ascomycota; class Leotiomycetes; order Helotiales; family Ploettnerulaceae; genus Cadophora; species Cadophora gregata. Next base: position 1,708,416 of record NW_026695937.1, on the reverse strand, counting down.
TAAGCGTGAACCCTCTCTCTACCCCACTCAATTTCAACCCCCGTCCAGCAACATCCACAATCTTCAAATAACTCTCCACCAATCTCGCCAACAACTCAGGGTCCCGAATCCGTGATTCCGTAGCATTGAGACTCGCTTCACATGTAGACGGGAAAGTGTTGAGCATAAGGCAGTTAGTGACAATATTAGCGAAGCCGACGTCGTTGCCACCTACTGACAGAGTCGCCCAGGTGCCGAGGGAGCCGTTGGAGATTGCGTCTTGGAGCAGTTGCAGCTGCGAGGTGCGGTTGTCCCAGCCGATGGTGAGGATGTCGTTTATGGAGGCGCCGGTGCAGCCGAGATGGAAGACTTGAATTTGTTGCGAGCTGTTATCTCCTCCTCTTTTACTTTCCGAATTTGCTTCTGTTTGCGAGTCTTGGTGGGAAACAGATGTGGAGGGGGACGTGCTATTTGCGATCTCGACGATTTGGTAGGGATAAGCGCCTTTGCATTTTAGGCATGAGCCAGTGGGGTCGAAATCATCAGTTACCCAGGAGCAGTTCGCTCCTATGCCTGCTGAATACGAGTCGCCTAGTGCGTAGAAACTACTCAATCGTGGTACATTTGGCAAGGTCGAGTCTGTGGAATGTGCTGGTGAGAGGAGAGGTGCTTGGAGTTGAGCTGGGGCTTGAGGGATCATCATCTGAAATCAAGTTTGAGTAAGCTGAAGGTGAGAATCTGTCTGTATGGTAGATACTATATTGATGAGTGTCGAGGTATGAATAAGTAAGTATGTCCTAATACCAGCATTATTCCAGAATGTTTTATGTTTTGATGAAGTTGAGGATATACTGTTAGACTTCCAGAATATAATCGGGTGGTTGCCTATCGCTTTTGCACGTGGTTGTGGCTGCTGACGAAGGTGGGAATGGTGGCCCGCTGACCTACATGGCGCTTGACGAACGACCAATTGTCAAGATGAAGATTGATCAGGACGGCAGATAAACAAGTTGACAATGCCTGTTTTACTACGCAACGGCCATTATAATATAAGATATTATGGTTGAGAGATTCGAGCTATCAGCTTCTATGAATGCTGATATCAGTGAGAATTGCAGAAGCACACGATCTTTGCAGTGTCGAGTTAGTCCTGGCCCATGATTTCTATTGATGTTTGAAAATTTCCCGCTGTACACTTCAAGAGTTGTACGAATCTTTTCAGTTAGTATCCACTGTGCTGGGGTTCTTCCTTACGTTTAATCACAGCTTCCCGAGCTATGATCAACACGCATAAGTAAATTGAGGGAGTTCTCCATTCTAGCAGATAGTGACCTTTCATTGTTGCCTGTGCTTGGATATGTAGATTTAGCTATGCTGAAAGCTCTGTAATGGGAGTATTTGTTGATACAGTAGGAAAACAATTAAGCAAAAAATGATATTTACTTGGACCCAAGAAAAAAACTTCCAGGCCTGATGACAATCCCGCTAGTTCCCAAAATAGACTTGAATGCCCCAGACTCCCGCGAAAGGTAAGAATAATGGCGCTTCTCTAGAGCACTCTCTAGAGTTTTCGTCAATCCATCTTCAAGACCATGTTGAGTCATCGACGCAGCAAGCGCTTGCTCGAAGCGAGGCTCAGCTTCGTCCCAATCATGCTCGTTCTGATACATCACCCCTATCCGCATCAACAGCCATATAGTACGGTCGTCGTCAGGGCCAAAACTGTCAACTGCTTCCTGCTCTACGCTCCGAAGCACGTCCTTGGCATCGGCAGCTTTCCCCGCCTGGACGAGAAGCTTGGCGACATCGACTGAGGCTTCCATAAGCTCTTTACTCTTCTCACTATCCGATTTCCAGATATCTGCGAGAAATTCTCTTGCTCTGGTAAGAGAAGCTATTCTGTCCTCCTCCCGCTGAAGGTTCTGATAGAGTTGGATAAGTTCGCATCTGGCTCGTATGTTCTTCACGGCTAGGGTTCCTGGGGACTTTTCACATTGGGAAATCAAACTCAGCAGAATGGGTTCGATGGACTCATCTTTTGCGTTGACATGTGCTTTTGCTGACCCAAGTCGGGAGTCGAGTGCCGAAGGGTTGTCGTCTGCCATCCGAAAAACGTCAGAAAGTCGGGATTGAGGATTTCCAGAACGATTCCTCGAGTTCCCAGATGCTGAGCCACCCTTTTCTTGACGGCCATCTGGATTTTCCCAAACCTCGGTTGCCCGGTAGAGGAATGTGAGTGCGTCTTCTGGACGAAACCAGCTGTTGAGAAGATCCACAACATGGAGGACATGTGCCGTCGTTTTCTCGTCCTTCAGACCCCACCTCCGCACGTGGTTTTCACTCATCCAGCCCAGGACTTTGTCGGCATCATTTATCCGATTATGGTAAGTGTAAAATGTAGCCAGCTGATATGCCACCGCATTTGTGTCTTCGTGTGTCGGTGAAAGAACCTGTTCAAGGCCTGACAATGCCTCAAGCAACTTATTTTCTGCCTCCTCAGATCTTCCCTGTTGATCGAGTTCCTGAGCCTCCCGTTGCATAGATACAAGTTCGGCTCGCGTATGACCATTTGAGGTGATCCTAAAAGAGTTGAGTTGTGGTGTCGAAGGACAAAGTGTCGGGGTCCACATTTTGGTGTTTTTGAATGAGATTTGAGGAGAAAGTGCATTGTGTGGTGACGGGCTATTCGTAATGTCGTGAGGCGTCTTATATGTGACACCAAGTGGAGTGGGCGCATCTGAGAGCTTATTAGAATAAAAAAGTTCATTTGAAACGGCCTCTTACTCGCGATGGTTTCAACGTCTTCTTTTCTTGTTCGTCTTGTACTCCGCTGGATGCGTTCCAGAGTCCATACACGACCCCCCAGCAAAAAGATTGTCTCTTTTCTACTTTCAATCCTTCTTTTATCCCCCTTTGCGAGCATCCACTGTGCCATCTCATTCGACAGATATTTGCACCAGCCCCAGTGCTTGAACTTTTCTTTGTACTGCTTGACTCTAAACACATTTTCCGTCAGCATGCTGTTGTGTGTTCAGCGAGAAATACAAAGGGAAGGAGGGGGATGCCGGGTAGAATTGGACTTACGGCGCGTTAAAAGAATATTCTGTGGTCATGATCTTCATAACTTCCTCGAGCGGCTTCTCTTCGTCCAAGTATAACTTTTGAATAACCCTTTTGTGACGGTCCCAATCTAGAGCAGCATACTTTGAGCGACGAGCCGCAGGGGCTTGTAATGGCCTGGAAGAGGAGGGGCTCATCAGCGGCAGGCCACTGTGTTCAGGTCGTTTGTTGCTGGCCCCAGATAGAACGTCTGCAAGTTGAGGCGGCGTTGGCGCTCTGTCCGGATTTGGTGGCACGATTGGAGAGACTGCTGAGAATCTCAAGCTGAGCATACTCGGTGGTTGAAACGAGTTTAGAGCTGGTGGTATAGCATCAGACCCTTCCTGGGGGCCGTAAGTGTAAGAGAGCACTTCATTACCGGCTTGACTGCTCCAGGCAAAACCATCAGAGGGGGTTGAATATGAAGCATTGTACTGCATTTGATCTGATTGCTGAAGCCCGGCACGATCCCAATACTGCGTTCCATGGTCAGGCTCGTGGATTTGCTCGTCGTTCATGGTAGGCAGAGATGGAGTGATGCGGCGAGCGAAGGTGGATGAAAAGACCTACCTTGATCATCGTTTGAAGGGGACTCGCGAGCAACAATATGGTGTCTTTCTGGATTTAGGATGTGTTTCGTGGGATGCCACGCGCGGCTGGAGTGGACTAACTGGCGTGGGATGAGGATGCCAGTCTGCCTGACATCCCTGCGGATGATTGAAGATCCCTGAAAGCCCACCAAAGTTCCGCAAAAGTTCTCCAACCAACCTTGACCCCTCAACGCCACCAGGCACGGGTAACGCCGCTCCCTGCGAACCAACTGCAGTGTGTCTGATCCGAGATGCAAGTGGATCAAAAGATCGCGAATATTCTCCAAGGTTCCGGGCTGGGACGACCTCAGGGTAACATCATCTTTTGATCGAACTGAATTTTTGGAAATAACTCTATAACTATATATCGTAGAGCGTTTCTGAATAGCGTAAACGATTCCTAAGGGTTTATTACTCTAATAGTATCGCGATAAATAATAATTTAGCTATTAGTAGAAAAGAGAGATAATAATATAGTAAAACAAAGGAAAATTCTACTTTCTGAGGCGTGTTAACTTAAGGCTTATAGGAGTAATAACACTAAGAAAACACTAGTACCTTAGAAAATATAAAGTAATTATCTCGATTTTATTATTATTTACCTTAAGAGACGCGAGAAATCTAATAATATTAGCGTATTATATAGTATAGTAGAGTTATTAGCTTAGGAGGTTAATATAAACTACTACTAATAGATAGCACTTACTTATAAACTCCTATTAAGGAATATATTACTAAGAGCTTCTAATATAACTGTTCTAATAAGATAAGTACTTTTATCTTTAGCGGAATAAGCTATATAAAGAGCTCCCTCTTATATAAGTATTACTATAGGTATAGCTATACTAGGTCTTAGTAAGTCGAGATATACCCTTATAAACTTAATTATATCTATAGTAAAAGCTTCGTAGCTCGATATACTTATAGTAAGGGAAATCAGACTAACTATAAGGTCGATTAAGCTTAGGGATAAATTATAAGAATAACTATAGAAGGTAGAGAAACTGAATAAGTATATTATAGATACTATAAACACTAAGCTAGTTATAGTCTTAAGGGAGGCAGATACTAGCTATAACTAAAATAATAGCAGATAGACTACTGCGATAGTATAAGCTATAAGAGTATAAATAGGAAGGTGAATTAAGTTAGCTAAGCTAATACTAAGTAGAGATATTTTCTTATATATAATTAGTATAAAAGCAGCTAAAAGACTAATCTTCTATAAGGAAGAATAGTAAGAGAAGCTTACACTAGGGTTTAAGCTTATAGTTATATTACTTACCTATAGGGTAGTAGTCTTAAGTATACTAATCTATAGTATTAATATAGCTAAATAGGAAAAAGTGAAGGAAAAGCTATACGTAGGTAACTTAGGGCTAATTAAGAGCTTAAGTGAAATTAAGCAGATTACGTAGTTCTTCCGGAAAAGAAAAGGGAAAAACTATAATATTATAGTAGTAAAATACTACTAGAAGAAGATTACTAATATAATAATTAGAGCTAAGAGAGTAATATAGGAAAGCGCCCTAAAGCTGATATAGTAGTATAGTTAAAGGGTATAAATTGTTTAGTACTTTAACTGTTATAGCTTCGATTATATAGCTAGAATATACTAAGCTAAGAGGAAGTATAAGTAGTATAATAAGAAGGACTACTTTACTAAGGAATATAGCTCCTATACTAATAAGAAGATATATAAGTATACTAATTATAAGAAGAACTATATAGCTTTCTTTTTAGAGTATAAGAGATATAAAGAAGCTATTAAATAAGTAAAGGTAGAAAGGAAGAGACTAGTCTTTAAGTTATTTTTCTTAACCCTAATAAATATTACTTTAAGAGTATTAGCGCGAAGTAGTAAGGAAACCTTAATTATAAGCTTACTAGAGCTAGAGAGAGCGAGGATCAGCGCTATACTAGAACCCTCTTTACTAGATAGTCTTATATTCGATATAGTAGATATAGTAGAGAACCTTATAGAAATAGTATAAGCTATACTAAAAAACCTTACTTAGCTAAAGAACTATACAAGCCTCTTTAAGTCTATTAAGATATTATTTATATTAATACCTTAGATATTAGTAAGAAGAGTACTTATCTAAAGCTCTCTTTTAAAAGCTAGAAGAGATTATAATAGATATATACTAGTAGAACCTTAGAAGATAAAGCAGAGAAGTAAGAATAAAAACTTTCTTAAAGCTAAAAGAGTAAAGTATAATAGAAGTAAGTGTAATAGCACGGTTTAGCGTTAGCTAGCACGTGAGCGAAATAACCACGGATCAGGTGATAACCTCTCTATTAGCGCGAATATCAAGCTAAGGAGCCCTCGATTCCGTGGAGGGCGCTCGAGCCTATATAGACAAATTCCCCGGGCTATTCCCGATTAGGACTAATTATATTTGATATAAAACTTGACGTAAACTCCTGTAGTAGCGTAGAGCTATTTCCCTTTACGTATAACTAAGTAGGTAACTATCAGTAAACCCCTTTAGAGTTAACCGAGCTCTACCGAGTCTTACCGAGCTTTGCTGAGCTCTAGACTCTTCCTAATTAGGTATAGTAAAGAAGTGGTTACTACTACCTTTATATCACCTCCCCCTTTGAAAAAATCGAGTTATAAGCTTAAAAGCGTAATAAAACAATTAAAAAAAAACAAAGTAGAAGTGATTATTAGATATTAGAAATAAAAACAAGTAAAACACGTATAAAATCAAACTAATAAGTAAATAAAACAAAGTACTTTTATAACGCTAGCAGTCTTATAACTATAAATGGTGTATATTCACTAGATATTCCTGGACTACTCGTTCCTTATTAGGACTAGCTTTTCGCTAAGCCTTCTTTATCCGTATTATAATACAGGCGATTTCGACGAGTTTTCGGTTCTAGGCTTGTACGTAGGTTGTAATACGCTCTCTGTTAGGCTTTAAGCCTTGTAGCTTGTAATTCGACTTATAAGCGTCTAGCGTTAAGAGCTTTTCGTTAAATACCTGATAAAAGGGGTTCGCTACGCTATCTGGCTTAGTGAAGAATCGAGCTATAGGCTTAGCGAGGTGAAGTAAATACGCTGGTAATAAAGAAGCTAATTCGCTAGCTTCTAAAGCTTGTTACGGCGTAAGCTCTAGAGTAGGGAATCTAGGCTCTAGTTCGTCGATATTAGTCGACTTGGAATTGTCGACTGGGGTTGTAGCTGTAATAGGCTGTTCTAGCTAATCCTTGGCTTCTGATTCGCTTATAAGATAGTTACTTGTAAAAGTAAAATCGTCGTTTTGTAATAGAGCGTCAAAGGCGAGTTTTGATTGGCTAAGAGGTCTCCCGCTGTTAATTTTATAATAATTATATATAACTTTAGCTGAATTACTGAAGCTGTTTATGTTATACCACGTGTTATTAGGGGGTTAGTCTTTCCACTCTACTTGATATTGTATCATATCGTTGTAATAACGATGAGCTAGTATACGAACTAGGTTATATTTATCTTCGTTGTATTCTATGTCGTCTATAGCGTCAGTGATATTTGATTCGTCGTTAGCTTACTTATACGCTTTCCGTAATTAAGAGGGGTTAATAATAGGGTAGATTTTTATTAAAGGAGGTAATTCTAACTCGTAGGCGTAGCCTACTTATTATATAACTTTATAAGGACCTCGCTTAATAAAGTCTAGCTTCTTTAAGGGCTATATCGACTTAAGGTTTTCTATATATAATTACACGTGATCTCCTACGGTAAAATCGATATCTTATCTCGAACGATTTGTATACTCTCTTTAAGAGGCCTACGCTTTACTTATATATACCTTCGCACGCTCTATTACGTTATATATACGCTGTGAGGTGTTTATTATATTACTCTTTTAAGTGCGTTCGTATTACGTAACTGTGTTATTATCTTTAGTACGCTGCGTATTAGCGTCGAACGGTGGTAGAGCTAAGCGAGGTTCGTCGTTGGATCCGGATCCTGGAATTGACGCGGGAATTGCTATGTTTTAGTATGGAATTGATATCTGGGTGGAATCCGGTAACCTAATATCGCTCCTGTTATATAGCGTAGAGCTATATTCCCTCACACTTCGGTTACCCTTTTGCACGGTAGAGCTACCCTTTAGCTCCCGCACCGGCGTATAACTGGTCCTACTTAGCGTAGAATCTAGTCTGGGTGTTTATTTGCCTTGATATTCCTTGCTTAAGTGTCGAGTAGTTAACCTTAACACTTGACGATTATTTAAGCTAGTGTTATTACTAGTGTCTGAATTTAAGGACTTTGATAGAGTTTTAGATCTAGTTATAGCGGCTATATTGTTTTTTCTGATATTATTAGCGGCTTCGCTAGATAATTGCTCCTAATCAAAGGACGTCTTAGGCTTATAGCTGTTAAGTACTTCAAAAGGACTTAGCTACCCTAGGCTAGCGTGCGGTAGTATTAACTGCGCGTAGTCTAATAAGGGTAGTATTTCAGACTAGTTATCTTAATAGTGATTTAAGAACACTTGTAGTCGCTGTTTTAAGTAGCGATTATAGTTCTCTGTTTAACTGTCGGTTTACGGGTGATACGCTGTAGAAAGCTTTAATTTAGTTCCTAATAAGCGATATAGTTCTTACTAATATTTAGAAACGAATTAAGAGCCTCTATCGCTTATAATCGTATTAGGGGCGTCGTAGTATTAATAGACGTATTTTATAAATAACGTAGCTATCTGCTTAGCGTTTATTCATCTATTATAAGCAATAGAAATCGATTGCTTTGTAAAACGGTCTATAACTACTATTACGTAGTTGTAGCTATGTCGATCCTTTAGTAGCTCTGTAAAATCTATACTAATATCGCGCTAAGGCTTCTTAGGAATCAGTAAAGGTTATAATAACCCCGGCGTTTTATCTGTCGATTTTTTAGTCCTTTAATAATCGTAGTACCTATTAATATAGTTAGCGATATCAACTAGTATATTAGACTAATAATATCGAGCCTTTATAAGCTAATAGGTCTTATCTCTACCGGGGTGAGCTGTAGAGATCTGATTATAAGCCTCTTTAATTAGCTGATATCGTAAATCAGTGATATCAGGGACTAATAGTCTTCCTTTATTGTAACGGTCCGGTATTTACTCGCTATAGATACAGAAGGCTATTATTAATCCCTGATAATTAAGAGGTAGGTGTATTATATAGACGGAAGATAGTTACTAAGTATTAGAATACTATTTAAAGTTAAGTACGAAGCTCCTATCTAATAGTAGATATACTAGTCTTATATAGAACCTTTATTCGCCTTAGATCCCTTAAGATACTAGATCCTTAGATCTTTAGATCCGTTTTTCTATAAAGGGATCCAGGGATCTAGGGATCTATCACGTGACCTATTATCTACTATGATCTAAGTAACTATTACTACTAAAGCGTAAGTATATAGTAGTACTACTTACTTATCCTAGATTATTCCCTAGCTAGTACTACCCTATCGGTAGTACTACTTCCTTGTTAGTACTAATACCCTTATAGTACTACTAATAGTTTTATTATTATATAAGTACTAACTGAACTATAGCGCTAAGGGGTCTATAATACTATCCCCCTCTTAGCTTAGCGTGGTCCCTACGCTTAAGTATAACCTTAAGAAATGTTGATAGTTACTAATAACTATCTTCCTTATCTATTATATCTAGTGTTATAAAGAAATCGAGTATCGTTTAGATAAAAAAAAAATAAAGTATCTAGCTCGCGCTTTATATCGAGCGTACTACGTAACTTGTAAAACCTTGTTTCTTCTACTATAGCCTTTCTTATACCTACTTCTTAGATTTATTTATTTCGAAATAATACTCCGAGTATATTCACTTAAAGTATTACGATTATAATACCTCAGGGTATATTAAGAGGTTCACTCCTAAATAGCTTATATATTAGTTTAAGATAGGAAAAACCGTAACTCTTACTCGCCTCTTAACGCCTCCCTTTAAGCCTATTAAGGATAATCCTACTTCTTAGTTCCCTACCTTTGAACTTAACGCTTACCTAGCGTCTTTCTTTAAGGGCCCGGCCCCTAACCTTAGGTCCCCTTCTTTCTAAGTAAACCTGGATTTCTTTAATAGAATCCTTATAGAAGCCTAAGGTAGCAGAGGTTAGATTTAGGTTCCTAAGTGTTTTCTAATTATAAGTACTCTTTCTATTTAATTAGATATTTTAGTTTACTATAGAAATACTAATAATCGAGAATACCTTTTATCTCGTATTCGGCGTTTAGATTAATTAGTTATATTTCAGTGATAAGAGCCGGTAGTGCTCCTAGCGGTACTAGTTCAAGGAGAGATATATGAAATACTAGGTAGATATTTATTATCTTTAGTAGAGCTAGTTAATAATTAACTAGTCCCTTAGCTTTAGTAATCCTAAATAGTCCTAGCTTCTTATGATCTAATTTATAACTTAGTCGCTTAGTTATAATATTCCTTCTAAGTAAATAGACTTTATCCCCTTTCTTAAGCGTTAGTCCTATGCTACGCTTTCTATTATAGTAGATCGCAGATCTTTACGTGATAAAGAGAATATTAACTGATAATTCTTTATAAAGCTACTTAAGCCTATCTGCCTGTAGTATAGCCTCCTGCGCGGTCCCTTAACCGGTTATTAGTAGATTATATACCGTAGGATTATACTTATAATTCATGTAAAACAGCGATACTCTAATAGTCTCTTGATCCGCGCTATTATATATAAACTAGGTAAGTGGGAGCAGTTATACCTAGTTGTCCTGCTTATAGTTTATATAATACTAAAGATAAGTCTCTATTATCTAGTTGATTCGTTCTATCTATATATTAGTCTAAAGATAGAATATAGTTAATATTTTCTATTTTATTCCTAAAAGCGTGATAAGAGTTTTCTAGAACTTTAAGGTAAAGAGTTTATCTCTATCTAAAATAATCTTATCCGGTATTCCGTAGCTTATGAAGATTATTCTAAGGAATACCTGCGCTATTATAAGCATATCCTATGTCCTTAGTACTAGTACTATATACGCGTACTTCGTAAACCTATCTATTATTATACAGATCGAGTCGTATATAATTCCTATGATTAGGTCTTTTAAGAGTAGTAGCTCGACTATAAAATCTAAAGCGATAGATTTCTATAAGCGAGGTAGTATTATTAGTAACTTCATAAGTCTATATAGAGTATAATATATAGCCTTATTCCGGATATATATATCATATAATATTACTATATCTTTAACTACTTTCCTTATACCTAGGAAGTAGTATTCCCTAGATAGCTTAGATAGTGTCTTAGCTACTCCCTGGTATCTATAAGCGGGCAGCTTATACTAGTGCGTGATAAATTTAATTCTATCCCTAGTAAGTATATAGATTCGTCCTTAGAATAAGAGAGTTCCTTCTAAGGAGAAGGAGAACCCTTCGCTTAATTAGTATTACTATTCGGCTATAACTAGGTTATTAGTATAGCTTTTCTAGATTTTCTCTACGACTAGCTATCTTATCGCGGCTAGCTATTAGCTATTAATAACTAATAAATCGCTATTCTTCCGTAGTATAATATAAGATTCATAGGTTTTATTTATAAGGTACTCTAGTTTCCGGCTTAAAGCGTCAGCTCGAGTATTTTCCGTTCCCTTGATATAAGAAATTCGAAGCTTAATAGTAGAGAGTATTTCGTATTAACGAACCTACTATTAGTTCAGTTCCTTAGTAGTTATAAAGTAAATAAGATTCTTATAGTCTATTAAGATCTATACCTCGTGGGTAGCGCCTTTAAGGTAGACTTTCTATTCGTATATTATATCTATAATTACTAGTAACTCTTTATCATATATATTATAGTTGAGTTCTGCTAGTAATAGTTTCCGCGAATAGTAAGTAACTAGTTGCTACCTTCTATTCTCGCCTAGCTAGCTAAGTACTACTCTAATAGTATAATCCGAAGAATCTATCTTTATATATATTTCTTTATCAGGGGTGAAGGAAGTAAGTACTAGTTCCGCGATAAAAGCCGCTTTAAGTGCCTTAAACACTTTTTATATGCTATTAGACTAGTGGAATTCCTTATTCTTATAAGTTAATTCCGTGAGTAGCCTAGCGATTTTCAAGTAGTCTTTAATAAATCGCTTATAAAAGTTAGTAAACTTAAGGAATAATTATACTTCCTTAATATTCGTGAGCCTTATCTACTTGATAATTACTTTAATTTTTTTAGGATCTATAGCTAATCCTGCGGTAATAATTATATAGCTTAAGAAGATAACCTCGTTTATATGGAAGTTATACTTTTCTAGTTTAAGTAATAAGTAGGTATCTTCTAGTCTCTAGAGGATAGCTATGATATCTTTTATATATTACTCTTCTGATTTAGAGTAGACTAGGATATTATCTAAATAGTATATATACGTTACGTCTAAGTAAGGCTGTAAAATATTATTAATTAGACACTGAAATATAGCTAGTGCGTTAGTTAAGCTAAAGGGTATAACTATATACTTGTAGTAACTGAAATAAGTGTAAAATACTATTTTTTCTTCTTTACCCTTAGCTATCCTAACGAGATTATACGCTCCTTGTAAGTTAAGCTAAGTGAAAATCTTAGCTCTAATAAGTCTGTCCTGTAGCTCCTTAGCTAATAGTAATATATAACGATCCTTCTTTATAGTATCGTTTAATTGATAGTAGTTGATATATATTTATCGCCCCCTGTCTTTCTTCTTTACGAATAAGACGTTACTCCCCTATAGAGATTTAGACTCTTAGATAAATCCTTTCGCTAGGTTTTTATTAATATATTACTTAATTGTTATTAAGTCTATCGCCGAATATTCCCTAAGTAATTAGAATATTAGTTTAATACTTAGTTCTAACTTGATCTGATAATTATAATCCTAGTATTTCAGTAAGGCTTCGATACCTTATTCCTCCTTAAATAGTACTATAAACTTCTTATATACTAATAGTATATCCTTTATTAGTAGACCCTTATCTTAGTATCTGAGCTCTTCCTTAGAAGTAGCGCTAACCTCCTGAATACTTACTACTTCTATTCCTAGTAGATAATAGTAGTCTTAGTATTAACTAAACTTAAGTTTTCCTATCTGCTAATTAATAATAGGGTTATATTTTTCTATCTATAGTAACCCTAGGATAATATCGTGCCTTCTAATCCTAATAATATCGAACTAGATTATTTCAGAGTACTTAGCGATACCTATATAGACTAGAGTAGTCTGGACCTCGATTAGTCCCTTAGAGGTAATCTTACTATCCGCTAGTACTAAGTAGTATCCTTTATCTTTTACTTCGGTTAATAGGTAGTATTTAAGTATAATAGTAGGAGATATAAAGTTCCCTTATGCCCTAGAGTCTACTATTACCTGAAGCTTAACTCCCTTGATTTTAACTTCTAATATAAGGTACTTATCCCTAATAGCGGTAAGTTATTGTATATAGAAGTACTCCTAGTGTACACTATAGTCGAGAACACTCTCCTATACCCTTTGATTGCTATAGCTTAGGCTAACTTTATATATAAGCCCTGTCCCGAGTTCAGTATATATTACTAGGTTATATATCTTATAATAGTATCGACTATTATTATTAACGTAGACCTATGTCCTATTATAACAGTTTTCTACTATGATTTCCTATTCCTCGCCTACCTCTAGTAGCGCACTAGTATTAAGAATAGTAGTATTCTGAAGTAGTAAGTGCTATATAAAAGTCGTTAGTCCTTCCTAGCTACCGGCTATCCTCTATCTAATACGCTTATAATCCCAGTAAACTACTTCATACTTTACCCCCTATAGTAGACCCCCTAAGCTAATAAGGCCCGGTTCTTAATAAGTAACCCCGGTAGCTATATTAGTCTAGTAGCAAGTATTACAGCTGACCTAATATAAGCTTTCTTCCCTTTAAGTAACTTCCTAAATTTTACTTACTTTTAGTCCTAAGAGTTCAGGTTAAGGTGGCCCTAGTTCCGGAGTCTACTCTAGCTCCTAGGCTTCTTCCTTGCTATTACTCGGTATTAGCTTTATATTATTATCCGGCTCAGAGCTATTGTTATCTTAATATATATAGTCTTTAGAAGGCGTACTAATAACGTCCTCCTTAAGCGGACCTATAACGCTCGCGGAATCCCGCTTACTATCGCCGGAGTTACCTAACTAAGTATAGATATAATTTTCCTTGAGCTTATCTATAGTTATATATTAATACGTTACGGCGAGTTATTAGGTCGGTTCGTTATAAGAGCTACGTCCTATTACGTTAGTATATTTCTTATCTATCTACGACTTCTTTTATTAATAAGAGCTAGCTATATAACCGGGGAGGCTACACTCGAAGTATAGTTTCTTCTCTTATCGCTTATTCATAACTTTCTTAGATAACCCGCTGCTATATAGCTTCCCTTAATAACTTAGTTTCCGGAATATCGTATTAAGTTCTATTTCCTAAGAGTAGAATAGTTTCTTATTATTACTCCCCCTTCCTTAGTATATATATATTCTAGAGTAGTATTAGCTTTTCGTTTTAAGTGCCCTCTTATAATTTCAGTTATCGATCTTAATAGTTATCTTGATAAGTTCTTATAGTAGAACGCTATAGGGTAAAATTCGCTATCTAGGTGTTTTTGAGATAATATCCCTGCTATTACGCTGTCGCTAGCGTCGGTTTCGATTATAGTCTCTAAGTCCGGGTCGTAGTAACGTAGTATAGGTGCTATAATTAAGCTCTTTTTAAGCTTTTCGAACGTATCTTTACAGCTATTATCGAACTTAAACTGTACTTCCTTTTTTATAAGATTAATAAGCGGCTTAGCGATTTTACTATAGTCCGCTATAAATCATCGATAGAAGTTACAGAAGCCTAAAAAGCTTTATATTCCGCGTACTAAGCTAGGGTCTTTCTAATCTCTTATTACAGAGATTTTATCTTAATCGACTTCTATTCCTTTAGTTATAATAATAAAGCCTAAGTATTTAGTTCGTGTAACTAAAAACTCGCTCTTTTTAACGTTGATTTATAAGCCGGCGTCTTTTAGCCTTTTAATAACCTTTCGCACGTGATCTTCGTGCTCGTTAATATCTTCAGAATATATAAGAATATTATTAAAGTAAGCAGTATAAAAATCATCTAAATAGTCTAATAAGACGTTATTTATATACCTTTGAAAAGTAGCGGGTCCGTTCGTAAGATCAAAGGGTAGCACTTTATACTTATACGCTCTATAACACGTTCTAAATATAATTAGCTCCTCGCTATTAGGGTCTATTCTAATTCAATAGAAAGCTTATCGAATATCTAGCTTCGTAAATATCTTAGCTTTACTAATACAAGCTAGCGTCTTATCGATTAAAGGAATCAGGTAGTGATCTTTTCGTGTAATCTCGTTTAGCTTCCTAAAATCGATACAAAAGCGTAGGCTACCCCCTGGTTTTTTAACGAATAAGACCGGTAAAGCGAAGGGAGCGTTTGAAGGCTTTATAAAGCCTTTATATAAATTATCCTCTAAGTACTCCTTAGTTAGGACTAGCTCCTCCCGTGATATATTATACAAAGGATTATATTTTAAGTTATAAGGTTTATTAAGAACTATCTTATGATTATAGTCTCTATACGGAGGTAGCTTATTAGACTCTTATTTACTAAAAGTGTTATATAAGTCCTTTAAAAACTCAGGTACTTTCGCTATTATTTCGCTTTAATCCTTAGGGGAAAGCTCGGCTATTAGCTGATCGATTTCATATAAGCTAGTTGTAAATAGCTTAGTTCCCTGCCCTTTATCCTTATTTATTATTCGACTAAAAGCAGTAGCGCTAATAGTAAAAATAGCTAGAGAAGAGCTAGTAGGATTTCTCGATTTTAGTAGGGTAAGTGAATTATAACGTAGGGTAACTAGTTTATAAGAGCTAGAACTAGAAAATCCTAATAACTCTCTTTCCATAGTTTTAAGCTATTCGCGTAGCTCACTTTTAAATGAATTTTTTAGCTACTAATTTAAGGCGATTCGCTTTTCGCTTTCTTTTCTCGCTTATAGCGATAGGTGCTAGCTTAAGCTCTTTAGCCTCTTAAGCTTCTAGACGTCGATTGACGTTATCTTAGTGATTTTTATCGATTAGCTTCTTTTTAAGTTGCTCTTATCTAATTAATATTTCCTTATGAAAAGGTCTAACGCTCTTAGGAAGCTTACTAGGCTAAATTAAGGCTTTTCCTACTATATCTGGTAATACTTTAAAGTACTTTAACTAAATACGGCCTAGAATAAGGTTATGATTACCTAATTCTAGTAAAAAGAAAGGTATATTAACTATTCTACGCTTATTAATTGTAAAAGAGAGAGAGAGATAAGATATAATTTAATTATTAGCGATTCCGTCGTAGCTTTTTATCGTAATAAGCTGTAATAACCGTTAAGGTGTAAGGCTAAAGAGATATTGTAATTTCTTAGTAAAAGGCTTATTTAGGAAGGCGAAGCTATTAGCGCCTATGTCGATTAAAGAGCGTAATTAGATAGAATATCCGTTTTTACTAAAGCGACAAGGGTAGGTAAAGTGTGGACCGCCTATTAGCGTCAATAGGTCTAAGTTAGTTAGATCTATTACGTCGCTATATTCGCTTAAAAGAAGGTCTTATTTTAGGCCTCTTCTTTTAAACCAGCTTCACTCTCTAATTAGCTGATTTCATCGATTTCCTCTTAATCTAGCTCTTTAAGATCACCTGATTTAGGCTTAGTGTATTAAGGTGATAAATACCCTACCTTATTACACCTATAACAGCGTACTTCCTAACTAGGCTTTATAGCTATAATAGCTGTAGTTTTTTCAGTAGTCTTTTTTACATAATTGTTATTATAACGATTTTACGTTCTTTACTCTCTACAAGCTGATCCAGAGGTCTTAGAGCCGCTAGTTGTAATAACAGACTCTTTTCTTCTTTAATTAGCTATTAGCCTCTCTTGTTCATGCGATTTTAGCGTAGCTTAGTAAAACTCGTTGAATCCGTTGATAAAGTTTACTACAGGTTTTATAGTAGCTCTAAGATTAGAGTATAACTTTATATAGAAGTGATCTTTTAAGTGATCCCTAGGCTTTCTAGTTTTATTAGCGAGGCGTAGGAATTTAGCTTTAAAATCACTAAAATCGTTAGTAGATAATATACGTAAGCTATTATATTCAGCTTCGTACGTCGATATTTACTTTAGGATAAAGATCTTATATAAATCGGCTATTAGCTCCGTATAGTGCGTATAAGGATCCCTACTATACGTATTATACCTTATAAATAAGGCTTCTTATGCTTTACCCTCTGTTATATTATATACGTAGGTTTTACGAGTAAACTTGTTATCGAAGTAGTTCTAATTTACTTTTAGCTTAGAAATAATCGATAATTCCTATCACTCGAACGTAGGGTCTACGCTATCTATAAGCAGCTTCGGATTATATATTTTTCCGGTTTTACGCCGCTTATTATTATATCTAGGAAACCTATTAGGGGCCCCTACGATAGTAGCTCTAATTGTATCTCTAATAAAAGAGGAATTTACAGGGGAAATTAGAGGTAGAGACGCTCTAGGAAGCTCTCTTTGAATTTAAGTTATAAAGTGAGTTGTAGTGTTTACTTCTCTGATTAGTCGATTAGGCGACAGAGTTGTAATACGTGTTATAGGCGTTTTTTCCTTATCTCTTTACCTACCCTTAGTACGTTCTATAATATTCGTTTTAAGCGTATTTTCATGAATATACCTTAAGGGGCTTTCGTCTCTTACCTGATTAGGGTTAGAGTTAGAGCTTTTTAGCTCTTATAGTTCTCGCTGTAATAAGCGATTCTCTTTAGCTTATTCTTGTATTATACTATATAGTTCGGCGATTTAGTCTACTAGACTCTTATTAGCTGAATCTCTCTATTATAAGCGAGACTTAGGTCTAGCTGTAGAAGCTTCTTCTACTTCTGATTAGTCTATATTACTAGCGCCGGGTATTTGCACTCTAGTAGGGGTACTTTAAACTAAGGAGAATAACTTAGCTTTGTTATTAACTCTTAATTAGTTTAATTCATCTTAATTTTCTGTAGAAGTTATATTTCTACTCGGAGAGCTATTATTATAACTACCCCGAGTATCGTATTAAGAACTTATAGTTCGTACTATTAATTAGCTACTAAAATCGCGGAAATCGGTTAACGTTTAACTGAGATATCGTTAAGTAATAATATAGGGTTTTTAAAGGGTAAGTCGATTGTATAATAACCCCTTTAGCGTATAAGCCTAATAAAAGCTCTTTTTACTATTATAACATAGAATAGTAACCTTTACGTTATGTACTAGCGTATCTTATCCTATTACAGAATAATAACTGTTATAATAAGTACTAAAATAACTCTTCTTAGTGTTTTACGCGTATAAGTCGAATATATATTCAAACTTAAGGATTTGATTAGTTCTTTTAGGGAGCCGCGCGTATTAAAGAATAAGGGCTATAAAAACGGTCTTTTCTACTGCTGCTAGGAGTACGCTAGTGGGCTCACTTAGCTCTCTGAAGTAGCTCTTATTCGCTATTATAATATAACGATGTTTCTAAGAGGGATATTAGCTCTCGTAATAGCTAATAGCGAATAAGACGTTAGTCCGAGTTAGGAGTGTTCTTAATAACTAGCATAACACTTAGTAGTCGGATTATATAGCTAAGTCCTGTGACTTAGTTAGACGTTCAGGGTTAATATAAGAGTGTTAAGTAATAATAAGTACTTATCTGCTTTTAGCTAGCCTCGTAATTCTAACTAATAGTAAAGCTAGGTGATTCCAGCTTTCAAATAACGCTAGGCTAAGTGTAATCTTATAACTTCGTATAAGTTGTCTATTATCGTATAACTAAGTGCGTAGCGCTGGTAAGGTAGCGATAATAAGGGTTGAAAAATAAAGGCTCGCTTAGGTAACGAGTATAAGTCGTCGGGATATTATTACGCTATTACTAGCAGTGTGATTTAAGCTTAATATAATATAATAGTATAGTTTAGTGTTAGCTAGCACGTGAGCGAAATAACCACGGATTAGGTGATAACCTCTCTATTAGCGCGAATATTAAGCTAAGGAGCCCTTGATTCCGTAGAAGGCGCTTAAGCTTATATAGATAAATTCCCCGGGCTATTCCCGATTAGGACTAGTTACATTTAATATAAAACTTAACGTAAACTCCTATAGTAGCGTAGAGCTATTTCCCTTTGCGTATAACTAAGTGGGTAACTGTCGGTAAACCCCTTCAGAGTTAACCGAGCTCCACCGAGTCTTACTGAGCTTTGCCGAGCTCTAGACTCTTCCTAATCAGGTATAATAAAGAAATGGTTACCACTACCTTTACAGTAAGATTACTTTTAATTAAAGAGAAGAGGACTATATATTTATAGAGGTAATAGCTAAAGAGATAGTAGTAGTAACTCTAAGGGACTAAATTAGTATAAGATCTATAGTTGAATCTAATAAGAGTACTTTAGAGGTAGTATTAAGTAATACCTTAAGCTTACTTAAATCTTAAATATTAGTATTAACTGAAACTACCTTACTAAAAGTAAGAGTACTATTATTATAGTATAACCTTTATAATAAGTTATAAATAAGTATAAACTAACACTTAATAATCTCTATTCTATAGTATAATATACAGAAGTTATATATAGTAATAAACTAATTCCTTAGGTATAAAAAGGCCTAGGAGTATAACGTTCTAGTGATTTAAGAACTATAGCTAAATTAGAAAGATAAGAGGAGAATATATAACTTAATAGTAAGAAGGTTTTAAATATATATTAAAGAATAAGGCTAGCCCTTAGTCTACTTTTTTATTAATAGTAAAATCAACTTAATAGCGATTGAAATAATAAGTAGCGGACTAAATATATACTTAGTATATATTAATATTACTATAAGGGAGATAGAGTAAACTATCTCTATCTATAATATCTATAATCTATATAAGTATATAGAGGTATATATAGACAGATAGTAGGAGAGGATACCTTAAGAGAGCGCTTTTCTAAAGGCCTTTATTTAAATTAGTAAATATTAATAGAATAGTTAAGTAGTAGTTAGGGACTTTAATATCTACTATAAGAACTAGTTTAGAGATTTACTATTACTAAGATAATAATTATACTGAAAAACATATATAGAGGCTCTTAGGAGTATAATACTAGATAAAAGATTAAAGCTAGTTCTACTACTAAGAATAGTAACTCAACTAAGAGTTAATATTAGATTAGATCTAAAATAGATAATACTAGACTTAAGTTAATATAGTAAAGACTTAGTAAAGAGACTAGTAAAGTATAGAGTAGTAATTACACTAGACGCCTAGTTAGATTATATACTAATTAAGATAGTACTAATAATACTCTACTATAGAACCTTACTTTAGAATCGTTAAGACTTTAAGCGAATAGATAAGAAGAAGTTTAGAGAAATACTTAGCTTATTATTCTTAATACTAAAGGAAGTAAAAGTAGCTAGTATTAAGGAAGAGTTAGATGAAGTAATCGACTAAATAATAGAAGCTATTAAATAAGTAGTAGTAAACTCTATAATTATACTAATAGTTATTAAGAGATTAGTACTAGGATTTATATAAGAGTATTAGAAGGCGATTATAGAAGTTAAGAGAACTTAGAGGAGGTAGATATAAGATAGTAATATAAAGAAAGATCTTAGGGTATATTAGAGAGCTAAAAGGTATTATAAGAAGGTAATTATAAGAGATATAACTATTATCTATAAAGAGAAAGTAAGGGAAATAAAGAATAAAAGGGGTCTCTGATTACTAGCTAGATAAGCTAGATAAAAAGGCTTAGGAACCTCGGTGTTTACTCTGAACCTATAGAAATAAGATAATATAATTACAGAAAGTATAGTAGAGAAAGCTAAGGCCTTATATATAGTCTTTTTCCTAAAACCTCTAGAGGTTAACCTATTAGATATATACTTTACTTATTACTTAATAGAGGCTAAGAAGTAGATACTAATTAGTTCTTAGGAAGTAATAAAAGCACTTAAAGATATACTAGTAGATAAGATACTAGGGGAGAATAGAATACTAAATAAAGTACTAAAGGTAGTAACTACTCTCCTAGCCCTAGTATATATAGAGATATTTAATAAGTTAATCGAATTACGCTACTACTTGAAGAGCTTTAAGAAATTAATTATAGTAGCCTTAAGGAAACTAAAGAAAGATAACTATAGCTAAGTGAAATTGTATAGACTAGTAGTATTACTAAATATTATAAGGAAAATACTAGGCATAATTATTACCTAAAGAATCTAGTATTATATAAAGAAGTAGCACCTCTTACTAATAAACTATATAAGTAGAAGAAAGTAATTATTAAGTAAACACACGGTCTACTTAATACTAGAAAAAGTATATATTATATAGAGAAAAAAGAAAGTAGCTAACTTACTAATACTTAATATCTCCGGAGTATTTAATAATATATCTTATGAATACCTCTTATATAATATAAGGAAAAGAAAGCTCTTATTAGAGGTAGTTACCTAAATCGTTAGCTATCTCTCGCAGAGAATAATAACTATTTAACTCTTTAAGAGTAAAAGTAAAGAGTATAATATACTTACGGGAATACCTTAAGGTTCCTTACTCTCCCTGATTTTATACTTATTTTATAGTATAAACCTCCTGGAAATTACTAAGAGCTTAGACCTAGTAATAGTATTTATAAATAATATAACTCTAATAGTAAAGGGAAAGTCTACAGAGAGTATATACTAGAAGCTCTAATAATTATACTTAAAGGCAGATGAATAAGCTAAGAGATACGCTATAGTATTTACGCTATAAAAATATAAGTTACTCTATTTAGTATATAAAAGCGACTTAAAGGAGATTAAACACCAGGAGAAGCTAGTAGATTTATAATAAGAAAGGGTAATTTATTTAAAGAGTTATATAAGGTACTTAGGGGTTATCTTAGACTCTTACTTTATAAGACTCTTATATATTAATTATATTATCTCTTTACTAAGGATAGTAAGTATAGGAACTATAATAAGTATATTAAAGTATTAGGGAGACTTAAGTCCCCTTTTAGGCGCTATCTTATAGCCCTCTTAACTAGCGCGTCCACTGCTTTATTACTTAGTACTCTTACGTAAGCTAGAATCTATTATAAGTATATCTTTACCTTACTATATTAAAGCGTTTTAATCGCCTAAAGGATATATCTTAGGACTATCTGCCCTAACTATTTCCGTAGCTATATTATAAAAAGGATCACTACTTAGTTATCTATAAAGATAATAAGCTTCTAAGTCCTTAGGTCTTTAATCGCTATTTAAAGTACTAACTAGATACTTATAAGTTCAGCTCTATAAATAGTGAATTAGTTAGTCGAACTTATTAAAAATATAGTTAAATTTATAATTTTAACTAAGCTATTAGCTTAAATAGTGGAATAGAATAGTATCTTTTTACTACTTAGTAACTAAGACTTACTAAGTATTATTTAGGGGATAGCCGGAGAGGTAAATAAGGATTATACTAATAGAACTAACTAGGAAGTTATACGATTCTTGTAATTTATAGAAGCTAATAGAGTTATTAAACCGGCAGGCGCGAAGAAACCTAGAGTCCTTATTTGTAACTTTCACTATAATATCTTTCCTTCTTTTTATTTATTTATAATACTTTTTAGCTTTAGATATAGTGCTAATTAGCACGAGGACACAGATATAAACTAGACCTAAATAGTACGTCCGTATAGCGCTTAGTGCAGCTAAATGGACTATGGAATTAAAAAAAAAAAAAAAAAAGGTTCCGGGCTGGTACTGTAGCATCCACATGTATGCTGATCCCTGGTTCTATAATAAGGTTATGATGAGCCCTGATGAGCTGCCGACGTCTGGAAGGCAAACCACGGCTTGGAATCTTCTACATCAATGTACTGTCCCACCTACATCTCCAAATGCACGACCTTCTTGGCCGGATTAGCTCCTCGTTTAAACAAAGATGTCCAAAGTCCGCGAAAGAACTGTCGTTCTTGACACAATAGATCATGAATCCCGGAGTTTCCTCTGGCTAAGCAAATTGGTAGTATACAATGAAGGTTCAAAATTCGCCAAAGTTCCTGTCCAACATCATGCAGAAGACTTTGCACTTAGAGAATTATAAAAAGCATCATCGTCCCTGAATTGTGAGAGTACATTCTCGAAGAGTATCTCGATAATCAAATCCACTACTAGCAAACCCAAAACCTCTCAAATTCCCAGGCAAGTACGCCGAATCCGACTAGTAAAAGATATGTCTAATGCTAACAAGTTACAAGACGACACCCACCAGTCTATGACAAGGAATATGTCCCGTTTAGTGAAGTCGAATTCAAAGACGGTTGGTCAAATGGAGGCGAAGATGCCGTCCGACAAGGTCAGCCGAAGAGCCCCAATTCAATTTTCATTCTACATATCCATGTCCAGCGCTGACGACAGCATTGGATGGTTTTTAGGAACAGCCTTGTTCAGACGGAAAGCAGCAGATATCAGCAACCTTCTGTCAGGTGGACCGTCGAGAATGGACTTGGGATAGAACTTGCCTCCACTTGCAAGGGGGCCCTGCTGTTAAGGTCATGTTGCAGCGCTGGGAGGAGGAATCCATCCGTGAACAGCCTTACAACGCGATTGGTGGCGTGAAGCCCTGGCGAGGCTGACCCGGGATTATCAGCTTAGTGACCTGTCGGGCTCCCGCGAGGCATGCTTCAAAACAGATGTGGTGGCCTAGACTACTTGAGGGTGGCTATGTAGTTTTTTCTTTTTTGAATGAACCATGCGTCTTGGAACTTTCTGGGGCTTATGCTGATGATGCTTCATATCGACTGAGCGGTGTGACATGTGGCCCTTGGCTGTCGTGTTTCGCCACCAACTTCCCAAATTGATTCTTTGGTAGCACACGGGAGAGATAGCGTAAACGCCACAGTGGTAGGCATCTCTGGAGACTTAAAGCCATTGATGGACCTTTGCCGACGATAAATCAAGGTCGGACCAGCAACTATTCCAAGTACTGAACACTGACTGATCAATCCTCGAAGCTCCACAGGAATCTCTTGCAATGGCATCTAACGGCATTGGTTGGCACAATCCTCATACATTCCTTTCAGGAGCAGTGGATCCGGATGACACTGAAGGCCTCACTTGTGAAATCAAGACGTACGAGGCTCGCTTCAATTCTCAGGGGGAACAAATAACTCTGCAAGTTGGTGCAAGACGAGACCTTGATAGGCTGAAGGATAGGGATCACGACTCGGCGCTTGTGCTCACAAGGTTCTATAGAAGAAACAAGGAGCTCGATTTTACAGAGTTGGAAGTGCGCTCACCGTATCTCAAGGCGGCTCTCCGAGCAGTCATCGAAGATTACCCCGGTATGAACATACACTCAGGCAGGATCGTCATTCGGGATCTTCCCAGACCTATTTTTCACTATCGCGAGGAGATCCAACGCTACGCATCCCAACTCCAAGACCCCATCGCGAAGGAACACATTGCCTTCGGCTTGAGGTATATGTACAAGACCTTACAAAGAGAGGTGAAGAGCTACTACAACCTAATGAATTGCCAGCCATCTATTCTTCCCGGATTGGAATTTCTGACACTTTGGATGGCGTTTCGACCTGGCTGTCTGATATACACAAAGAAAAATAATGTCGAGAAAGTGCTGCTCTTGAGGACAATGACGAGGTGCCCATGTCCCAAACCAAAATGCTGCGATGGACAATGGACGCTCACCGCCGACCGAATAGACTACAATGGCACAGACTTTGGTTATGCCGGAGCGATTATTTTTGTCCGACCATATGATGGTTACAAGCCACTTCAATTACTCAACGTCCTACCCCTTGAATACCATCCGCAGAAAGACCGCATAACCAAGGAATTGACTAATAGAGGCAGAAAATTCATCAGCATGTTAGGAATCCACCATCGTTGGTATGAAGGGACTGCAGCTGCTTTATCACTACATAGAAAAAGCACCATTGAAGGAGAGGAAGATGAGTTTCCCTTGCAATCCATAACTGTACGCTCTGACCCAAACTGGAAGTCCCCAAAATAATTGACTAACCTTCACTAGATCAGAGGTCGAATCATCATTGACTGTGAAGGCTTTGGCCTCAAGTTCCCAAGCCACGAGCCCGAATTCTCGTACGGCACACACGTCATCAGTACAGAGTCAGGAGAGCATCTTGCACTTACAGATAAGGATTTCCTTATCTGCTCTCATCGGATTCCAGGGTTTTCGTTGATAAACAAGCGGTGGTGTTACTTTGATGTAGACAAGATCAAAGATATCGCATTCAACACAAAAGCATTTGGGGCTCTTCTGCTTCCGGAATACCAAAAAGAAATGGTACATTCGCTTGTAAAGGTACACACAGATAAGAAAATGCACTTTGACGACGTGATCAGAGGGAAGGGTAAAGGCATGATTTTCCTCCTGCATGGAACCCCCGGTGTAGGCAAGACTCTCACTGCAGGTAATTCCTCTCACCCCGTTTAGGTACCCATCTCATTGTAATTGCCTAGAAAGTGTAGCAGACCATACTCAAAGGCCATTGTATACCGTAAGTTCTGGAGATCTCGGTATCAGTGCGAACGTGGTCGAGGAAAAACTCTCATCAGCTCTTGACCTGGCAACGAAATGGAACGCCATAGTGCTCATCGACGAAGCAGACATCTTCTTAGAGGAGCGGAGCGCTTACGATTTGAAGCGGAATGGTCTCGTTTCCGGTGAGAAATCCGTTGCACCACCAGAAATTTCATCTCTGTTTGGCTAACTTTGAGTGAAGTCTTTCTTCGAGTCCTGGAGTACTATGAGGGCATCATGTTCCTGACGACGAACCGCGTCAACTCATTTGATCCAGCATTCAAGTCTCGCATCCACCTCGCAATCAAATACCCATCGCTATCAAGCCAACTACGGCGCAATCTTTGGAAGATGTTCATCATAAGAGGCGCACCTGAACACCCTCCCCCATCATGGATGACGGAGCAGTTCCTAGACCGGCTTGCGACAGAAGAATTAAATGGCCGGCAGATCAAGAACATCGTGCGGACAGCCTATGCTATTGCAATCAGCACCGGGAGCGAAATGACTACCAAGCACATCGCCATGGGTCTGAAGGCCATCAAGACATTTGAAGCAGATATTAGTGAGGGCCAAGTTGAAAGGAACAGTTCTGAGCAGGAAAATCCTCCCGATTCCGAGCACAGATCGAAGAGAGCAAGAAATGGATAGACTCTGGATAGAAAAATGCAGGTATTTGGCTGAGTTTTGGCGGTCAGATTGAAGAAAACTTGTCTCATTTTGACTCGCTGAAGTCGTCAGCTGCACAGCTCGCGGATAATTTATGGTACGGGCATACAGTAGCAAGGCTGCGAGCGTCGCCGACCGAGAGAGCCGTAAAGCATTTAACCACGGTTCACGATCGCTGCTATATATTCTGACGTCGTTGGTACAGGTCTGTCGATTTGGCCCGGATGGGGAGAGGGGGGGGGATCTGTCAGTCGTGGTGAGATGGTGGTCGATGTTGCGCATAGTTGTCGTTCGCTATTACAGTGTTCATTTCCCTTTAGGTTCAGATTTGCTCTTGGGATAAATTTTCATAATTCCGTAGAGAAGTGATTGGAAGAAAAGAAAATGGGAATAAAGAGGAAATGCAGCAATATGAATTATCTGTATTGTATCTGACTAGTACAGACACGTCTCAAACTTCCTCCCAGATGACTTTTGACCTCAGCAAATCTCTTTCTCCCAGACTCCAACTCATCAAGATATCTAGCTGGCAATACCAGTACTAGCAAGTCTCAACTTCTTGAAATCAGGCGTACCCAATCCAGTGACTGGATCCCATCCCACAACAGCTGGGAATCCTGATCCAGGAATCTGACTACATCCTCGTCCCTTTCCGGCCACGATATCCGTCAGTCCACTCTTGCCGACAGTGTACAACCACGGATTCAAGAATCCAAATGGAGCGAGACCATTGGAGATACGGTCACTGTTGAGCAATGCAACGACGGCCGCGAAAGCTGGTGCAGATGCACTGGTTCCCGAGACCAAACCATCTTCGCCTTCCAGAATGGTGTGGAAGTAGACACCCTGAGCGGAAATATCGGGGTACGCACGACCAGAAACGTTGAAGTATTTGGTATATGCTGGGTCGGCTTTGGTGGACAACCAGGAGGAGACGTCGGCGTTTTGCCAAGCTGGGCGAGGGAAGAAATCGGAGAATCCACCACCAGAGAAAGAGACGGCCAATTCAGGTGCGACGTATCGGGTGGCACCGACAGCAGTTACCCATGGGCATGAAGCGGGGAATGCTGGTGTATAAAGAAGCTTGTTTGGGTTGGTGCTGGTGCAATTGTCTCCTGATCCGGAGTCACCACTGGATGCCAGGACTGTCACACCTCGAGCTGCAACTTGAGCGAACAAATCACAGACAGTATGGGCATATGAAGCTGGAACACCCCACTCGTTGTCTCCATACGAGATCGAGATCGTTTGAGGAATCTTCTTCATGGCCAAGAGATAGGTGAGGAATTCCAGGTAGGGCTCGTTGTCCAATTCGTAGTCAACAGTCTCAGGAGGACGTCCGCCAGTCGAGAAGTAGATGGAGGGAGTTGGGTAGGCGAGTCCAGCACCGTACTGGATATCGAGGTTTGCCTCGACGATGTTCTGAGGGCCCCCAGTTGCGTCTTGAGTATTGAGTCCGCCGTTGATCAGCACTTCTTCAAAGTCAACACCGTAAGCATCAGGCACGTAGGTGGTGAGAAACTGCTGGAAGTCATCGTGTTGAGCATACTCCTCGAGGAAACCAGCAAGACCAATTTGGTTTCCATTTCGGCGAGATCCTCGGAAGTGCTTGAACTTGTAGAGTGCTTGGATGCAGTCCACT
The DNA here is from genome assembly GCF_030347475.1 of Cadophora gregata. Lineage (NCBI taxonomy): Eukaryota > Fungi > Ascomycota > Leotiomycetes > Helotiales > Ploettnerulaceae > Cadophora > Cadophora gregata. Next base: position 1,680,803 of record NW_026695937.1, on the reverse strand, counting down.
GTGATCGTGGTGTTGCAAGCGACGACGTCAAGGCCATCATGGATGTCGGCAGCTGTTCCAACGACTTTCAGGTTCTTTGGCGCTTCGAAGCCCTTGACGATTGTTGAGAGTTGAGGCTTTGGAGCACTGAACTTGATGGTTGGTGCGACAATGTCGACGTAGGCGTGCAACTCAGCGGGAAGACTGTATGCAAGAGTGCGGGCAGCCTTCTTTCCAGTCTCGGTGTTCTCGAAGATCTGGTATTTGGTTTCGAGGAGGGTCTCGACTTCGCCAACAGTGGAGTCAATCACGATCCAACCACTCTCGACAGTCGCCTTCGAAGTGAGATTGTACGACTCGAGCCAACCGAGGACGTTGGCAAAGGCTTCCTCAGAAGGGGCGATCATGGAATTGATCTCCTTGCTGCTGAAATGACGACCGTATGAGGCGTGACCAGGAGTGCTGACATCGAGGACCTGTTGCTGGAAAGCAGCAACGTTGCGGTTCTTGAGATGGATGCGCAGCTTGAAGCTCAAGTCCTGATCGACCTTGGCAGCGTCATCCTTCAGGACCCATGGCTCCGGAGCAGAAGAGAGCTCTTCGAAGACACGATATGGTCCTTGGCTAGCTGCAGCAGCGCCAATGAGCAGAGTGACGACTGTGAACTTCATGATGGGCGTCGATGAAGTGAGGAATGCCCCAGAACTCGAAAGGACGGGATAGGGAGAGGGAAAGGAACTTCGAGAGCGGGGAACACCACGACATCTTATAATCATGACCACGACCAACATCGCAGCACCTCATCTGCACCTTCCCGAGCCACCGAGCACAAAACAGGAAGATCGCAGCTCAATTCCCCCATCGAGCAAGAATGCAACCGCTGGGCACCTTCCAATCCCGCCCGTGCTCGCCGTGGATAAGCTTAAAGACATGGTTCGATGCTTGGTTAAGCTTGTTGGAGCTTGACATATCGACAAGCATCAAGCGTCCGTATTCCAAGGTTTATATCCTCTTGGCGGATAGACTGGGACGGATCGAGCAGGTCGATAAACACGACGAACGGCGCGGCGAGCGGGTGCAGGGTGCGACCGCTCTCTTGCCTCAACGGTGCCTGCCAAGATATGCAGTTGCCCGCCTATCATCCACCACCTTCCGGATAGATGCTAGTCGCGTTCGTTGGGACTTTGGGTAAATGTCTCGTTATTAGGGTGCCGAGGTGGATGTCGGATTTGGGCTCATCGCGTTTGGGCCAGGGATGATGGCGATTGAGTTTTTAGGATTGGCTTTTGCCAGTATTACCTCCGTAACCTTACCTAATTTAAATGAAAAAGCAGGTTCCACCCCACCGTGGGAGGTGCACTTTCCTGAAATAACGACCTCTCAACTGCTAAGTAATTCTTATCACTATCAATTGATTGTCAATTGACAGTTACAATTTTTCTTTAACAGCAATATAATTATTTTTCTACGCAAGTGGGTGCACCTCCCGCGGTGAGGCGGAACCTGCGTTCTCCTGTACGCAGCGTAAGGTAGATAGAGGAGACAAGAACCTTAAGTGGGGTAACAGGTGAGATACGGCACGTGAGCCGCACGTGAGCTAACCTTCAGCTGGGCTTCGGGGAATCGCAACCTTACCTAATACTTACCCCAGAAGTATACCTTGAGTACTGAACGGGTTTCAGACAGTTGACCAAGAGTCAGCTCGTACTTATTGGGATTTGTTGACCGTTAGGAGGCTAACATTTCAAAAAGGTAACTTACCCCCGCCCTGATTAGCTGACATGTCTTCTCCTTCAAGGTTAACTTACACCCTTAGGAGTGTTGAGGGATGTTTGACGTTCAATAATTCGACGAATTTTTCCGTAAGTACATGGGCGGGACTGGGAGAAATACTTGGATATTTCTATGGAATGTTATTTCCTTAGCCGAGATGTCGGCATATTGTAGGTTTCAAGATTATCTCAAGCGCTTTTAATATTTACTAGCTTCTAGCCGCAATGCCATCACACTCCACAGAGTAGACGAACGAACGCCTTTTTCGTGGAATAACAAGAAAAAAATTGCATCGCCTGTAACGAGACGGCCCTCTAGCATTTCAGTCCAACTACCACACACTTCAAAAGTCCAATGCCTCAACCTTCACCTCCCCACCCTCATCAACAAGCACAACCCTATTCTTCCCAATCAAAGTCCACTCCTTATCCTTATACGTCGACGGCTCACTCGCAACAATAACATGCTTCCCATGCTCCCCCACACTCTTCTTCGCAAGCGGATTCCGCCCTTCTGCACCGTCCACACCCTCCTTCCCGCCACTCCCCTTCCTTGAGCCATCGGGGCCTTTTTTCCCATCCGGATGATCGGGATACTGCCTATTGAGCGTCACTCCCGCCGTGGTGGAATAGTACAGCGAAGGAGGCTGTTCCGTAGCGTGGTTCCGGAATCGACAAGCGACGAGAGATCGGCCGTCTGTGATTGCGATGTTGAGATCATTTGGCTGGGCGGCAGCTGGGCCAAGGAGTTCTGTTTGGATGGCGATGATAGTTGAGATGGTCTTTTGCAGCGCTGAATGGATCTCCGCAGGACTGTGGTACTCCTCCCAAGAAGGTGGGACAGCGGTGTCGTTCTCACTGTGTGGCTTTGCGGGGTCGCCAGGAGCGCATAGGAATGAGATGAGCAGGGCGGCGAAATGCTCGGTGTCTGTGCCGCCTTGGATATGCTCGAATGCTTCTTGCGTCATGTGCTCGCACATCTTGCGCTTGATTTTGGCGAAATCGGAAATATAACCGTTATGCATGATGGTGTGGATACCGAAGACGAAAGGGTGGTTGTTCGTCTGAGTGATTGCCGTTGAGGTTGCGGCCCGGATATGGGCGAAAAGGACTTTACTCTCGGTGTTGGCGCAGATACTGCGGAAATTCGCATCGTGCAGAGGAGGTTGGATGATGCGGTAGAGAGCTGGGTGGAGTGGCTTTTTGTTTGGAGAGAAGGTTGAGATGCTGGGTGTGTACCATGCCATTCCGAAGCCGTCGACGTTGAAGAGGCGGTTGCGGGCTGTGATTTCGGCTTGGGTGGTTGGTTCGGCGTTGACGGTGGGGTCATGGGAGAGGAGTTTAGGTAGGTAGTGTTGATGGACTTGTTTGCTGAGAGAGTGTGCTGGGGCTGAGAAATTGTTGGTTGAGCTCGATCAGAAGATGAGAAGGGGAATTACGTACTGACGAGGACATCTTCGAGGAGACATGGCTCGGTGGCAGAGATGTATGCAAACCACCGACACATGATAGCAAGAGTCTTAATGTGAGGTCTTTGACAATTATGTTTCTCAGTTGAACCAAAGCAGGTGTCCACGGCTTGTCCAAGTGGATGGAGCCGTTCAGGAGATCAACGTGATGAGGGGGTTTTGGATTAGAGATGAAAACAAAGCAGAAGATGATGAAAGCCAGAATACTTTTGGAGACAACAAAGAAGAATTTGAGTGTCTTTTATGAGATCCAACCACGCTTTTACTTTTCGCAAGTTGCTTAGTGTGAAGAAAGGAAGAAAGTCAGCAGCAGGCGATGACGATGGTGGTCCCCCTTGTTCGGCAAGAAAGCTTGTTTGCTGGCTAGGGCGAGACTAGTGCCCCGCTTCTCCCTCCCCCTAGCTTCAAGAAGGATGGGTCCCTTCCTCGCTTCAATAATCTAGTGGACTGTGGGGTTTTATAACATAATACCGATTGTGGAAGTTATTCTGACAAAGTTGCTGAAATCATAAATCTCCCTCGGTCACACCTTTTAGCTGTCTCAACAGCGTACCAGAAATCCCGACCAGGATAATCTTTGTGTTCTAGCTATGTGAGACTAAAGTTCGCTTCTGATAGGAGCCAATGTAAACAAACAGATACGTCGTATACCGTGCAGAGAATTTCCGTTTGAGTTGCTTGGACTTCATGCATTTCGAGCATCCTTCATCGCATACCACCTTTTACCCAACACACTGTCCGGTGTGAAACCTCTGGCATCATTGGAGCTGGTGATATCCATCACAGCCTCATCATGATTCATACTGACAAAAGCCTGATCTCGACTCCTTTGGGCCGCTTTCCAGATCTCATCCATCGCAGTCGCTTCAACTTTCATCCTCAATTCGTAAAAGTGGTATACCAGCTGATCCAACCGAACCCACGTGAACCCTTCTTACCCCTCCGCATATTTACGCCCAGCAACAGGGAAATCGGCTTCACAAGCTTGTATCCTCATCAAGTCGAATATCGGAGAATGATTTTCTTGGAGAACTGAGCTGATGCATTATGGATCAATGACGAGGAATGTGTTAGTAAAGAGCCCCAGTTGAGAGATTCCATTTGGGAAATAATCCGTCCGAGGGCCGAGCGAGGTAACATCTTCGCCATCTTGGTACGCTTGCCATGAAGGCACGACGGCAGATGGAGCCATCTCCTTCACTGGCGTATCCCCACCTGGGTGCACTGAATGGAAACATCATCCACTTTTTGCTGATGATATCTGCGGATCCATTGTGTCTGAGAGCTGTCCGGAAGAATTCTTCCATTCGATCATTGAATTGATCAAGACGGTCTGGAAATGAATGAGCATTTGGCTTTGGATTCTCTCCGATTGGTCGCGTAATGCTGGTGCACATGTTTTGTAAAGGTTCGCAGACTTACCAGGATCAAACTCCTGAGCTGCTGCATCGTAGAGGCATACGTATCCCCATTTTGTGTGATTCTCCTTGTACAGCTGCTGAATCCATTCCTTGGCATATAGTAACGCCGCCTCAGCTGCTGTACGCTGCCTCTCTAGCTCTGGAGCTTGCTTTCGCTTCCAGTTTTCACTAGCACCTATTTCAATCGCCTCCTCGTCTCCATTCAATTCACGAGCCGCGAGATACCTGTCAAGACCATCTTCACTACTCGCTGCCATTGCTTGGAAAACAGCAGCGTTTTCCTCCGCCGTAATGGGTGTCCAAAAGCGATCGTTGAGCAGCATCGTTTCTTCGAATGTTAGGTTGGCAGGGCTTAACAGGGCTTGTTCCAGCAGTTTCTAACGGGATAGGCCAGTCAGTGCACGAATGTTTTTGGTTTCAAGGTCGTGGTCTGGAAGATCGAGAAATATTCGACGTTCGGCGTCGGTCAAGGTGGGAGGCGAGCATGAACTCTTCTGCTCGAGGATTGGCCATGCTGTAATGAGATCTTCAAGGGCCGTGAGGTTTCTCATCACCCTCATCGAATTGGCCAGCATTGGCTCAAAGCCGGCGGTTGAGGATGCCATGTTGGAGAAAACTCGGATGATTTGAGCAAGATTGGTAAAACTGTGCTGAATCTACTTCGGAGTAGAGGCGAAGAGACGATGATTATTGACAGCTTTGGCACTCTGCTGTAGGGTTTTATTTGGCGTAAAGATGGCATAAATATAACCTAGAGGAATCCATCCCTTTAAGCGCCCATTTCAAAGCTAGACCTAAAATGATGTTCATTCGGCTGGTAACGAATGGCGGACCAATCAATATGGAACCATGGCCAAGTGAGGTGGGTCATTTAGTGGTGTAGGATGACAAACGAGTAGTCCTTCCACACTTACTATTGTTGAAGTCCCAAGGATCCGTGCAGCAATGATTGGATGTAGGAGAACGAGGCATCTTTGATATCCTTATTCCAAGATGGATTATCATATTGTCTCCGAGAGAGATAACCCCGTCTAAAGTAAAAGAGTTGCTGTACTTTTGGTCCAGATATTGATAGCACGTGATTGGCGTAAACCATGTATTACTCGTCCAGCGAGCATTTAGGAGGATCGAATGATTCGAGCATAGTTTCGGTGAAGACTAAATGGACGTCGCACCTGATTTCGTGTCGTTTTGGCAAAGATCTCGTTGACAAATGTTGTCTTACTATTATTGGCGTAGAGGAATCAATCATCAGGTATAATTTGGATCCAATCTATTTCCTCGAAAAAACTGGTACATTGCGCTTTCGAGTTCCTCAATTCTTTCCTTTCCAAGCTGTTGAACAGAAATATCGTAAAGACATACGAACCCCCAATGAGGCTTTCCCGAATGATGCAATTGCTGGATCCAAGGTTTTGCAAAAGGGAGAGCTGCTTGGGCTGCTACCTTCAATGCGTTGTTTTCCACTGCCAATCTGCGTCTTCTATCCTCTTTCTTGCTTACGTCAAAAGCAGCTTGCTCTTTGCTTAAATTACGAGCAGCAAGAAAAGTGTTGATCCCATCATGGCTCGTATTTCCCAGTGCATTGAACGAAGCTGAAATCTCTTTCGAGGTGCGAGGTGTCTAGAATCGATCTTTTGTGATAGCAAGTTCCTTGTCAGTGAGATCTCTTGGGGTGGAAATGCATTTCTCAACAAGCTGTTCCCGCGAGAGAGTGGTCGCCGCACGAAGATTGGCGGCCTCCTCCTCTTCATCAGGCAGGTCAAAGAAGAGTCGGTACTCGAGTTCAGACAGAGTTTGAAGACTTTGAAGAGCTTTTTGATAGAGTAAGGGCCAAGCTGAGATCAATTCTTCGGCTGATTTGAGACCACGCAAGACTCTGATCGCGCTGGAAAGGATCGCGCCGATTTCAGTTGCGGTTGACGACATGCTTATTACTTCTGAGATGTAAACTGTCTCATTGTAAGTGAGACGCTAATTGAGGCAATGGAAGTCGCGATATCTCAAAACATACCTGCTCGCGGACGAGGATTCTTATTTTGCCGGAATCAAACTAACCCAAAATGGTCTTGCGTCAGCAACCCTGCTGCATGGCATGTTGATAAGGAATGACAAACTCCAAAGCGGAATATTGGCCGACGCCATGTACGAATATGCTGTTCGTTTCCTTTTCAGAAGAGGACTTCCACGAAGCAAGTTTTATCCAAGTGAGAAAAAATCCAGAAATGTGAACATAAAATCCGCCTTGTCGAAACGGAGCCAAAGCCTTTTTTCATTATAACTCAAGATCTAGTAGTTTAATCGGACTTTATTACAGCCGAGATATAGTAACGAAGTGATAAGGAAAATTTACACTATCATTCGAAAGATTTCAGGCGGTTGAGAGTGTAGATTATTGCTTGTATCACGTGGCCTATGAGCCACGTGATTAAAGAAACTGTACCTACCGAGGTATACTTCTTGCTTGTATTTCCAACTTTGAGATTGCAGATAGAATCGAACCATTTCAGCGATATGGCCATGTAGATTGGATGTTTACGTCAAGGTATGGTGCTGCAAGTAAGCTTCGGCAATTGTCAGCAGTGGCAGGAGCCTCCATCATGAGGTTGTGTGACATCAAACCCGAGGCAAGGCTGACGATATATTAATAATCGCACCAGTAGCGCTTAGCTTTGCATACAAACATTCAGATCGGCAAATACGAGCCCACTCATCCTATGATCATCCTTCTGGGCTCGGTGGCGGCCGCCTTGGTCAGCCTCATCTCTAGAGGAGCGGCAAACTGCCATGCAGTAATTCGTGTTTGCTACGCATGATGTTTGCGTTTGTACGACATTTGTGATTTCTAATCTTGAAAAGACCTCGTATTGTATCCAATTTGGGAATGCATGCATCATTCCGTGCTGAAAATTTGAAGTCGCCGAGCTGAGGATTGAGGTCAGCAGTTCTCTAGCAAACCTCGCCTGCCTTGCCATGATGGTTGTATATAAAAAGCTTCGAATTCCGTTTCTCGTCCTTCAATATCATCAACAATAACATCATCAAATTCATATCTGATAGTCGTAGCGCCAGACACAGATTCCGAAATTCCAATTCTCTTGCGACTGCAGATACTTTAATCCACAATGAAGACCTTCACCGCTACCGCCATCCTCGCTTTCGCAGCTAGCCTCGCCCATGCAGCACCTGCAGTCCAGGCAAGACAATTTGAGGCTCAGATTACTTTCACTGGAGCCGCTGGAGCTTCATACACGCTCTCTGTCCCTACTGATGGAAGCGTTTTTCCAATTAGTAGATACCTCCATCACACCCAAACCGGAAGTGCATAGAAATGGGGAGCATCAGGCTGACTTACACAGCCAACAATCTCAGTGTCTCCAAGATCGGTTCTTTGGGAGGAGCTACTTGTGCTTTTGATGGTGTCGATGGGAGTTACACTATTCTTGTGGGTGCACAGACAGTGGATGTTGGACCGCCTCGGGTGCAGGTCTCAGGGTCTTGCAGGGCTTTCTAGAGAGCGTCAGGGACATGGATCGAGCGTGACGTAAGACAGCCGTAGTCGAATGAGAAGTAATTGTTCGGAAATTTTTACAAGACAGATCTTGCGTTGCTAGCAATCTAGAAGTTCTGTCAACCTCCAATGAGTTCCACAGCTTCATGAGAACTAAACTTCAGAGAAAGGATATCATACAACTCTGAGCATATGATATTCGACGGACACTGCAGCTGTCCAGCAGCCTGTTCGGTGATTGTATAAATTGTTTCCTCTCCTTCCATGCGTCGTCCATCCATGACAATCAACGCAATATCTGACCATTTATGATTACCGCTCCTTCCTCTTCTTCCACCCGCTCACGTTCGAGACAGTAATGCTGGTCGCCGTCTCTCTGGGCCATATCGTTACCATTTTCCCCATGATTTTCGACGGATGAGCATTTATCTCCCTCCTCATGGACATGAAAGCTGCAAATATGAAAACCTTTCCTCGTAACCCCAACGTCGTGGAATCCTCGAACTCTTGGATCTTCTCGTAAACTGACGGGCGTGTACCAAGCCCCATCTGACTCCTTCAATGACGATCTTTGGAAAGCAGCAAAATCCCTGAGAAATCCAGGCACCTCGAAGATGGGCTCCAGCCTCTCAGGTTTGTCTCCAAATATCAGCCTGTAGGATACCAGAGCTGCGACGAACGTACGAATAGGAGCATCTTCAGCATTCTTTGTGCCTACAAAGACCTTTCTGATTTGGTTCAGCGACAGACTCATACCTAATTTCCCTCTCCGTACTGCGCCGTACATGTTGTCTTGTATGAGGTCCATTGTATAGTTCTTTAGGGTGGGGCAGTCGATCAGATCTCCGAGGAGGTAGATGTCGATCAGCATATCGAGTCCAATACTCTGAATTGAATGCGACAAGAATGATCTGTTGTACAGCCAATCGATTGCGAGTTCGAAGACCTTGGGCTCGATGTCGGGGAGAACCACTTGCAAAGTTGAAGCCGATACAAAGATCCTTGCAAAGTACGTAGATATGGCGCATATTTGGACTCGATGGATGATGAAAACTTGATGAAGAGGCCCAACGAGGATCTTTATGGCGTCTGGTGTGAATTCTCTGCCGGCTGGTCAGCCCGATTGTGCCACCCTGATATCTTGGTCGAGATGGGGATGTTCGTACTCGTTGACAGCTCCAGTAGCCACCTCTCCATCTTCTTCAAGAGTTGCTTTCAAGTCGTTATTCACAGCTCGACAAGCTGACTCTAGTAGATCGGGTTCAAGGGAAAGAGGAGAAACCGTCAGACTCTCTGTATGTCGAAGGACGTCGTGGTCTGCGGGTGGCATATCGCCAGTAGGGCCTAATTTTGCCGTAGCGGAGATTTCTCTGTGATGTGAGTTTTTCATTTCGGATATCTGCTATTGAAAATCGTGGTTTCGCGTGCAGGGCTGAATTGCAGCAGGTGGTGTTTATGTGGAGAGTGGACGTACAAACAAACAACAAAGCTAAAATTAAGCGAGAAACTCTACCTACGCCAGAACCAGCAATGGCGTTCTTTGGTGCTATTAGGTTGGCGCCGGGAGATTTTGTTAGTATCACGATTGAGACTTCGATGATAAATTTCTACGAAAAAGAAATCTTGTCCCAGGCAGCATAAATTGGTAGCCAGGCAGAATACCTTTAATAGGTTTCAGAACCATCACGTGTACATCCATTGCCTAATGAAATGATCTCTAAGCAATCCAAGATCTTCAAAAGTGAATTTCTTTTCCAAATTCCATCATATTACTCTGCATCCTGAAAACTTTCGATAATCTGGCAGCCTAATTTCTACGATATCAGACAATTTTGGTCACGGACGCTATCACGCTTATCGCATCACTGACAATTAATCTAAGCCCAGCCTTGACGTGTTTTGACGGCGTGGTAGAGCACATGGTTGTAGCAGATCGACAGCAGAATATTCTCACAATGTCAACATCGGATCGCCGTCCACTTAGAGCAGGCGCAAGATCCCGGACTGCTGCTACGAGGTCCTCTCCAATGTCCGGCATGCATCGAAACTCGAAATCAAATTGTCCAAGTATCCTAAACAAGGGATTATGGTCATACACATCTCTCATTGCTGCCATGAATCAGATCGACGAAAGAGTCGCTCACACGGAATGTTGTACCAGCATAGCTACCGAGATGGATGGGTTCTGCAATAAGTTCTCGAGGCTGTATATTAATGATGCAACCATGAATATTACAAAGTCAAAAACATGACTCAGTTGGCTCTTGTCGCGGCTGCCATCTTTAACTATTGAGCGTAGTCCATCCACAACGGGTCTAACGTTGAAGAAACCCGAGCTGTTCATGCAGCTTCCAGCAGAGATCCGGATAATAATCGGGGAGATGATTGCGTCAGAGTCCAGGCAAGTCCTTCTTTTCCAGCACGCTCGTCTGTACCAAATTTCTTGGGAGGTGGGCTATCGATCTTCACGACCCCGCTTCGCCAGCCGCTTCCTCCGGTGAAATTCGCCCTAAGGTTCAAGTGGAACCGTAATAAGTGGATGGGATTCAAAGAGGTCCCCTGTAAATCACAATTTCACTGCATGTTTCCAGCAGATCCTGTTACAGGGCTGCTGCTCGAGTTGCAATTCAAGAAAGTTTTGCTACTACTGTAGCACGCACTCGGGCTGAAGATCAGGCGGCTGTGGGAAAACTGCTAGCTCAACTCCAATTCGGAAGCTGCTGAAAGATCATTAGTCGTTGCCCAGGAAATTCCGCCTTCAATGCCTCTAGTACAAGGAGAGATTGGAAAGGTTGGGAAGAGCATAGTTCTGGTGGTGTGAATTGGAGCCGTGTTGGTGTAAGACTTGCCCTATGAGTGAGACGTATATTAAAGTCATTGAAATGGCATGACAGGACCATCGAAGCAGTGCTGAGGTGGTAAAATTTCATTGCAAGATACAGGTGGTGCGAGGCCGTACAGCCCTGAGTTCAATCGCTTTCTATTTTGGCTTAGCAAAAATTCTGGGAAATATGTGTGCTCTGTCAACATGCTCCCTGCAACTCTGATTCAAGACAATGCCTTTTGTGGACTACGACGGAGAGTGGTGAATTTTGGTTCAAAACTCAAGTGATCTTTTAGCTAGTCAGTTTCAATAACGTGATACCGAGGCAGAATTGAGCAGGGTGGCCAAAAAGCCAATCAGTCAGCCATCAGCTGAGCTACTTCTGCAGCTGACCGGCTTAAGTGTAAACCTATAGCTGAATAGCTTGAACTGAGCAGCTTAAAAGCTGCTTAAAAGCTGATTCTAAAAATAGACGTATACTAAAAATCCCTCCTAAGACCAACTGCATTAAATACCGCTATAAGCTCTATTATCCCCCTTCTCTGCTAGTTTTTCAGGCACTCTTAATACTATAACAATTGACCTGATAATCTTAAACTGTATAGTATAGTTTATATAGAAGAAGACGAGAAAACACGCTCACATAATAGAATTAGAGAGTTAGTATACAATAAAGGTGGCTTCAGGACGAGCTTTAATTATCCTGCTACGCCAGACCGCCTAATTCTAGCTAATCAGAGGTAGTTTTTCCGCTCCGGGACCTCTATTCCTCGTAAGCGAAGCATCAAAATCGACCCCTTACATACTAAAACCTTACTCCAAAATCGTCCAAAAAAAAAGGGCTAGCTTTTAAGCTAGCTTATAAGCTGACTATATTTGAGCTGACTGGCTTATAAATATCTTTGAGCTGATTAGCTGATAGTTTTTTAACAGCTGACTGATTGACTTAAAAGCCGGCTGACTTTTTGGCCACCCTGGAATTGAGGGAAGGGGGCTTTCAGCAATGAATCATGAAGTTGCCTCATTTGCTACCCACTAGCGCAGTCTCTCACCTCGAGCAGGTATATCTGTTTTTCCTAGTGTGAACGACTCCCCGGAAGATTCTTGACGCCATCTCAGACTCAATCTCAACGACAGCATCAAGTGTCAGATGCCGACTGCCAATATCGAAATGTCCACCGAGCACCCTGGTATGCCCGCTAAACAGAACAATGAGGAACCTCAGCAACCCGGCATGCCCAAAGTCACGCCCCGTCAAACTCTCGCAGCTCTCGCAGACATGATTCCTCCCGCTGCCAACATATCAACATTCAGCGAGCCACATCCTGCCAAAGATTGCTGCCATGTTGCAGGCTTAAGACAACCCCTAAATGGCAACTTGTCACTGCATGAAGCTCTCGCCAAAGATCACACCTTGCAAAGGCAAATAATGCCCCCACATCGAATCAATATTTCCGACAGAAACAGACTTCAAACTCTCCTTTCAGCATTGCCTCCGCTCTTCATCGAGAAGATGCCAGTTCCAACTTGCTCGCCATTAGAGAAGTTCGAGCTATTTGAGCAGCTACCAAAAGAGATCCGAATTATGATATACGCACGGATGGTGGCAGAACCCAGGTATTCATCTACTGTCCAACTCTCACGTCCAAATTGATTAACAGCAGTTTAGATGTGTCAAGCTTTTCGAAGGACATACACCGGGTGAGCAGCACATCCATCCATGGAATTCGAATGTCGACGGCCAAGCTCGGCATCCTGCCATTGTTCACGTTAGTCGCGAAGCTCGAGAAGAAGGTTTATGATATTATACCATCTGTCACGATCGTCGTCGACTATACATGGAAATTACGATGCTAGAGCCAGATGAGACATGGAGGGCAGAGGAGCCACGATTGGTGGAGAGGATGATGCTGCAGGATGAAGGTTCACGCAATACATACTTTATCAATTTCAAGCTGGACTACTTTGATCATGGAGAATCGAAGCTGGGGTACCTATCGTCAGGTCTGGTCACGGGCCACGGACCTGAAGACTTCAATTTCTGTGTCGACGTTTTGGAGCAGGTTCAACACATAAGACAGCGGCCATGCTACAGACGCGCTTTGGAGGGTTTCATGGCAATTCGTCATGCGACTATTAGCACCGTCGTTATGTTCAGACACATCATGTGGAAAGGCCTACAGCAGGTTACTCTAGTACAGGAGAAGCAGTCTACCTTAACTCGACAAGATGGCCTTTGGTGGTCAGCAAATCGACGATATCACGAAAGTACTGCCAGGGACTTGCTCCAAAGCGCTGCACCATCATCTTTAATACCTGGTGGCTGGTCAACCCAAAGAAAGCAGAAGGCGATGAAGGTTATTGGTCCGTTGCGGTTTGAGATCAACTTTATCTACAGATGGACATCGCCGAGCAGAGAAGATGTTGATCGATTCCCTTGCCCGGTTCGATGTCAGGCGCCAGAGATAATTCCCTCGGAAATTCACCAAAGATGTGTTGAAAGGGACAGAGAAATTCTCGCAGGCTGTGCTCAGGAATATTTGATTCGAGGAGATTGATGCATTCCGGCTGCAAAAAATCATATGCTCTGCTGGTAATGAATGCTCTGCAGCCTCGGACGTGTCTACGCATTCTAAAGAGTTCATCATCGAGGGCTGGCAATAACGGAAATTTCAGAAAGCAATATGTTGGATTTGTAATCCTCGCTACTTTAGGAGTTTCTAGAGCTTTCGCTTAGCTTCGCTAAGCTACCACGTGACGTAAATACTACGTAACTATTACGTCTTATTACGTAGCTATTACGTGTTATTACGTAGTCTAATACGCCACGTAGAATACTCTAGAAGCGTAATATCGTCTATATAAGGAGCCTCGAGCTCTCGATAGTCGTAACTTAAGCAATTCAAGAATCGTCTTTTATCACGTGTTCCTACTTCCTCACTTGATATACGCCATATACTCTACACAATATTCAAATGGGTCAGAATGATATAGGAGATAAATACAACGAAAGATCTCGTTGTTTTGAATAAGTGACAGAACCAAAGGATCAAAGCGTGTCACTTGACAGCAACAGTCGCCTCGTTAACTACAACTCCACTTATCGTCGCTTCTCCCATCTCCCAGTTCTTCTGCTCCCTGGCCTCTTTCTTTGCTTTCTCAGTCTCAAACTGCCTATAAACACATTCTCTAACCCTACCTTGATAGAACAAAACACCATTCTCCTTGACTGGATTCAAAATACCTTCACCATAAATGCCCCGCTCGAGATTTTCTTGTGCTTTCTCGCATAACTCGAAGTCTTCCATGGCGACCTGTCGGACAAACTTAAAATACGCTTCGAACTCCTCCTCTGTACCACTGTGGTAGTAATCAAAGACCATTCTCGCCACACCCTAAGTAAAGTAAGCACCATCAAATACATTGCCGACGTGTTACAGATGTCGCGTCTTGAGGCACCATTTCCAATACAAGTCTTTAGAAGAAGAATACAGATCAACGAGGAGAGAAATAAGGAGGTGTGCTTACCGGGTTGGTTGATGGAAGAGTGCGAAAGGAGGACATGCCACCTCCGTATACATTCAGGGTGGAGATAGGAAAGAAGTAAAGGAACAACCCGTCAGCAGGCTTGGAAGGGTCTGCCACATGTTGAGACCACGTCGTATGGTTCGTAACAGAATAGAACGTCAGTGGGTAGTACTTGGAGAAAGTGGGATGTGTGTACTGGCAGTGGAGACATTCTTGAAAGCCATCGATCCTGTCGCGCATAAGCTTAGAAGGGGCAAGAGTGGGGTTAATTAGTGAGACTAACATTGTTTTCCAGTTGAAGCGACCTTCATACGAGATGCTTCGCCGATGAGGAAGTTTGGTAAAATCCACAGTATTGGTCAGCTGCTCGAGACCGGGAAAGTATTCATCGAAGGTAGGGGTGTCCATTGATAGGGTGGCGAAAACGAGGCCGCTTGCGGTGAGGTGGCTTTTGATGCGGCGGTTCTGAGAAGGTGTCAGCGACGAATCTTGGACTCTGGATGAATGTTACCTTCTCGTCTGCGAATACGACGATACCATCTGTATTGATTTCCTCAGAGTATGGACTTCGATTCTCGACCATGATCTTGACTTGAGCGATGTCATAAACAACCGGCTCGTTTCGTTTTTGGAAACGAGTCACAGGTCCCAAGAAATGCCACGACTGGATCTCTGTGATTAGTTCCAGATCCATGGTAGCGATGGATGAACCTACCTTCAGAAATACAGCTCGTCTTTCCAGCTGGTAGAGTGCTGGGCTACAAAACCAAGAAGCTGGGAGTGTTCTGCTCAATGAATCCATGATTGACAATAAGAATGATGGATGAACATTGAATCCCGGACCCAGAGTAATATTTTGCTTCTCACCAGTTGGTTTCCAACACTCATATCGAACATATTTGTCAGATAACGCACTGATGTCGTCGTCTGATGCTGTTCAACGTGATGCTGCATAGCCGACACTGTCATTGGCCAGCCATCCGGGGAGTCGTTCCGAAAGCGGATATGCGATCCAGAGAAGTTGGTTCTCACTAAAGCATATGCGGTGCTCAGGAACGCGCACGAATGGTACTGTCTAAGCCGCCCAAGTGTCCAATTGGATTTGACACATCCCTTCCGCGTATGTTTGTATTACTCATAACTGACCTCTCACGTTGCCACGAATCCTATGCATTATCTGAGACAGGAAGAATTCTTGGGTCATCCCATGATATCCCACCACGAGGTGCCGCCTCAGTGCATAGCCTGGATGTATGGACCGGATGCGGGAGGGGTTTGATAGCAAACTTGCATCGTTAGGCATCAAAGGATGGAATGATCGTGGGAACGAGGACATGGACAAAGGTATCATTGGCGTGGAATCTTGCTCCAAAATCATCTGCATACGTTAGCAGTACCCAAGCTATATTTATAACCACAGCATCTCGCAAGTGTTGGGACGAAAGTCAAAGTGCTCGTAAAGACCACGTGACTGAAACAAGCAAGTAGTAAGCATGGATAATATTTTCGTTTCTCTGGACGCATTGCTATACACACTTGGTATTAGCATTTTATTGGTCATCGCTTATGCTTTGAATTCTCGGAATGCCCAGAGCAACTACAAGAAGGAGACCATAAAACCCAAATCCGGAACAGGTGACACAGTCCAGCATGCCAAAGCGCTAGAAATATATGAGGACTTGAGGCAGTCTCCAAGTTGGTGGTCGGACGAGAAGTTATTCGAAGTTGAGAAACGTGCAATATTCAGCAAGGTAGGTGCGGCTTGTACCAAAGAATTAAGGAAAACACTAATGACGCAAGACATGGCTCTTCGTCACCCATGCATCTAGGTTCCAGAAGCCTGGTGACTATCGAACTTTCGATATCGCTGGATTCTCATTCATTGTCATCCTCGGAAAGGATAAAGAGATCCGCGCATTCCACAACGTGTGCCGGCACAGAGCATATGCTGTAACCAAGAAGGAATCTGGCAGCTCGACCGTGCTCGGATGCAGGTACCACGGCTGGAGCTATGACACGAGAGGAAAGCTTGTCAAAGCCCCTGAGTTCGACAAAGTGCCAGGATTTGACAAGGAAACGAATGGGTTGTGGGAGATAAAAACTTCGATTGTCCTGTCCATGGTCTACGTGAACTTTGATGCATCAACCCATGTGGATTCTTTCGATCTCCACGGAAGCGAAGTGTTGCTGAGGAAGTGGAGTGTGTCCAAAATGAAGTGCCTCGAGGAATGGAAAACAGAGGGAGCTTTCAATTGGAAACTTCTCGGTATGTGCATCGCAGGACATAAGTGCTCGGATCTGATCTCTCCTTTTAGGTACACTATCGCCGCAAGAGGAAAAGAAGCAGAAGCGCTGGTACGTAATTCTTCCTGGTTTGGGAGCTGGAAGCCGGGTCGACCTCGAACTCGGGCATACAACAATTATGCGAAGAATTGGGCCCAACATCATCTTGATACTGAAAGCAGTGCCAAAGTCTGCCAAGAGCACAACGTTAGAATGCAGTATCTATGCCAACGATCATCTGACCACGATAGATATGGATTCACTGAGGAGTGAATTAAATTGGGAGATCAAGCAATTAACAGCCAGACAACAACGCATAATGCGCAATGAAGAGCCTATCATGGCTCTTGCTTCTTTGGTTGCAAAGCAAGGAGAGCTCAACAGACTCTTGGGTGTCCATATTGCTGCGGAGAAGAACGCTGGAGGGGAGATCTACCCCGCGGTAAGGGAGCAGAGCTTTTCTCGAGAAGGAAAAGTGGATGATGATTGTAAGAAAGTCTTGCAGAATACGCACTTTCATCTCACTCCGATCAGAAACTAACTGAGATAGTTTGTCGAGAGCTCGAGAATCCTGGGTCAACTTGCAACGCGAATGCTAAGGGCCTCCTCGATTGGTGAAGCTAAGCAAAGATTTGTTGGCAAATATCAGGGGCGGGAAACAATTGATAATAGTAACATCTGAAGTTTGAACTGTAGAGATATCTGAGATATAATGTCTTATACGAATGTGAGTTGAAATACGAGAAGGAGACGAGATGCAATCAGGTCAACATATATACCACAGCCGAATTTTACCTGACCAGAACTCTTCTTTCTTCTCACCGGGATACACACATGACTATGATATGATATCTTTCCTTTCCCCGAAAGTTTCAATTAAGATCTTTTGGTGTTCGAGAAAGAGAGCGAAATCTTTGATAGGAGCGTCATTCGGAAGTATGATCGTTGGGAGTGTCGAGAGGGGTGTCTAGCCCCGTGTCATAGCTCGCAGAGTTCGCTCGCTAGTAGCTCGAGATTTTGATGGAGATCACGCCGTCATATTCAGAGGTTTCGAGGTTCGACGTCAACTTTGTGTCGAAGAGACGAGTGGTTGGAGGTGGAATACGGTCAAGAGCTGGAAGTTAAGGCCTGCGTAGTGGACAAGTGTGGATCTAAAATTAAGCGAGGCTACTAATCAACATTCATCGTTATGAGTGAATGTCACTGGTGATATTAAGGATTGCGGCGGCAATGTTTGAAATCGATCCACTAAACCGCCATTTTTTAGATTGCCAACCGAATTTCCCTTGGTTCTAATTTTTGGGCTTTCTCGTTGACTTTCTACGCGTAATTAAAAGTCTAGCTTATGCATTTCTTTTCTCTACTACAGAAGGACAGAAGATGTCGTGGATTAAGATTTTACAACTGGTTTTTCGAGACTAAGACTTTGAGAACGGTCAATTTAGGCACTTTTATTCAAATTTTCAGGGCCAGTGAAAGTTTCAACGTATGTTGCCTTTGATAGATACATTCTAAAACCATTGGCACGAACCGCTCTGGTCATGCTGGCTATGCCAAATGCTCCTTGTAAATGCATTAAGCCCAAGTTTTTGGAACCCAGCTTGCAACAATCTCGATCTTTTCCAATCACCTAGAACCCCAGTCATACCACCTCCACCTCCCACTTCGTCAGCGGCACCCTCAACGGCATCGTATTTAGAAAATGTGACAAAGCCCTCATGACAACAATCCTAAGCTGTCTCAAATGAATCCCCTTATCCAATTCACTCAATCCAGCAATCAACTCCTTCGACTTCTCATCTAGCTCCAATCTATAATCTCTAATCTCCGCAAACCAGAACAGCAAAAGCGGAAAGCTCATACCCACCTCCTCCTTATAGACCTGCTGAACGCGTTGAACATATTGTAGCTGGTAGTGCTTGAAGTTGTAATCGTAGATATGCTCTGATCTGCAGAGGTGTTCGGTTCCAGGGAGCTTCTCCACTAGGAATATGTCGCAGCTGTAGTTGACGTAGAGGTGGGTACCGTGGCATTTCATCGCAATTTTCTTTGCTTGCATGAGCTCCTCCCTGGGTGTAAGGGACCAGTCGATGGACTCCCGGTCAGGATAGAGCTGGGCTTTCTCGTAGCAGCGCTTGTACTATTTGGATGCTATGGCGTTGGATTCGCGGCAGGCGCCGATGATGCCCGGGTGCTTGGGTTGTCCTGGTACGCGTGAGTCCCAGGTTTGGTTGAAGGATGGAGAGCTGCGGTCGAGTTCGATGAGTTTGATGAAGCGGGGTTCAAAAGCTGCGAGTGTCCAGATCTGCTCTCGGATTTCATTGGGTAGGTTGCCGAAGAGGGTGAACTGCTGGAGATCGACTATCGACGAAGAGGAATCAGTCATGCTGATAGTTCACTTTAGAGCTTAAAAGGCAAAAGAAGAGCGCATCCTCTAGAATATAATGTCTCTTCGAATATTAGAGAAGGTTGAGGGAGAATAGAGACCTACCTGGCCCATGTTTAGGGATGGCGAGTGGTGGAATCTGAGCCAGGAGGCTCTTGACTCGAGAGATATCTGGAGTAATCTTCGTGATTTGTGCCATGAAAGCTTATAGCAAATCAAGCTGTGTTCTTGGAAACACTGATTAGTTCAGATCGACTTTGTCGGTGGAATATTTTGTAGTTGCAAAATGCCATGTGACGTCTTTGGAGACTGTTCTTTCGGTGCAGATTCTTACCTCCGTCCTGCCTGCCAAAGGTGAAGAGATCTCTAAGTGCAAGATTTCAGAAACCAATTAACTTGGAGCTGTACTTCAAGGCGTGCTGAAATTACTTACCCGATTTAGTTTCACCTTGCAGTCTCATGGTCGATAGAATAGTAACGGCGCTAACTTCATTTGGATTTGGAAATAGGCCGCTTTGGTATCAGGTCAGAGCCGATTATCGGTGCTATTGAGGAGACGATCCGAGTGAATGAGTATCTTACCATCAAGTGGAGAGCTTTTTCCTCTCCAATGTGATTGAACAGTGGCTCGCACGCTCACTTTCCTGAGACAACGTCTCGCATGGCTCGCAGATCGAGATCTTCATCATGAGAGGCCAGTATCAAGACATTGAGTACTACATACTGGGGCAGAGCCTTTGTTGTGATATGTTCGGCGATGGTGAAGTGTAATTGATTGCTGTTGCTTCAAATAGATCAGAGATTGATGCTGGAAGTGTAGGCTGGCACAATTTATATGTACACTTGAAACTGGTCGAGAGACATGCACCATGTACTAGCTATACTCAAGTTGCAGACATTCTTGTTCTGTGACTCCTTCTCCAGACCAATGAATCATCGTTCCACTATCAAAACATTAGCTGACACTCATTCATCCCAAATCTCTCTCTGCGCCATAGGGAGGAACCACCGTAGCGACTTCCAAATCAATATATCACCCCTCTGCAACGCACTAACTTCTTGCCCGAACTCCAATTGCTGCATCATTGCAAGAATGTCCTCCAAATTGTTTAGAGAAGGACAACCGGGACACTTTGTGGAAAGCAGCAGTCGCGCTAGTCCTTGAGTAAATTTCCTAGAATGGTCAAGACTGGTTTTTATGGCATTGGCCCTTAGGGACAAGGCAGAGAGAAGGATGGTTGAATGAGTAGATGAATTATTGAAATGATTAAGAATAGGCGTGGTCGGTATTTTTGTTTTTGTTTTTGTTCACATTTTGTTGATCCCAAACAAGATGAAACAATGCAAATTCGACGTATATATAAGTATGGTTGACGAGCGCAGGTAGGTGAGATTCAACAAGACATCGTGGTCCAGAGAATTCATAGGTACATAAACACACAAAGTTGGCGTAACAGGTCCCCTGATACGGTTACCTGGAGCCGCATCCAAACAACCACAGCCTACCCAACCCTCTTCAACGTCACCCTATTAGCTCCAGGCTCAACAGAAACCGCCCTCCCATCACTCCCCACATCAAACACAAACAGCGACATTCCAACACCTCCATACGTAAGCCCATCCACTTGCAGCCAATCCCCACTCGTTTCAACCATCTTCAGGAACGGTCCCAAGAACGACCTAGGTGGGTATACCACCTTTCCAGGAACAGCTCGGAAGGCTATTTGTCCAGATTTCTGGATCGAGGGGAGGAGCTTAGCTGTTTTGCCGCCTGAGACGTAAAGGAGAAGGGGCATGAGATTGGTCCCGTTGCTGATGTATGATGTGATGTATAATCCTGGGTCGATGGATGAGTCGTTGTATGTGATGGTTATTGAGGAGTTTAGATTTGGGTCGCTCGATGCAAAGGTGCCAGCAAAGTTCTGGGCTGCTTCAGCTGCGGCTTGAGCTTCGAGAGCGGGCATGATGGTTGTGGTGATAAGGTCTGCTATCGTGGTAGCGAGTGCTGATCTCTCTAGGATATATCCTGAGCCGAGGACGTTGAAACCAGCTTCATAGTCTGGAATAAGACATGTGAATGCTGTGTAGTTCCCGGAATCACCTAGCTTTGTGTAAATATCAGACACCGCTCCAGTACCTGGGTGTTCGTATCTGTAGATCTCCCAGGGAGCTCCGACGGAGAAGTCTAGGGCTGCAGTGTGTGACACAGGCTTCATCCATTCCCTTGTTTTGATGGGAGACAGAAGCGCGGAGTTCAGTATGGCTGTTCCGAATTTGGCAAGGTCGTTTAGGGTAGAATATAGACCGCCAGACCCAATCGAAACGCCACCCTGTGCAGCCCATAGTGTGCTATCATTTGCTGCCACGACGTATTGTGACCATTCCGACCTGGGCGGCGATACCGATTTGGATCTTGACATTCCTAGAGGTCCAAAAATGAGTTCGGGATAGACATCAGCCAGTGGTTTGCCAGTGATATTAGCGAGCGCAATTCCGAGTAGAACAAAATTTGAATTGGCGTATGCTGATGTTGTCCAGGGTTCGAAAGCAGGAGGTCGACCCTGGTTCGCTACGAAGACTTGCCGAGGAGAGCAGGCTGTGATATCTGGATTTAACAAGCACGGAAGGTATGGTTCGACCTCCTCGAGAGTCAGAGGTGGCAGTCCGTACGCGTCCGGATTGGGAATTGGACTCCCGGTCAGAGGGTCCGGAATGATAGCAAGATCAGAGAACCAGGGTGCAGCGTCGCGAGGTATACCTGATATCTGAGATGCGAGAGCACGGAGTGACACTTTTTCCCAATGAGTGTGTAGGACAGAGTCATCATCGGTACTGTTCAGCGAGGAACTTGAGATCCCAGGAATGAAGTTGGTGATTGGCTGTTCCCACTGCTCGTCGTCGAAAGATAATAGGCTGGCATAGACAGTGAAGAGTTTCGACACGCTGGCAAGTCGGTAGATGCTATCGCCATCCACATCATGCGTTCCTGGTCCAGTCTTCGCTTCGTCGGAAATATGATGGTATTGCAGAGCTTGGGCAGCTGGGTCATGAATTGAGAACATGCCGATTGAAAATGTAATCTCCTTCAGTCCAGTGAACAGGGATGAGGTTCCATCGCTTGCTGTTCCGTTGGAATTGTCTCTTTTCAGATATGAGTCAAGAGTTGTTGAGATGTTCTTCCATCCAGCAGGCACGATGCTTGAGTTGCTAGAAAGATCTACAGGGAACGGATATCGTGGACCAAGGTAGTCACCGTAACAGATTCCTGCGAGTGATGAAAGGATGAAAAGATCTTGAACGGAGAACCTCATGTTGCAAGCTAATCAAGAAGAAGTGATTATTGTGACAGGTGAACTTGGAGTACTAAAATAATGAGGTTATTCCACCATATTTATCCGCTGAAGCCAGCGGCGCATACAATCGTGAACTTGTTCCATGACGTCTAATTTCCAGGCACTACACGGAGATCGGAAATGAAATGAGGCGAAGCAACGAGACAAAGTTGTGAGAATGACCTCAAAACTGTTGCCTGCAGGTCTTCTCAACATCTGTGCCTTGGCTTTGCAGCCTCGTGGTACATGAGATCGGGGACAAGCGTCCGATGGAGACCAACCACGATATATGCGCCGCTGGAATAAAGTTAAGATTGCGGCTAAGCAACGAAAGAAGGTGCTTAAGGTTGCGGGAGGATCTGGAAGTGTAAGCACCAGGCCGCAAGAGGAAGGCGATGTTGCCCCTGCTGGAGCTAGACCAGAAAGGTAGTATGTAGCGCTCGGGACTTGGCATGTTTTGGGGGCATATCAGAACAACATCATACTGGGAGACGATGCAAAGTACTGATGGACACTTTAGAGTGACGCAAACCTGAGCCTATGCTTAGTCTGTCCATTTTACAACAAACCTGTTAACATGCATGTGTTTGTGAAATGTTGTAAAATATATATTTTGTGACTGATGTGCGTGCCTGCTATGTGTCTATCCAAAACAAGGAGGAGAGATCTATTCGCTCAAACGCGGTATCGGTGACACTCCTACATGACAATACACTCTTGGGGTGTAGCAATTGGGTCTTGAGCTGCCATCTGAGTGCCCAGCGTAGTGAGCTCAGGAAGACACTGGCTGAGACATCCGTCATTCAGCTTCCTCTCAATCCATCGAGCTATTTCCTTCCAGTTTGCAATTGCAAAATCAGCCTGATATTCATCCATCAATTCTTCCGCCCTCTTTCTCTGCGCCATGTCGCTGGTAGCAGCCCACGCACAGACGAGAGTGGTAGGCGCTCCACTCGAGCCTAAAGGTCGATACTGCCTTGCATCCTCAGCCAATGTGATGGTTTCACTAACGAGTAATGTGCATTCGTCAAGCATTCCCATGAAATTGTCGACGCTAAAAGAACGGAGGAGAACGTTCAGTATCATAGCGAAGGAAAGTTGAATGCCGTAAACAGTCTGATAGCGAGAGTGAATCGTCCTGTCGATATCTCCAGCTTCTACAATATTGGCGAGGAATGCTCGAATTTTGGCTAGTTCCGGTGCCATTGACCCGTAGATGAATTGCATTTCTACCAGATTTCCTTGCGGATTAGAGATGAACTCTGATATTTTGGCCATATTTCCCAACTTCAGACTTTGCATGGGGCAGGCGGCGTCCCGAGCTTGGGTTAGCTTCTCGAGCCATGGGTGCAGCTGGATGTTTGGTTTCGCAATACTTTCCACGATCTGAAAGTCATGTCATTAGTTTAGATGTCAATATGCGGGGATCCTTGGAAAAAGTCAACGTACAACTGGTACACATAACGTCATGAGAAGCTCGTCTTCGAATGTGGCTTGAAAGTCCTGAGGCTTGACATTGCTGAGAAGATACGCAAATGCCTCTCCATGGCTAGTGCAATCATCCTTTTCTCCAACCCATCCCTGTAACGTCTCATCAGTGTTCTGTACCTGCATATGTCTCAAAGATCTTAAGGTACTAACTTGGCAAACCATCATGAGATACATGGCGCATAGAGTATTTGCAGATCCCGCTTCGACGGGGTCATTCAGCGTATTCCTCAGCACCTCTAGCGCATCCACGTAATGCTCGAGTGATTCTACCGTTTTACTTCTCGTGTGTACAGCGGAATAAGTGCTGGTTACAGCTCGAACCGACGCATCAAGAGCGGCATTGGTTCCAAGTCGTCTCGGAATGTCCTTTATAAATGTCCCATAGACCCCGAGATCGTACCGCACATCTGTGATCCGAAGTGCAGAACAGAAAGCCCCCATGATCATTGTAGAGTCATTGCTGGGCGACCAAGATATCCTCTCGTACGCAGGTAACTGTGGACGAGGTGAACTTGGGTCTGATTTGGGCTTGCATACAACTACTTGGGATTGAGATTCATCCACAAACTTGAATCGCCTTTGACCGGACCCAATGCAGGGTATCTCGAGCCGGGTACATCTAGAGCATGACGGCTTCGCTTGGTCACACTTTCTTTTATGGTTAGCAGGAGCCCGTGGCTTGATCGGCTCGGATCGGTGTTGCCAACCTTCTTCTTCTGCTTTCGGCACGCTTCGCATCCGCGACCAGACGGAACTCCGGGCATATTGGCGCTACGATCAACTCGAATTGGATGCGGGGAAGTATTGGAATGGGTTGATGGAGTATATACCCTTTGATGCCTCTCCCCTGATCAGCCTTACGGCGACGCCGACAGGGGAGATCAACAGCCAAGTCGTTGCCTTCTGACAAACGCTCGCCAAGAGCCCGTGATTTCACGTCAGATAGAGATGTTTGTCCGACGGAGGGAAATACTGCAACGAATGAATAGCCAGCACTTACGATGCAAATGCTTGTTTCTTTTTCTGGCCGCGGGCCATAGGGCTGGATGGAGTAACGGCGGTTAGTGAAGACAGAATTCGTGGATCTGGCTGGTGGAAGGAGAGATGTGGTCATTCTGCACCGCCCAGCGAGCGGAATTAAGCGAGCGGTCCATACAACCAAAAGGGGTTTAGTGTGGGGCTATCCCAAGATGGTGGGAGCACGCCGTTTGTTGGACCAATAGTTACACATGTGATGCTTGGAATCAATGTGCTTTCGCAAGGCTGGGGAATCTAAGCCTTCGCCGAGTGAGAGATATATATGTCCCATCTGAAGAGCAACATAGAATTCTGAAAAATCATCTAGCAAATCAAGCTTTGTCTGACTGTCAAACACTTTCTCGCCAAACAAGTCAACAACAACACCAGCGTCACTCCACCCATCACAACCTTCACAGAAAAGTATCAAGCAACAACCGACAAAGCTACCAATATCAAGCTTTTCAATCATGAGCAAAGACACCATGAGTCTCTCTAGCGAGCAACCCCAGCCACGACTGCAACCAAATTCCAACACCACGACACCATCAACGCAAGCTCCGATCCTCCAAGTCAACTTCTCCTGGCGAAAATTCGAATCCCTCGTCTCTGAGAAACGCCCAGGAGATCAATCACCCAAGCCCCTCTATATAGTAGACTACCACACCCTCAAACTCAAACCCAAACTCATCTTCAAATCCGCCACCGACAACCTCTCCACCTTCGGCCTCGGCGTCCTCCACCCCATATCCATCAACTGCGACTGCGAGATCCGCGGCAAGCCCGTCGAGCTCCAAGCCACCAGCCGCCTGAAGACGCAGTACATGCACCTCTCTCACAACTTCTCCGACACAGAC
Source organism: Cadophora gregata (assembly GCF_030347475.1). Taxonomy (NCBI): domain Eukaryota; kingdom Fungi; phylum Ascomycota; class Leotiomycetes; order Helotiales; family Ploettnerulaceae; genus Cadophora; species Cadophora gregata. Next base: position 1,654,933 of record NW_026695937.1, on the reverse strand, counting down.
GAGCCCGTGCCCATGACATGGGCCAGCGCCTGTAGTTTCAAGACGTGGGATTTCGTGTGTCTGGATCAGAACCAGCAGCCTGTGGCGAAGTTCGCTGCGAATGTGTGGGCTGTTAAGAAGTTGGGGAATATTGAGTTCTTGGGGTAGAAGACTGCGATGAGTGAGGCGGCGAGAGAGGAGATTGTGATTATGGGGATTACGCTGTTTTCTTGCATGATGTGGAGGATGAATAATTTCTTTAGCTTGTTTGGGATGATTGCGAAGCCGGCGAAGGTGGAGGATTATATACCGGTTGAGGGGAAGGAGACGCCGAAGGATGTGGATTATGCGAGCGATGATGGAGCTCGAATTTCAGGGGAGAAGGAGAAAGTGGAAAGTCGAGCAGAGCCTGTCATACACTAAGGGGGACCTGGATGCTGGATTTTTTCTGTAATTTTACCAGGATTGTCTTTTTGGTAGCGGGAGTTTATGTTAGCCTGTGAATAGACTTGTTTTGCTTTCCTACATCGTTGTCATTATCATGCCAGGCTTGCCTCCTCAATATCTTGGTGCTGAAAGACCAAGGCAACAATGACCCAAGCAAAGAAATTTCCAGGTTAATAGCCATTTGAAAATTGGTGGTAAAAAACTCTAAATCATATCTCATTTCTATTGATGAACAAGAGCGGAAATAAAACCTAGGCAAAGAGAAATCATCTTCGGGTTGTACCTAGGCTCGAACCGGGGTCGAACCGCTTCACGAACAAATGGAATTAAGCGAGCAGACCCACCTCTAGTTTCCTCGTCACATCCATTGGGATCAAGTTCCACCGCATAAAGAATCGCCCTAACCTTAATCTAAGAAAGAGACATGTCACTAGAAGCTTGTAAGGGCCTCGAAGCCATTGCACACGTCAGAGGCGGTGGTAGCAGCTCAGTTGATTATGTTCAAAAATTCACGACATATGAAACACCTAGATCGGAAGTAAATTTATAGTCGATAGACGACGTAAAGCTTGTTGAAAGCTAAAGTGAGATGGGCTCACATATAAAAGAAAAACTCATGAATTCATTCATTCCATCATAAAAGCCCATCCTCATCCCGGCATAATTTCACCTTCTTTTAGAGCTTCGGCAACTCATCTACTGAGTAGGACGATACGACGCTCCAGGGAATTGATTAAAAGCACTCTGATTGAACGTGTTCAAAGCCGGACAATTCAACAGCTGTGTCACAGGTGACACATACTGATTGACAAGCGCCAGCACCGGCGCAAGATTCGAGACAATGCCTTGGAGGACGGAAGGAATAGCCTGTTGAGCTGCCTGGAAGAAGAAGCAACCGAGGTTGTTGCCTTGAAGAAGAGTGACGCTGTTGAAGACACCGCCCGTGATGTCGCCTGGATCGACGCCAACGAACGAGTTGGTTGTGCCGGTGTTACCACCGAATTGCACGATTTCGGGATATTTGGTGGCGAGGATTACGACGTCGGCCTGGAGGAAGGATCAGTTGATTGATGGGGTGGTTTACAGGGTGTTTCTTGGGGTGTGTTACTTACAACTGCTGGAATTGCTCCGTATGGGTTCGAAGATGGACGCTTATACCAATTTTGAGGTATTTTCTCGTGTCCAGGGGTCCAGACGTGAGCGTTATCTGGACCTGTAATCGAGAAGAAACTCTTCAGTGTTTCGCGAGTGAGTGTTCCTTGGATATTGTCTGCAGAATGCTGCAATATCGTCAGATTGAAAGTGATTAGCATCAGGAGTGAAACTTACATTGCTCATCAGGTTGATGATGAAGTGATGGGCGATGGGAGGAACGAGTCCTGCGAAGGGCTAATTCATTCAGTCATTATCACTTTGTTTTGTATGGACGGGTCACTTACAGCTGAGAAGTAATATGGATTATTCTCAATCGAGAAGCTATGGACATATTTGTTGTGGTCGCGGAGGTCGTCAAGCGTGTAGGTCGTGGCTCGATTGTATAAAGAATCGAAGCGAGCGAGGTTGAGGGATGTGGCATCGCCGTTGTTGAGATAGGCATCGCTCTGCTTCATATCAGTATGTGCTGCCTGAAGATTGGTTGAATGACCTACCCGTGCCGGAGATGCATCACTCTCATATACATTGTGTGAAAAGGATATACCCGAAGGATTGGAAAGCAGACCTCCAAGTAGTCCTGGAGAGTATGAACCGCCAATGGACCAAGTACCCCGGGTGGGGTCACCAGTAAGAGCAATTGCAATGACGGACAGAGCAGCCGCAAACTCGTCCCCGAAGCTGTATGCTTGTCGGAGTCCAGTGACAGCTACAAGATGTCAGTTGAAGTCCACTGAAGGAGAGATAGTGCTGACTTTGAGCAATGGTAGCAATGCCATTTCTTGGGAGAAATCCATGGTTGGCTGCGGCGTTCAAGCCAGGGCATGGACCACGCTTGTCATTCGGACCAGGAGCAATGAACTGATGAGTCGTTCCAGGACGGACATCGACGAATTGGTCTGCGGCATTGAAAGTCAAGCTTGGAATGGGACCAGAGTTCCCTTCCTCAGAGCTAAGAGGAAGATTACTAGGTAGTGACTGCCGAGTGTCTAGCATTCCGGGGAATGCCAGAACGGTATTAATGAATGTAAGGCTTAAAAGGCGCATTTTGAACCGATCGTATGAATGGAGAAACCGACTTTTTCTCAGATAAATCTCAATGGGAGAATCTGTCTGAAGATGGAAGGGCCCCCTCAAAAACCCAGCTGTCTTTTATATCCATTTCGCAACATTGCGTGCTTCATCTCAATCGCATCCATTGCAACTCTTGAATCCTATTTCCAGTATCCTCATATACTGGCTTGATCACGACATGTATCCCACTCACTGCTTGTTGCATTCTGCTAAGCATGGTAGTGGCAACGGACAAATCTGAAGTGACGATCCCATCTACATCAAGCTACATCCAAATCTGTGGCTTGGAGTATGAACACATAAGCATGGGCTATATTTCTTTTCTGCCAACTTTTGGAATTGCAAGAATGCTCATTCGTAAGCTTCGTGGACTCTAACGTCTCTAGTGACTCGAGTCGTGTACCACGGATGATCCACAGTTGCCAAGATATCTTGAGAATGATTTGCGCCTTCCCGCCTTCGAGCATTAAGCTTAATATTCAGAGAACCAGATTGGACGATCTCAGACCGGATCTTTTGAATGCCGGGAGAGTTCCAGGATCGGCAGGTTGTCAAACTGTGGTTGGATATGGATATATCCCGCAGCCTCACCCTCGCATATGTCGCAAATGCGCCGTAAAGCACGACATCGACGGGACAGCCAGAAAATCCCAAAGCCTCGAAAGTTCCCAAAACAAGATTTTTGAGCCCAATTGAGAGCTCGAACGAATGAAAGAGAGACGAAATCTTGGGTGAACACAATTCGTGCTTGCTTGCGCATGAATAGCTACAAGCGCAGATGAGACGGTAGTGCCTTAAGTAAGTCAGAACTGTCTGCACCTCAAGGTAAGCGAAAAATGAGAAAAATCCAGGAACATAAAACTCTTTTGAGCAGATCGTTAGTGATATTGATGCAAAATATATACCAGAAACCTATCACAGAGCAGAAATGTGCTCTTTGTCTTCAGGCTGAGTGGTATCCGATGCTCCTGGCGAACTCTACTGAATCAACCGTTCAAGCCTGATTTCGGACATTGCACCAATCCGAGAAAAGTTCATAGATCCTCAACTCCCGTCATGAACTTCACACTATTCTCCAAGATAATCCTCATAGTCTCCAGCTCCCCTTCGTCTCTGGGTCCGTAAATCATTAAGTATGTCCCAGCAACCGAAAACATGTTAACCCTTCCCAGAAACGGCTTCATACGTGCCAGTCTATGTCTTTCTGCCCAGTTCTTTTCGATCAATAACTTTGCATCCGCAGGAGAGAAGTATAAATGAACAGATGCATCGTGATGGATGTGGCCGATCTCACCACGTGACACACGAGCAGTCTGTGGAATGGGGGAGTCGGGGTCTTGGAGAAAACCGGACTGCACGAATATGGCATCGTGATGTTTTTCATATAAGGATCGTTTAGTTTCGAGGAGTTTGGGGTGCTTCTTGACGATATTATCGAACGCCTCTTTTAATGGCTGAGGGTATGTCAGCCAAGTCATGTGATCAAGAAGTTCCCACGGTGAGCGATGTGTTGACCTACCGCCTTCATTGACTCAGGGGCATTCTGGGTCATCTGTCGATGAGGAGCGATACCAGCTACCTTTGCTCTCCCGCCGCTCCTCGGTGGCAGGTCCAAGATCTGTTGGTGAGCGCCTTCAGACGGATAGTCGCCAGTCCAGGTCACCTCCTTCACGCCCAGAGCGAACGGGCGGACGAGGATAGTTATCACTGCCCATCCGAAGATGTTGTATGGAACGCCACCGCGGCCTAGAGCAAGGAAAGCTCCGTAGTCTTTTATGCACCAGATCACCACTGCTGTGGAAGCTCCGACGAGTGGTATTGTGATGGCGGGGCTCTTGTGAACGAAGTCCGCGAGCCGAGTAGGGTCAAGGCTTTGTACCGTAAGTTTGTTCATGGTGATCACATTCGAGTTGAATGTGGTACAAGCGGATGAGGGCGATGCCGATGATCTTCGATGTTTGATGATCTGGAGTGATGTCTGATATCGCTGGGCGTTGGTACCACTTTCATGTCTGTCGTCTAATAATAACTAACAGTACTAAGTCAAGAAGCGAGCCTGTCTCACCACCAACACCAAGGATAAACAGACAGCATGACAGTAGTCCATAGATTTCCATCCTTTTGTTGCATATAAGAGATATTTGTTGCCAAGACTTCATTTGTGCAATATGCCTGCGAGTAAAATGATTTATTAGGAAATCGACATCCTGTCGAAGGCTCCCGACTTGTGCGGTACCCGAGCCCATGATCCAAATACATGAGGGTGTTATCGGGAAAACATCAGATTGAAACTGTGAGACCGGATTCAGACAGCAAAATGCGCTCTAGAACTATGCGATCTTCTGTATCGCCCCAAGGAGATCTGATTCAGCGGTGGCGCGTACCCTCTACCTTTCCAAGAACCCTACAGCCTCGATTTCTACGAGAACACTTTGAAACATTAGGAACACCAAGATCCTGGAGTCAGAAATCTAGATTATGAGTAGCCCAAGCTCGTCAAAGGCTTTAGGCTTTCTCTGCCTTGAGATCCGACAATTGCACTTTTACCCCATCACGACTCGCCTATTTTGCACTCAACCACACCAATCAAACTCTCAATCCACCAAACGAGGCAGACTTGAGTATCGATTCCGATCTTTTTCTCAGCCTCAATCAATATCACAACAGTCCACCTTGGGCACCTTCGGTGTTACCAATTTCCTCATCATGTGCCCTGTAACACACGACGGCGGTGTCACAATCCAATTCAGGCTGCTATGCAGCCTCGCTCAAGATGTACGGCTGTCTGGTTGGGGAAGAAGATCTTCAGGAGACGACATTGTCTCGGGAAGATGCGTGCGGAGGCTGGAAAGGGGAGTATTGGATAGAGATGGGACATTTTTGGGGGACATTTGTCATGAAATTCGGATGAGTCTCTGTCGAGCCTTGGACTAGAGGCTGAAAATGGTTGTCGACTGAATTTGTATAAGTATGGACCCGAACGTCTCAACAGGCACAAGACAGTTCTCACATCGTTTTCCATTGCATCTTCTGAACGAATTCAAATTCGATTAGCATCTCCCTCGATAAATCTTTTCTCTTCACCAGACCTAAGGCTGAACAAGATCGGGAGCTATGAAGGACTTCAGAGTCCTCTCCTTCTGGCCTTGGGGCATCATCAATCTCCTCATCGCCGTCCCTATCTCTGCGACTAATGGCAACATGCACTCCGCGAGCATTCCTCAAGACCACGTTCAGCTTGTTCGTCGTCAAGATCAATCGAGTTCTAGCGGGACCCCCGCTCTTTTCGAAGACGCATCCAAATACCCTTCCTTCCCATCAAAAGATACAAGCCCGGACTCCACATCCACGAAAAGCAGCATCGAATTCACCGTCTCAGGGCAAACACTGGCGCAAGATGTCGAGTGTAAAACTTGTTCTGCTCAAGGCGACATCTCTATTCAAGAGGCCAGTGATAGTAGCAGTGATAAAGACTCTTCCAAATGGTCTCTCCTAGCTTCAACCACTGGTATCTCGGCACATGTTGAACTCGGAGCGAAGCTTAGACCTGCCGCAGATTTGTTGTCATTCGAGGTATCAGTGAACGAGATTGAGCTGGATGCAATTGAAGTTGGTGGGCTCGTTGTGGTGGCACCAAAAATTGTTGTGGAGGTCGTCGGGATTGCTAACGTGTCTGCGGATGTAGACTTTTCGGGAGGGTTTGACTTCACGGTAAGCGAAACAAATCTCCGATGTACCAATTTATTATACTAACAAACCATTCTCTAGGTACCCGACGAGGCGTCTATCAGCATTACCATTAATGGAACAGACTTAGATGCGAGTATTCAGGGCTTGTAGGTTTTTCACTTACCGGACAAGCAGTTTCTGAGTACTGACACATGTCAGCAATGGCACAAAAATAACTCAGCTCCCCTTCAGCGCCAACATCTCCAATCCCGAAATATCAATGTTTTTGGGGCTACGTTTCAACCTCCTTCTGGCTGTGAGCCCATTATCCAGCCTGCTACCTTCAGTCTATGCCGGCATATACATAAACCTTCCCGACGTCATTATCTCCTCTTCACTAGTGAGTAACAGGAATGCAAACTGCGAGGAAATAACATCAGATGAAACGGATGCTGCTTTGCGAGTCCCCTTTCCGAACTTGTTGTTCGTCAACTCTACGGCTTTTGCCGATATCGGCGGTACAATTGGATATGATATCCCGGGAAAGGGATTTGACTTCAAGGATGCAGAGCTCGACGGAGAGGTAGAATTTGCATTACCAAGTCAGTGCTTGGAGTGGAGCACCTCTTCTGAAGGGGGTGGAAGATTTGGCAAGCCAGATACTGAAGCTCTCACGAAAGGGAAGGCCGATACCGACTTAGCAACAGCTTCTACGACAGGAGCCGCGCAGGGTTCTTCTCCGACTTCTGGGTCTTCTTCTCAGAGATCGAGCAATGCTGCTGGCAATGTTTTGATTGTGTGGAATGACATGTCCATTGCCTATATAGCAATGTTGACTCTGGTGTTGGCGGCTTTTGGTGCTGCCCTGTAAAAATCTTAACACGATCTTGAGTAGCTTGAGTAGTGGTTGCTATAGATAAGGAATGAACGAACTCGCTAGAGAATCATCAAGCTGTAGCTATCCACAATGCACCTAATTATCTCGATTTTTTTGCTGGACTTCAACTTGTGCCTAATGAACAAAATAAAGCTTCCTATGTACAACACTACTGATGAGTCCAGTCAATGGAGGAAGTAAGCTTTAGGATAATACGCTGATGAAATAAGCTCGCGAAGAATACCGCTTTGAGGAAAATCAGGTCGTCAGCTCAAGCATCTGCAGCTGACTGTCCCGGAAGCGAGACTGTGCCACTAAGCGACTGGTCATGATCAAGCCTTCACCATCTTGATTGTATCATACTCGTGCATGATCCATCTGTGTCTTTCATCGACTTTGCATAGCAGTATTCAGAACAGTGAAATGCCATACCCAATCCAGGCCGTCGCTGTAGCAGGCGTAACAGGCAACACTGGCCCGACAGTCACCAAAGCACTCGTCGATGCTGGCTTCAGAGTAACAGCTCTTACACGTTCAACCACCAAAACAGAAGCTCTCGGTGGTCTAGATATCAAGATCACAGAAGTGAATTACCTCTCTCATGAATCTCTCGTGTCCGCACTCCAGGGAATCGATGCGGTGGTGGTTTGTGGAGTGGGAATGTATGTCCTCGCCTCCCGCGTGCTCTCCATATCATGTTCTTCTTATACCATAAGATCAGGCGATTAATTGAGGCATCGCAATGACTGACAAACTTCCAGGCTCCCCGAGCAAACAAATCTAATAGACGCCTCCATCGCTTCGCACGTAAGCCATTTCCTCCCCGCCGACTTCGCCAGCGAGCTCGACACACCAGCAAAGCGCAACCTGCGAGTACACAGAGATAAAGTCCTCACTTTAGACTACTTGCGCGCTCGTCAATCTCAAATTTCGTACACTAGTATTCATACTGGTCCATTGCTAGACTACCTCCTCAATATCGGCGTGCTTGTCAACCTGAAAGGTCGCAGTATCACGCTATTTGACGATGGAGAGAAGAGATTCAGTACCACGACCATGGGCACAGCGAGTAAAGCCGTAGTTACTGTCTTGAAGAATGGTGAGAAATTCGCGAATCGAAATGTGAGAGTTCACGATGTTGTGATGAGTCAGAACCAGCTTTGGAGCCTGGCGAAGGAGATTGTGCCCGGTACGGAGTGGAGCGTTACGAAGATGAATACGGGGGCTTGCGCGAAGCAGGCTGAGGAGGCGTTTAAGTTGGATCCGGATAGTAGGATGGGGATTCAGTTGGAGAAGGTGGTGGGCGTGTTTGGGAAGGAGCATAGTTCGGATTTTGGGGAGGCGGATAATGCGGAGTTGGGGATTGCAATTATGACTGAGGGGGAGTTGAAAGAATTGCTGGCGAGGTTTGTTTGAAAATCATCACTTGTGTTGCCATCTTGGAACCAGTGTTTGTGCCGCATGTGGTCGCCCACTTTTCCTTGTGTTTTGTTCAGACGGAAAGCTCCTCCAGCATTGAGATATATAAGTATTTGGTCGTTAGTGGAAAGCACCGCTAAGTCAATGGAAACTGGAAGTGTACCTGGACCACTTGCCGATCTTGACTCTGGGTCATGAAAATAATGAGCTGAAAGCGGTAAACTTGAGAATGTGGCCTCGCACTGACGGTCTTTGACAAGAGCGATGAAGAATCGCACGATGCCCGATGGTATGCAGAAACTCAAAATCGATGACATTGTATCTATGCCCTATACACTTTTAATTTTGTAATCATACAGATACAGGACCCCAAACCATCCTGACCCCCCAACTATTGGACTTTCTTTCCACTAGTCGTCAACTTCAAAGGAACGGGCTTGCTCCATAACCATAGAGCAACAAATGCAACCCATCCAGTGACAGTGACTCCAATACCCGCAATCCAAGGCCATGCGCCACTAATAACCCAACTCCTTGGCCATTCATCGTGAGCGAAGTGGCGTACGGTGACCGTGTTCTTTTCTTCGATATTGGTGTAAAATGGTCGCTTGTAGTTGACTTTGAAATTGAAGATTCCGTGTTGGTCGGGAAGCTTAAAGCTTGCTGTGTATTGTCCCCAGCCAGATGAAGATTTGACATTTTGAAGTGGAAGTCGGTGGAATGGCGAGAGCATGGAGAATTCGAGCTGAATAGAATCGCCCGCCGGGGGAACAAACGGTCGGTATCTGTCCCAAAGATATTCTCGGATCTCAATGTTATATGTCTATGGAAACTTTAGCATCATAAAGTCCACCGACGGGGAGGGTAGACGTACCACATCATTCTTGACTCTGTATATCTTTGGGTTGGTAACATTGCTCCTGACACCACTTTCATTGAGGTAGTGTTCGACGTTGAAGACTTGTAGAACTCCAATCTCTCCAAAAGTCCAGCCAGTAACTTCCTTGATGAATTCCTGGTTGACTGTTGATACGGTCTTGGCATCAGTTCCAACACCGCCCAATCCAACACTTCGCTTGACCTTAGCATCAAACCACTTGTCCTCGAGCATCTCTGCTGATCCAATCACGGTGAAGCGCGCAGAGTTGCGTGCCTGCATAGTTGTGATCAAGGACAATTGTGGGCCAACGGCAAATGGATCCTCCACACCCTCAACATCATCCTTGGGGTTGTATGAGTATGCAGATCGGGGAGCTCGAAGGATTGGTGTCAAAAGTGGACTAGTGTTTCCAAGAGTTTGTCCAACACCTCTTGGGAACGCAATGACATCTCCACCCTTTCCATCGCCCTTGAAGAAGTTCTGGACATCTGGTCGGATGGCGTCTGGTCGGGGAAGTAAGATTACATCGTGCTGCTCGGAAGCACTAAGGGTATCGTAGTTGAAGTGGTCTACTACGAGAGCATTGCGGTCTGTAGGGAGGTGGATGTCGAGCTCGAGGAGGAGAGATACGAGGGAACTTGGTGTCGGTACCGAGGAGGACAAAGTCAACATAATATTCCCGCCGCCATTGATGAAATCGAGGAGAAGTTTCGGAGTAAGATTTGGTCCGAGTCCTGCTACCTGTTAAAACATTTCCAGTTACTGCGCGGTTTGACTGCATACCCTTCGACTTGGAGGGGAGAATAAGGACATGGTCAAATGCCCTCTCTCCCAAGTGGAATAGGGCAAGCTTCTCGTTCTTTGGTGATTCAAATGTGAGTGAAAATCCTCTATCTAAAACGGAAACAAGGTTAGCGTTGTTCCCGATTTCAATTGCAGACATTGGAAGCTCTTACCTTCTAAATCGGCAATATATTTCGAGTATTTGGACTTCTCTGCCAATTCCTCCAGCACAACCAACGTTCTGTAATCACCTTTCGCATTCAGTGCCTCCACCAGGGAGCCTATCCCTAGGAAAAGCGCAGGTAGTGTCCACCTCATTGTCGTTCTTTGAATATGGGATTCCAACTCTGAATCTGGCTGGGATCTGGATGCTGCGCGTCCTGGAGCTTTAGGAAACGTATGCAATGCCAAGCTGAAGCGGAAGAACCGTTGATCCGCAGAGCTGCACGTGATATTTACGGCCCGAGCTTTGGACTTAACATCGAGGCTTCAACCATTGAATTCGCCCTCTTCCAATACTTCAGCAACACTACACAGAGATTGAAGGGAGGTCGCATACCATCAATTGAGTGAGTGTAGTGCTTTTCGAGCTTTGGAATGATCCTAATGTCCATAGACACGATGTCGACCCTTCCACGATTCTTTTCGCAACCACTGCGGTACCTACGATGGGCAGCGATTGAGAAGCCCGCGATTTTCTACTCGATTGTCATTGGAAGCATGGGACCAGTCACTGTTTTGGTCGTTCCGCCGATCCGCAGAATGTTGGGAGATGGCAAGAGACCGGAGATACCCCTCACATATCCAAGTAGGTTCCAAGGAAAAGGGTAAGACGGGAATCGGAAAAGCTAATCCAATGCAGTTCCAACGGGACCAAGGAAAACACTGGAAGGCTACGATGATGAGTAAAGCGGTGGCATAAATCTACAGGATGGGTGGAATCGGAAGCTGGAGGGATGTACATAGGTCGGCGTTTACAATGGATGCATCAGTCACGATTGGCACACAACACTGCCCCCCCTTCGACGGCAAACAAGTCTGACTCCAGGGATGAGTTGCAGTTCCGCGGAATTGTGCCTTGCTGAACCCTGCCGACTGTAGCAACAGGAGCTAGTCTGTCGAGATGTGGTATCAAGTAGCTCGCCGGAGAAGCCAAGCGCAAATCACCGTCAATCGGAGAGCCATCGATCTTGCTACCACAATATTTCAGGGGCATCTTCTTTGTTACAAGTGTCAACGACGAAATGAAAATCGGAGGAAGCGTTTCCTCTTAGAGCTGGAAGCACAGGGCTTCCTTTGTGATCTGCATTTTGTCCTTGGGGCTGCTTCTGGTTCGATGTTTTCCTGCCATCTTAAAAAACCGCGGTTGCATTGACCTCCTCGAATCTTTAGGACACTATATCTCCTAGCTATCCCTAGTCATCACTACCAAGTTTGCTTTGCCAAGTGGCATAATCGATCTCATGGATTTCCGTGAAGGAGTCCTTCACCTTTACTCATGGCAGAGTTTATTACCACTTGGGATAATTTGTGCCAGCGTTCGCATCACGTAGATGAGCCGAGAACCAGCGTTTGGTGCGCAGGAAACGCCTTGCGAGACTCGAGGTCTCCATGTGGAGCCATCGACATGTGATGCAGCGCATGCTCCAGCCGGCCCGTTGTTACTCGTCTTGCACTCATGGATTTTCGTGCAACGTACATCTTGCAGCTTACAAGCTATTAAACAGTGTGTAGCAACGACATTTTCCAAGTCTCGGTCCTACATTCTTCGCTCAAGTCTGGTTTCTGGCAAGTATAGGCAAGGCTCCCAGAAGTTCATATCACTGAGCACTGAGCAGTTCGGAGTTCAAGTTGCACAGCATTCTGGAATTGGATGGTTTTGATTCGGTACTTGGATAGCCTCATTATAGTTTACGGTTTAGTGCTGGTACACTTCGTGACATCGGTCTTCCAATTCGTTGGTGTAACAAAATACCAAACCAAAACTAGCGAACATCACTGCAACTTTAAGATCCTATTGTCAAAGCACCGAGGCAAGCTGGAGTGATTTTGTGAAGAGCACCACCAAGATTTAATTGACGCATCTGTACTTCGTTCTAGTTGTTGAACAATGATTAGCTAAAGTCACCTTGCAAGGATTTCTCATGGGGCCGTGACAAACATCCTACTACTCCTACAGAGTAATGGACATTGCCTAAGGGTTGATGATAGCCACCATGTCGCACTGAAGTTTGCATTGATATTGGTGACGTTTTTGAGCAAATTGTTAGGTAGTCTACCGAATATATATTTCTCACCGTTCCTCGATCGAACTCTTATGCCACCCTCATTTGACCATCAGAAGATCCCAGATCATCTCCCTCAAATCAAATCGTGAGGATGAAGCTCTCATTTATACTTCTTATTTCATCTGTAGTTGCAGGGTCAGTCATTCAGAAGCGTTATGACCATAACGGCAATGGTGTTCCGGACTCCTGTTACGACGACGACGCTAGAGTTACACACTGCCTCGATTCAGACAATAAATGGACGACTTTCAAAGGCACCGCTACCTCGATACAGACAACAAGTCCGAGTTCCTCGGAAACTGTTTCTATGGTCTCTCTATCAACCAGCTCTACCAAAGTACCAAATTCTTCGAAACTTTCAAGCTTGGCTGGAGTAACCACTTCATCCAGATTTGCATCGTCGTTGCGGATGTCAGCCTCCCTTGGAGCAACAACCTCTTTCAAAGCTTCATTCTCACCCATCTCCGTCCCCACCCTTCCCTCCCCCTCAACATTCGCCACCCAAAACAACACCAAATGGTTCATCTCACGCATAGGCTACATCTACTCGAGCAGCATCCCTGACCTAAATTGGGACAAAGGTCGCACCTCCGTCATCTCCGGAACTACCTTCTGGAACTTTGGTGACGTATTATCCAAGCACGGTCTCAAAGATGGCTTCTCCATGGGCGCCGCTTTCTACGCTTCGAAGAAGAATATGCTAGAGGTTGATATGAAGGATATCAAGAACGTGAATGGTTGGGACTTTGCGAAGGCCTGGGTGGGAGATCCGCCGCCACGGAATGATACGCCGTTTTGGGGGATGGATACGTCGAATGTGGTGGAGGTGGAGCCTGGTGTGGGGGTGGGGCTTGTGGTATGTTTGTCACTTCCATTTGGTCAATTCTTAATTAATTATCGCATAGTGGGAAATCTGGAGATCAACCACAGGCAAGTACGTCGACCGCGGATCCGGCATGATCAAAGTCACGCTCGGCTTAAAAGTCCCCATCGCGAACCGCACCGGCCCTCTCATCACCGGACCTGGTGGTCTCCAAGTCGGACTCATGACTGTCCTCAAAGCAGAAGGCTATGTCTACGTGTATAGCAACGGCGCGTCTTCAAACTTTGTCGTCGGCCGCGTGAAGCTCAGAGATGCGTTCGATGCTACGAAGTATGAGTTTCTGAAGAAGACTGGAAATTGGGTGACTGGTATCCCGAAAGCGAATGATACGAGTTATGGTGTTCAGGGACATGTGATGAGTAATGGGCAGGTGAGTTATCTTCTTTCCGAACATGTTAAGGCCGAGTATCTGACTTGGCAGGGCTCAATCAAGTACTCGAATTATCTTAAGAAGTACATTTTATTCACGGGCGCGTATGGGTATTACATGAATTTCTACACGAGCGATACTCCGTATGGTCCGTGGTCTGGGAGGTATATTCTTACAATTCAGTGTGGATACGGGATTAATGTACATCCGGAATTTAGTCCTGGCGGTGATCATAGAGTGCTTTATATTTCGAGTGGGGCAGCAGATGGAATTACGATGTACAAGGTGGAGTTTTAGTATTAGATTCTAACAGCATTAGAGAAGACTTGAGTCGACTGAGATGGAGCATTATCAGAACTATTACCCTTGATTATTTTGATCATGAAGAGGCCGTACCTCTCACACGTGACTGAGAGTAAGCAGCACCCTGAGCAACCACTAAAAGAGGGAATAATTCCGAATACTCGCATGGTGACTTGGTGTGTTGTATCTCATGACCTCGTAAATCGCCCATTCGTGCTTTACTCTGAGCAAGGCTGGCTTCCGAGCAGGCTGGGAGTCTGGCTGAGAGGGAGCCCCGAGCTGGCATGATGAGATTTGCCCAAGCTGACATACAGTTCTATCTTCGCTCAAAGGCGAAATCCCTACTCGTTCAGTACAGAAGCGAGAGAATAATCAACCTCTTTCCCTGCACATCGTCGGTCGTTCAAATAAACTCATAGAGTTCGAGGCGGCAGGGGGAGCACGGGCGCTGGGGCATGTTTCAGTTCGGAAGGAATGGAATTCCTCAATTTCGAGAAACATGATGAAATGAAGATTCATACTCAACCAAGGTCGTCCGATAGCTTAGGCTTTAAAAATAGCTAGATCTGTCGTCTAGCGTGCGCTCGTATACTTGCTAAAGAGGGAACCTGGACGTAGTTTTGCTTACGCTACGGCTGTAGTGTTTGTAATCCGATACCTCGCTTAAGTGGAGACTTCATCAAAGCCCTTGTGAGTATTTCCTTTTCGATTGCATAAATAGTGCTTGTAAAGACAAGTTTGCAGAAGCCATTCCACCTGACTAGCTGATTGGGTTTATCAATTCCCAACAGATTCATTATTTACGGACGAAGTAATGAATTTTTTGGTTCTAACAAAACTCAGCAACGCTTGTTTCCATCCGGCAAGCGAAATCGCAAAACCAATGACGAGTCAATCAGCCTCATGCACGACCCTTGCCCGGGCTCCCGTATATACCATGCTCTGATTCGCCCGACCTCATGTCAAACGGAATGTCGGATTAAGCTTTTATACACGCTCATCTGCCACTTGTCGAAGCGAGGACCCAGGTGGAGTTTCGGAATGAATTGTCGGAGAGAAGTGGTGCCGAGTTTGATGAGTCTAACCACTCACAATACCATGTCGTTGAAACACGGCAGGACCTTTACGAGGCGAGTGGGATTATATATTTTGGATGATGCCCACATTTTGATACAAGTTTCTCTTACTGCTCTTTTGTTTCTTATTTCCTTTTCAGTATCATAGATTTGATTTCGACAGACAGGGTATCGAAGTCCTCTTTGTTCGATTCATGGTCTTTGTTTACCGGAGTTACGATTCACGGACGAATACTTCCGTTTGCTTTTGAGTCAAGGCTGTACGGCACGCAGCCTCGCCACTACTCAATCAACACTCGAGTTCTCAACCTCGTCAAGAAAACAATTCTTTTCTCAAATATCCATCTTCAACGGCAAGATGGAATCATTATTCTCCTCCACGGTGAGCCTGGTGGCCCGTAAAACTCGTCTGGAACTGCTCGCCGAGTGTACTGTCGACACTTGCCCCATCGACTCATCATATTATTTCTACCGAGTCTCTCTCGCAGCAAATGCAACATTCATCGCACTCTTCGCCATTTCTCTTCTTGGATTCTTGGTCACTTATGCGGTTACACGGCGAGCAACAGCATTTACTTTTGCGGTCTCGGCAGGCGTGATCCTCGAGGTCATTGGCTATGCAGGACGGATCATGAGCTGGCAGAATCAGTGGGGAGAAAATGGGTTCTTGATGCAGATTGTGTGTCTTACAATTGCGCCTGCGTTTATTGCCGGTGGTATATATCTCTGCCTGAGACGAATCGTGTATGCGTTTGGGCCAGAGAACTCCAGAATTGCGCCGGAGACATACACCCGCTTCGTATGCATCATTCAATACCCTTATTTGTACTTGCTAATGGCATACGCAGTTCATCCCCTGCGACCTCCTCTCTCTTCTTCTTCAAGCAGCCGGTGGCGGCATCGCCTCATCCGCTTCCCACCAACACAAATCCACAAAAGTCGGCGACCATATCATGGTCGCCGGCCTCGCATTCCAAGTCCTCACCCTCCTCATATTCATGATCCTCTGCGGTGACTTTGCGATCCGCACACGCCGCCGGTATAAATCTCTCGGCGAGGCAGCATTCGACCAGAACCCTCACTTCGTTACTTTGCGACACTCTAAGGTATTCAAGGGCTTCCTCGGCGCTTTGACATTGGCTACGATCTGTATATTCTGGAGAAGTGTGTACAGAGTTGCAGAGCTGGCTGAGGGGTGGACGGGGAGTTTGATTAAAAGGCAATGGTTGTTTGTTGGGTTTGAGGGAGTGATGGTTATTGTGGCTTGTTTGGCTCTTAATGTTTTCAATCCGGCTTTTGCGTTCCCCGAGGGTGTGACGGGAATGGGAGGATTGGGAAGTAAAAAGAAGATGCGAAAGCAGAGAGAGAAAGCGAATGAAGGGAGTACGAGTAATAGTGATGTTGATGGTGGATTGAAGGCGAGTGTTTGAATGGACAAGTTAGAGTGCGTGTAGATGGTGTGATTCTTGATATCCCACAATAGATTTGGATGGATTTTTGTTTCTACAATACGCGCTATAGCACCATATCAATTAGATGAGGTCGCCAGCTAAGTCAATCTAGAAGATGAATTTGTTGTGATTTCCTATCTACTTGCTTCAACTCGATTGAGTAAAAGTCGTGACAATCATCCATAGGGGGAACATGTCACATTAAATGTCCGTCAGCGAAAATAGAATAATCTGGCTGGTGTGCCTCGGGTCGGGACACATGTGAACGACAAATTCAAGGCTAGACTGACAACGGTATAGCAGGTTGAGGTAGAGCCATCTAGTAGGCCTTGCTTAGGGGTTCGTAGCCGAATCCCTGGGTTCTGGAGGCGTTTCGGACCCTATTCCCTAGGTCTAAAGGTACAGCCGCCCTCACTTCCTCCCTCCCTTCGTCTAGAGGGAGCTCTCCTTTTTCCTTATTTCCTTCCTGGTACATCTATAAAATCCTCTTTGGCCTCCACATCTTACTCCCATACTCGATACAATGCTCAAGAGGTGTTACGCCGTTACACTAGCCGCACTCAACATTGGCATTCGACTGAAATCGTCTTCTGTGTTGACGTAAGCCGTACCTCTCGGTATTGTAGATGCGACTGACAGAATGCTCAGGTGGTATCAAAAAGTTCTTGGAGGCTTGATAATTCGTCACCGTCCAAATAAAGAAGATCAACAACGTGACAGGTATCGTGAATGCCCAGTAGATCCAAAATTTGTTCCCCATCACCTCAGATTGGTCCCATTGTAATGTCGGCATTGAGAAAAGAGCCGCGAAGAAGGTCGCAGGCAAGAAAAGCATGGTCATGACAGAAATAGTTTTCATCGCCCCGCTGTCATCTTTTGCCGCTCTTGCAACTGCAAGATTATGCTCCGTAAGTTGTTTGCTTGTCTTTGTCAACTCAATTGTAACAAAGGTGTCTGCACGAGCAATGAGGTTGAATAGCTTTTAGCTGTAAGCAACAATACAAAGTGAAGGTCGGGATCAACTGACCACAGACATCTGATTTTGCATTCGATCATACAGGTACTTTGCTTTCACCATTTCGTGATCAAGGTGTCCTCTGGCGACTCGCAACGCATCCTGGTCTCTGAAAAGCGGTTGACCGGAATCGTCCAAACATGCAAGCTCTTGATAAATTGCACACATGTCTTCGTAATCTCGCCTCACGACAGCCAACTCAACAGCAACACGTGCTACTTCCCTCGACCACTCTGTAAAAATATCTGGATCGTTGGAATGTTGAGGCCGATGGATTTTACCATACCCCGTTCCCTCCTCAACGGTTTGTAGTACACGCCAACAGCGGTCGTTGTTGTCTTTCATGGACTCGATGCCTATGACGAAACACTGCCACAGAAGCCCAAGGGGCTGCTTAAGCAGCTTGAAATTGTCTTCCAGTCGAGAATTAAGCACGGAACTCGGTGCACAAGGAATCAGTAGCCCCCTGGTTGTACCCGAAGCAGCGTCAAAAGTCCATATTAGCATGTCGTTTCCAATTCTGACATAGAAACTGCCAGATCCAGCACCAAAAACTCTGCAGAACGTAGTCTCAATTGACGAAAGTGGTCGCAAAGCTTCGACGTCAAGCTGTAGAGTGGTGAACAGCTCCATGAATAATTGTCGTCTGAAATCAATCGAAAGATCTTTTTTGATTCTGGGAATACAGACCAGCACAGACTTGCCTGCTGTCAACTGGAGCTTTGTTTGCTCAAGTAATTCATACATCGCATAGGGTATCCATTTTGCTGGCGAGGCATCCTTTGGCCCTGAGGCTAGGACGTGGGAGTTCTGTTCCTTTTCGGTGAAAGTTATCCTTTCGTGAAAATGCCTCAAGGAACTGGCCCGCAGAATCTCCATCGCTTTGTTTGCCATGAGATGTGACTAGAAAACTCACATCTGTTGGGAGGCGTATCTGGACTTGAGATGATGAGCAATATTTAGTTCCGTTGGGGCGAAGCGCAAGAAGCGATTGTGATTGACACAACACTCTGCCTTTATAGCTGCGTTTGAGCGTAATTCTGGGCGTGGCTGCCACAAACAGGCTGGCGTCGGGCGTCTTTAGGAGGGCTGAGGTGCCTCACAGCTCTGATGATCCACAGAATTCTCAGAGGAAAACTTTGTTTTCTATTTACTGATTTCGCACTATTTCCCACATTGCAGCAAGAACAATTTGGTCGCACTTAAAGCTGGCCACAACTCTCTACTTACTTACTTACAAACACATGATCGCCATGGCATAGTTGACTACGAGTTGTCATCGCACTTTCCTGTACCCGCTTCCATAAATAAGTTCTTCCAAAATTGATGCTGGTCGCCTGAGATTTGGTGGCGGTGGCTCAGCATCTGGCTGCATTTTGCGAGCCCTCTGCTGTCAGGCTAGTCTCAGCCTCGGAACATTCGGGAGGCCTGTGAAGGGGCTATGAGGATTGGGATATTAAGCGAGGCCTGTCCCCCGCTCGGAACAATAGATAGGGTTGTGCATTGCATCTTCTCATTGAAATTTTTATGGGTTCCCGAAGAGCTGTTGCGGATGAATCCCGAGCAAAAGGTTATTTCAGAACGGCGAAAATATTGGGTTCGAGAGATTGGAGAGCCTGAATGTGAGTAGGCTGTGTAAGTTTTACATCAACACCTGTCGAAGCAAATTCACACTGGACGTTTGCATTCCGAAAATTACGAGTATGATGAGGTCTTGTGAAAGGACTCGGAATCGATGTCTGATAGGAATTGGGCGGAAGAAAAGCTAATTATTTTGCTCGTCGGGTCATCAGAGAGAGGAAAAAATGAAAGATGACGTGGCTGGTCAGTAATTGGACAGTTCACACTCGCTACTGGAATACAATCACTTGAGCGCTACGAAGTCAAACGATATTAGATACGGCGCAAACTGAACGGCTCGTCATCGAACACCTTGGTGAGCCCAAAATATGCTTTGAATATACACCCTGACATTCTGCTATGCAGTTCTGGGTGTTTAAATGAATGACAACATCAAACTGAACCAGCGGAAATTCCATCCCCACTCATCAAATACAAACCCCCTCTCCCTGAAGATCTTCTATTCGGATCTCTCGGAATGATATACTTTAACAGCTGCAACCGCACTCAGCAGCATTGTGGCAGTTCTTTCCGCAATTCTGCCCCGTGTTACACGCTCCCCAGTCACTGCAAGTGTGCCAATTGCCACCTCCATCTCCCTCAGCAGTCCAGCACCACTCTCCATGGTCACCGCAGACTTTCCAGCAGCGCCCTCTGCCGAGATCACAACCGTAGGGGGCGTTGGAGACACAGCCTCGTGCTTTGAGAGGGTTCTGAGCATTCAGATATCAGTAAGTGATCAGATGCAGAGGCTAGCTCGCAGGAGGGGTGGGCTATGTGGTGAGCCCGGGAATTCTTAGGATAAATGAAGATCAATGGCTAAGGGAGAGATTATTCGGCACTTACGGCGCTGTCAATATAATTTTCCCACTCTGGTCCTGGAGGGGGAATGGAGGAGTTGGCAAAGTCAGGAGCAAAGCTTTCATCTGTGGTCGATGGTGCTGAAAGCACGCCAGCAGCATGAATTACGAGTAGGAGGATGCTAGAGAGTTGCATTTTGATGGAAAGTTGCTTATCGAAGATAATATTGAAAGATGCCACTTTTATTGACAAAGTATTGGATTTGGTAAGAAGAGTTCTCAATGTATGCTTTTGGATCTTGTTGGGGAAGCTTATGAGATGAGATAATAAGAAAAGCATGGAGGGAAACGCTCATACTTATATACATTTCTTCTCAAGAAAAAAAAAAAAAAAAAAGCAGTCTATATCATCCATATCCTCCGCATCTTAGCACCGGCGATCCTACGTATGTTCCTCGAAATCCCTTAATCGCCTTGGCCGAGTGCTTTGCTGCGGGATTCTTTCCAGCTCGTCCGCTGCGATCCTTAGGTGGCAAGTTACCACCATTGCTCTATTCTTAACTTGATTACGGAACAGCTGTCATGATTGGAAGCAACTTCATTGTCACTCTACGGGCAGCAGATGATGCTTGACAGATCCTAGCAATGCGAGACAGGCGCCAGTCGAACTTCCTTGCAAGAGGCGAAGTCGAATAAACGAATGCGAGCAGGATCTGACTGTGTTCTTGACTTGAAGGCAGGTATATATTACTCACAGGAAGGACAACCTTGAGGATACAGTATTTTACGTACATGAAATCTAGGAAAAACCCTTGACGTAGTACTCCAGATCTACGTTGCTGAGGAGCCTTCGTCATCGAGGAAATTCTCAACATCACTTGATCGTGGACCTGTAAGTCAAACTTCTTGTTCTTTGGAGCTTGAAATTATGAAAAACGGATTGTAATGGAAGTTCAATGTTGTATTCATTTATGAAAAAATATCCTCTCGCAGCAGACTGAGAGTAACCCAGTGCTTGTGTTGAGGCCCAATCGTCACTGACGTTGGGTTTGATTTTACATGCGGCTCGTACGACCCCACCGCCCCTAGACCCCAATCTCACACTGTCTGTATTTAACCGGTTCATCGTAACCGAAGTGCCTGAATAATGCTGTTACGCCAATGTCTTGACCTACACACTCATCCTTGGTTGAGTTCCTGATACGAGGCGCTAATAGTTCAGGCTGTTTGGTCGCTGCACCTGTCAAGATGCGGTCTTTGTTATGTTCCAGGATTAGACTTTGGTAGGTAAGAAAGTCCACAATCCTGATCACAGAGGAAGAACGCTACCAATGCGTGCTAGATCTGGTATGATGGGGCCCTTTTCTATGGACCCAGAGACAACCGCTTTTTCTAATGTTCTGAATATGTTGAGTTTCTTCCAAGGATTTTCTGTGGCTCTGCTCCACAAACTCACCTCGTTCGCTTGAGGATTTTCAGCCACTAATCGGTAATTGCGTTGGGGATTGTACAGGCAAATACTCTCATCACTTAAAATATCCAACTCATGAGCTGACGAGCTCCTTGGCAAAAGTTTCCTGCGTCAGAATAATGGTTAGCCCTTCGCACCTCGTGCTCATGTTGGTGCGAGCATGAGAAACACAGACTCGTTTTTGCAACAGAGATTTTGCTCACAATGTCCTTACATAGGAGCAACTCAAACGTAAATCAAACACACTTTTGTATGGACGTGATTCGTCTCCCTCGATTTTGCATAAAGGAACATGGCGTTTATTTTTCACATGCTTCTCGATGACTTTAGGAATTGGATCGCACTGCTTGTAAAGTATTGTTCTTTAAATCCGGTTAACAGAGCTTGGCAAGTATGTGAGCAATTTCCATCAGCCATATTTGTGCAGCATGGTGAACATGTCAAGCAAAAGTTGCCCCTAGCCCTTCTAGTATAGTTATGTGGAACCGCTATATTATGGGGTACTGAAACTGAACAACCACAATTACATGGAGCTCGAGGCCTATAACCAGTGATGCAATCGTTTTCCGGTGACGATTACAGTGCGAATAGAATATATGAGGGTGAGTACCTCAGATTTGCACCCGAATCAATTCACAACACCCCTCCATTCCAAGGAAAAACATTGTCGCACCACGTGTGAAGTCCATTCCCACCAACAACAATCCAATTGAAACTTAAATCTCACGTAAGTATTAAAGGCGCTTTGCGCCTTGCCTGCTGCTTTGTTGTGTTGTTCTGACTCTATTCAATTCAGTGATCAAATATGGTGCCTCCTACAGCGCTCGTAGCAGCTCTCGTGCTCGATCTCTTGGCGATCAAAGCCTATGGAATAGGACCGCGATACTTCAATTGCCCAACGGATCCTAAGAATCTGAACCCAGTGCTACCACAGTTTGCTTGTCCTGTCAGTTTCGGAGGATATGCAGAAGGCGGGTTTGGGACAGGTAATGTTGCTGGTGCTCCAGCCGACTACGATACTGGCGGGGATCCCCAGGACGGCCCGAAGGATAATGCCGTGAGTGATACTCCGGATGGTCCCCTCCGGAAAACGCTCACTTGCAAGTATGCTCATCCCCATACTACCATCGTCGTAATACTCAGGTACATTTAGACTGACTGGCCTTTTAGCTATCGTAATGTTGAGACAGCGCCTTTTGGCGGGTTGATCTGCAACTATGAACTTACTGGTGCCCTATTTCAACCGTAAGTCTGTCCATAGATGAAGCATGTCACAAGATTCTAATTTTTCCTAGAAACAATTACGGATGTCCAGAACTCTGCCCCGTTGCGGTTTCTTCGTCCACACGCACACCAACTAGTACCCCT
Organism: Cadophora gregata; assembly: GCF_030347475.1. Classification (NCBI taxonomy): domain Eukaryota; kingdom Fungi; phylum Ascomycota; class Leotiomycetes; order Helotiales; family Ploettnerulaceae; genus Cadophora; species Cadophora gregata. The sequence goes on along the minus strand of NW_026695937.1, from coordinate 1,632,008 downwards.
ACAAGGACTTCTTCGGCTCTGTCAACCACTACCCCTGCACGCTGTTTCAGTAACAAGGCAAAGGTTGGCAGGTTGTGTGAGGTTTATGGCGATATCTCTGATGTTGGAGGTTCCATTTGTCCAGGATTTCGCAATATCAAGGATAGCTTCATCAACGGATTGCAAGGTGTCATCAACGCCGCCGAAACCAATAACAGGGCCAATCCTGCTAAAGTTCAGGCACTAAATAACTTCAAGTATGCCTTTTTCACCACGATAGCTGCATCTCTTGGAGTTGCAGCTGCGATCGCTGAAGCACCTGTGCTTGCTATTGGTGTCGCTGCCGTGGAGGCGTTCACTGTGTACTGCGATATTGTTGGTTATGTCTCATTGATATCATCGGCTTGCAATATCGGTACGTACCACAAATCCCGCGGATCGTTTGAAGTACTGACAGCGCAGTCAAAAACAAATTTGCTTGCCCGAATCCGCGAATGACGCGGTCGGTTCCATTTGAGCTGGCTCCAGCATTCCAACCTCGTGCGCTGTAAGTTGGTCTGCATTGTCGGGAATTCAGAAACTGACATCAATAGCGCCCCACGTGTCGACAACCCATGCACTAACTTGTAAGTCAATGAAGAGAGCCGAAGGCATTTCCTAATTGGTTTCTTACTGACCTGTTAGTCTCCCTATGTTGCCACCAGCTTCGATATGTGCCAGCTTACCGCCACTTGAAGATTGTTCGCTTACACTCGCTGACTATGTAAGTTCTTCAGCTATATCATGAACGATCTGTGCTGAGCATTGTTAGGTTGAAGGAGGAATCTCTCCAGAGGAGGCTCAACCATTGATTGATGCTTGTCCAAGAATTCTCAAATCGCAACAAGACCTCCAGACTCTTTGTGTACTCCGTAAGCGGATTCCCTATGTCACCCCTGAAGAAACACATGTACTTACTGTTACTTCAAAACAGGCCAAGCTGTGGCTGATTTCGAGCCGTTCTGTGGCCCTGACCCTTATGTGCCTTCATCAAATTCTACTGTGAACTGCCCAACCGGGAGATGCAACGGCACAGTCACTGTGGTCGACTACGTCACTTTGGTGACATGCAATGTCTGCGCCGGAGGATCAGCCACTGTTCAACCAGCAAAGACCATTCCTTGCATCGCCTGTCCAGGAGGGTCGTCTACCATTCCTCCTTACTACGAGGCACCGTGTTCGACTTGCCCTGGAGGCTCATCAACCGTTATTGTTTCGGATCAGCCACAAGCCACAGTACCCGTAGGGAATCCGCCCAAGTATACCGATGTTACACTATTTACGAGTGCTGCGGCGAGTTCCGAGGGAAGTATTAACCTTGCCGCTGTTGTTGCTTTGGTTCTCTATGGTTTGATAATTGTTTGATTTTTGGGACGGAAAGTATTCACTTGATATTAAATTTCAATTCGATTCAAAAATTGGGTACGATTTGCTTCGGATTCCGGTTTCGGTCGATAGCAATCTGTTGTGAAGAGTACCTGTACGTACGCTTAGCTTGAGGAATATCCTCGGGTTGCTTTTTGATGCAGATTCTCGCTTCTTCATAAGTTTTAATGCAAGACTTCAAAATGAATCTGACAAGCCCAAAGCTTTTAACAAATCTTGAGATGAGTACAGTAAATTCTCTCGGCAGTCTGACAGTGAATTTTCGACTCCTATGTCTGTGGCACGTGTCTACCATGGAACTAGTCGCAGGGCAATCTGCGCTCCACGGTGACTTTATGACTTTATGCAGCCCACTTAGAATTAGTGTAGTTGAGCTTCAAAGTGCATGGCCAGTTCCGCGCCGGCTCAGAAAAGGAAGTGTGACGTCTGATTGTAAAGCATCTAGATGTGTATTAAATGACATGTTCGCAAGCAGAACCGACCTGATTTGAACATGAAAAGAAAGTAAGAAATCTGGACTGATATCTGTGACATGGAATCTAATCGATGTAAGCATTTGATACTTTCTGTCGTCCAACACAAAATTTCAAAGTCCGGTGCTCCTCGGAATACTCGCTTATTCTCGGATTCTCTTTCAACGCTTATGACGTAGAACAACAAGAATTCAATCGCCTAAGCGGAGCGATAAACAAGCCGGACAGGAATTAACTGGGGACGCCACCCCACTTCAGTTTCGAAGTCCCATGGTCCACAAACGGTGCATCCATGGAAAATGAACTTCACCGTGAGGATATGGCTAAGCTAAGCTTTCTGTGAGTTCGCCTTCTGCGAAGTGGCTGCTTAGGAGCGGGTAGGGCTGTATGGTGGAGTATTAGCGAGGGTGCTAAGGACGAGCTAGAGCCACCAATGTGCCTACCCCCTTGTGGTGTGAGTATATCCAAGGCAACGATAAGAGATATACTGAAAAAGTACAATATGTTATTTTTGGTGGTTCATCATTCGATATATAAACAAGTGTTTCGAGAGAAAGCCACAGAATCGTCTGTTAACGAGCAAAATGAATCAGATGGCATGATGATCATGGAGCAAAACGAGCGGTACCATTGAGCCACGAAACACGTTCTGGACTTCAATGGTCAATTTACTGGCCATTTATCTCTGTTGAGAGTGGAGTATTGAGATTCTGTGACGAAAGCGGTCCATAACGGCTCTCACAGCGGGTTTCACGTTTTCTAAAGCCACCCAAGCCAAATTCCCACCGCTCCATACACAACCAAAGAATTATTTTGCCGCTGCAAGCCGTCTTGTATTATCTTTTGACCTTGAAGTAGAGAGATATCAAATGCACTTTATTAATACCCATCCACAATCCAGACCATCAACATCTCCACTTCCCCACTGGGTCAAGAACACCATCGACGACCAACTCCAGTCCGCCATGAGGATTTTTCCTAGCCATCCACATTAACAAGAATCGTCATCGCGTTTTTGCTTGCCGATAGTCTCGCACTACTTCAGTCTGACGAGTTCGAATCACATATATGTGCGATTTCCTTCGCAACTTAACAGTTTTCTCTTCAACCTCGATTAAATTCGTTCAGCATTCTCGCCTCCACATATCCACACTTCAAAACCAATCCAAAAACCCCAAAGTCAAAATGAAGGTCGCTTTCATCCTTTCTGGCCTCGCTGCCTTTGCTTCCTGCATGGCTGTCGAGAAGCGCGATGGTACTTGTGCCCAGCAACCCGCTGGATCCGGCCCACCATCCAAGTAAGTCCAAATCCGCCATACTTCTCAACCAACCCTTCGTGCAGTGCAACGACACAATTTCTCCCTATTACGGTCAAGAGGGCAGAACAATAAGAAACTGATACTCTTCTGCCTCGTCCTCCAGCCCCGACACACCCTCCAACTTCCAAATCGATCCCAATTTCACCAACCTGGCCACCGCAGCCACCACCCCAACAAACTACACCCTCGCCTTCAGCAACGGCAACGCCGCCACGGCCGGTACAACCTTCGTCGGTAGCACCCTGCTGACGACCTACGCACCCGCTCAGTGCGCTTCGTTCTGCACGCAGACCATGCGCTGCGCCGGTTTCAACATCTACTTTGAAAGAGACCCCTCCCTCGATCCGAATGCTGTTGGATGCCCCAACCCTGCCGGCGTCACGAATATCAAGTGTATTCTGTGGGGTGAGACGGTCAGCAATACCACGGCTACAAACTATGGGCAGTTCAGAGCTTCGTTCCAGGTTGTTGTTGCTGGTATGTTTGATTACTTCCCCCCCTTGTTCAGAATGTGGTTTTGGTTTTGGTCATGGTATGGATGATGGATGCTGATGTTTCATACCTAGGCTCTAACGGCTACAACCGCGTCAACTAAGCTTGAGGCCGCTGCTCGATTGTTTGACAGATCCCGAATGAAGAAGTTGAAGTAAGAGGGATGGGTGAAAGGGGGTAATCCGAGAGAGACAAAAGTTTTGTAATGATAATTAAAGGAGAGAAATTATTGGATTGCCTTGTGAAACCTCGGTGTCCGTCGGTGAAGTATTTGGAAGGCTGGAGGATGTTTTGACTGTAGACAAAGTCTTAGGAAAGACACTTACCTGCCTTCGCTCTCTCTTGGCACCTTACAACAGTGTTCTCAACCATTAGTGATCTCGTAAGGTGACCGATGGCAAACCTTTTGACCAGTGGCATAATTACCAGATCGGTCCAGAGTAGCGTGGGTGAAATAATTTGAATAGTCCAGCCTTATGCATACCAACGCCAGCCCACAAACGCCCAACAATGCCTCTCCATATGAATCACCTCCTTCATAGCGATCTGCTTTCCCGATGATCTTCTCCATCCGGCCTCATCATAAGCCCTTCCTAAACTTCTCATTCTCCACCTCCCTCCAATCTCTGACCTCCGGCTCATCTCCCGCAGTCTCCTTGACTGTATTCCCAAACGCCGGCTTCCCTGCATACAACTGTCCGCCAGCACTTCCTCCAGCTGGTCCAGTACCCTCTAGCTCCCTACTTACAGCAATCGGCTGATTTCCTCTGAACCGCTTGCGCATGTCTACCATTCCGCGTTTGCATTCGCCGAGTCCCTTCTTAAGCTGTTGGCATTTGGTAGGCATGGTGTCGATAAGCGGTGGACGGAGACAGTCTCCGGGCTTGTTGCGTTGAATCATAACGCAGTCGGATTCTTGGAGGCATTGTGCGAGGGCCGCGCCTGTCGGTGAGGGAGTGTTAATTTTCTGGGATTGGAAGTGGAGGAGACTGAAGGGAGAATGGTGGGGAGACCTACGGATGTCTTTGCATGAACTCGGCATCTTCGCAGAATATGATTCTCTGGGGTTTCAAGGTCCTCAATAGCTTCGTCTCCCCCCAATTGCACTTTCCAGTTGAAGAGGCGTAGTGGCGTTGAGATGGCTATTTTCGTAACCGGTCTTTCCAGCCGTGAAAACTTCTCGATAGGATATTGATATTTGTGGCAATTCCCTTCTGCAAGTTACCGTCCAATTGATTCGCTCCTTGACTGATACTGCGATGGAGCTGGAGTTCTCCTAGTTGATATATTGATGGTGTTTTGTTCAGGGCTCCAGTAGTCGCTTCTTGAAGCTTGAAGAGCGGCTGAATTTCGGCTGCAGGAACATCAAAGCTCGATGCTTCCTTGGGTCAAGCTTCGGTCTTTTGATTCTCCGCTCCGGGTCTCGAGCAGTGGGGTAGCTTCAGATCCATGTCGAATTCCTGTTTACAACACGGCTTGTGACGAGTGTTATGCTGAAAGAGATAAGGGGCCTTTGAATTACTTCCTTCTTGCGTATCTTCCTGGGGAGGCTTTTTGTTTTGTTTGTTTCCTTCCACGAATCATATCTCCCGAACAGCCTCGCGAGATCTCCCTCCGTTGGGCGAGCTGCAGCAAGCTCTTGAGATCCATGCCAACGGCTAGGAATTCGCATGTGACATCAGTGGCGATCAAGCAGGTATGTAAATTATTGCGCCGTGATAATCTCAACAACCACAATGGCTCTCGTACTGATTGACAAAGCAACCCCTTCATAGCATCCATACAAACAAGCCATCTCAGTTGATCTCAATATCAACTCCGCCGCTGGACCCTGGCTGCCGACATTGCGATTGCCCACGATCAACCGGCGGCCGCCCCTGCTTGTACATAACCACACCTTTCTTTCTGTAAATTCGACTGGATTATATATCTAATATGGCGCCGATTCCTTTCCTTGGCCGTTTGGGAATGTGAGTACAAGGAACCGTATATCTGCTGAGTTTCAATCTGCAAATCGTTGCACAGTGGTTCAAAGCAAGCAACTGACAACCATGAATAGAGCCGAATACATTGCCCTGGTGGGATCTTTCTTCTTGGTTGGACTAGAAGCTATAATACGGATCTTGACACTTGCTCTGCGTATGTACCTTACTTACCCTATTCTGCGGTCCTTTCTGACACTCTGTAGCCTCCACAATCATTCACCTCTTTTATCGTGCCTCTCGACGACTGTTCAATCGATTTACCTCCCCGGCGGCAAAGAAGTCCGAGTCGAAGAAGAGTGGTAGGCTACATGTACTGGAAGAAATGGCATACGCTAATAGCGGTAGATATCTCAACAAAACTACGGAATGCCTCTGACTTTGTCGACCTCTGCGCTGCCTTCGGATATACTGCCGAAGAACACATTGTCCAGACTGGGGATGGGTATTTACTAGGTCTACATCGACTGGCATATCGAAAGGGAGAGGAAGACGAGAAGGTCAATCATGGGAAGAACAGCGTCCGGAAGAGTGTGGTGTATATGCATCATGGCTTGCTCATGAACAGCGAGGTCTGGGTATGCTTGACGGATGAGGAGAGGTGTTTACCGTTCCAGTTGGTGGAGAAAGGATACGATGTCTGGGTTAGTGGGACAAATTCCGTGCCTGGAGTAATGCTGACCTGTTTAGTTGGGCAACAATCGAGGAAACAAGTATTCCAAGAAATCGGTCAACCATTCGCCAACAGATGTCCCGTTCTGGGACTTCTCAATGGACGAATTTGCATTCCATGATATCCCAGACAGCATCGCGTATATTCTCGAAACCACCTCGGCTCCATCACTTTCTTATGTTGGATTCTCTCAAGGGACAGCTCAAGCTTTTGCTACACTGGCAGTCCATCCTCGGTTGAACGATCAAGTCAATGTTTTCGTCGCTCTAGCTCCTGCCATGGCACCGGCTGGTCTCTCGAATGGGATCGTTGATGCGCTTGTCAAAGCATCACCGCAAGTCCTATTCCTTCTATTCGGTCGTCGCTCTATTTTAAGCTCAGCAACAATGTGGCAATCGATCCTCTATCCGCCAATCTTCGTCCGAGTCATTGACATGGGTCTATCATTCCTCTTTGGCTGGCACGCTCGCAACATCTCCACCAGTCAAAAGCTCGCCGCATATCCCCATCTCTACTCATTCACAAGCACCAAGAGTGTAGTACATTGGTTCCAAATCATCCGAACCAAGAGTTTCCAGATGTACGACGACGACGTCCAGCCAGTTGTGTCCCTCAGCACCGTCAGTAAATACACTAAAGTCGCCCGCTTTCCTACTCGCAACATCAAGACGCCCATTGTACTCCTCTATGGTGGCAGCGACTCCTTAGTCGACATCAATGTCATGAAGCGCGAACTTCCCTCCCACACAGTGGCCATCGAGGTTCCACATTACGAACATCTCGATTTCCTGTGGGCTCGGGAAGTCGATACCCTAGTGTTCCCGCACGTATTCGACGCTCTAGAAAGCTTCTGTGACGCAGAACACTCGAAAGAGGAGTACGAGCGGTATAGAAGTGCGAGACATGCTTCAATTGCCGCAACCAGGAGGTTAACTCTTCCGAGTAACTACCTGACTGGGCATAACCACAGTGGAGAGGACAGTCCTTCCACATACGCAAGCGTAGCAGGTGCATTTCCCAGCAGCGATTCGGACGCCCTAGTAATTGCTCGAAATGGCAATGCGAACGGGGCAGAACCTTCTCTTCCCTCACCAAATATGCGCAAACGCGCGCGCATCCAAAGCTCCTACGATGATTCTTCCGAAGGCGGAAATTCGCCTATCAATAACCGACACATCAAAACCATCAGTGTAGACGATGACATCGCTGTCAACGGCAATGTCTCCGACAAAGAAATAGAACGACGAAAAGATGGTGCTAGTACTAGAGGCAGTCCTACAGTGGGCAAAGCAAGGGGCATGAGGAGTAGTAGTATAGGCAGCAATATCAGTTTTGCGGACAATGCGAAGGGGTCGGGTATTAGGGGGATTAGTTTGGGGGTTGGGAAGGCGATTAGTGCTGTTAGTAAGGGGGAGAGTTTGGGGAGTGTGGGAGGTGGCTTGACGATGAGTTCTGATGAGGGGGGTCCGGCGGGGAAGAAGAAGAGGGGGAGGTGATTATGGTGATGAAGTTGGTGGGTTGGTGTTGGCAGTGTTAGAGGAGCCAGGGTGAGAGATATGTACTCTGAGTAATACCCGGAACTGTCTGACCTGTATCAAGAAGATCTGCATTTCTTTTTCTTCGAAAATGTTTTTGGTTTCGGAGAGAGTCGTGTAAAAATAAAGCTGTCCCGATTTAGAGGAAATGCGTTCTGACTCTACCACGCATGTCGCAAGTATCGCCTCTACTGCTTCTTCTTCACTTGCCTTTGAACGCGGGTCTGCTAAGACTTGCAATACACTGAAAGATAGCTAAATCAGAGGATTCTGTTGATTAGACTGAAATTTTGACCTGAATTCAGCTTGTTACTTTACCCCATTTTGTAGAAATCCAAATAACAGCCAGCCAAACGCCAACCCAACTTTTACCCATCCTCTTGTCAACTTACGTATCCACAACTCCAAAATCGATCGCCCCATCATCATCCTCCTCCCGCACACCCGTTAGTTCATACCGATACATCAAATCACTTCTCATCGTATACTTCAATCCACTCAGCACTTCATCCCCACTGTGCAGCAATTTCCTCTGCTGGAAGATAAGCACACGACCAATTTTAGGATCAATATCCATCCTGTGGTCGCGCTTGACAGAATGGAAAGTGGTTGCTCCACCGCGGAGGAGGTCTGCTGAGTCTTGTTCTGAGCCTGGTGGGATGCCGAGGACTTGAGCAGAGTCATTGAGGTAGAGATGGCACGTGTAGAATGATTCGGCCAGGCCGTCTTCAGTCTCGTATTGGCCGTCACAGTGTTCTGTATATGTTAGCTGATTACTTCATGTTCTTCCTCGGAACAGCTTTACAAGCAATCGGGGGGAGGGGGAATCAAGCGAGATCAAAACACACCTTTGAAAAACTGTCCCGGCCCATACCTCAGAAACCGCAACCTCTCATTCAAGCCCTCTTCCGTAATAACTCTCACCTCACTCTTATAAAGAGCACTTCCCCCCACGACAGGAACATACTCTTCACCACTCAGACACTTGAAATATTCGGCCATGCCTTCAGCCTGTAAGACTCGCTTCCAGATCCTCGTAGCAATCTCCTTCTCATCCCAGATGATCCGGTCAGAATTTCTGTAATGCACTGCTAGAACTTCGTGGTTTCGACCTGCGCTCACCAATGCTGGCTTCCACCCGTTATCTTTTGGCTCCTCCACCGCCTCTCCTACCCTCATCTCACCCTCATCTCCTCTCTCCCCCTCTCTTTCCCCATCTCCCGCCACCAGCGACCCATTCCCATTCCCATGCGCACCAACACTCATCTCAGCAAACCTAATTAAATCCTCGCATTCCTCTTTACTCAAAACATCATCCAGCACAACAGCGAAACATTTCTTATACTCCCTTAAAGGCGAATTTGCGAAATCGATGCGTTGCACTTTGATGGTTGAGGGGTCTGAGATTGGGGAGAGGAATGTGCTGGGGTAGGGAATGGGGAGGGACTTGTAGTTTGTGCGGAGGACTTTGCTGATGCCTTGTTCTTCGATGCCTCGCCTGGCGCGCTCGGCGTGGAGGGCGCGGGCTTGTTGGAGGATTGTGAGGGGGGAGTTGGGGGGCATTACTATTGTTGTTGGAGGGGGGTGGTGGTGTGGTGTTGTTGTGGTTTGGGTAGGTAGCGTGATGAGGTGGGATGTTGGCTTGAGATGAGATCTTGAGAGGAGATTTAAGGCAGAGCGGATGCAGGTACCGATTGAAGGTCTTATATTGATCTTAAAAGGGTGCCTGAATATAAAATTGAAATTAATTGGAAGTGGAATGATGATAAAGGACAGATTTATCTAGGACTTTCTTTCATCGGTGACTCGAAGGAGAGAGGCTGTGGTTGCCTGGAATCGCCCGTCTCGTTTGAAACGCCCTGTCATGGTCAGCCTCATTCAATCCTTCATGCGGGGTTATGGCTCATATTCTTGGCGAGGGGCCTCCTATGTACGAGTAGACTCCTATTTTATTCCTCGCTGTATCTCGTTCTTCAAGGCCCTTTATGTTGTTGATGGGACAAACTTCCGGAGAGTTGGAGGCTCAGGGTCGGTGGAAGGAGAACCTTGTTTCAGAGGGACGTTTGCCTAAAATTAGTGGATGTGCGCTAATTCTAGGAGCTCTTTGGCGCTGAGGCCTCGGGGACATGGTAAGCACTGGAAGCGCTATATTCATATGCTTCCATCCCTGCCCAGAATAATCTTGTGCAACAAGTTGCGACAAATACAGAATTAATTGATCTGTATACTTGGGGTAAGTATAGAAAGAACAAAGAAAAAATCGGTCCTAGAAGACATGACTCAAATAAAAGTGGCGGCAAGGCTCACTCGCTAAGCTTACCCAGCCCCCTTTTCGACCGTAGGCTCATGTGTAAACAAAGAAACACCTAGGTGAGGTTTTCGACCTTAGAATGCACTGCCTCGTGTTTCAATTCAAGACAAGAAAAAGGGATTTGAGTTTCTCTGAATGGAACAAACCAGGACTATTCTATTTTCTAGATATTGACTCGCCCTTCTCGACCAAATCAGGCTCTCTGATAGGCAGCAGCACATCCACAATTGACCTTCATGTGTGACTGTTCGGGTCTACCGTATCGTCGTTCTATTCTTTCTCCAAAATAAGCTCAGAAAAAGGCCTCTCATTTCTCTGGAAAGGGTATCGAGACCGATGCAACAGCACTGTCTTGAGTTGAACTAGATCCAGATACCTCTCCTTTTGGCGTGGATTCATTTCGATGTTCTGAAGATTTACTACCTCCTCGCAACGAATTGACAATCAGGAATATTTGTTTTCGGCCGTCGATTATTGGGTAGAACCCAGCAACGAATAATGTACCCCAAAGCCAGATGATAGAAATAACCAGCCACGCGGAATAGAACTTGAGAGATATTAGCGGCGAACTGGCAGCAGGGTACATAAGTACTTACGTTCTTAGAGAATGTATACTTGGCAGCATACATTGGCAAGGGCCACAATACAAAATGCCCCAGGAAAGTCGCCACGCTCCAGACAGCAGCGATGATGGTCCATCGGCGCATATATGGAAACCAGCGAGGATCACTGCGAGATGTTGGTTCCTGTTCCGTATCCACGATTTCCTCTTCCACAATGGAAGTGCCTGGCGAAGACTCGCCAAAAGCAAGTTTTTCGGTCAGGAAGTCGTTCCAGTCGAAATTTTGTGGTTTGAATATTGTGATGATGATGGAGTATGGTAGAGGCGAGAATGTTGATGCTAGGCAGCCGTACATGCAGGGAAGGAGTTGTCCAGTGGATGAGATGGAAACAGTTCCGTAGAGAGCGCTTGCACTTCCGAGCCAGACGGAGATACCTGTGGCCATACCCAGGAGAGGGGCGATGATTGCTGCGAGTTTGCTTTGCTGTCTCCAGAGGATTGTGAAGACCGTGGGGAAGATACCAGGACAAGTCACGACACCTGTAGTACCGTATCAGCTCACCATTTCCCAAAACTAAAAGGAGGAAAGTATACGTACCTAGCATGTACAAAGTCCATCCCAGGTCAACACCGACATAATAAAGCAGCGTGCTGAAAGCTGCAGCAATCATGCCAAAAATAATGACTCCATAATGACTCCATCGAATCACATCCCTATCCGTGGCAGCCCTGTTCACATAGCGCCTATAAATATCAAAACTGATAATCGACGACACCGCAATAATCTGCGCCGACAACGTCGAAGTCACAGCCATGAACGTAATAAGCAACACGGCAATCGCGCCACCCTTCCCAGCAATCGCAATAGCCGCATATGGCAACACAAGACCCGAACTGACCTCCTGAGCAGACATAGCTCTCGGATACGTCGGCCAAACCGGCTGGTCTTGAAGTCCCCATGCTACACTCGACATGAGCGTTCCCAACGCCCAGGGGATAGCGAAGTACGCGATCCCACCGATCACGTAGCCGGGTACGACGGCGCGCGGAGAGGCTGCGAAAGCTTTGACGAAGAAGCCGGTGTCCATTATTACGAGGCCGAAGTTGGTGGTTACGTGGATGATGCCGAAGAAGATTCCGCTGGGGGAGGTCATGGTCATGTAGGTGCCGTGATGGTTTCCGGGGATGGGGGTGCGGGACGAGGCGGCTGTGACGAGGTCGTAGAGGTTGCCGATTGAGCTGATTTCTGGGACGGTGAAGGCTTTGGCTGTGAAGAAGCAGAGGATGATTAGGATTGTGAAGGTGTGGATGTAGTCGGTAAGGAAGCTGTCAGGTGTTAGTCGAATATCGAGCAGGGCCTTTAATTAGAAATGTTGCTTACGTTGCTTTAATTCCTCCTACAAATGTGTACACGACAACTCCAATTGGTAGCAGAAACGTTGCTGCAATAACGTGCATTCCTGTCAAAGCAGTGATGGCAGCTGAGGCTCCGAGCAGCATGTTCGCGACAGCGAATAGGTTGTTCACGAGACACAAGAACATGAACACCAAATGCGCAACAGTGCCTGGTACTTAATGAGCTAAAAGCACAATAATTTTGGAAAGTATCTCACCATATCTGATTCTCACGATCTCAAGCAGTGTGTGTGCTTCCGGAATTTTCAACTTGCACGAGATCCCCAGCAGCGCAAAGAACACGATCATGGGACTGCACCCGGCAGCGAACCAAAAAGGTCCGGAAACACCGTATGAGTAACCTACAAGTGTCGATCCGAGCATGGCTGTACTCCATAACCACGACTAAACTTGGTCAGAAATCACGCCTCTTGAATAGGTGAGATCGACTTACCGAGATAACAGCAGATGCCGTGAGTCCTCTCCCGACACTTCGATTCGCCGTGATAAACCTGGAGAGATTAGAATTAAACTGTAAGAAGATCCGTAAATTGTTACATTTCTGTCTTTGTGTTATCCTCTCCAGTAGTCTTCTTAAGAATCTTAGTCACGAAAACCATTGCTGTTTGGAAGCGTCAGTGCCGACCAAACTCAGATGTTTGACGAGATCCAAAACTCACCAAAAGCAAAGATCAGTCCAATGACCACTACCACGACATAACCTCCGGCTTGTGGTAACGGCGGCGTAATTCCCGTAGACGTATCGCGTTTACTATATAGTTCCATGACTGAAAACTCTTGTCTTTTCGAGTTGTGAGAATTCGAACGAGAGATTCTGGCCAGATGAGAAGTGATATCCTTCATGGAAAATACCCAGATCCCAATGTCTCGGTACTTCCCCAATATATGGGGGAGAGTGGGGGTATAATTCCAGTTCTTTCTTCCAGATATTTCGTGCTTCCGCCAGATGTGACGTGCGACACAGATTTCCACGCTATGAAAAGCCTCAAGCAGCTGCCGAGTTCGAGACCTGTGCTTGATCCTGACCACGTGGAAATGTCAAAGTTAGAGAATGAGGTATCTTACAAGGGTATATGAACTTAGATAAGCCTTTACATGTGTATGGATGTATATCTCCCTAGCTCGGATCAATGAATGGTGGGTCTTGCGATGTTTCTCCACACCACCTCTGGGGCTCGCTTCCACCAAAACAAGCTTCGATTTGATTACTTGAGTGAAAACTGCGAGTCAGCTCGAGGATCAAACATGCTGACGTCTTTGTCCATTAAAAATTTGGTACATTATTACATTCAATTTAAAGGAAACTAGTCTCCTATCCGCAGCTGGTATCTATGATAAAGTGCAGCGAAGTTGACTTCAGGATCTCGCTTAGCGGCATCCACCAATCACAACAACCAGGGGTTAATCACTTTAGCGTCATCGCACGCCATCCAAGTAGTTCTTCACGCAACAAACCTTGTAGGAGTTTGATTTGCGTCATCGACAAAGAGGCTGGGATATAATTGTCCCACATTTTATTTACTACTGTACTTATCATACACCGAGAGTATATTATCAGTGACAAACCCCGAATTCGGACACCCAAAAACGCCGGCCCCCATCAATCACGATGCCTCCCAATGGTGTCCACGATCCACCTGATCTGGAAAATGGTAACATAAGGAGCAAAAGAGTGAAGACTGGGAATGGAGAGAAGAAGAAGAGACAATTAATTCTCAATGCATTTGTAGAGATGTGTAAGTCACCACTCTGTATCCGAAAGACCGATCAATTTTAACAGAACGCAGGCAGTGGACACCAATCTCCAGGTCTCTGGCGACATCCAGACGATCAGTCTCACAGGTTCAATGACCTTGAATACTGGACTGATCTAGCACAAACGTTGGAGAAAGCAAAGTTCCACGGCATGTTCATTGCAGATGTCCTTGGTATGCTGCGCGCCTCCTCTGATATCATGAACCTCTTCGTAACAGTGTTTAGGAGGCTATGATGTCTACAAAGGTCCACAAAACTTGGACCCGGCAATCACTTCCGCTGCTCAGTGGCCGGTAAATGAACCACTAGCAGTTGTTCCTGCGATGGCTGCTGTGACGAAGAGTCTGGGGTTTGGGGTTACCGTTGCGACGACTTATGAGCAGCCTTACCATTTAGCGAGGAGACTTTCGACTATTGATCACTTAACTAAAGGGAGGCTTGGTTGGAACGTGAGGTTCCAATAGCTGATTGTTATGCGATGTGTACTGACAAGTCCAGATCGTGACTGGATACCTTGACTCGGCAGCGAGAAATTTGGGCCACACCACACAGCCAGACGTAAGTGCCCCATGACCGTCACCCCGACGATTCAGAAAATTTACTCTCAAACTTAGCATGACGAGCGCTACAAAATAGCAGACGAGTATCTCGAAGTCATGTACAAGCTCTTCGAATCATCTTGGCGTGACGATGCAGTAGTCCGAGATATCAAAAAAGGAGTGTACACCGACCCCAGCCGCGTACGCCAAATCAACCACGTCGGAAAATACTACAACGTTCCCGGCCCGCACATCTGTCAACCAAGTCCTCAACGTACTCCACTCCTCATGCAAGCTGGTACCTCCTCATCAGGGAAACGTTTCGCAGCCAAGAATGCGGAGGCTATTTTCGTTGCCGGTCACAGTCCCTCTGTCGTAGCGAAGAGTATCAAGGATATTCGAGCCCAGGCGAAGGAGTTTGGAAGGGATGAGGCTAGTGTCAAGTTCTTGGCTATGATGTGTCCAGTGCTGGGGAAGACGGAAGAGGAGGCGAAGGCGAAGTATGAGGAGTATCTCAGTTATGGGAGTGAAGATGGGGCGTTTGCACTTTTTGGTGGGTGGACGGGCATTGATCTTGCCAAGTATGGGGATGATGAGGAGTTGAGACATGTTGAGAGTAATGCGATTAGGTGAGGTATTGACGTTTTTTCCCTCAGATATCTTGTATTGATATTTATCCAGGTCTGCAGTCGAAGGATGGTCCAAAGCTAGCCCAGGTGTTGCGAAATGGACAAAGCATACTGTTGCGAGACACTTGATGGTAGGTGGCTTGGGAGCGACTGTTGTTGGAACTCCCGAGCAGGTTGCGGATGTGTTTGAGAACTGGGTTGAAGAAGGCGATGTCGATGGCTTCAATATCGTAAGTCCTTCTACCAAGGTTGTCTGATTTTCTGCTGATCCTCCGAAAAGGCATATGCAATCACGCCTGGCTCTTTCAATGATGTGATAGAGCTGTTATTACCAGAATTGAGAAAAAGAGGTTTGTTCTGGGATGACTACGAAGTTCCGAATGGTACGTATCGAGAGAATGTCTATGCAAGACAAGGACAAAGTGGCCTCCCTGTTGATCACCCAGCGCATGGGTATCGATGGAAAGCAGGAGAGTAGTCGCTGTGGTATACATTAGATGATCGGCAGTGAAAATTAACTGATCGACGAAAGACATACACATTTCCAGACCATATTCCCAGGTTCTATCCTCATATTCGTTGAGTAAGTCGAGACAGCAAACCACCCTGGTTGGTGGCAAGATTTTTCTGTGGAATCATACTCTGTCATTCCAGAGATATCTCCGTCATGACGAGTTCGTCGTCTTTCCAGGCTACAACAAAGTTACAGGGAATGTCTCCGTGGACGCGGTTCTGATCTGGAGGCTATGTTGCTACCGAGAGACGTGGAAATGGTATCTGTAGTAGCGAGTTTGGAGTTCTTTGCTCTTGCTCTTGCTCTTGTTTCACTTCCCGAATCAGACCAAGGCATAGAATGAGCTGCGGAAGATGGACCAGATCGTAACAAAACAGGTAGCCCGTGGTCTTCTTCTGGAATAGCATCTAACCGAACTATTCGGGATCCTCTAGTCTCGTTTTCCAGCCCTTCACCTCGTGTTTCTATAGACAGTTTACCGGAATCCTCATGCTCGTGTGGTTGGGTTATTTGGGTTGCTGCTACAACCTGGGTATCAACTTTTGTTGGTCGTTGGATTGCACTGCCAGCTTTCAACCCAGTATGCGTCGTAATCTCGGTAAGTCCAGCATACCTCTCTCCTGTAACCGAATTATAGCGACGGTATTTAATTATACTGTGAATAGAGGATGAGCCACGCGCTCTATCTATTCTTTCAATCCTTTCTTTGGGCTGATTCTATGTGTGTTAAACATGTCCCTCCTGGATCCATAAATTATATTACATACCTGTTGAAACCCTGCAGCAGCCCAGGACGATTCAGAGAAGTTCCGACTGAGGTCATGCCTTCGTCTTTCGTGATGAGTTATAACCACTTTCCCGTCTTGCGAGAAGGTAGTGGACCTGGGTATTCTGTCCCCGAAGACTCCTTCAAGAGAAGATGATATCACAGAAAACACACGACTTCCGGAACTTCCAATACTGGGGTCTACGCTGATGCGGATAGTACTTCCTGACAGTCGAGTTTCGATTGTGGCTGAGGAGAGACTGATAGACTTTGGTCCGCTGCCTGCAGCACTTCGATCCCGCACTTGAGTGAGATTGTAAGACATTTTTTCGGGTTTTCAGGGTCTGATCCAGTGTATCAAAAGTATCCTAAGACTGTAACATGGCCTCTCTGTGCAGAGGTAGAGTGGCCGGCTGTGCTGGCTGGTGAATGGTACGTAGCCTGACCCGATTCCGAGGCCGGAGGGCGAGTGTTTATCAACGATTGAATAGCATATCAAAGCTGTTTTCAGCTCCTGGTATTCATAATGCCAATAACTACTTTCTTCCAAATATCCTGAATGTGTGGCGACTGGTGTGAATTATCGTCCCAGGTTGAAGCTCTGTATGCGAGTGCAGCCTTTCGCTGAGGATTGGAGCCTGCAGCGCTTTGTCACGGGTTTAATCAGCGTTACACAAACATTTGAAACTGCTTACATGCTATTTCCAAATTCAGATTCAAAACGCTTCCATAGTTGGTTTTTCAAAAACGGATCAATGACAGCTTCGTTCGCCCAGTACATTCCTGAGACATCCTCTACCTCTTCTTCTCATCTAGTTCGAAAACGAGTCCATGAGCATACGTAGCTCATGGTATGGACTTGCGATGCTAGGAGGAGGACTTGGAATCAGAACCAGATATATTCTCTTGCAAATGACAGCAAGAGCAAGCAGAGCTTACTGGCTATCTTCTTCTCTCCTATTATGGTATTACCCTCCTATTCATGCTCGTGTATATTTCGGTAACTGTATATTCTTCCTCCCGCATCGGTATGATACACTCTGTGACTTTCTCGGCGATTGTAGTAACAACGGGGAGTATGTGATTGGATCGGTTGAGACATGATATGGGCTGGGTGCCTCCCCGTGGGACCTCAAGAGGTGAGAAAGTGAGGAAGTCGAAGCTGAGATTTGGTGCTTTGGTCGAGAAAGAGGGGAGAGGAAAGGAAGTTGGAGAGAGTAGCGTGAGGATTGAGATTGCGCAGAGAACAATTACTTTGAGAAACGGAGGGCGGTATATTTGAGGGAGTGATATTGCGTGTCTCGATGGTTGAAGATTACGATAAGATTCTAATACTTAGAAAGGGTAGAGTGCAAAAATCAAGAGATGTTGATTGAGGACTATCATACCTCAAATTATACGAGGAAGTGTTTTCCATTATAGAAGGTATGTATTAAAACCATGAGAGGAGCGGAAGAGACAATAGGAGAATGAGGAAGTAGTGTACTTGATTGATCAGCTCTTACATTTCCATTCACGCTACCCGCTCTTCGCCATACGACTGAAAGGACACACACAAAATGTAAAAATCAGTGGTAGAAAGAAGAGCTGGGTGTTGATGTTTCGCATGACCAGGCCGATGTTGCATTTATTCATTTATTCATTTATTCAGCCATGACTTCTTCCTGCCGGCCACCAGATCAGTCTAGACAAGACTCGAAAAGAAGATGGCACAGCAGTACCTTTCGAGTCTTCCAGACCATCTATGCCTCTCCACCTTCTTTCACTTGAAATGCCTACGTCAACATGAATTCCAAACAAATGGCGGAACTCCGTCCTTAGCGCCTTCGCGTCGCGTTACTTCACTCCACTTGTCTAGATTACGATTCTTGGTCCATATGCAGGGTCTGCGCGGTAAAGTAGGGTTCGCTCCGATTGTTGTTACTGAGAGTTGGTCCGTTGTGATGGGGAGATGCTTGCAGTGGAAGCTATTCACAACCAGGGAAGGGCAAAGATAACAGGAGAACTGAAACCTTTAAAGTGGAAAAGCACCACTGTTCCATCGTTAGTCGACTCAATAGAGAAAGTGCAGTGCTCTGGTCTCTGGAAAAATTCCTTAAAGCCACGGGCTTAAGGATGAAAGTGGATCTCTAGATCTCAAAAGTGAATTTAAACTTGAATTTGAAGATGTGGATGTGGTTCGAATTCTAGGACACCGAGGTACTTTTGTTGATAGCGATTCTAGATGCGGGAGGTGCCTGCTTGTTTGCATGCGAAATTTGAGGAAGGAGGATCACAAGAGTATGAGGAGGCGGGTGAGGCTCTAGCTAGTACGGACATACGTCGTATTCCTGTGAATCAGTGTGATGGATATCGATATTTGCCTTGATCTGATGGGCCAAGCTTGTACGAAGGGCTAAGAGAGACGGAGTACGGAGAGGGGAAAGTAGAATTTGGTGCTGGACGCAGTTGGCATATCGTATCATATCGATCCATGGTGACTTCATTCTTGGCTGATTTGTACGGAGAATGAGTCTAGATGAGTCTTCTCTGGGTTGGGATACTGTATATACCAGAGGATTGCAGCATAGAAAAGAATATCGAAATCAGAACAATCACAAATCCCCATTCAAGTCGAAGCTCGAGAGAAGCAGGTGAAAACATGTCTGCTCAGGTAAGTTCACAAATCTTTTCCCTTTCAACAGCAACAGCCATCACAGCAAGTTGTGATCAATCAACCAAGCGAGCGCAATGATTACACAAAATATTTTGCCGATCTGAACCCTATATTTCTCTTGAACAAGGAAATGTACTGTGATTCAAATTTTATCTACATAACCGACATCGTCTGAAGCGTTACCCTCCTCCTCTTCCTCTTTTCGATTACCTTCCTGCTTCGTAGAAGAAAACTGGCTAATATTCTCACACGTGCATTCCAGAATCCTAAGGATCAAAATTCTAGATCAACGCCCTGCCTCTGACCAGACCAGACCAACCGCGTCAAAACTCTGGGCAGATTATTCAGAGATACTAGCGAGTGAAACAAGTTGGATCTGGAATGCGGAGACAGCAGTTACTTTGAGGAACAGGGGGACGTTACGTGGGAATAATGTTTCGAATCTCGACGGTCGAGGATCATGATGATACTACATGACTAGAAACGGGCAAGTGAAAAAGACAAGAGGGCATGGATCGGGGTCAGCTTTGGAAAAGCTCACAGTCTATGAGTCGATCCGCCTCATTCTGATTCTATGTTAGAAAGCCGAATCTGTAACGGAAGGGTGAGGTTAGGCTCACTCTAACCGATAAATCGGAACCAGGATGGGAAGTCAGAATTAACAACTGATTTCCCTACGGGGGTTTTCCTACGGACACAAACTGCAACTTCTGCAGAGACTGTATGGAATCGGGTCTTTCTTTTACATGCTTTCTATCTGTGGTTTAGATAACTGTCTGCAATTTTCAAAGGCACGTTCTCTGGTTTGATCAAATTGCACTAGTGCTAAACCATCTTCTTCCTTTCCCCTCTCCCTTTTCTTCTCCCTCCCTCTTTCCCCCTTCCCTTTCTCCTATCTTCCACTCTAACATTATTTCACATGCATAGCCCTCCCTCCTGTGCTTCGTATTTTGCGTGAAACCAGCTGGCTAAGGCTTGAGATCTTTGAACTTAAGCTCCAACCTCCTGCCTACCTTAAGTTCTATACAATATTAAAGTGTTCTGTAAAATAATGCCATGTTACTGTCTCCACTATCCACATTTTATTTAGTCCTAGAATTCCAGACAACTCATCGACGGTGATTGCCCGAAACCCCCCTTAGGGGTGGAGTTACTGGAGTGTCAACTTCTAACACTTGACATTTGTGATAGCAACGTGAAATCTGAGAAACGCGAATGAGATAGTGAAAGTAACAGGCGGAAGTAGACAGAAACGGAGGTAAAGATGGGGATGAGATGTGCAGACTATGACTGTGCATGAGTCGATACGCATCATTCTGACTTGGCTACCATCTAAGTTTATCGGAAAGAAAAGAACACAACAATACGTCCAACTCTTCGTAGGCATACAGTAGCAACTATTTTTACACCCTCTTACAGAATCTAAGCGCGTCTCTATCTTTTCGTAGAAAGTATGCGAGGGGAAGCAGAGGGGGAAAGTAGGAGGATGATCAACTTTTCCATCGACCTACATTGACTCGCCCTCCCTGCCTTGCCTGGTCTCCCCCAATCAAGCGGAGCACAATTTGAGACTAGAGACAGTATTTCTATCCATGTTGAAATAGATACACATTTAGCAGTCCCTTCTTTGCATTCATCAACTAAATTATTAAAAGTTGAATCTTGGATCTTGGATCTTGGTTTTCGGAAGTCATGTTATTCCAAAAAATGTGGAAACCGGATCGAGGTTGATGAGAGCGTTGTTGTATTTTCTTCTTGTATCTCAATAAAAAAGCAAGAACTCGTAAAAGGTCGCAGCGGTCCGAAACGATGTACAATAGTATAATAAAGAGATGAGATAAGTTGAGAAGAATATATACGAGCTATGAGATAGATCAAGCAATAAGCCATTTACAAATCTGTGCACTTGATTGCGTCACACCCCAATGGCCTTGTCTTGTTACCCAGAGAAAAAAGAATTCATTTAAACACAAACAAACCCCTCTCAAAATGTCACCAAGCATACATCCCTCCACCATGCCATGCCGCCGCTTACCCAAACCATGCATTGCGTCAACATCAACGTCAACACCAACACCAACCTCGCTTCCCACTCCTCTCCTCCCCTCCCTCTTCTCCCATCTCCTCCCACCCCACATTTTCCCTTTCTGCCTTTCATTCCCCAAATCCTCTGAGGGGACAAATAATGCAGGCGCTGCGGTGCGGGTACCTTAAGCGAGCTCCCATTAAGCGGCCTGGCGGCCAAGCAAGCCAAGACTCGGCAACAAGCGGGTGACAGCGGATGAGCGAGGATGAGCGAGAATGAGTCATTTTCACTCACCTCACCTCCACCTCACTCACTCACTCACTCACTCACTCCAAGAAAAGTCAAGAAAGGTCAATTGGCGCGCTCTGCCCTGCTGTGCCCCGGTCGTATTACTTGCATTGCATTGCATTAGCGTCATTTATCTATCCTCCCATACCTAGGTATCCATACCTTACCTTTCGAGATACAGGGACGGCGGACAGCCAGTAGTGATGCAGAGTAGGTAAATTTTCTGTACTGTATGGAGCTGGACCTAGGTAAGCTAAGGTAAGATATGGTTCTAGGAATCAGGATTGGGATTGGTATTGGATTGGAATGTCTGGAATTGGGGTTGAGATCGAGATTGGGAAGAATTAACCTTAATCAGCTGGAGAAAGGGGGGGGGGGGGGGGGGGGGGGGGGGGGGGGGGGGATGAAATGTTAGGTAGGTGAGATGGGGTGATTAGGTTATTAGAGCAGGAAACGAGTAAACAACTAGAGGAGAAATGGAATGCGATGGAAGCGATGTGATAGATGGATGAAACCAAACAAAGCGGAGGCAGGCGTTAGGTTGAAGGTGATGAAAGAGTGGAGAATCGGGAAGAGAGAGACATGCAGACGAGGCTGGTGTATAGAACGGTATCATATCATATCATATCATATCATACCGTCTCGTGCCGTACTTCATCACAGGCATCGCAGTCTATCGACTCATGGTGAATTCAGAAACAATCATCCTTTCTTCGATCTACATGAAAAATGAGTAGAGCATTTTCATATCTATCTATTTATTCACGAGAAACTTAGTTCAAGGCGTGTCCGTCTAGGTATATATATAAACCCGGAAAACCCGTCAAAGAATAAAAGTCAGACTTTTGACGAGAAATATCAATCAACATACAATTCTATCACAGTCCAATCCATTCACCCCCAGATCCAGACCCAGATCCAGAAAATGTAAACAAGAACCCCGCGAACGAAAAGGCGCAAGGTCGCAAGTCTCTACAAATCACAGCCATCGCCGAGGACGATGAGTATTACGATCCTTTTTTTTTTTGGCAGATTTGAGGGAACAAGATTTTTCTCCTTCTCCGGGAGGGAGAAAGAAAGAAAGAAAAGGATAAATTCAGGTATATAGTAATCCATTTTCTTTTTCGTTATCCAACTATCTCTATCTACGGACCCCTAACATCGTCTGATTCCTCACCTCCTCCCTCTTCTCCTTGTTTCTCAATCTCCCTTCCCACAAACAAACAAACAAACTAACTAACACCCTCGCTCTCACCCACTTTCCCCACCAACCTACTTCCTACTTCCTACCAACCAAACCCCTCAAAACCTCCACCTCAGCCTCCAACCTCGCAACCTTCAATTTCAACTCATCCCTCTCATCCTGCGTCTCCTTCAGCGACGTCTCCAGCGAAGACACCTGATCGACGCGCTTTTGGCGGTAACGCCTAGCGGCGAGGGTGTTGAGTGTGCGTTTTTGGATCTTGGAATCTTTGCTGGTGGTGGTGGTGTGGAGGAGGGAGGATTCAGATGGTGATGTTGAAGTTGGTTTGGGGGAGGTGTGCTGGTGGCGTTTAGTTGCTGGTGTTGGTGTTGGTGCTGGGGATTTGGATTTGGGAGGTGAGTTTGAGGAGTGGGTAGTGTGGGAGGAGATAGGGGAGGGGTTGTTGTTGTTGTTTGGGGTGAGATGTTGTGGACGGTTTTGGTGATCAGTGAAGAGACCGGGGTTGAAACTGGTGTCTGAGGAAGTGTCTGAGAGGGTTGAGGTGTTCATCAGATCAGGATGATGATGGTGGTAAGTGCTTGAAAGCGAATACATCTCTGGGGAAAGCCCACCCGTCGAAGATGTGGAAGCAGAAGAAAGAGTTTGCGATTGCGAGTTCGAAGTTGACAGCCCTGCCTGGTTGTGATGGCCGTGAGTGTGATTGAATGCTGTAGTATGCGGCATTCCCAGGTCCGTCCCGACTGGAATCGAATCATGCGTACCACCACTGCCCATATATAAAGACACGTCGATTAGCGAGTGTGAGTGAGTCTCCCCCCGGCCGGGAAGGTGATTGAACTGGGCAAGCGTGGTGGTGGTCGTCATGTCGTTGTTATTTTCTCCAGCGGACAGCTGATCCCAGAAATTGCCAACAGGATCCAAAAGTGATGAACTACTACCTGCACCACCTGCGCCGGCGCCTGAAAACTCCGATATTGCTGTTGCTGTTTCTGTTCCGGTTCCGGCAAATAATGATGATGGGCTAAGACCAAAGTCCTGATTTTGTGACTGGTCTGGTATGAATAGACAGTCCTGGATGAAGGAAATATCGCTCGGGAGAGAGAGTAATGATGCCGGTGAGAAGAATTCGCTCGGTTCTAGCTCTGGCCAGGCGAATTGATGTTGTGGCTGAGAGGAGGCAGAAGAGTCGAATTGAAATTGCGGCTGGAATTGATTTTGTTGCAAATGATTTTGATGACGAAGGAAATGTGAATTAGACCGTTGTGCTGTTCCAAGGAGGTTTGTATTCGATGAAGAGTTGGTGTGGTTGGAAGAAGGGTCCCTGGGCTTCTCGTGGGTTGGTGACGGTTGTTGCTGTTGCTCCCACCATGATGAAATAGGGTTAGGACGGGCCTAGGTAGACCCGTTGGGGATCCGCTCGTTACGAGGAGGAAAGGGTGTCGTCTGCAAATTTGATTGCAGAGATGATGTCGAAATGTTCGACTGTTGGAGAGAAAAGAAAAAAGAAGAAGAGAAGAGGAGTGATGTGATGTGCGGGAAAGTCGATGTTTTATGTCTGGCCGGCGTGAGGTTTGGAGGGGCATTGAGGCTTGTAAGCGGGCATGGGTGGATCCTAGCGCAATTGATCCATAAGGTATGCGGGTCGCTGGTCCCGGCGGGTGAGACTCGAACTGGAACTCGACTGGTGGAATGCAGCGACGGGACAGGACAGAGGAGGACAGAGGCTTGGCTGCCCTGTGTCTGTGACTCATATTCCAACTCTCGGCATTCTTCTCCATAAGTTAATATCCGAATCCGAACCCGACCTGCATACCTACACGCATTAAGTTATTGGCCAATCTTTGACATTTCATTCCCTTCCTTGCATTTGTTTGGTAGCGCTTATTCGCGGAGTCGATGGTTCGAGCTTACAGTACCAAATAATGTCTCCGATAACAGCACAGCACGGAGACAAATTTTTTGACGGGCTGTGTTTGCACAGCCATGGATGTCACGTTCCGTCAAGCGAATTTCGACGGCTGCGTGTTGCACAATTGCTTAGGATGCATACAGACAATGCCGTTTCTTCCCAAAAGAGGACATCAATTGAGCGCCGGTTTGCGTCATCTTACTTGGATTTGGAATTGGTATGGTAATTGTGTTTTGAACCAAAAAAATTCACGATGCTCTTGATTATTGAGCCGAGAAGCAATAATTCGACACCGGCTGACTGAGGTCATGGTCATCGCTCATTGTCGAATACAGTACGCGTATCATTGACGTTCGTCAGCAAAGGTCGTGAATCGAGAGTATGGGGACTCGAGATCTTCCAAAACAACGAATGGAATCTTCTCTGGACCATGAGCTACCTAAATTTCATTGTTTATTCCAACGCCTAGTCCATAGTCCACAACTGATTTAGCCGAGCGCAATAAGGGGGCCCCGTCGCTAAGCTGCTAGGGTTCGAAGTCAAGTTTTGGCTCAAGCTCATCTGCACCGGAAAGATTAATTTTTCACATTGATACGATTTGGAGGAGGTAGTCAGCGAGCGAGCTGATGCATAAATTATCCTGATAATTTGCATGGGACTGTAGAGATCGATGAACTTCTCACTTCATCTTGCACTATTGTTTGGAGGCAGAGGAGAACCATCCCCATTGCCCGTAACACCACTACTCTGACCTGCCGTGGTAGTCGATGGACTTCTCGAAGTTCCCGAGCTCGTAGGCGTCAATATAGAACTCGAGCTCGAGACACTCGCATTCGTACTCGTTGCCGTGACCTCCTTCTTCAAATCCGGCTTCATCTCCCTCCACTTCATCAGAATAGCTTGTCTCTCCTCCTCCGTCGCAGCGCTCGCCTCTTCATACCCTTGCGTGAAATGCGCCGCGAGGATGAAGCTCAGGGTATCAGAGCCCATGCGCTTTTTGATGGCTTCGAATACAGCACGAAGGCCATAATGCTTACCACCGATGGTCAAGCCTCGTGAGCGGAGGAACCAACCACCTAGGCCTTTGCCGATTCCTTTTCCGAAGCCTTTCCAGCCGTTGGCTTTCGCGCCTTTGTAGGGCTCGTAGACGAGTCCACCCCAGGCTTTTGCGATGTCGACGGGGATGTGGAGGACGCCTGAGGCGATGGAGCCGAGGGTTCCCATGACGGGATTGGCTCCACTTAGGTTTGCGATGACGGTGTGCTCTTCAACTGCATATTCGCATGGTCGGTACAGTTTCAGCTGGTTAACGTCTATCAAGCCTTCATCTCCCAGTACAGTTGCTGCGAATGCGCTGAGCTTGATATTGCTCGTTTTCCCTTTGGTTTTGACCTGCCAGACGGCGACTCGACTTGGCGTCATGGTGCATCGCAAGTTAGCAACATCCATCTGTGCGTGAAAGCTCGCTGCTCCCGCTTCACTCCCCTTTTCTTCTCGAATGCGATCCCCAAGCTCTTTTGCACGCTCGAGTGTTTCTGGCTTGAGAGCCTCGAGAATACCAGCTGTGAGAGTATCTGCTGTCAGGTCTTTGAAAGGTATCGGCGCGGGACCAGCGCCAGCACGCTCTACCATGGCGCCCCAAAAAGGCTGGTCCCCGAAGAAAGGCACTATGACCGTTGGGCGACCGAGAGCAATTCCTGCTGCGGTAGTACCAGCTCCACCGTGATGAACCACACAAGAGACTCGTTGGAAAAGCCAGTCGTGGGGACAGTTACCCAGCATGAATACACCGTCGGGCTTGTTCAGCTCATCTCCACCGAAGCCACCCCATCCTTTCGATACCAGGGCACGTTGTCCTGTCTTCCGAACAGCTTCGAAGATCAATTCAGTCATAGCATTAGGATCATCGACGACAATGGATCCGAATCCGATGTATACTGGTGGAGGGCCGGCTTCTAGGAAGGCGGCTAGATCTGGATCTGGTCCATAATTTGATGCAAGCGAGAGAAAATAAAAGCCTGATATGTCTATATGAGAGCCCCAATCTTTTGGTTTGGGGATCAGCGCTGGTGACCTGCGAGCAATGTTAACTTTTTATTGTGCTTGATTATGCGAGAGGCATTTATACCAGCAATAAGTGTACGGTATTCTCAAACGATGAAGCATGCTGACAGCAGACGCCTGAGTGATAATTCCAAGATCGAGTGTCTCTTTTCTGAATTTGTTTATGATGTCTCCAAGTCCTTGCCAAGTCATCATGTCGACGAGTGTGTATGACATCTCGTTTGTCATACTCCCACTAGCATTAGAAGATTTGATGTTCGCAATCGGATGTGGGAAGTCATGCGTTGGAGACCAGGGCATGCTTCCAGGACAAGTGTTAGAATCAGATGGGCAAGATTTGGATATCCTACTCACGTAAACATCAAGTGCAGAGGTATTCCCAATTTTTGGGCACAGTGGATATGAGCAAAGCTTGGCGGGTTCGCTATGATGGCGTTTGCAATGAACGGTCTGACTTTCAATGCACTTGAACTCTGCGCTTGCCCATCATCTTGCTTGACCTCATTCGCATCGGCGCACGACCTCCAGCAGCCCTGCAAGATCTCGGCCATGCCTTTCCGTCGCTTGCCTACGTCGCCAGCTTTGAGGGACTTCACGCCAGGAATGAGTCCTGGATTTTTGACCATGAAAGCCATTAGCTCCGCTGGGTCACCACCGATTTCGAAGAATTCGAGGCCGTTCTCTTCCACGAACTTTTTAAAGGTTCCATGAGTAGCTAGACGGATTCGATGGCCGTAGCTGTTTTTCAGTACTCGCCCAAGGGCGACGAAGGGCTGAACATCGCCACGAGAGCCGACGACATGGATCACTACATTGAGTGGAGGTGGACGCTCTGCTGGTCTCTTCTCGGTGCACTCTGGTGCTGGTTCTGATGGTATTGATGGGGCGTCAGTCTGTTGGTGGGCAGCTAGATGCAGTGCCTCGATTTGTTTGGTGAGCTGTGAGTCGGACTCATCAATGCTTATGTCAACTCTTCCGTCATCTACAAGGTCGATTTAGCCCATAGCTCATCGACGTGCTTGCCACCACATAAGGCCGCGTTATTGACTACTTACTTCTCACATGAGTCTGGGTATTGAAGCCATCCTGAATGATGCTCAAAGTAGCAGTCGTTTCATCAAACAGCTCATATGCTGGTGGCGGCTGGTTTAGTTGACTCGTTGATGACTCTCCAGGCTGTGAATTTCCTTGAGTTTTTGAAGCCATGGTATCAATTACTTTTATAAGCTATTAATTTGACCGGCACATGTTTAAGCTTAAGATGGGATGTGACGTTAAATGTCAAGCTTCCCGGTTGTTGAGGGCGGCACAGTCGAGCGTAACCTAAATGGGATAGCTTGCTGTAGCGTGGAGCTAGGTACTCAGTCGAATCCTCTGGCTGGACTATTCACGTGGGCGTAAGACGCTGGGTATTGATAGTAACGCCCAGGTTGGAAGATGTTCGTGATAAACCAAAAAGTGAGAGAGGCTCATGATTTGATAGAGACCGAAGTACCAGAGTGATTCGGGGTACGTAGGTAAGGTTTGCGATCCGTGAATCACGTGTCCTTAACTTGTGACAATCGTTCAAGACTGCTGAATCAAGGTGCCTTAGGACGAAATATCCTGTGTCCCGAAGCATTGGTCCAAAGCCATCCAATCTATTCCCTCCGACTCATTGTTGTTAAAGTCCATGTAATCAAACGCTCCAAAGGTCGCGTCATCGCTGGGCATGCAGCTCTGCCAGGGAGGTAGTATTGAGATAGTTTGACCCGCAGGCTCGGTGACGCCATCAACTGTACTGCTATCCAGTATCGAGGTTGTCGAAATGCCTGGAAATTTCTGGGATGGTAGATCCACCACTTGATCCGAAGCCTTTGCACTGGCGCGGTTCAGGGTGAGACGGATGATGTGTGAAACCCGGAGAGCGTCTTTGCTGACTGGAGCGATTTCAAAACAGACAGAATATGACCGTTGTAGTAGTTCCACGACCTCCTTTCTTGTTTCCATGTTGATTGGAGACATACCTGTGTCCCTCTTCTTGCAACTGTGGACTGCAAGCGAAAGGACCATATTTCCCAGCAGGAAATCATTCACGGTGAAATTCGTTAGCATCCACCGCTGATCATGTAACTGTCCTCCTGGTGCAAACTCATCGTTCATTTCTATGAACTGCCTGACCAATTTCATGCCAGCGTCAACGCATGTCAGGGTGCTGAAATCAACTCCACGGGCCATATACTTGCGATGAAGAACGCAGAGACTCTTCAAGTATATGAAGTGGAGATATATCCTCGTCATGATTAGAAATGGCTCATCTGTGATGGACTCTGCCATTGGTCGTGCTTGTAGGATATTTGGAATAGACGCATACATCTCGCGAATGTCGGCATCAAGCTCGATTATCTCGCTCTCGGACTTCTCCTTGAATGAGAGCGCATCTTGGCAGACTTTGCTGAAGCTGACGGCTTGCCTCTCTTTGACGATAAACCAAAGCAGCTTTGAATATTCATTTTCGGACCGTGAGGTTGGGAGTGTGATTGTGTCCTCGTCGAAGTCCGAATCGAGTAAGTTTCGTGGCGATTTAGTATCGCAATGCTCAAGATTCACATTGCTTGGAAGGCCAAGTTGAAAGCATGTCATCAAGTCCATTTGCTTGATTGAAGCCCAGAATCTTCTTCTCATCTCTCCTTCGAATACGGTGAAGTTTCCAACTGAGTCTGGGTCTCGATGGTAACCCATTCCGTAAGACATCCGAACAATCATGCTGAGAATTGTACCCACTTCTTGGGATGGGTCTAGTGTTAGGAGATTTTTGCATTGTCCGTACAATGCCAGCGCCTCAACGCCGAACTTTTGCGGTCGATGATACTGGCCCAGCACGAGACACTGTCCTGCGGCTGTATGTAACGAATAATTTCCATTTGAGGACATTCTTTGTGGGGAGTAAGGCGAACCAGTGTTTCTTCCGAAAAGTGATGCCATGTGACATATCGAAAAGAGCATGGACAGCCAGAGTGGACTGACTTTGGATTTGTCTGCCCAAAATTCTCGATATTGATGCTGGAATTGGTACGTATGAATAAACGGAACGATGTATGTTTCACCTTGAAAATACCTTGACAGATACCGATCGACCTCGATCTTTGGAGGAAGAAACTGGAAAATGATTCGACCAAGCGAGTAGTCGCCAGGAACGCCAAATATCAGCTCTTGGTTCAATTCTAGTGCACCTGGCGATGTAGACAACTGTTCGTCCGATATTTCTGAAGATCCGGCGAGAGCAGCTTTCAATTCATGTATGTCTTCCAGCATCGATGACCAGTGAGTTGACCCCACGTAGGTCTCCGTTGCTGCCGGTGTTTCAACTACCAAATCTCGTGAAGCGTGGTCTACATGATGGCTGTCTGACGAGCTCTCAGATGTGACTGGTACCTCAAGATTATTGGGTGCCATTGAAGTCTGGCTTTTAATCAGCTGTGTGACCAGAGATTCAAGATGTTGTAGTTTGTCCTCGGCGAAGGCGTTGCGTCCACCGGATGCCGTTATTTGCTGCTGGTAGCTGCAACTGATTCCATCGTCTCTCTTCATACAAGAACCACATGGTAGTCCACGATCGCATCGAACTTTTGCTTTCTTACATTGATTGCACACTAATCGGGGTCGTTTCGTGACTTTTCCTGGTGGGGGTTCAATTGGTCCATTGAGTCGGAATTTGCTCGTGAACTTTAAGAGCTCTGCCATCGTTCATTGCCATGGGTCATGGGAAGTCATGCAGAAATAGCTGTTGGTTCATGGACCGCTTTTGAGGACGGAGTTCGATGCGCTTTGATTTGAGAAGAAGATAATGGTCGATGGAAGTCATCGCTCGCTTCTTAGCGCTGCTGACTAATTCTACTGTTCAGCTGCAGAAAGAGGCTCCTCTTGTCATTCATCCAGGCTTTCGTATTCAGATCACAGTTCTTGGTTTTAGCGCTCCTGCTCAACGGAGGAAGCCCTTGATTCAGATATGTATTCCCAAGTGCCCTTGTTCGTCGCGCGCCGCTTTGGCTCTCGTTGCATAAGCCCGAATGTCAGCCTGCGTTCGTCCGGTAATTCGTCCGAAGAATTTGGATTTCGTCCGGTCAGCAACGTCAACCATCATTATGCTACAGACTGCTAGAATTCTGATAAAAACTTGATTCCCATATTTCTATTCATGTTTCTTGATTCTCATGTCCTGCTATAAATGCTCAAATTCAGAGGTGCTTTTGTTTCAACATTCCTGTCCTCACTGCCACCTCACTTATTCCTGCCGTTTTCACCCCATCGAGCTGTACCATTTAAAGGACGTCTAAACCGAACCGTGTCATTTGTTTCCCTGAAAATGGGGTGGTTTAATTCATTTCTCTATTCCCAACTATTTGTTACTTTACCTGAGCCGACGAAAGATTTCTCCGGCCAGACAGTGATTGTCACCGGCTCAAATACAGGTCTTGGCCTCGAAGCAGCTCGTCATCTCTCCCGCCTCAATGCTAATCTTATCATCCTCGCCGTCCGAAATCAGGCCAAAGGAGATGCCGCAAAGAAGAATGTTCTTTCTAGTACAAACCGACCGGAAACCAGCATCGAGGTGTGGAGTTTGGACATGCAATCTTATGATTCCATCAAAGCCTTTTGCGCCAAAGCTGGTACACTTCCTCGCCTCAATGCTGTGATCGCAAATGCTGGTATCATGACCAAGTACTGTAAGCTTGTAGAAGGGTACGAAAGCACTGTCACTACGAATGTTATCGGCACGTTCCTACTGACGCTGGGACTCCTGCCAAAGCCCAAGCAGTCAGCAGCGGATTTCAGCATACAACCCAGACTCACTATCGTCGCGTCAGACTTGCATTTCATCGCAAAATTTCCGGAACGCCATAGTGAAGATGTCCTGGAGGCTTTGGATAATGAGGAATCTGAAATGGGTATGGAGAGGTGAGATAATTCTCCAGATTCTGCACATGCTGGAAAATGTTGACATTACCTAATTCTTCCAGGTATGCGGTTACAAAGCTCATCGAAGTCTTTGCAGTTGGGGAGCTAGCCTCGATTATATCTAAAGACTCTAATTCTGTCTCTCCATCTGTCATTGTCAATTGTATGACACCAGGCGCATGCAAGTCGGATTTTCATCGTGAAAACCCTAACATTGGCGGTATCATTCAATCCATCCTGGACGCGATTATTGCGCGAACGACCGAAGCCGGGAGTAGGACTCTACTGGCTGGAATCGCCGCTGGCGAAGAGTCTCATGGGTCATATATGGCGGATTGTAAAGTTGCAGAGTGGGTCGCCTTGTCCTTTCTCCTGCTAAATTATACAGTGGTGCTAATAATACATCTAGACCTGGTCCGATGGTTCTTGGCTCTAATGGGAAGGCGCTGCAAGAGACTGTTTGGTATCAGCTTGTTCGGCATCTGGAAGCTATCCAACCTGGTATTGCACAGAATGTCTAGGCAACGAGCCGCTCGCCTGATTCGTCTCTTAAGCATCATCAATCAGGATATGTTGTGAACGATAGCAAGCGCTGGGGCCATATGTGAGATAAAGAGTCAAATTGAATATGCTAACATTCTTGTTTTCTCATTTTCCCAGTGATCTTGTCCCAGCAAAACTATGCCATCGTTAAATAACCGTCAGAAAGACTATGTGTGTGCAAAAGGCAAACGAGATAGAGCATCTTACAACAGACACGACAGTAATATGTTGCTATGTGCTAAGATATGTGATTTTTGACCAGTAGTATCGTAATTGAAAGTTCAGATCCTCTTCTAACCGCCCCAGATCTCATTCCATATTTCACACTCTCTCATTCCCCCGGGACGCTGAACTACAACCACTACACCACCACCTTCAAAAAGGCTGCACCCCTCCCTGTTTGACCACACACCCCACCTCCCCATCCCTCTCCCCTTCCACCACCGCCCTCACAACCTCCGCCCCCACCGCCGGCTCCCCAGCCCCCATCCCCCTCATCATATCCTCCTTCCCCTTCCCACCCAACCCCGTCGCCAAAAACCCCGGACTTACCGCCCAAACCCTCACTCCATCCCCCTTCAACAACCTCGCCCACTCTCTCATCACCATATTCAAGCCAGCCTTACTCGCTCTGTAAGCAGGGATGTTGAATCCTTGTTTGGGCCAGCCTGCTGAAGGAGACTGGTCGACCGCGAGAGAGGTGTTGCCGGCTGTGGTAAGGGAGGAGGTTCCTGAGGCAAGGAAGAGGAGGCGGGGGGTGGGGGACGAGAGGAGGAGAGGCGCGAGGGTGTGAGTTAGGAGGTGGGTGCCGACTACGTTGACGCTCCAGGATTGGGACCAAATGGTGCGGGGGGGAAGGTCGGGAATCTGGTCGAATTGTGCGCCTATGAGAGGGGAGGTGTTAGTCGGTTTTATTCTCATGTCCAATTCTCTCTGTAAATTCCAAGATTCCAAATTCACATCCCAGATAACACATTCTCATGGAAGTGATATGATTGAGAAATACAGACAGGGGAAACTGTAAATTCTGAGAATCTCGAGGTCATACATACCAGCATTATTGATAAGCACATCCAACCTCCCGTACTCCCTCTTCACCCACTCGCCCGCCTTCTCAATCGACTCATCATCCTCGATATCAACCTGCAGCGTCCGGATCACACTTCCACTCGGGGACTTCAAGTCAGACTCCACAGCCTTGGCAGCTGCATTCGCCTTTGAGATATCTCGACCCGCGAGCAGGATCGTGTAGGTAGCTTTGTTGGATTGGTAGAGTGCTTTTACGGTCTCGAGGCCAAGACCGGTGTTGGCGCCGGTGATGAGGAGGATAGTGCTGGTGTTGGTATCTGAAGACATTTTGTATTTCGGTGTTTAAATTTGAGATCTTAAGAAATGTGGTTGGTGTTGATGTTTGTTCGTAGGCTCCCTAGTTGGGGATAGCGCTGGCGAAGCGGGGTACCTACTGCCTTTATGTCAACACCTGCATGTCAGTATTCTCGCATGGGTTGCTGTATGAAGGTTTACGATGCAGGGCGAGGTTTCAAGTTGAATGAGGAGTTCCAGTTCGAAAAAAAAAAAAAAAAAAAAAAAAAAAAAACCAGGTCTGGGACGAATGGTGGGTGGAAATATCCAATGTGAGAGATCACGTGACCATGGCATTATCGGAGTATCCTGGAGACTGAGTATGAAGCTTTGTGTCTCGATTTACTCCGATCATTACCTTAGGTCAAAACCGCAAGCGCTCTTGATTCTATGATCGCAGATCAACGGTTGCGATGCGTTTCTCGTACCAGCCCCGTGAGGTATTGTTGACTTTCCCATCTCGCTTGACAGCTTCTGAAACTCTTCCCAAGTTCCAGTGCTACCTACTCATCTGAAACCGTCATATATATAAAGCACCCAGATGTTATAAATCAGTGATGAGAGATAATATGATCTCCGCTCAAAGGATATTGAATAACAAGATGCATTGTTCCTTTAATATTGTGTCCGCAGCGAAACGAGAACCGGCATCGAGTCATCCGGTCAACCAAATCCACACTTTCCGGTATTCTGCTCCAGGTGCCGAAATAGCAGAAAAAAGGAATGAGAAAGGGAGCAAAAAAAAAGACAACCTAGACCCAAGTATAAGGAAAGGTGTAGTAGAGAGAGGGAAAAAAGAGAGAAGAGACACCTGCGAGATTCGAACTCGCGCCCCCGTAGGGAATTCCTAACATGCCTGCTTTAGCTTAGCGGGGAATCGCATTGGACCGCTCTGCCACTGATTGTTGTTAGTCGAGTTAATCGAGTGTGAGGAATGTATTTGTTACATACAGGTGTCTTGTTGTGAGTTGTTGTGTTAGGCTTTTGCTTGTTTAGGTAGATATAGGTAGGTGGTGCTGGAGTGGAGTTTTCCTTTTTGGGACGCCGAGGTGCGGTGTAAGACTCAGACGGCAGCTACTCCGAATACAACCAGGATGTATTAATCCCAGCGCCTGAAAGTGGGAATTCTTTGGATATCTTGAGCGAATTTAAAAGTTCCATATGCACATTCGCTTCTCACGATTTCCCGCCAAGCCTACCCACTACAAGCCGGCACAACCAACTTCGTAATATTCAAACAATCCGGACTCTCAGGACTCGCTTGCGTCCCCAATATCAGCCCCAGCCCATTGAACTCTACATCAATCGGACACCACTGAGGTTCAACGTACAATACGCATACAGCCTATTCTCCATATTGACCCGTATCCCTCTCCTCTCTCGGTGCTACATCCACTAACAGTGTGAGGCGAACGCAAAACAAAGCAACAACAAAACACCACGGAGTTATCATCATGTCGTAAATTCTTCCCAAACAACAAACACACTGCATGGAAATATTGCTTGTTGCATTACGAAAATAGTAAGATCAGACGAAGATTCGTTGGAAGGTATTGCTAGCTTTCTGAATACTTTTTGTTAACGCTCAGGAAACTGGCTGGACTAGATCGATCGTTTTGCTTGGCATATTGATGGCTCTCAAATTTCGCATACACGTTCTCGGAGTTTGAATGCTGGGTAAGCCACACCACGAGCACATAGGCTTGCACTAACCGCAATGTTAAGATATCGATCTATAATTACATCTACTTGTGCGCCATAATGAAATGCATACCCTCAGGAAATTCAATCCTCTCTGTGGCGGCTTGACCTGTATCTCTTGGTATCTCTCGCTACTTAGACTCTGGTATATGTATATCTGCTTCTATTGGTGATGCATGACTCGCTTCCCTCAGTATCTCGCGGAAACGAGCTGCAAGCAATTCAACAGTCCTGTTGCATTTCGGGGCATCTCTCACATCCGCATCCTCGGCAGCCTGGATCTGCGCGTCTTTCGCTGCCCCGGTCTTGGGGATCCGTCCAGCAGTCACCACATCAATGTCGCCTCCATATCTGACCGGTCCCTCGAGTTGAGATGGTGTGATGGGCGTTGCGTTGAGGTATGCTTGCCAGCGCCGGAGAAACATGCCGGGTCCTGGTGTGGGCCGGGTTGGCGATGGCTCTCTGGTCGCTGGTTTTGAGGAGGTAAACACTCGTTTCAACTTCTTTGGTGCAGGTTCATGCTCGACCTCGAAGATCATGTCGGATTTGGATGTTGTGGCTAGGTGTGCGTGATATGCAGCGTATGCATCACATTCTGCAAGAACTTGGGATTTCTCCTTCTCTGGAAGCTGCGAAAGAGCCTGTTCCAGTTGAGATGTCAACTTTCCTGCGCCTCCGGAGTTGGAGCTTGCGCTGTTTTCTTTCTGATCGTTGACTCGGAAATGCGACGCTGATGCCCGAGCATACTCTTTGTACCAAGTGCTCAGTTCAGGGCCATTCTTACATACTTGATGCATGAATCTGTGGCACGACTTCTGGTGTTTCCTAAGAAGGTGGACGAAATCCTCGACACTTGCACTGGCAGAATTCTTGCCTGATGGCGCGAAAGCCAGTAGATCATCCAGAAACGCCTGGAAATCACTCACAGTGCCGCTGAGATCCACCGCTTTGTGAAGGGCTCGAATGACAGGATCGTAGGCCGTGACACATTCTCGAACTGCTTGGGTTAACAGATCTGGCTGACCCGAGCACAAGATTGCGACGATCTTCTTCCGGTCATGGAGTGATACCATCGCCGAAAAATAATCCAGCGCAAGAGGTATCTGTGTCTCGCTCAATGCCTCACCGCCATACTCTTCCATAATCGTAACCACAATTGGCTCTGATTTAGCTTCGCTCATTACCCGACACTTCTCATGCTCCAAGCGGTCCATCTCTAGGTAATTCAGCAAAATCTCTCGTTGGCTAGGACTTGGTCCAGAGGTGCTTTTCTCTATTTCAGATATGCGATTCTTGAGACTGTTCGTATCCCAGTTCACGACTGTCCAGATGATGGTTTGAAGAAGATTCCACCCTGCATCACTAGCGTTGGTTATCCTAAGGAAAGTAGTGACACTATTCAATGTCATCTTCGTAAGGATGAGCTTCATCATGGCATTTATCATTGTTGCAACATTGCCAATTTTCAGTGTTTGTCTGATTGCGACATATGGCACGATCGCATTGGCTTGCTTCATCATCGTAAGTATCGTCTGGCCTTCCGGAGTGATAATGAAGATATAATGAAGGAAGGAAGCCAGAATGACAAGAATATATTCGTGAGCTGCCTGCACCAACAGATCATGATCCTCGAGGTTGTCGCTCTTCGCCGCTGTTGCGAACATCTCATCGAGGAGTGTTCCGTAGACGACTTGTTGAAGAAAGTCCTGAAATGCCGCCACCACATCCTCTGGATTAGACGTATCGTACACTGGCTCGGTCCTGCTCAGATCCTTCTTTGGAAATCCACCATAATATCCTCTCGCTGGGGCCTCTATCAGAGCCGCAGCTGCGGTGGCCAGCGTTTTCCGAATCCCAATATATCCCGCTTCGTATGACTCGCTGAGATCCGCCTTGGCGAACTCTTCAAGGATCTCTTGACACTTGGCTTGGTAGAAATCCGGGCTCACATCCCGCAGTCCTGGGAGAGGAACGAAAAAGGATGAGAAGAGCCCATGTAGTAGTGGCATCTCATTGGGCTCGCCATCGGTCTTGAAAGGGGAGCCTGACCGGGCGAGAGCTCCTGGCAGGCGGAGATCCCGGATCTCTTGGTAGGCTTCATGATGGCTTAGAATACCGAGGAGAGCTTGCGCCTGCGTGGGCGACACATGAGTTGTTGTCATCGCGCCTGTGTATTTGTTCCCATGTCGAGGGGTGTGTCGAGGAGTAATAAAGAGATGAAATCTTGAGACGACAGGTGATATCCGAAGCTGTCAGTGATTCTTGCGAGAACTCGCTTTGATGACATCACCCATGCGAAGATGGCGAGGTCTTGGCATAACCTTGGGGTTTTCTGGCAGCCATTTATATCTTCGATTTTCGTTGAAATATATTGTTAGGGGGATACCAGTGTCGCATATACCTATCTTGTTGACAGAACCACCAGAGATGGAGCCATTTCGGGAGAGGGCCATCACGTGCGATGCAATCCCACTCTCTTTATCTAGGCAAGTACTTGTACTAACCCAGTCCCTAAATTTACTAAGTGAGTACTATCCTTTGATACACTCTATGGTATTGTACGAATGTAGATCCAACCCACGGCAGGGACCTGCACAGTATCATGATCGAAAGTCATGTGACTCGAATGTCCTTCCAATTCTCTCAGCCTCCAGAGTAAGCATTGTCTCTCCTTAAAAGGTCACGGTACACGAAAATGTTTTGATCTATTCCATTCTATGAGACGCGCTCTCAAAATCATCTTGTGCCTCCAAACACCAAGGGAGTTTCGCCTGGTTGAGCACTACTATCTATGGCAACACTTCTAGCTAGTCAGTGAGACTTCAACAAAAGCCTAAACAAATGCAATCTAATTTATACTCAGAAGGGGCTCCGTCTATAAATCCATTAAAACAACACTTCTAGCAGCCGAAAACCACTTGTCTCAGCACATAACAACCACCTCTCCCAACACTTCCAGCTCATCAGTACCCAAGCCATCAGCAAACAAGTAAAGAAACCTAATAAAATCTACCCTACCCTGTGATTGTCGTAGATTTTTACATAACTACATAGCGAGACATCATTTGATACACCTCCCATGAGTACTAATCCTGCTCGAAACAAATGGTTGCTTGCTAGATAGTATAATAAGGTAAGAACCATCTATGAATGGTAAGATAACACTTACAGCTTGTCGGTGAGACTTTTGCGAAGTAGTGAAAATAATTGTAACTAATTTGGAAGTTTGGAATTGTTGCAGCTCTTATATAGCAACACACCTTCACACACCTTCATACATCCTAACTCCCAATTTCCCCTCCACTCCCCTCTCTCCCCGAATCAAATCCTCCTCCCTGGCCAGCACAACATCCTTCACATCAGCAAACTACCCACTTCACCCCTCCTCCCCCCGCCCTAACTCCACACACACCAATAGAACAACAACAACAGCAACCCTTCTTTTAAACCATTCCCATTCCCATCCCCATCCACCATCCCCAATTCCCCTCATCCTAGCTTATCCAAAACCCAAAACCAAAACCCCAAATCAAACCCCAAAATCAAACCCCAAAATCCCACAACCCCTAAAAGCCTCACCATCTCATCATCTCGTCCTATAAATCAAACAAATTCCTTCTCATCCACTCATCAACTCATCAACTCAACAACTCAACAACGCTATAATATCCATCCCGTATATACCCTTCCCGCTCTCCCTCTATTGATATTGACATTGATATTAACATTAACATTGACATTATCATGTTCACCAAACCTCGCTTAACCCAATCCCCAATGCCCATCACCTCTTCCCCTTCCCTCTCCCCATTCCCTCTCCCCCCTCCCTCTTCACTCTTTCTTCACTCCGGAGAGAAAGAAAAAAGCAAGATAAACAACCACCCACACCCACACCCACACCCACACGGGACCTCACCCACTCCCTCCCCTTCCCCTTTCCCTCCCGTCCATACGTAGTCCAATATCTATCAATTTACACACAAATACACTTCACGACGACGGCGCAAACCGTCTCTCCTGGTGTCTTCATGTATAATATCATCTTTCTTTTCTTTTCTTTTCTTTTCTTTTCTTTTCTTTTCTTTTCTTTTCTTTTCTTTTCTACCCTAAAGCGCTCTGTGTCCCTGCCCTTCTCTTGCAATTCGTATTGCGTCCTAGTCTATCTACTTTGTAAACTAACCGCGGCGTGATTGGAATACGCAAGGTGGTACCGGTGATTTACGCTACCCCCTTTTCTCTTCGTGCTGTGAAAGTACACTTATCCTATCCTATCCTGTACTTAAGTATGAATCCATAACCATAACCCATCCTTTGCACAGTACAGAAATACAAATCCCTCTTATTCCTTTCCAGCGCTCCCTCCTCTTTCCCGAGAACCAAGGTATACACTCCAAAAAAAACATACTCCCCCCCCACCCCCCCCCCCCACCAACCCCCTCACAACTCAACCTCCCCACCCCCCTTCACATCACCAATCCTCTTCCCCTCCGTCCCCCTCGGCGTCTCCAACCCAAAGAAAACAATCATACTCACACCCAAAACACCCATCCCCCCAATCGTATACGCGACCTCCCTCCCCGCCCACCAATACACACTAGTAAACAACAACGGTCCCACCCCCCGTCCAAGCTGTCCCCAACTCCTCAAATTCCCCAACTTCCCACCCCTCTCGTCCTCGCCGGCTTCGAAACTACTCAGTGCGTTCAGACCCGTAACGACAGTCGCAGTAGTGACAGCAAGCAGTGTAGTAGCTGCGTAGAGACCGCCCACGGTGTCAATGCGCGCGAGGAGGAGGAGTGCAAGGAGGCAGGATACGACGCCTATGCGGACGGAGAGGAGTGGTGGGAGACGACGCGT
The DNA here is from genome assembly GCF_030347475.1 of Cadophora gregata. Lineage (NCBI taxonomy): Eukaryota > Fungi > Ascomycota > Leotiomycetes > Helotiales > Ploettnerulaceae > Cadophora > Cadophora gregata. The sequence goes on along the minus strand of NW_026695937.1, from coordinate 1,592,090 downwards.
GACGCCGCCTTGGAGGAGGGAGGCGACGAGGCCCATGTAGCCGAGGAGGCGGCCGTTGCGGGCGGAGGTGTAGCCGAAGAGGTCGTAGGTCATGAAGGGGAGGGAGAATTCCATGCCGGAGAAGAAGAGGATGAAGCCTAGGTGGGTGAGGTTGAGGAGGAAATGGGAGTTGGTTCGGATGTGCTTGCCGCCTACTTTGGGGGCGGTGGAGGATACCATTTTGGCTTGTGTTGTTGTTGAGGAGCGGGTGGAGGGTCTGGTGGACCCGTTTGTGGCTGCTGGGATGCCGTTCAGTTTTGCGGAGGCGACTTTACTTGGTAATGTCTCTGGCAGGCAGAGATACAGGTAGATAGTCTCTGTGACGATCAAGAAGAGTGAGAATCCCGCTGCTGTCGCAAATGGATTCGCCTTGACGGAGCTAATGGTACTTAACCAAGCTCCCAATGCAGGTCCAAATGTAAAGCTGATACTGAAACATATCCCCACCAATGCCATTGTAGCCCCTCTCTGCTTCTCATCGGAGATATCTGTTGCGATTGCAATTGCGAGCTGGACGTTCCCTTCCGAAAGACCGCCTACAACGCGCGAGAGGAGGAAAGTGCTGAAATCTGTGGCGCACACCCAGAGGAGTACGCTGAGTATATTACCAGCCATGCTGCACAGGAGGGCTATTCGGCGGCCATATCGATCGGAGAGCGTTCCTATGATAGGAGAAGCGAATGCCTGGAGGAGACTGAGAATGTTAGTCTATGCGCGCACAGCGTCCGTATCTCAGTCCTTCACTCACGAAAACAAGCTCCCCAGAGCTCCTCCCAGAAGTACAATGTCATATCTCGAGTCGATTGGTCTTGCGAACGAAGCCTTGTATGCATTGAGGTATGTGAGGATATGCGTGAGGAGGGAGGGCGATTTATTCGAGCTGCTGAATTGCGCGGGGGCTTCGAGGCTGGGAGGAAGAAGTCAATCAGTATTTGGTCGCATGTAATATACCTAGACAGGAGTCCTCACTCTCGATAATATGCCAGCAGAGATGGAAATAGCGGAAGAATGAAGGTAAAACTGATCTAGTCGCAACTGTTAGCTGGTTGTTACTTGATGCGCAATGCTGGATAGCAAGAGAAGAGCAGAAGAGCATACCAAATCGAGCAACAGAGAGAAGAACACCACTTTCAACACCTTCTTCCGCGTCGCTGGGTCCACAGGAGCAGCCATTTTCCTTCCGCCTTCGTATCTGCGCGTATCCGAATATCCAATCCCGAATCGCGTATTTTACAGTGCTGAAATCACAGTCGAAGTAACACCACAGTTTCGTCAACAAAGCCCGGTTGGTGTTGTGGTGCGAGAAGAGGAGGGCGAGTACCGGAGCCGCGGAAGCTGGGATTTGAACTCAAAGTGGTCCGAGGATACCTTATTGTAAACAAAAAGAGAAGGCCAGCTCAGCTCAGCTCTCTAAGAAGTATAAATAGACAGACAGACAACAGTCAATCAATAAATCGATCGATCAATCAATCAGGCCAGCGTGTCCAGTGCAGTGCAGTGCGAGTGCGAATGATGATCGAGCCGGCGCATATGTCGTATGTAGTTGCAGTTGGAGTTCCGTGCAGCGCAAGAGAGAGAGGTGGAGGTGGTTCAAAGTGGTGCTCTCCTCTCCTCAAATGTGCTCGCGCTCAGCTTCAGCTCTGGCCATCCCATCACATCCACCTGTTCTGTTGTCTCTCGAGAAGGACGGGAAGCGGCCGCACCAGGGACCCTTGTCCGACCAGGAGGTGGTCGATGACGACAAGTGTACCTGCCCCGGCAATTGGGCTGCCAAGACGTAGATCCTGCATCGCGAGCGCTGCGGGTGACCAGGGAGGTGCAGAGAGGTTTGTCCGAAGGGAGTTTAGATAAGGTGGAAGCTTTGATTTTGGGAGTTGGGGATTGGCTGGGAGGACGAAGATGGGAAGGATTAGAGGTGACTGCCGGACCTGGATGCGCCGGGTAGATGCGAATCCGAATTTTTGGGATGAGGTTGAGGCTGGCTGCTGTGGGAAGGAGGGGAAGTGCATGTATGAGGTGGATGTGGTTGTGGATGTGTATGCCGCGGCCGAGGTTGGGGATAGAGGCATAGTTGGTTGGTTGCGCTGAGTAATGACGAGACTGTTTGGCTGGCTTTGAAGATCGAGTAAGCGATCCTGAACCCTTGTTGCTATTGCTTTTAGTCTCTGGATGTTGGAGAGCAGAATAGTAGGTGGTGCAACCACATATTGATGGCACGACATCAAAAGCAATTTAAAACAATAAGAGGCTCGAATGTCATCATCAAGAAGTAAGTCAGGTGATAGCAGATGTGGAGGTTTTATATAGCTATGGGCTATGGACACATATCATTTGACATCAAAATCCCGGCACCTAGCTCAGCCATTCGATCAAACGCCAAACTCCCCCACATCCATCTCTGATTCCATAACTTGTCTTTTCGCCCCTCTCTCCTTCACTCCTCCATACTCAACCTCACCCTCCCTCAAGCAGGAATCATAGCTACCTTAACACCTCCCTTCACCGCCGCCGTCAAAGTCAAGAAATCCGCAAACGGTGCCTCATCTCTCGGCTCCACACCCTTGAAAGCTTGTAATAACCTTACAGTTGTGAACGCTGCTTCCGTAAGGGCGAACTGTTGGCCGATACAGATACGAGGACCGCCGTTAAAGGGAAGGTATTGCCAGCTGTGTTGCGTTGTTAGCTTGGATTCGTGACTTTACGGAGTCGAGGAACTGGAGGTTTGTTTTGGGCGGTTTTGGGAGAGGGGTTGTGAGAACTCAGTTTTGGAGGAAATGAAGAAGGAAGCTTACCTAGGTCTCAACGTCTCCCATCTCTCTGGTTTGAATTCTTCCGCATCTTCACCGTAAAGATCTTTCCGGCGGTGCATCACGTAGACTTGGTAATTGATCTGTGTTCCTTTCTTGACGAAGACGGGGGATTTATGGTCTGGGCCTCCGCCGACTGGGAGGGTGGTGTCGGTGACGCATATTCGGCTGTTGGCTGGGACGATGGGGTGAAGTCGAAGTACTGGATGGAAAGGGTTACGTTAGTTACGTTGGATGTTAAAATGACGGGGAAGGTAAGGGGAAACAACTCACTCTCGTTCATCGCGTACTGCAAATACTTCATAGCCTTCAACTGCTCGAAAGTTGGCCGCTCACCTCCCAACGCGTCGACCTCAGCCTTCAACTTTTCAAAAACGTCCTTTCGTCTCGCCAATGTGTAGAAAAGATAGCTCAACAGACTCGCCGTCGTATCTCTTCCCGCAAGTAGAATATTCAACAACTCATCCTGAGTCTTCCTCTCCCCAAGATCCTGCTTGGCGAGTTGTTCAAGAAACACATATCTCGCCCTCCCCTCCTCCGTGTTCTCCTTCTCCTCAAACCCCGACTTTCTCATCTCAACCGCCTTCCGTATATAAGGCCCAATATACTCATGCACAAACTTGATACTCTCATCCATCCTCTTATCCGGCAACAGCGTCGCCAACTTCCCCAACCTAGACTGCAACCCCACGCGCTCAGTAATATACGTAAACGCCTCCTGGAACTTCAACCCCTTCTCCCTCTGCCCGCTCATCCCGAGCCCAAGCACATCACTACTCGTCCCAAACAAGAACTCCGTCGCCGAATCCATCGTCAACATAAAAAACAGCTCCTGTAAATCCACCGTCTCCCCACCCCTCGGAATCCGCCTAATCAACTTCCCGATATGGCCCTCAAAAGTCTCCAAATCCCCGACCTGACTCCTTGTAAAATTCGGCCTCAAAAGCGCCCTACTAGCCTCCCACTCCTTCCCGTCGGTGGTGAAGATGCCATGCCCGAACGTCGGGTGGAACGCGACCTTGCGGCGGGGAGGCAGCTCGAACTCCTTGAACTGCGTCGCGAGGATGGCCTTGATGTTCTCGGGCTCGGCGGTGTTGATCACGCGCTCGCCGAGGAAGAGCTGGCTCCAGGTGTGGGCGTTGAGGAGGGTGTAGCGCGCTTGGACGGCGGGGAGGAATTGCCCGAGTTTGATGACGCGGGAGTTTTCGAGGAAGAGGTCGAGTCCGAAGATGGGGTCTTTGTGTGGGTAGGCCGGGATGGGTTGGCAGTTGTGTTTGCGGGATATGAGGTTTCGTCTGTGGGCGGTGATGAGGTAGAGGGTGAGGTGGTAGATGGTGTAGAGGGAGGTGAGGGCGAGGAGACCGAGGGTCACGGGAGAGCGGTTTTCGAGGAATGTGGACATCTTGGATAGAGGGTTTGGATTTGACGGTGTGGTAAAAATCCCGAGCAGAAGGGAACAGAAAGAGAGGAGGGAAATATGAGAGATATGAGTTAGTATCGTCCTCTTGAATGTCAGACAAGAGAGGCAAAGTTAAAGACGCATATGTAGCTCCGTCAGCCAAGGTAAGACAAAGACTGGCTTCTGCAAGGATATCCGTCCGACGTCCCGGGCTGACCAGCAGTGAACACGAGAGGATGATACGTTTTCTGAAAGTGGATAAAGGATGACAGTGATCAGTCAGAACGGACGAAGGACGCTCTTATAAACTTAAATGGACGAGCATGTGAAGTCAACTCAGGTTATAGTTCGTTGCGGGGCAGCCACCTTAAGTAGCGTTATGCTCAACGACGGAGATCAGGGTCTCACATCTACTGTAAATATGATGTCCAGTAATGTATGGAATCGGAGCTGGAAACTAGAGCTTGTGCTGTCAAAAGGCGGGGTGTCCGTCTAGGCGAAGGCGGAGGACCGAGGAGCTGAAACTTGAGACAACCGAACGGAACGTGACCTGGTGTTACATGAGTTCCTGGTACTTTCATAGATTCAACATCAGACCAACATCATCAGAGATATCAATATCTTTCAACTCTCCTCATGTAAACCTTACATCCTCACGAAAGTGGTAGCCATTAATCCCACTCCCTTGTCTGATTTCGCAATGCTTTCCACTGAAGACCCTAGAGGAACTCCTCTCGAGACATCGGTAATCCGGAACGGGCAAGTAAGCATTTAGTGGCTCTGACTACAAAACAAGCGAGATCATTTATCTGCCAATCGTTTATGTATACGACCCGTTGTCTGAAGTAGATCAGGGATAATCTGACCTCAAGACTGCACTCAACAACACGTTGCCATGTCAGATTCCACGTGTGAATGGATGCTACGGTAAGATCGGATCGGTGTTTGTACTCTCCCCCCCCCCCCGGCTTGAATGTTAAATGTGAACTTTTACAGGTCGGAGGCCTGACTTTCAAGTGCTGAGTGGTCGGAGGCCCTGGATAGAGCCAGAAGCACAAGCCAGAATTAGGTCTGTTGTAATAGCATAGGTGCCTTTAGAAGGTATGAGAGACACTTAAGCCCTGCTCAAGGCTGGATCTCTACTGAATTATTAGATAGACACCCCTAGTAGCTACCCACACGAGGTCCAGTTTTCTACACATTTAACATTCAAGCCGGGGGGGGAGGAGTAGCAGGGAAGGGTATATATCCATGTTCATTCTGGATTTCCCCTCGGATATAGATATCGTCTCCATAGGCTTTCGAATGCCGGGACAGGATATCAGTCATCAATCATTTTTCACACGCTGGGGTCTTCGGAGACAATGCGTGACACAGATAGCTATCAGCAAAGCTACTCTTTCACAAAGACCTGGAATTTCTATCTTCAAATCATGTTCACGATGCTAAGGAAGCGACGCAGGCATTATTTACGGGTTTCAGCCGTCAGAGATCCTATGCTCTGGTGTGCATCTCGCTTGTCGTATTTCTCGCAACCGATTCTGCTGCACCGTCCATGTGTGGCATTAACCTTCAAGCGAGACAGGCATTGACGACTGGTTGGTGGAGGTTCACCCTCGAGGTTCACTTGTCAGATGGTCATGTCATTCCACTTTGGCTGAATCTGTTTCACGCTTTTCTGTCGCAAATCTGTGATCACCGATTGTCCGAAATCCTGGTAACTTGAACCTGCTCTTGACAGCTTGATGAGAGAAACGGTGTTCCTAGTACTTACCGAGTCAATCTAGCAGGTATTACATCAGGTCGGTATCACATGCCAATACGTCATTCTTTAGGTTAAAAGTGAGAGAGCTCGAACAAAATGTAATTATACTTACTCACTTCAAATCTCAACTAACAAAAATTTACCGGCTCCTCCATCCCTCACCCACTCAACATCCACTTACTCCCTTTACGTCACAACAAGATTTCACATCCAGCCCAGCTCGTGAACCCTCAAACCCAGCTTTCAATTCCTCAAACTCTATCTCACTAATCTCAACTCTAAACAAATGTGCCTCACAGTAAGACCTAGAATCCTCACCTAAGCATGAAAGATACCCTGCTAGATAGGACCAAATCGAGCGTGTCCGCCGTTCCCTCCAAGCAAAACGGCCGTAAGGAGATATGTACTTACGGAATCTCACATAAGCTTGCATAAGCACAAGCAAATTGCGCCTAGTGTTCGGCGCTTTTGTATTACATGTGTTTGTTGACGTGGTTACGTGATGGTGGTGGATATTGTAGATTTCGGCGAATTTTCCCTCCTTTATTTTATATATTCGTTACTTGGCTGCTCGTTCTATCTACTCTCTCTCCCTTTGCCCTGTGCAAATTTATCCTTTTCGAGATCTTTGATCCATCCGGTGGAACGAATGACTTATCTACGGCTGTAGAGCGAAACCTTCGAAGAACTTACTGATATCTTCATGGTCATCGAGTGAGGTTATGAGAGAGATATCTAGGATGAAAGGGTTAGTATGAAGGTCCAGGATGTTTGTGATAAATGAACCGGAAGCGAAAGCATACATTGATCAGGCCGAACAACAACCACTGCACCCTCCCTAACATCGACACCATATTTCTCATAGGCGTGCCCATACCCAGAGTTATAGCTGTCGTCATCTATAAACGTTTTATGAAGATCTGTGTATTATCATTAGTAACCAGCCAACAACTTCAAGCTCTAGGAATGTAAGGCGGGATAGCTGCTTACCTCTCATACCCCACTTGCCTGTTACAGGCCAGAAATACTCTGGGATCTGCTCCTGCTCCATTTCTAATCTCTTGCCGTGGAAGACTACGATAGGTTCGATGAAGCTATCTATGTCTGCGTTTGGCCATGTGAAGCGATGGACAGGACTCTTGTCGGAAGAGAGGAAGTTCGCAAGCTGGAAAAGTCAGTAAGCTATCATCTAACAACATCAACAGAAGAGAAACACACCTTCTTCAACCTCTCCATCCCCTCGACATCTCCCACACTCCCCGCAAAAATCACAATCCTCCACCTCCCATCCGCTGGCAACGCCCTGACAAGTTGCATTGCCTTCGCATCACAGAACCTCACGACCTGCGCACTCGGGAATCTCATCCCTACCGTCAAACCTTTCGCCAACTCACTCTTACTCTTCTCACTAGACGTTATGATGGAGTCATCGTAGCGAGCTGTCAGACCAGCAGTGTATTTCCCGCCTCTGATGAACTGCTCGCTGAAGTGTTGCGCCGAATGGCCGTTCGTGCCGTCGTTCTGCGAGGAGAAAAGTTTGGACCAGGAGCGATCAAAGGAGATGAGGTCAGCGGCGACTTTTTCGCGTTCGATATTGTAGGTTTTCAGGAGTGAGGGTGGAGCCTGGTGGGTTTTAGTCTTACTTCATTCTTGAGTATCATGGGATAAGGTTGTGAAGTTAAGGACTTACTCGAGCTTGTAGCACAGCAGCCAACTTCCACCCGATGTTAAACCCATCCTGTAAACTGACATTCATACCCTGTCCCGCTTTCGGGGAATGCGTATGGCATGCGTCGCCGGTGAGGAATATGCGGTTGTCTTTGGAGAAGTGGTCGGCGAGACGTTGACCGATGGCATACGCTGACCACCATTCTGTTTTCGCAAAGTCCATGCTGTATGGTTGGAAGATCTGGCGAGCTTTGCTGTGGAGATCATCGATTTTGACTTCTTTGACGATAGTTCCTGGTGGTAGCTGGATGTAGAACCGGACGAGTGATCCACCTTCTCTTGGGATGATCTGAGATGTGGTGGGATTAGACATGGCTCATTACAATTCCAATGACGAGAACTCTTGAGAGGTCTCGTATGAACATTGACTTACCATCAAATTTCCATATTTAGATCGAAGGCTAGCTTTCTTCCTGATGTCTGGGTAATTTGTTCGAGGGTAGATATCCATGACTCCCCAAACGGTATCTGTGCTATCACCAACCATCTTGAAGCCAAGCGAATGACGGACTTCACTATGAGCGCCATCACATCCCTAATTGCGTCAGTCTCATTCATCATGGCATGTCCCTCATCGTAAGCTCACCAGAACATATTTCGCTTCCATAATCTCATCTTTACCATCTTTCGTAGCAACAACTTTCACAGGATACGCATTCGCATCCTCCGCTTTCTGCGAATCAACCTCAACACTCTTAACTGAATACCCATAATCCACCCCCTGACCATTCGACCTCTTCATATCCTCCAAAAAGAACCTATTGATAATCGCCTGATTCAGAATCACATGCGGCATATGCGACAAGCCAGGCATCGTATCCGCCGTACTACTTGTCCTTACCAAGTTACCACTTTCATCAGAAGACCAGAACGCAACCTCAAGGACATGGTATGCTTCTCGTAAAAGGTTTTCAGAAAGTCCGAGACTTTCGAAGATCTCGACAGTGCGACATTGGACACCGTCTGCTTGGCCCATTATCATGGGCCCGGGACGCTTCTCCAGGATCTTGCAGATTATGCCGTGGCGGGCGAGCCAGACTGCGGCGCAGAGACCTGCTGAGCCTGAGCCGCAGATTATAACATCGTGCTTTTGGGACATGGTGGGCTGGGTTGAGGTGATATGTGAGAGGGTTCGAACGAAATTTGAAATGGTGGATAACTGGCCAGCTATTCAAGGACGCACGAGGATGCTGGATAAGTAGGATGAAGCATTCGGTGCAGAGGGAAAGTCTTGATTCTTGACTCTTAGGATCCCTTCCTCAGGTCAATTCAAAGTAGATATGTTCAAGGCGTGGTAAATCGCAGTCGGCGTAGTTCTACGCCGATACCAACATGCCCGCAGGCAGAACGGGACATGAAATGTGAATATTTCTTCGTCGGCAGATAGTCAATAGAAGGCGCACAACTTTGGGACATGAAAATTTGGTGACTTCGACCAACAAAAATTTAGTAAAGACCTTTTTCAGGACTTGGCTTATACAGTGGCATAGGTGTGTATAGTGTTGAAGAGGCAGACACAAGGTGGTGTAGGGGGTGCGGGGTGCGGGGTGCGGGGTGCGGGGTGCGGGGTAGACCTGCGCGGGACGCTCGGCACGGCTGCTGTGAATCTGACACGGCATTTTCAGCAGGACGGTGGCAGTGATGGATAAAAACAACTCCGTTCTTTCTTATCATACTTTCTGACCAGCAGCTTCACGTCAAAGCCATGCCAATCATGTCATATGGTTTCGAAGTAGTTGGAACTCTACAGAAAAGATTCTGGTAAAGAGTAGATTTGTAGCAGCTGAAATACAAGACGACAATGAGAGGGAGGAGAATAGAGTTTGAGCAATAATCATAAATGCACAGTTGCTGTCAAGGGTCAGTGAAGCTCCACCCCTGAGTGTTGGTGGATGGTTGGTCGCTTAGAAGGACCTCTTTGCTTGGTGCCCCTGAATCAAGCGAATGCAAACAAACAAGCCATGATTATGTGGAGACACTTCCCGCAAGATGCATGAAGGCTCAGCTTTCACTACGATTTATCATTACGAGTTTTTTGAACTCTATACTTACTCTAAACCACGAAAACTAACGATGAGGACTCTAACGACCGCACACTCTCTATTTAATCTCGCTTTCTGGTCCTCGAAAAGTAGTAAGAGACGCACCCTCCTTCACAGTGGCAAGCTCACCATATCCCAACCATAAATACTATACCGCCGAATATTACCACCAAGTCCCACCTCCCAATCGAAACCATCATTCCATTTGATTTCGGCTCATCGCCGAATGGTTCAACAGAGTCAGTTCCACTGGGTACACCTGTGGGCTCTGCAGAACTGGAATGAGTGAAATTCACCGGTACGGTTATCGGATTTGCCACATCCACAAAAGTTTGAGAGCCAATTACAGTCGTCTTCCCGTTTAAACCTGACAGGTTCTCATTGACGGGAACTCTTGTGGAGCCAGGGAGAACGACGTTCAATGTCCCAGATATCATTGTGGTGCGGCCTGGGAGAGGAGTCGTAATGTGGTTGTGTGAACTTGGTTTTGGTACAGAGATGGCTAGGGTTGTGGGTTGAGATATTATTACAAATGTGTGGCTGCTGACGACTGTCGTGCTGCCTTCGAGGTCTGGTAGGAAGGTGTTGACGGGCACTGTAGTTGGGGTTGAGATGACAGCGATCAAAGATCCAGAGACTGAGGTAATTCGTCCTGGCAGAGTAGCAGTGATCGTGTTGGTAGCAGAGGGTTGTGATGGTCGGACAAGAGGTACAGTTGTTGGATTTGCAACTTCGACGAAAGTCTGACCGCTGATGACGGTAGTGCTCCCCGTCAAAGCAGGCAAAAATGGATCGACTGGAACCAGGGTCGAGCCAGGCAGAACAACGCCTAGCCCACTCGATAAACTCGTCACACGACCTGGAAGAGTTCGGGTAGTACTGATTGTTGGATTTGGACCTGGACTCGGAATAATGGTAAACGACTCTTCAGTGGCAGGGTCGGAATCATCCCCTGGGAGCAGAACAAAGGTTCCTTCTGGGTCGACACCAATGACAGGCTCCGAGGGTACGGCGTCGATAACAAGCTCAATTGTGCTTCCAGTACTGTCGACTAACTCAACAGTGCCATCTGATACTAGCATGGTGTCCAGATCTTCAGAGTCACCCTCAGCAAACATTGGATCGGGCTCTGTGCTTGATGGAACTTCATCTTGCATCTCAGATGGGTCTCCCGATGAGCCTGGGGGAACTTGTAGTTTTGGGGCTGGCGAGTCGGAGTCCGTGTCGGGGATGGGAGCAACTCCATCTGACTGTTGGGTGTCATCGTCTGGGTCGAAAGGCAATTCTGAATCCGGGTCGTCGATTTGACTTGGAGGTTCAGATGTTGGAGGCGGTTGGGCATCTTGAGTTGGTGAGGCTTCTTGACCAGAATCCACCTGTGAAGGGACCTCGCCTTGATCAGGAGCTGTGATTACATCGGTAGGGACTGCCGGAATTTCAAATGTGGTTGTGGGAGCGAGAGAAGCGGTGCGTGTTGTGCTGGTTGTGTTGAGGTAGTGTGGACCAGTGACAGCTATTTCTGATCAGAATGGGGGAGATGAGCAGGCTCCGGTCACACATACCGGCAACTATTCCAAGGTAAGGAGTCAAGGCGCAAAGCCCGTAAATTAGAACCTTGGATACCATTAAGAGCTTCAATTAGACTCAATATGTGAAAAGGGAAATCTGTTCTGAGGAAGGGAGGATGAGAAAGTGAGGAGGATTCAAGGAATACTTATGCCACATTTCTCACATTCCGTAGTAGCTCTTCAACATTGTCTGGTTGCTTACTTCTACAGTCTCTCAGTAATGTATAATTCCTTGTCTCAAGTCTCAAGTGATTACAAAGGACCCCAAAACTGTTGCGGACAAACTTCGAGTCAGTTCCGAATTGCCATGTGGGTTAAAAGTGTCAAAGGTACAGATGTAACTGGACACCAAAAGCCAAGTCGGCAACGGCGTCGTTATTCATCAAGACGCATCGATGAACTTCTTTAAAGATGGTGTGAAGAACATATTGCTTTTCAATTGCGCCCCATTAACCATGTATGTCTCATCACATTGATCCACAACGAAGCTATTCTTGACGACACCCGATCCTTCACTTCATTGTATGAGCTGGTAATCAATGATTCTCCCCTGTGGCTGATATATCAACACATCCCCAATTTGTTCTTGTAATTTTATTCGAATATACCAGAAACCATGTTTCTGGAGCTTTACTTCTGTCACTTGATGCTAATCTGTCCATTGATGCCAAGATCTCGAAATATTAGATCTGCGACTTTGCCACATCGCAAGCATATTTCAGGCCCAAATTTTCTCGTTAGGAACACTTCCACACATAATCCCATCATCTGACCATCTGTAGAGCCCATTCCTCCACACTATTGCTTTTGTGATGGCAAAGATCGCGAAGTGTTCGACGATCTACCCGCCTTCGCTAAGCGAGTTTGGGGGCAGCTGCACCTCAACAACTCAATCACATCCAGCCCGCTGTCACCAGCCCCCAAAAAAGCAAAGAATTGTTCGACTTCACACCAGGTACCACTTCCGCTCGCTTCTCCGAAGCTGAGACGGGATGAACTCTGACGTTCAGCCTCGTGCGGCTAGGAATAAACACCTGCACAGCGATTACCAATGCCTTCCAATGTCTTAGGCCGCCACAACATTATTCCGTGATTCAGAATCCCCTCTGATATGGTCGAAAATCTATCAATGATGATCCATGGTGGAGCGGGTTTTCTGGGCCAAGGGTTGAGAGCGAGTTAGCTGTAGTCTGCCTTGACATTCCGTCAGTTGTGAAATTGAGTTGACACCCATCCCAATTCTGGTCGGGAGACAGCGACAGATTATTGATTAAACCATTTCTGCCTTTCGAATATTATGCATTCCGTTTGATCGTCTCCAGAATTTGCATTTGCTAGAATGGCAACTGTCAACTTTTCTAAAGTCTCCTTTTGGGTTGCCTTTTGGCTGCTTCTCGCAACCCTGCCGTCTCAAGCAAAACGCGTTGTCCCAACACAGTCAACAGCTGCGGATGTTCCTGCTGTATCAGAAGTTCCCATAGCACAATCGGACATTCCTACCGACGCAGCGTTGGCAGCGCAAGCGTTTCCCATCACAATATTTTCGAACTCAGACTGGTAGGTGACTTGGTCTTCGCACTCGATTCCATTCACGATACAACAGTATTCCCAGATCTGGCAGCTCGTGGGTTTTATAATCCGTGCCCATGGTATAATAATCTATGAAGCAAAGACTTTTTTTCTGATTATATACCCCTCATCTTCTCCGCTCTCTCCCCACACTGTTTCATTATGACAATTATTCGTCTGAGATACATCCCATTAGTCTATTGCTTACTCAAGTTTATAGGGATGGAAATGACGGGCCATGGTCATCATTCAGTTTTAGAACGGGCAACCCACCCCAGACTCAAAAATTACTCATCTCGACCTCATCTCGAAGCGTCCTACTTGTTAGTTCGTCTGGATGCACGTCGTCTGACCCACCAGACTGCGCAACTCAGCGCGGTGGAACCTTTGATCCCACCAAATCATCCACATGGGTAGCAAATACCATCGCCGTAAACACGTCGCTATCTTTGCAATCGTCGCTGGGATATGATGTCACCGGAAATTTTGGCTTTGATGACTTTGCCGACAGTTTCAGCTTCCTTCCTCAACTCAATCAATCCATTGCTACATTTGCAGGTCAAGATACGTATGTTGGAATCTTTGGCATCTGTCCACGCTCAACAACGTTACCAGGTTCGACTGTTCCCGCGAAAAGCTATCTGGAGAATCTGAGGGATAATGGAACGATCCCGAGTCTCACTTGGTCATACACAGCTGGAGGACCTTACCGTAAGTTATTTTCATTATTCGATCAGGAACGTGTTCTGGTGCTGACATTACCAAAGGAAAAGGTACACAATATGGAAGTCTGGTCTTCGGTGGTTATGACCAGGCACGGTTCATCGCCCACGATATCACCTGGCCATTCGACAAAGACGAATTTCGCGATCTGACCGTGAAGGTCGAGTCCGTCACGTCGTTTGGATGGGGTGGTAACAGAGATCAGAAGTCTCTGCTGCAGACTCCGATATCTATGTTTCTAGATTCCTCGTTACCATATATATGGCTCCCACTTGAAGCTTGCCTACTTTTCGAAAAAGAGTTCGGGCTCATCTGGGACGTCGCAACAGAACTGTACCTCGTTAACGACACACTACACGACAGTCTGTTGGCAGCTGATCCCAGCGTGACATTCGCGATCAACAATGGCACTGAAGGGTTTACAGTCAATATCACCCTCCCATACGCCGCGTTTAATCTCACTGCCTCACGACCGCTGGTTCAGAACCCATCACGAGACTTCCCGTTGAAGCGCGCAAACAGTACGACTGAGTATATACTTGGTAGGACGTTCTTCCAAGAGGCATATGTGACTGCCGACTACGAGCGTCATACCTTTTCCGTCCATCAATGTAAAGGAGTTGCCAACAATGCAGAGGATATATGGCCAATTGACTCATTGAATGGAAGTTCCACAGATGCGAGCGCAGGCGGTACATCGACTGGTGCAGGGCTTGTTGACGCATTAACACCTTCTCCGAGTAGTAGCAGTGTTGGACCTGCTGTTGAAGGGACGATTGGTGGTGTTGCGTTGGGTGGGATCTTGACTATGATTTATTTCTTCTACGTTCGGCCAAAACGACAGAAGACTGAGGATGTGGAAGGAAAATCTGAAGCTCCTCCTTCACCAATTGAAGATGTTGAAGAAACAACATTTTCCAAACCTGAACTTGACCATGATGGGGTCGGTGTCTATGAGATCAATGCGGACCGAGAGCCGGTTGAGACGGAGGTCAAGGAGCAAGCTATCTATGAATTGGAGGGCGTGAAGGGTGTTGTTGAGTCGGATGCGCGAGAGCGGTATTTGCACGAGATGGCTGCAGTGGACGAGGTCGCGAGAGAATTGAGAGCAGATGATGGGGCTATCGAGCTGGCAAGTCCGGTTCCTGTGGTACCCGGTGCTGGAGAGTCATCGAGTCAAGAAGACACTGAGCACGACACCAGCAAACCCGAAAGGACTATTGCTGAACTGGATGCAAATAAGGATGTTAAATATGTTCGATTAAGTAAAACCGATGGATCGAAGGATTCATCATCGTCGAAGTGGACTTGGATTTCCTTTCGGTAGCCCTGAATTATTGCTCGCTTATATTAGTAGACCCACCTTGTCAATACAAGCGTTGAAAACAAATAGCACAGATGACGCTCTTCTCAGCAATTCTTGGGCTAGAATGGAATTGTGAGAAACAAATCAAACACTAGACACTTGGTAGAGCCACCACTCGCTGACTCAGTGACATCACACTGAACCTGTCTAGTCATCCATCATTGTTTTCATTGTCTCGCTTAATTAGACGGTGAGCTAAACAGCGCTTCATTACTAGGTACCAAACTTCATCGTAGCTAGTCCGAGCCTACCTCAATATATCAAGAGAATTAACAAGACAATAGAATAAATCCAGTTGAAATAACAATCGCACACTAATGTAATTCTACTTAAAATCTCCAGAGCACACTTCCCCATGTTCTTTCTGTTCCACAGAAACTACCATCAAACATTCACTTCAACCTTACAGTTGAGCACTTCTTCGTACATCCTACCTCTGGCAAACAATCATAACATATCACTCACGGTACAAACCTCAATACTCCAAGACGACAAAGTTCTCAACAATCGCCTGAAATCCATCATCAATAATGGCACCAACAAACACCATGCCCAAGGTGTACATTCACCTAATCCGCCACGCACAAGTAAGTTCCCAGCCCATATCCTCTACATCAGATCATACTAACATCATCAAAAGGCACAAAGTAACTACCAAGCCATCCGTCGCACAGCAGTAAGTACCTCTTCTTCCCCCTCTTCACCCCAACTCTTTTCCCACACACCCACCCACCCAAAGTTCACCACCTAACACCACACAGGCACAACAAGGCCACCCGGCTCCAGAGCTCACCCAAGCCGACATAGACCTCTGCAGAAGCATCCAAGACCCTCGCCTCACCCCACACGGCATCCAAGAAGCCCTCGCCCTACGCACCAACTTCCCATTCATGAACAAAATAACCCACATCATCACATCGCCGCTCCGCCGCACACTACAAACAACACTACTAGGCCTCGAGCCAGCTATCCGACGAGGTATCCAGCCCATCGCTCTGGACATCCTGCGAGAGACGGGGATGGGGGCTAACAGTTGTGGGTCTTATCTACCGAGTTTGCTGGATAAATCGGCGAATCTGGGAGGAGAGCGGGTAGTGACTACGGAGATTGAGCGGGGTTGGGAGGTGCCTACTTGTTCGATTGGGGTGGATCTGAGAGCGAAGTTGGTGAAGTATAGGATTAAGGATTTGGCGCGCGTGGCTAGGATGCAGGAGTTTGAGAGGGAGGAGGCGAGGTTGGAGTTGGATGGTGGGACTGGGGCGCTGTTTGGTCATGAGAATAGGTGGTTGATGGAGTATGATGTTCCGTTTGTGGAGGAGGAGAGGGATGTGCATATTGCTGTGGTGTCGCATGGGTCGTTCTTGAAGAGGGTTATTGGTGATGGGAGTAAGCAGATGGGTAATGCGGAGTATAGGACGTTTGAATTTGAAGCGAAGAGTGAGGGAGGCGTTGGGGGATATAATTTGGTGGAGACGGATGAGAGTTATGAGAGATGGTTTACGGCGTTGTGTGAGAAGGAGGCTGCTGAGAAGAGGATTGAGGAGAAGGAGGCAGCTGAAGCAGATGCGGCGAGAAGTCGCTTGGTTGGGATTGCACAACAGGCTCTGGTGTTGGTGGAAAGGATGGAATTAGATGGGGTGGATGCTGTGGAGATAGACGTCGCCTGAAGAAGGATTCTGTAAAACTATCATGACTTAAGGTGGTTGTAGGACGGATAGGAGATGTTTTATTTGAGTTTCTGGCATAGCGGCTGGTGTTTCGCGGGTCAAATGAGAATGGACATTATCTTACACTCCACTCCGTATTGACTTTTATGATTGTACCCAGCTCACTTCGCATTCCTCTTCACTCGTTCGCTAGGTGCCTACTACCTCAACCTGTGGTTTAACGATACTCTGCGGGAAAACAGATGGGATTACAGAATACCTAAATTGAGAAGACTCATTCTTGTCAATGTCGTGGAGGCGGGCCGCGGACATATGCTCTGAGTGAGCGCAGTGGTAGGTACCATGTCTTCGGAACAAAGTTTTGCAAGGTACTTTTCAGCAACGAAGAGATCTGTGTCTAGACATGCATAATTGACCAGATGTCGGCCATGAGCTTTAGCGAAGTACAGGTAAGTTCTGAATATCCTAGGTAATGAGGCAATATATCAACAACATTTTACGCCTCAGACTGCTACCCCGCATAACATGATTCCATAACAGACGAGTAAGTCTAACATTTCGATATGCAAAACTTCATCATCAACCCAAATATCTCTACGATCTAGCAGCAAACTCAATCTCAACTTCACGCGGCAACACAAAAGGCAGCATCTCGCTAAACAGCGCTGTCATATGAATTGATGTTATGATGATATAATATAATCAATAGCAACCCACCCCACGCTACGCCACCATACATCCGCTGCTTGTCCCTCTGTCCCTCTGTCCCTCTACCTATCCATCTAAGTAAGTATGCATGCATAAAACCATTCAACTTATCAACGTTGTCTCGCACCCAACCCAACATCCCATCACCTCGCCTTCATCACGCCATCTCAAACCCATGGAATACTAAGAGAATAAATAACGACCACCCCTCAAACGCCACCTTCAGTCAGCCCAATAAGCAAACAAACCTAGCTCCACCCACCAAATAAGAAGAAAAACTCGATTAGTACCTCTGATGCCTATATCAACTGCCTGCTAATATGGCTGGCTAGCTAGCTAGCTAGGCACCGTAAACGGCGAAGTATTTGCATCAGCATTCTTCTCTTCGCTCTTCTGTGTCTGCGCTTCCACGGCAGGTACAGCAGATGGAGGTGCTGTTGACTGCTGTGAAGAGAGAGAAGGCAATGCAGTTTTGAAATCACTGACATTAATCTCCTTCTGCTTCTCCTTCTCAGCCGCCCCGCTCAGGCCTGCCTCAGCACTGCCAACACCAGCACCAGCACCAGCACCAACAGCCTCCCTCACACCCCCCAGCACACCCTCCTCCTTACAAACACCCCCCTCACAAACCATTACCCTCGCCACTCCATCCCTCCCTCTGAAATCCCTAAGTAGTTCATTCCTACTCCTCAACCAACCCCCCTTCTCATCTCCATCTTTCAACCACGCAAAAGTCCCCAGTCCCCCTCTAGGACTCTTCTCAAACTCCTTGACCTTGCCGATACCCACCCCAACCCCCTCCCCATCATCCCCACCACCCGCAACAACCACGCCCCTAACACCCAACTGGCTCGCCACAACACTAGGCATGAAACTCGCAAACAGCCACGGGTACTGCAAGGTCTCGCTCTCGAAGCCGGCGATGGTACTCTTCGCCTTGTCCGCGTACGCGGCGTCGTTGAGGAGCGAGGAGAGACGGTAGAGGTTGGAGGCGGATGTGCCATTGGTGGAGGGCTCGGAGGTGTCCATGCCGTCTTTGAGGCGGAGGATGGTGAGCGGGGCGGAGGCGGGCGTGGAGAAGAAGCCGGCGGTGCTGGCTGTGTCGAAGAAGAGTGAGATTTGGGTTTCTGTGAGCGCATTGATGTTAGATATATCCCAATGAGTGAGGGGTATTGGATGGAAGGCTTACGTTGCAGCTCATCGGCCCATTGTAGCCACTTCTCGTCGAAAGTCGCTTCATACAGATCAATCAGGCCTTCAATCAAGAACGCATAATCATCCGCAAATCCCTCCGTATCACCCCGTCCTTCTCTCCAAACCCGATACAAAGTCTTCGAAGACGCATCATACAAATTCTCCTTGATGAAAGTAGCAGCTTTGATCGCAAAGCCAAGATACTCCTCCGACTTCACCGGATCAAAACCCTTGATCACAGCTCCCGTCCTAGCCAGAGCACCAATAGCGATTCCATTCCAGCTCACGACAATTTTATCATCCAGCACAGGTCTAACACGCTCTTTCTCCCGATGGGCTCTCAGCGCAGCTTTACCCTCCTTAATAATCCGCACAACCTCCTCTTCCTTCATACCGAACTGACTGGCAAGTGCGCTAGGCGTGCTGACAATAGCGAGGACATTCTGATCGAGGAATTCATCGTGTGCGTCGTTTTCAGGCTCGACGTTTCCATGACCGCTGACGTTGAAGAATGCTGAGAGGATAGGCTCAGCTTGCGAGCCGAGGACGTTTTCGAATTCGCGTTTCGTCCACACGTAAAATGCTCCTTCGCGTTTCTCGGTGTCGCCTTTCCTATAGAGACTATCTGCGTCTTCGCTAGAGTAGAATCCTCCGGCTGAGTGTGCGAGATCGGTGGTTAGGTATGTTGAGATGTCGTATACGACGCCGAGGAGTTCTGCGTCTCTCGAAAGTAGGAATGCGTCTAGGTAGACGTGGAGCAGCTGAGCATTATCGTACAGCATCTTCTCGAAATGGGGAAGCGACCAATCTGCTGTGACGGAGTATCTCGCGAAGCCATTCCCAATATGATCATGGATGCCACCTCTCGCCATCTTCTTCAGAGTCGTTACAGCCATAGTCTGCGCATTTCTGCAGTCGGCAGCACCGACCACATCAATAACAACAGACGGATACTGGCCCAATCTCAACAAGAAGGACAATTTCGAAGGCGTAGGGAATTTCGGTGCAGAGCCAAACCCGCCATTCTTACTATCAAACGTCGAAGCAAAATGCTGATTCGCTTCCTCCAAAAGCTCGATATCAAGACCATCAGCTCCCTCACCAAGTCTTCCACCAAACGTCCCTTCAGCAGCAAAACTCTTCAACTGCTCCAGTATCTGCTTCGAGTCGCTCCTACACCTCTGTTCCTGCTCTCTCCACACCGTACTCAGCTTATCCAAGATGCCCAAGAAACCAACCTGGTCTTCAAACGGTGTAGTCTGCGATGTTGGACCAGGCCAGTACGTGCCGCCGAAGACGGGCTCGAGGTCTGGCGTGACGAAGACGTTGAGAGGCCAGCCGCCGGAGCCGGTAGTTGCTTGAACGAAGTTCATGTAGATACGGTCGATGTCGGGACGTTCTTCGCGGTCGATTTTGATGGGGATGAAGGCGGAGTTGAGGATTGAGGCTACCTCTTCGTTTTCGAAGGATTCGCGTTCCATGACATGGCACCCTATAGTTACTCAATTAGCTGTGTTCTCTTTGTATCAATCAACCAAAGGTATATCTCCATTCCCGTCTCTTCCCTTCCTTCTCCTATCCCATTCCAACCCCCCTCCTCCAAGAACACGCCACCCCCAAACCCAGCCCCAAAACTCAAAAGGAGAAACCACAAAACTCACAATGACAAGCACTATACCCAATACTCAAAAACAACAACCTATTCTCCCTCCTCGCCATCTCCACCGCCTCCTCCCCCCAAACCTGCCACCGCACAGGATTCCCCCGGTGCGCCCTCACATACGGACTCCTACTCTCACCAGCGCGATTCGTCAGGATAAGCTCGGGCTTGTCTCCTCCTCCTGCTCCTGTGGTACCATCTCCGTTCGTGGCTTGTGAGGAGGAGGTGGTGGTGGTGGAAAGTCCGTTGTTGAGAGCTGTTGCTATGCCTTGTCCTTGTCCTTGTGCTTGGCCTTGTCCTGGGCTCGCGCCTGACCCTTCCCCCCGGAGTTGTGCTGCCATCATGACCAATTTTTGGTGTCTTGCCTTGCCTCGTCTCGGTCTTGCCTCGTCTTGTCTTGTCTTGTTCTGCACTTCTCTGGTCTTTGCGCTCCTATCCTATCCTATCCTTCCCTATCCTATCTCGCTCCAAGCAACACAGAGGTATATCCTCCCCGTCGCAGTCGCAGTCCTTCCTACACCCGTGCTAGCTAAGCTCTGCCCTGCCCTGCTCTGCTCTGCTCTGCTCTGCCCCGACCGTACCAAAGAACCCTACCCGATATGCGCTGACTCGCGTTTCGACTCGCGTTTCGACTTCAAAACTCAACTCAACTCAACTCAGCAGTGCCGCACAATTTGCTTGCTTGCTTGCTTGCTTGCTTGCTTTCTTCCTTATATCAAATCCAGCTCAAGCTCACTCTTCTCTTCTCTTCTGCAGAGTCGTTCTCTATCCGCTGCGCGCCTAGCTGTATTCGCGACAATGGAATCGAATCGTTGAGGTGCAGAAATAAATATGCGTCGTCGGAAGTGAGTAAGTAAGTATCCTTATGTAGCGGGGTAATAAAATCCCACTCAACCAACTCCACTGCACAAGGCTGCGCTGTCTTGCTTGCTCGCTCTTTATCGTCAACCCTCCCTCCCGACCGACGAGAATTTCCTACTCTGCTCCTTAATTGGGCTGAAGGTATCTTCGGAAATAGTATAGCTGCGCCTGTGTGTGGATAAATATGCGCTCGAGATTTCTCTCTCTCTGGTAGCGTAGAGGGAGGAGCGGTGGTGAGGGGTGAGGGGTGGTGTTGAAGTTGAAGTTGAAGTTGAAGAGGGGAGGGGAGGGGAGGGGAGCGGGAGAGAGCGGGAGAAGCGGGATCTGTAGGTACCTTACGGTAATGGACGTTACTTTACTTTACCGTATCGGATCCACATGCACTGCACGCATATGTCGTACCTAACCTTATCAATAATCAATCAAATCGCGATTTTCATGCGCTACTGTAGATAGAGTACTTCCGCGTGAGTTAATCTGAGCCGCCTGAACCTACCTAACCTCACCTCACCTACTTACTCAACAGTCAAAATGCACACCTCCGCCGGACTCAAATAAAATACAAAAATCTTCCTCTCCAGACTTAAAGAATATTAATAATTATCCTAAAATCATTATCTATCACAAGAGGTAGGTAGGTACCTATCGATCGAGTCATGAATAAGCTACCAACCACCCAGCCACCTATCTACCTTACCTACCTGACTTGCACTGTCGCAAATCCAAGGTAGGCGACCTGTTGCGGTTTCACGCTTATTGTCAGTCGAATACCTTACCTACATCACTTACACCCCCCCCCCCCCCCTTTCCCCTTCCCCTTCCCGAGGTTGATTATCAAACGAGACGAGCTTATTCTCACTTCACTTCCCTTCTTCACAAATACAAACAAGCAGACGGAATTTCCCAACAGGATCAGGATCTTGAGTCTTTAATTCATCATCGATACCATCTTCGTTTCTTGCTATCTCGCGCTACGCCTATGCATAGACATTGATTGTCTCTTGCCAGCCGGAAGGACTCCTTTCTTCCTACCATTCCCTCAATCCCTCCAAGCCCACGATGCACAACGTCACAAGGAAATCCACAACCCGTGCTTGCTTCCGGATGTCATGTCGTCACCATCACCAGTCACTTCATCACACAGGAAAGAGAAGAAAAAGAACGAAGAATACCGAATTCCATGCAGATGCCTGAGGGCAAGGAGCCTTCCATTTTTTGGTTCGTGGGAAGAGACTCATGTGTAAAAAGTGTAAGTACAAAGAAGTGAAAATGCCCGCTCAGAACGTTCGCAGCAGAGACAAAGTGTCAATGCCGATCGAAACCACCATGGTATTGATCGAATTCCGTTCATCTCGATCGAATAAACGAGTTGGAAGGGAAGACTGATTGCATGATGAAGAGCAGGGCCGAAATGTAGAATGATTGCAAGAAAATTCGTCACACCTCTGGAGGGATGATTCTATACCAACATGTGCAACCTTATTTTGTTTTGGATGAAGAGTTGTGTCGAGGAGTTGTCAAGCGCGGACCAGCCACGACGCCAACTACCTCCTAAAATCGTACATGAAAGATAGCCGCTTCCAGAGCCCATAATATGCCTCAAAACGCACGCGTCATGTTGCACAAGATACTCGCTACGTTTACGAGATGTTGGCAGTGATACCGGGAAGACCGATTGGCTCAGTGACCTCAGATGCGAATGATCCAAGAACGTTGCCGGTCTTTGCATAGTTGCAGACTGGAGCCATGTGAGTGAAGAACTTTGAAGAAGATGGAGAATGCTTACCAGTGTACAAGCTGTGGTAGGAGAAGATGGTACCAGCTCCGCATTGAACGGTGGCGCATCCAACCTTGGTGGTGCTCTTCCATAGGACCTGAGAGAAGTGGAGGTACTCAGGAACGCCGGAAACAGCAGGGCTGTTTTGTCCGTATGGCATGTTAGCAGCCTCACCATAGTACCACTGGTTGGTAATGGCATCACCGACGACAGTTGAGAGATCGATCGATCCCATATCAGCAGTGGTACCGTAAGCGGCAAGGTTCTGTCCGTATCCACCACCACCTTGAGTCCTAATTGATGTCAGTCGTAGGATTGCGGAATCAGGAAAAGGTAGCTTACATGTCGTGAGCGAAGACGCAGCTCTTGGCAATCTTGTCAGCATAGCCAGCAAGAGTGGTATCCCAGACCAATGCATCAGCGGTGTGGTTAGCACGGTGCTTGTTGTGATGGAACAGAGCAGAGGATTGGTAGTCAGTTGGCTTCGCGTCGGAAGCAACTGGAGTAGCGGCAACCTTGACATCTGGGACGGACTGAACGACTGGAGCAGGAGCCTCGACGACTGGTTCAGGAGCTGGAGCGACGGGAGTTGGCTGTGGCTCTGGGACGGCAGCGGGGGTTGGGACAGGTGGTGGAGGAGGAGGGGGGGTAGTAGTTGGCTTTGGAGGAGCAGACGACTTTGGCTTGTGGTGAGCGAAGACGGTGTGCTTGACGACGATGGTGGTGTCGGGAGTGATGTCGGGAACGGTGGTAGGAAGAGGTTCACCAGCAGTCACGGTAACGTAGACGATATCAGTAACGATATCAGTCACGTAGGCCTTCTTGTGGTGCAAGCCCTGGTGGTTGAGTGGAGACGCAATGGCGACCGTGGCACCGAGGATAGCGAGAACAGTTGAGGAACGCATCTTGGATTCGAGGTGAATGAGTGTTTGGAGATGGTTCACTGGTGTTGATCGTCTTGTTTACTTTCTTCGAGAAAGCTGGAGTACTTGTACTTGGGACGGGGTCGACCGCGTAGAGTTGTGTTTCGTATTCGAGACCGTGTCGGGCTGGCAGCACTGCTTGTACTTATGATTCTGTCGAAGAATGGAATGTGGGCGAGCGGGCGCGGCGCGTGGGTGGTTGGTGCGACGAATGGAATTCGTGAATGTGAAGGAGGGTATCAACAGACTGGAAGGAATGGACAGAGGTGTTGACCGCGGGGTTTTCCTGAAGGAGTGTAAGTGTCACGAATGACGAGAATTGAAGGTGATGGAGGAAGTGGTGGTAAGGCAGGAGAGAACAAAGAGCGACCTCAAGTCGGCGATGGTGTTGTAAAGAGGGCGGCGCATGAGGGTGGGAAATGAGCGGGGGAAGGCAAGGAGCGGCCGGGGGGAAGAGCGCGCTAATCTAGCGAGGGTCTAGCGCAGCCGCTAGTGCGTGCTCTAATTTCAATTTTCCCCTGGGCGCCCGATTAGCCCGATTAGCCCGACCTCTCCGCGTCGACGGGCTCGGGTAGGCCTGGGAACGCTCAGGGGCAGGCCAATCCGCGTCGCCGTCACTTGAAACGATCATCCTTCGTGCCACAAACCAGAATGGCGCTGCCTTGGGATCAAGTCTTCTCATTTCCGATGACGAGGTAGGCGAGGGAATTGAAGCCATCACGAGAGATGAGAGATTGCCTTTGGATGGGTGCGAGTGGGCAGCAATTTGGGATCAGAAGGCCATCTGTGCACATCCACAACACCACGATCCAATACAACCCAGCACAACACATTCAGGAATCATGGAGAGAGTTGGTGATGGAGGGACATGGTGGCACAGTATGGGAGCAATTGTTGCTGCACATAGGGGTTGATACATGATTCTGTATTTTTGTATACACGGTATGTAGAGTAAATATAAATATGGGTGCTGTCATCGGCCTCGCTGCAGCCCCAAATCACATAATATACGACAACAAACAACAGTAATAATGGCATTGTTGTATTTTTGCACTTACCCACTGCACGAAAGGGGAGGTCTCGAAGTGATCGTCCGTCTGCATGCAACCCTCCATCGGCAGCAGTTCTATGTCTGGTTGGTTCTAGAAG
Source organism: Cadophora gregata (assembly GCF_030347475.1). Lineage (NCBI taxonomy): Eukaryota > Fungi > Ascomycota > Leotiomycetes > Helotiales > Ploettnerulaceae > Cadophora > Cadophora gregata. Next base: position 1,567,145 of record NW_026695937.1, on the reverse strand, counting down.
AGCTGACTGCAGCAGCGCATAAGCTGTACGAAGTACTGGATCGACGACAAGAATAGTTGAGAGTGTACTGTACTGTACTGTACTGTATGCAGCCAGAGCCAGCAAGCACATCTCGGTTATCTGCCGTGTGAAGACCCTGACCAGGTCTAAATTCCTGTTGAGAACCCTAAAAATGCAAACTCATGATTCAGACCGTGCGAGCGCCGGCCCTCTGCTATGGCATGGAGCTTACCTACAGCTCACCACGCACAGAAAAAGACCCGGGCTTGCTGCTGCTGCTGCTGCTGCAACGCCAAATGCCAAGTTGTTCCAGGTGTCGAGTCGTGTCAAAAGTCCCAAGCTTACTTGGGGTTTCAATAATGGATGGAATGGTTCATCTGATTTGAATTTTCGTCATGCCTACCGTAGATTTGCCGTTGCCATTGCCACGCTGTTGCCATGGTCAGCACCTCCGCTATGTACCTTGGTCATGGTCGGCCATCAATCAGTTACGGAGGTAGATAGGTTGGATCAAACAGAGGAACCTTAACCAACCCATTCTCAGGCCCGGCCCACACAAACCCGTGGACACAGCTGTATGACTGGCCAAGTATCAATCCAAACATTCTATTCTACGTCACCAAACAACCCCCATCAAACACACTCACGTTCCACAGCCAGCACCTCCCTCCAAATCAGTTCATCCGAACTCCTGCCTCTCCAACATCCATCCATCCATCCCCTCACCCATGTGTCGCTTCAAACATCACTCCTGCACTCCTCCAGGCTCACCATCCGGCCCTGCCCAGTGCCCAGTGCCCAGCGCCCAGACCCCTCAGATCCTTCGTCGCAAGTGAGATGGATACGGTACGGTACAGTAAACTTTACGATAGGGGCGCACCAAGGGGGAATGGGATCATCCCAGCCTGCCAGCGCCACACTCACTTTATTTTATTTTCGCGGGGTGGTGTGAAAAATGGGCGGGAAGCCAGCTTCGCTACAGGCCACTTCACCTCTCTCATTGGCCTGGCCTGCCCTGGCCTGCTCCCCTCCCCTCCCCTCAACCCTTTTCCCGTTCCTGCATTTCAAAATCCAGGAACCCGTCCCGTCTCCTCCAGTAGTAGTCCACCCGATTGAAGCAAAGCCAGCCCAGTCAGCGATCGTTGGACTTGCCGGCGCCAAATACAGAAATACGGGAGGGATCAGGTGAGGTTTGGTGTGGTAATTTTATGAGGAGGACAAGACGAGAACGAACAGACCTTTCGTATTTCTAGGTACTATTGAATTTTGGTCTCAGCCAGTACCTTTGCGCTCGCGAGAATGATAAATAAGGAGGAGATGTAGGCGCAACGCAAAATACCCATTTGCTCAAGCCCCAAGCCTCGCGCAAACACCACGTCTCGTGATAACAATGTGATTTTACAGATATCTCGGCGTCCAGCCATTACCTATCTTAGGTATTCTCCCTCGCGGAAAACCTCCCACTATCATCCTTCTCGATAACTGTCATTTCACTTCTTGTCGCATCAGTCAGTCAGTCCGGGCTCATCCGCTGTGGAGCCACGCTGTCAAATCTCCAGGAAGTTGTGATCTGACGGTTCATCAAACAAATCACTCACTCACTCACTCACTCACTCACTCACTCACTCAAACCAAACACGAATTTTCCCGACCCCACATACCTTAATCACCTCATTTCTCAGCCCTTGTAAATTACCTCGTCACTCAAATCTCAAATTTCTAATCTCAAATCTAATCTCTAATCTCTAATCTCCAATCTCCAAAACAAAAATGAAGGGATTCACAATCGCAATAATCACATCCGGCCCCTCATCTGATTTCCGCCAATCTGCACCACCCTCCCCACTTACTTACCCACAATAACATCCTCCCTCTCAAATCTACCTATAAGATCCCCTTCCTATTCGCCATAAATCCCCCTCCCCCTCTCCCCTGCCCCCGTCAGAAAAATAAGACCCTCGCCCTCGGGAAGATTCTCAGATCTGGCCAAAAGCAAGGGTATGTTTCGAGAAGAGTGGTTTGTGGTTGTACTGTACTGTACTCGCGTACCTACTCTAAAATTTTGACGATTCTCCACTCTGGGATTTTGATCCTTGGGTCCCGCCCCACTGAACAACAGCCTTGGACGACTTGGCAATCAGGGCACGTCAATGCCGTGATGGAGTAGTAGGTAGTGGATCGTGGGATGGGATGGGATGGGATGAGATGACTAACTGCCGCGGTCATTCAACCCTTGGCATATCTTACTGGTAATTTACAATGGTACTGGACGATGAGGTTGGGATATATATCAATCTTGTCATTTTGAAAGAAAGACAAGTTTGATTGATAGACTGTTATGTATGTTACCCTTCCCCTTGCCCTTCTTTATCAGGTAACTCCTTCTGCACCCAGTAATACTTTTGCCTCCTGTAATCGTCTGCAGAGTAAACTTCCGAACCCCTCAAGATCTAGATCTCCACCCGTGACGTTTCCCAGTGGAGCTTAAATTTTTAACCTTCAAATATTCCAAGTTCCTGCGAAAAGTAAATTATATCCCCTGCCTCCTGCCCACCCAAACCCAGTGGAGTTTGGAATTTAAACCTTCCGATCCGACGAATTATTACTGTACCTGTGCAATATCCCCTCCCCTCCCCTCCCCTCCCCTCCCCATCCCAGTGGATCTTAAACTCTACCTTTAAACTTAAACATGCCACGAACGAAATCTACCTACCCGTACCCGTGCCTCCTCTCTCACTCATCGAAAAAACTTTAATCCCCTAGATCCGTTTCATCTTCATCGCATCTCCACTCCACAAAACCCTACCCGACACCCACCTCATATATCAGTCTCCATATACGCAACTTCCCTTTTCAAAACCCGGGATTCAAGATTAAGTAAGAAAAAAAAAATAGTGCGAAAGTGGCAGCTAGACCTTCGGGATCGACAATAATTTACCATCGTCCCATCAATCTGCATCTGCATCACGGAGATTTAAAGTTGACTTCGCTGTCTGACAGGGCTGATGACATGACTGACTGGGTGGGAGTCTCAGAGAGGAAGCAAGGCTGGGCTGGCTGGCGCTTCCTGAGACTGATGCAGGACCAGGTCGGTCTGGTAAGAGGTCTAGACCGAACAGGAGACAAAACAATGAATAATCCCAGCTTCCGGGTTTGTTTGACGTCTGGTTTGTTTGTTTTCGTTTTCGTTATGTTTCGTTTCGTTTCGTTTCGTTTCGTTTCTATTCAATCTAAACCAACGAAAAATTTTATTTGTGGATGGAATTAGATCGAATCACGGGCTTGGTTTTTGCTCATTTCCAAACATTGATGGAGTTGGATAGTGAAGGATTCCTGTTGTCGGTTCATTGAGCGGTTGCTTGGATGGTTTACTTGCCCGTTGGCTGTACGGAGAACTGCAGCTAAACGCGATATGTTTTGCGATGCGATGCGGTAACGACTTACTCCTTCTCTTCTCGATGCGTCTTCTGAGAGACAACAGTGCATATTTTCCATAATAGCATCTCCTCGGTCACTCACCTACCTTCACTAAAAGAACCAAGGTCAATACCTAGCTACCCGTCATTGTTCCATACAACTGCTTCATTCCTTCGTTCCCCCCACACCACAGGAACAACAGATGAACTCTCTTCAAGTTCCTCCACCACTGCCTATTCAGCTCCAGCTTTGTAGGTGATTCCTCACTTTATCCATTCCATTCCTCTCCACGATCCCCCACACTCCCTTCACGGCAACCATCCCGTCCGCTCGCAAACCTCACCCTCTTCCTGCTCCCTCACCTTTACATCGCCTGCCTGCAGGACGTCAGACAGTCATCAGCACTCAATCTCAACGTCAACCTCAATCTCAATCTCATCATCTACATCTCTAGGTCCATGCACCTTTCCAAAGAATCGGGCCCTCACATCGCATCGCATTTAATTCCATCGCATATCTCCCTTATTCTCGTACTCACCTGCAAAGACCCGAACCGAGCCGAGAGGAGTGAAACCAAACATTGCATATATACCCACACACACACACACACACGCGCGCGCAAACCAGAACCCGGTTATGGGATGAGGTGTACCAATCTTCTGTCCTACTGTACCTAAGGTATGTGATGAAGACTAGGGACGTTCGCGTGATGGGATGGTCTCACGTGTGTGATGGAAACAAGAAATGGAAAATAAGAAGCGGGATAATGTGTCAACAGGTCAACAAGAAGCATGCAGTGAGAAAGAAGGAGTATGATCTGGATTAGAGTTCTTACATGGGACATGCGTGGAAGAACTAGAACGGGAGGAATACCGCAGGATTTCAAACACAGGACGGCTATCCTTGTCAATGATGCGCAAACTTGCCGGGCAGCAAGTTTAGGCTACCCTCTCCTTTCTCAAGATCGTGGTTTTCTGCGTAGAGCAAGGCATACACATCCTAGCCGGCACCTCCGTCGCCACACTCCTATTTACACAATCTCTACAGTGTAATCGCCAGCACGCACTAACGCGGCATCACAACCAAAAACAAGGTACGAGAGAGAGACAACCAAGCATGGCTACTGACTCACCTGACCTCGATCCAGAACCTCGTCTCACCTATCCGACGTCACATACATATGACAGGTTCACACTGTATATCAAGATCTCGGTCTCGGTCTCGATCTATACTGCATGCTGTGCTTACCTGATCTGTACTTTTGTGGTAGTTAGGAATCTTGACATCCCGGAGGTCTTGCTGGCGTCTGAGGTTCCAGCGACGGACAGAGGTTTCATGTCCTGATACGCTTACAGGGCTTACAGTATCGAGTGCGCAGGAACGTTAACGTGTGGAATGTACCCAGGTCTGCAGAAGCTTGCTGTCAGAGTGTGCTCTGGGGTAAGGACAGCTTTAATTTTCTATTTGATTCGGTCCTTCTCAGCGTGCTCTGTATCTCGAACCCTGAAAATTTTCCATGTGTGAGATGAAGATGTCTCGAATTCCCGATCGCAACTTCTTCTGCCTTGTATACCAGCCCAAGTTACCTTTTCACTCCCACGTAGGTTTGGGTTGAGTCTCGTAGCGAGAGGTTAGCTTTGAGACGTGAGTCTGAATTAGATATGTGCCTCATTGGTCTGTTGATAAAGTCAAGTCTCTCTCAGTCTCCTTAGTGTTCAACACTGAAAGAATTTGGTGACTCGAATAAACATTGCAGCTCGAGTCTAGACAGAACCACTCGGACATCTCTGCACCTTCAGCGTGATAGATGGAACCATAATCATTACATTGAAGTCACCGCATCGTCACTAGCTTCCACTCTCTATTCTCCAATCCCACCCAATGTTCCTCCGCAATAAGCACAAAGCCCTCTCGAATGGCAACTCCATCCTCCCACCCAACAGCCAAGGCACGCAATACTCTCCCTGTACTAGAAAGTCCCGAAATCCCACCCGCAGTCTGTGTGATCTCGCCGTGGACTATCACAAGATCGAGGATGGTAATGTGACAGTCGCCTTCCAAAGCTTTACCTTGTATATTTCTCAAGTCAGCCTCGCGGACTTGTTTAGGGACTCGTGAGTCTTCCGGCGATCTGTAATGGTTTGAGTCGAGGTGAGCTGATGCCATCAGAATGCTTCCGCGGGAGGAGAGGAAAGTGGTACGTGGTTTTCCACGAAGTCGCTGTTTTTCTGTGAATAAGTAAACAGTAGCGACGCTTGACCAAAATTTCAATTCTCCAGAGTGGATAGTTTCCTGGTCGGATAAGTCGGATGTAGGCTTGAGAGTGTTGTGGATACGCGGATACCCGAGCCATTTTGAAGTCATGCTATTGCCCGCCGGCTTCGGTTGGGAACCTTCTTCGCTATCATCAGAGACTTGGGTGATTCTTACCACTCCTCCATCGGTGAGACAACTGTAGAAAATTATGAGATGTGGCGCAAGGGCTATGCCCCTTTCAAAGCAGTCGATTCCTCCTACATACTCGGTCGATGTACTGTAGGTTCGAGATGCCCAACACCAGCTTGGAAATGGCAACTGGACGATCGTCCCATCTCGTCGTAAGATGTTCTGCAGACAGGGATTCTTCTGTAGACCCTTCGCCGACCACGTCAGAGCGTCTGAAAAGCTTGACTTCGGAAGGCCCCAGATATACTCCGCTTTTCCTAGCAGCGAGAGAGCTCGAGACACGCCAGCAAATGCGTTCAGAGCATCAGATCCGTAAGAAAGTTGGCGGACTGTGTAACCCTTGACGAATGACCTATATAAATGGTACTCTTTGTCGTCGATTGTTTTCATTTTCAGCAACCGGCTTGTGTAATCGGCCAAATTTCTTGGAATTTCTGGTAGCCTGGTGATCATTCGCTCCATGCTTGCGAGCACTGTTGGAGGTCCTCGCGTTTCTAGGATCTTTTCTTCGACAAAAGTTGCACTTCTACAGTGCCAGTAGATCTGTTTCTTGCGAAAGATTATCAGCCGTCTAGAGAAGATTCGTTCCTGGTAGGTCCAAGCCCGCTTTTCCCACATGGATATGTTGTGTCGTGAGTCTCCGTAGATGTCCACATCATCGTGTGCCTTGACCAGGTCGAAATCACGTAGCCTAATTTTGATATGTTGGAGATTCCTTGTTCCGACACGCATCCCGGGCAATCCCGTACTTCCATCTCCAGCAGTATTGACGATTGTGACAAGTGCCCTCGAGTAGATAGCACCCATTTGCGAGATCTGATCCTGTTGACTTGCAGGGTCGTTTTGAAATATGCAAAGAGCATCTATCCAACAATATATCTCTCCCAAAGATCTGGTAAGCAAGATAGTGTCCCAAATAGTGGCTGGTACATCGTCTGCATCAAGTGCCCCAGGCTGGCTCAACACATCCCAGTTCTTTCGTGTCAGCTTCTTCTGTTTCGCTGAACCCCATACGTACGATAATGCCACGAAACGGCAGTCTGGTGGTGCTGAAATGATACACTTCTGTTCCACATCTATAACAAGGAAGTTCTTGGGCTGTGCAGGAGATCCTGGTCAGATTGGATCGTGACATTCAGTCCCATGGTGAAATTCGCACAATTTAAGCCATTGCCGGAGTACTCTCAAATCTGCCTTATCTGCCACTGCCCGTCCTGTGAAACAAGAATCATCTGTTGATTCGACAAAGCCGGCAATATTAATATCGCGGTCGACTCTTTTTGCACGGCGATCAAGGCAGATCTGGAATCCCGCATACCGAGGGGGCTTTGAGTTGAGCGTGAACACGATGTGCTTGGGATGCTCGCAGACTAGTCTCTCTTCGTGTTCATCTGAGATTTTGATAGGGCACATACAGAAGTCTGTCGCGTACAGATGGCATCGCAAGTCGTCCATTGTCTCCTTGCCAAAACTATGATACGCGACGTAACATACAGCACAGCCTGTGCTCCTCTCACGCAGCATGTGAATGGTACCCGTTTCCAAGTGTGGTACTCGGTAACGGAAGCCATTATCTCCGTAAATATGACGCTTGAAGTCGATCTGGGGGCATATCTCGCATAGTCCAAGGTCCTGCATTTTGGCGAGATGTGAATATCACAACTCCTTACAAGTACTTTCCTTCGAGGGACAGTATACTTATACAGCACATTGAAGATACCGTTTTTGAGAAAGAGATTCAAGATAGTGCTTTGAAGTTGAAATCAAAGGCTCATATGTGCGGCGAAGCGGAAGCTGAATCAGAAGGGGCCTTAGTAAGGGATCAAAGATATCAAGTTTGAAGTAGGGGCTGGATGATGTTGGTCAGGAACTGAAACATGAAATCCAAGGACTATAGATGACATGATTGAATATAAAAGAGTTTGCTCGAAAGCCATAGATTGAGATGCTTCTCAATACCGAGCAGAAGTCCTCCCATTATGAGCGTTTCGACAATGAGCAGACCGGATGGAAATACAGTCGCAGATAAACGCACTACCATGATAAAAATAAAACGCGTACTTGTGCAATATGAAGAAGGACAAACAATATGAACACGGACAAAACAGGTCTCGAGGCCTGTCTGAATATCACTCATGCATTGAACCTCCGAAAACCCCACAGAGGGATAGGTCAGGCACAAGATACTGTTTGGGCTGGACCCTTGGTAGGTCATGAATATTCTGAAATGATTTCAATCCTTTGGAGGACAGTGAGAAGTGGTGTTGTTGTGGTGTCTTTTGTTGCATTGGGAAGAAGAAGGTTTTGTGAGCGAGATTCCCATGAAGTGACGTCTCAAAAAGGCAGCAAGGATCTGCCCCACTTCAGGACCTCTTCACCCCACGGCAATCACCACCCACTTTCATACTGCGAGCAGCTACTTTTCCCCTCCAATCATCACCCACCATACAGGTCTCGCCATGTCAACAAAGAACATTCTCGTCACTGGCGCAAGCCGAGGTATTGGACTCGCTATCGCGCGATTTTTGCTCAAGGGGAGCCACAAAGTTTTCCTGGTAGCTCGGACGGCTGCACCGATGGAGGCGCTGAAGAAGGAATTCCCGGGGCAAGTTGACTTTCTAGCAGCGGATTTGGGGGACTTTGAGGTATAAGTAGATATTTTCTTGGGCCTTCTGTCAAGATTCGATTTTCGTTGCGCTGTTAGTGTGCCTAGGTACATGAATACTACGGTGAGATGTCACGTTTCCGCTTGGACGGATGAGGGGGTTCTGGAAGCAAGTGCTTGGATTCCGTAAGAGAGAAGCTTCTCGATTGAAGAGTATTCGTATCAAGTCTTGGGCGTGCGTTTCTTGTTATCTGTTGCCTATACACCTTCCTCTTCTTGAATGGAGCTTGGACTTGGACGGTTCCGGAAGTCATGGCCGCTACGTTTTCTCCTAGCGGCATTTATATCTACTTGAAAATATTGCTTTATTACGGCATCTGACTTGCAATCAGGTCGGGTTCAAGGCCATCTCACTTGCTCTCTCCTCATTCAAGACTCTCGACGCCTTGATACTCAACCACGGCACACTTTCTCCAGTCAAGCGCATAGCAGATAGCACCCCCGCAGAATGGCGCAAAGCATACGACGTGAATTTCTTCAGCTTGGTTGGATTCGTACGTCCACGTAATCTCTCCTTTATTGGTCATTATCTAAAATCCCACAGATCCAACCTGCTCTACCAGCCCTCCGCTCTAGCAAAGGAAAAGTCATACTAACCTCGTCTGGTGCATCCTCAAACACGTACTCAACATGGGGCGCATATGGATCCTCGAAAGCAGCTCTGAACCATCTCGCTGGTACGCTAGCTACTGAAGAGCCAGATATCACAGTGGTTTCGGTAAGACCTGGTGTTGTTGATACGGAGATGCAGGTTGAGGTGAGAGGAAACCATGCTGTGATGGATGGTGAGGATGCGAAGAAATTCAAGAGTTTGCATGAGGAGGGGAAGCTGTTGAAGCCTGAACAGCCGGGGAACGTTATGGCTAGGTTGGCTGTTGGTGCAGAGAAGGAGCTGAGTGGGAAGTTCTTGAGGTGAGTTTACATACTTTTTGTCTGGTGGCAGTGGCTGACATGAATAGTTGGAATGACAAGGAGCTGGCGGCATACCAAGATTGATAGAATTTAGCTCAGGCTAAACCAAATGAATAGAGCCTACAATACAAATATCGCACGTTTCCACACGTCGACTTTACGAACCCCCAGTTAACTGTCTTGTCTTCGAAGACTTCCTGGCACTGAATTCCGGATCCTTCCCGCATCTTTCATTCTTCATACAAATACTATTCCCGTCAGAAAGACTCCCAAGTTCGTTAACACTCCTCTTAAAGAGTTACACCCCACGTGTCACATTCCGAACCCTCCTCTCAAGACCCATTATCATCCCATCCCCCATCTTGCCTTCCACTCCCCTCTTACCACATATAATTGAACAAATAATACGTAACCACCCTCCCCTCCCTCCTATCCAGCCTCCCACCCATCCAAATCCCCACACCCTCCCACCCAACCTCCTCCTCCAACACCAAAATCCCCAGTCCCTGCTTCTCCAGCAACGTCGTCATCAACACCACCCACCTCCCTGTCCTCCTAATAATCTCCCTCAACGGCTCAGGAAATCTCGGCTCCCATTCTCGCTGGAAGATATGTCGTGAGAGCGAACATGTGTGTAGCAGTGGCGCGATGGGGAAGAAGAGTTTGTTGGTGGGGTCTGAAGGGGGGGTTGGGTCTGAGAGGGAGAAGAAGGGAGGGAGGGTTGCGGAAGAGAATGTTTGGGTTGGGTCTGATTGAGGGTAGAGGATGGGTCTTGGTAAGGGTGAGTTTGGGTCAGAGTCTGGACGTTCGGTTGTGGATGAGGGGGGGAGGCGGTGCGAGGATAGGATGCCGTAATTTTTTCTGTGGGTTAGAGGTGCTTGCGCTGCGTAGGTCCAGATGTTGACTTGTAGTTCGCTGGGTAAGAGGCTGAATTGGTGGAATTTTGGGCCTGTGTCCTCCGTAGAGTCTTGCTGGTCTTTGGAGAGGATGAGGGATTTAAGCTTGGATGTGAGGCTGGATATTGTTGATGATTTTGGAGCCGTCGATTGGTCTGTTTGTGGTCTGAGATTTATCCACCGTGCTGCTTCTTTCATATATTTCGTATTGTCGTCTGGCGACCTTATGTTGTTCTTGGAGCTATCGTTAACAATCATCGTTTTGATAAATTTAAGTGAAGTAAAAGTTGGCATGCCAGGGACTTGAGGAGTGATGTAATTGTCCCTAGTGTCAAGCGAAAAAGCTATTATGATACAGTATGTAGTAAAATCAGGAGTGCTGCAGAAATATCGAGATATGAATGCGGCATGTTGACTCTTATTCTACTTGGACCTGCGGCAGCCGCCTAAAATCAGGCATCCACATTGCTACTGTAGTTACTCGTGGGGCCTTACCTCCATTTTTCAGCCGATCGGCACGCTTTGAACACTTTGTTGCCCCTTGTGTATTGTCTTGGGCTGGGTCATACTTCCAACATCCAGAGTTGTTTTGTCGACCGCATGTTACGAGTAATAACCGGCGTGGAGATGTCTGCATCTTCCTTTGAAAGTCCCAGAGTTCACAAACACCCAATGGCTCGCCAGGTCGTGGATGTGTGTTTACATATGGTCTTCTATTTAAAGCTTACCACAATGAGATCAGTTGACAGTTCAATAGACCGAGGTATTTATCACTTTTGGCACAAGGACACTTGCCCTGTGATTATCTTGGTGTACTTGCCAGTAGTGGCCAATCACGTGAAACATGACATGTCCAGCCGTTCTAAGTATGCTTCAAAAGTTTGAGGATGATATATAAGGTGTCAAAGTTGGAATGGCGTTGCTAACAGAGGCTGTTCTATAGAGTAGCATATTTATATCATGTTGGTTGACGCTTGAAAGGTTACGACACCGCCGGCGAAGACGGCGAGAATGAAACTGGCGATTCCAACGGAATCCTGAACACTAAAACCTTTCCAAAAACATAGGATAAGAGCCACCACACAGCTACAAATGAAAGACACATATGATAAAATCAGTATCTTCTTTTTGTTCCACCCTTCAACGAAGTGTAGTCCCCAGCCAGGCGATATACCCTTTTCAGGGCAGGTTGTAAGTCGATTTCCGATCTTCCGTGGTATCCTCTTTAGACACGGGCGGGCCAGCGCCGCAGAATCTGGGCACTGTAAAAAGTGCTTTAGAGTGTTTGAACCAATAGGTGGCCTTAACATGCATTTCTCGTACAAGTAGTCAGGCGAAGTGGGTACGCAGTCGCGTTCTCGGACGTCCACGTGTGTTTCGTTGTACATTTCGAAATGAACGAAGAATACATCTTGAAGTGACCAAAGAGAAAGGAAAGACCACCAGCGATGACGAAGGGAGCGGTAAGACTTGCTGAGAAGAGCGAACAGTTGCCTATCCGAATCGATGCTGTGGACCGCGGGTTGTTCGAGACCAACTTGAGAACCTCCAATGCTATTGCAAACACAGAGTAACAAGAATAGACTCTGCGTGGAAACAGCTGTCAATGGAACGGATGTCGTTCTAGACGGCGGTTGCCTTGTCTCAAAGGAGGGAAGGTCGGGTTTTGGTGAGCTGCGGAATGTCTCTATCATGGTGCCTATTAGCTTCGACAGAGTTGAGGGCAAGGACGAAAGTCTTTGAAGTATTGCGAAGCTTTTCATAGAGAAACCACTCCGGCTTCGATGACGAATACGCAAGCTTCTACGAAGCTGTCTCTCAAAAAGTTTTGCCGCTCCTGGTTCAAGCTCGTCGTAAATATCCCAGATAATTGCACCACATGGCTAGAACAGTAAGAAGGTAGTCCAGGAGTGAAACTGAGTACTCACACATTTCCACTGCACTTTATTTGTGCCATCATTCAGCTTAGGAGAGGTATGCCATCGGAACTTGGACCTTAGCCAGGCGCTGCACGTTTGCTGCAAATTTACACAGGGTTTCGGGTCGCTGATCACAGAAGTCGCTCCATAGGGTGTGTTTCCAGTATCCAAGTCGGAGAATGGCAGGGACGAGAAGATCTGCTGGGCAAGATATGATTTCAGGCTCTCTCTTAGCTGCTCGAAGGCATGAGACTGGAGAATGAACACACTCAGGTCCCGGATGTCAGTCATTCCATCCTCATCTTCGCTAAACTCCGACTCTGACGATTGCTCCCTCAGTCGAGGAGCTAAGTTCTGCTTGTCTCTGAATAGTTGTCGGGTAGCATTCAGCTCATTGCATATGAGGTGGGCACAGTTCCTTGCCCTTTTCTTCACAAATCTGGCGGCTTCTTGCTCTCGCGGGCATGTCGCCTCTTCAAGAAGGTCGGCTGAAAAGGACCTCAGGGACCTTCTTAGCTTCCTTTCGAACCGCTCAAGAGAGATGAGACCAACAATCGCAAAGCACGTCGGCTGTAAAATATCATCTTCAAATACCAACTTCGAAAATTGTTCTGTGTGTGCCGTGGAACCAGCTGCCGAGGATTGTGACGAGCCACTGGCGATGGAGGAAAACGTGCTGTCAGCAAGTGAGATGAAGGATGAAGTCCTTGAGAATCCAATGGACTCTGCATCAGAAATAACAGATAATGCTGTATTTTGGTCGCAAGGGAAGCCAGTCCGATGATTTACATGTCCATCGGCTACCTGAGATGCAATTGTACGATCGCTGATATGTCGTCCACCAGCTCCAAGATTTCCTTTCTCATTATTCGCACCAGCGTCCAAATGGAGCCTTGACGTTGTGTCTTCCGACGAGGCAGCAGGAAGAACTTCATCAGTGCTGTTCTCTAGCTGGTTGCCTGACGAGCCGAGTTGGGAGTTACGATCGCGAAGTTGTTTTTGATCCGGCAAAAATGAATTTGTAGAAGACTGCGTCGATGTGTTGATGCTCCCCTGGACTTCATTCGTCGTATTTTCGGAGATCTTTTCGGCAGGGGACTTGTCTTCTACGCTCTGGGCTGACAATTCCCCAAATCTGACTTTGGCGAGTCGTTCTTTGGAATAAGAGAACTCTTGTTTTCTGGACCCAGGCTCTTCGGAATCAAACCGTGGAGCATTGCAACTACCACAGTTCTTCGGTGCGGTGTAAGGACTATTCCAATCCCAACACTTGGTACATGCCCACCAACCAGAAACTGGGGGAGGGCCGTACCAGGATGGGGGTGGGCCAGACCAGGACATATTGCGCGCACAACTTAGTACAGTTCAAGAACTGAAATTCTCCAAATAGACAAGCAGATGACAAGAAGGAAATTGCTATTAGAAAATTATGCGTTATAAAGCACTTCGTTGCTGCAGACCAGCTGAAATCCAGCTTTGGAGCGCAAGGCTGGCTTGGAACTTGGCCAATGATGACTTTGCATCTTTACAAATATGCCTCATGGACAATTCAATTCTGCCTTGAAGCCTTGCGATCTAAAAATAGTGACTGGGCAAACTCAGAAAATCTTTAATGTGTCGCTCGTTGCTTTACATTGCGGAAAACCTTGACGTACCACTAGGCAGTGCCTTCCACTGTCATATTTGCATTGTGCTGCTTGAGTACATGCTGGGATTCTCGCCCCTCTCCACTCCGTTGGAAGGAAGCACCATCATACTTCGTTCCGGATGTCACTCCATCATACTGGACAAGGAAAATTCAACAAATCGCAATGGTCATCTCTTAGAATCTGTACTTTGTAGAAACAAATGAGACTCAACATTGGAGACGGGCACAACAAAGTCCAAAAAGCAGAGCAAACCTCTGCAAGGCGTAATGCACCCTCCTAAACGTATTCCCCAGTCAGTCCTTATAGTTCAAAAATATGTGTAGGGTGTGTCTATACTCAAAACTTGTTCAGCGATCTTATATCGATACCGTCAGAGAATGGGAAGTACTGATGTCACCCAGCCCAGCACTTTCTAAGCTGATCATCTGGATGAGGAGATTGTCCTCCTATCCTGGGAATGCGAGATTCAGGTGAAATCAATTTTCAGAGTGGTGATCAAATCATGAACTTTCAAACGTTTAAGGGGTCTGTTACGTGAGGTTATCAGTGCAGAAAGAGATGCTACCTAGGTAGACAACCGCGGCAGTAATGCGGTAAAGACGCGTGACCTGGTACGCCGAGAACACCCCACCGCTTCGGGTTGGTCACCGATAGAGCCGCGGAAATATTATTACTGATATTTATCAGTATAAGAAAATTTTCGACATCTCATCACAGCTTCCTTGGTCCAATGGTTAGGAGTAAGCAGCCTTTTCAGCATATTCTCATAAACAATCACTAACCATTCACAGTTCCACCCTTCCAGACTTAACTGTCAAGTAAGGTGGAGGTTCGTGTTCGATTCACGGAGGTTGCAAAATCCATCATTTTTTGCGTTTTCTTCTTTTGAATACTCGAGTCTCATTTGGGATTTGCTGGTGCTTTACAGGTTTGAGTTTAGGGCTTCAAAGGTGGGGTTCACTTGTGGGGACCCCTGGCTTTTTTGGTTCAGGGCACAAATATGAAGCGGGAATAGAAAGGCGGTTTTCTACCAACGAGCAATTGATCTGAGATTGAATCAACAACGGGATATTGAACTCCGAGAATGTTTTTGGTCATCTCACTTACAGCTTTTCCTATTTATTCATTCATTTTCAACATATCGTCAAGTGTCAGGGGCTTACCGATTGTATTCTACTTCTTCGCGAGCCGAAGCCCCCCTATAGGAGTCCATCAAAATGCATGACTCAATTACTATATGTTATTATTGACTGAAAGAAATAAGAAATGGGTTCAAAACTCCAAGAACTGGTCTATTGATTGTTATAGAGGAAATATCAAACCGTATCTCAGCAACGAGGTTCCTTGTTGATTGACTCATGATTCCACGCACGAGTGACCAAGTGTTTCTGCTAGACACAAGACTCTGGGAACGTGAGTCCTGGGCCTTTCATGTATTTTTTGTAAATATTGAGGTATATTTTAATCAGACAGAAGCCATCTTCAAGCGACACCTCAGCTAAGCCGCAATGGTCAACAAATCATGTAGCTGAAGGAGAATACACCAAAGGTCCAGATGTAAAGAAATAGATTTCATCTCTGCTAAATATGTTCACGACATAGTCTCAGTAGACTTTCCAAGAAGCTCCTCTCTTAATCCCATCTATGTTCTTCTCTGCTTCACGCTGGGACTGACTGAAGCGACCACACCCAATTCTGCCTATGATACAACGCATCAAGTAGATGATCCCAGCCTTTCCTCCATTTACCCACAGGCTTTGTATCCAAGTCACTACCCTCTCGCTTCCATCTCTTCTACTCCACCCCACTCATCCCACCCCACTCCCTTGATTCACAAGTACCCTCCCAAAACCCACTAATTTTTCCCACCAACATCTCTCGAAATAAGAACTTCCACTCCAATCCCGTGACAGGTGGTGTGGTGGTAAGCTGTCCCTCCCATCCCTCACACAATCTCAAAACAACTAACACCTTCTTCCAGTAATGGTAGCACGTGACGTTGTGGTCTTCCTCTCAGGAATTCTCATGCTGACCCGTTTCAATCTGGGTTCGATTCCCAGCACCGCCAAGAATTCTACTAGACATATGTGTATATATGAACAGTAGCTTGGTTTGAAAGTCTAGGTGGTTCAATTCCATCGTGCTTGTCACTCTCTTTTTTGAATTTTTTTGGACGGTGTCCTTTTTATCTCGTTTCTTTTGGAGCTGGATTTTGGGTGGCCGACTCGCTTGTTTGGGTGGGGTTGTGGAGGAAAGCAAGATTCAGCCGTATTTCAGAAAGAATATCATGTTATCGTGAAGCTTACCAGATATTTGAAAGATAAATGAGGACTATCAATTTCTGCTTTATACATTCCGGACCTTTTTACTTCAGATTTCCGCATACCTTCCTTATAAGTGCTGCTGGCCAAAGAGCCTTTCGTAATCCAACTTCAAAGCTTTGAATTCCTCGGATTCTCTCCCACAGGTTCGTTCCATATTCCTCATCACCTCACGATATATGTCACCTGGGCTTTCTTGCGGTTCTTTCTTGAGAAAATTGCTGATCGAGCTCGCGATTCCACCTCCTGTCATTCCTGTCCCTCTGGATTGTTGCGCTGCGCTTGGATCCATTCTTATCCAATCCGCCATTCGCTTCCTTGCCTTCAGAGTCTCAATATCAAAAGAACCGTCTCGGAGACGCCAGAAATACCATTCTTCCTCACAGGTGGTGTTCTTCTTGAAGCTTTCACTTTCCATGAAGTCTGCCGGTAGGGCTTTGATGTCCGCCAGTAGACCATTGAACACCGTCTCGCTCTCATCAAATTTGGCTTGTTGTTCCAAGGTAAACCAAAGGTTGGACTTGACTCGCAGAGTGCCGTATTCGCCCGGTGCTACACGTTCGCGAATCGCTAGCGACTCTCGAGAGGTTTCTTCCCACTCAGTCCACTTCCTCTGCTCGCCCAAAGCTGCTTCGAGATTGTCCCTAGTAATAAGAGTACGTTCGTGTTCCTTTCCAAGCGTCTTCTCTCTGGTGCTCAGTACTTGTCTGAAGAGCGGTTCGGCTTCCGTGAACTTCCTCTGGCTGAACAGGGCCAGGCCGTAGAGACGGACTGTCAAGAGAGTCTGGTCATGTTCCTCCCCCAAAACTTGAGCTTCTCTCGGCATCAAAACTTGCAGCATTACAGCAGCTTCGGAAAATTTCCCCTGTGCTAGAATGGTCCTTGCAAAACAGTGTTCTGCTTGTAACGTTGCTGGATGATCGACCCCGAGTTCCTCCTTTCGCCCCTGAAGAACAGTTTGGAAATTCTTAGCCGCTTCTATGAAGTCTTGATGTTTTTCCTGAACCAAAGCAAGGATGTTGATAAGACTCAAGGCGTTTATAATATCTCGTCGGATCAAATCCGGTCTCTTCTCGAGCGCCGTCAAGATGAAAGACTCGGTTGAGTCGTACTCCTCCTGGTAAAACAAAGACACGGCTACCAAACCAAGACACCAGATTGTAGTTGGGTGATTTGGACCGAGGATTTTCTCGCTCAACGCTAGCTGCTCTAATTGAAGAGCTTCTGCTTCTGTATGCTTTCCGCTACGTCTGAGTACTTTGCACAGATTGCTCTGTACGACTATGGTATTTGGATGATCGGTTCCACACGAAAGAACAATCTGTTTGACCGATTCTCTCAACAGTTGTTCTGCAGTTTCGAATTTTGGGGGATTGAGGTTAATGAGCCCCAGTGCAAGATCGTTAGCAGTTGAAATGGTCTGCGTACTTGTCAGTTCGAAAGAGTTTCCTGGATTAAGGTGAATCGCGAAGGGGAGTGGTTTTGGGTAGCGAAAGACTTTCAGGGCTTTTACCTCTGGGTTCTTCTCTCCAAGGCTCGCCCGCAGCTTTTGTAAACATTCCTCAAGTAGACATACAGACTCGTCGAATCTTTCTTGTCGGTACAAGACCCAGCCAAGAGTGTGAAGACTCTTCAATCTACGTCTTTTAGCATGCCCGAATGGAAATGGAAAGTGGTAATTGAAAGACTCACAACCTGGGATGTCCGTCATTCAGAGCCGACCGCCTGTGCTCTAAACTTCGTCTCGCCAACTTCTCGGATTCCGGCCATCTCGTCGGAAACAAAGTATTTGCCAGAGCCATTGCCAACATATCCACTGTCTCCAAAGTTTCCAAACGATTTGGCACATTTAGGGCGTCCTCGGCTCCAAGAAGTGCTACAAGTAACTTTATAGCTTCCTCGGGATATCCTTGGTCTCCAATGATCCTAGCAAGTTTTCTCTTCGCCCTGAACATCTTCTCTGATCCACAACCCTCAAATGAGTGCATCATATTCAATGCTTGTTCTATGTTTATCCGTGCATGATCATACTTCCCCTGCTCTCTGAAATACCAAGCCAATTTTGAAAGAAGATCTGCTCGAGAAAGTCTCTCGGCTTCGACAGAGCTCTCCGGAATATAAGAAAGAATGGATTCAACGTGAGGTCGATACCGAGCACATGTCTTCCACGTCTCGAAATCGCCTTCCGGGAATCTTCTTGACAGAGAACTTAATAATTGACTTTCGATAGAGATTCTATCTCCATGATCATTCAACCATGCGCGAGTAACGGTCTGTACA
Source organism: Cadophora gregata (assembly GCF_030347475.1). Classification (NCBI taxonomy): domain Eukaryota; kingdom Fungi; phylum Ascomycota; class Leotiomycetes; order Helotiales; family Ploettnerulaceae; genus Cadophora; species Cadophora gregata. The sequence goes on along the minus strand of NW_026695937.1, from coordinate 1,548,641 downwards.
AGTCTGTGCATAGTGTAGTTACTTCCCGAGTCGTCCGCGGAAACAAAGGAGTAAGCAACCAATGTCCCCACCGCTTCCTCAAAATCAACTAGATTCTCGTTTTCGTCCTTGATCAGGGACGTCGGAATGCTCTGACGACTCATCAAGCTCATGGTGAACAAAAGATTGGCTGCACGGGGATTTTCTGACTTGATTTGCTCGAATGACATCAACCACGTTGTCGCGATGGACTCTAAAGATCTCGCTTCTCTTCCAGTGTCGACGAACTTGTGCTCTAGGAGTTTCACCCGAGATCTTTCACTGTCTTGAAAGAGGAGCAGATATTGAGGGACGCTTTTGTTTCGTTTGGCCATGTACGAAGCTGCTTGGGTGATAGCCAGCGGTAAATGATCCAATTCGGCAAGGAGTATATCTTTCTCCTCATCTGTGCTATCTCCTTTCGTGCGGTCTCCAAGAAGCTTTCGTGCAAAGTCACGGCTCAATGGCTCGACAATTATCGGATCGTTGACAAGATTTAGGCAGATATCTCTGTTTCTCGACGTGAAAAGGATGATTGCATTGGCAATTTTTGGCCTAAATTTCATCGGTAATCGGATTCGCAGCAGGTTGCGAGCACTTACAGATACTCAAAAGGTGACTTCCCACTTGTCATTTTCTCGAAAACCTCATTATCATCCACATTATCAACCACCATCATCCAAGGCTGCTTATACTCACGTTCCAACCAGTTCCTTACAAGCTGCAAGACATCAACATGCGGATCGTTTCGGCCAGGAAGTTGAAATTCCGCAGCTATTTGTTTGTACGACTCTTCGAATCTTGTAGTCGTTGAAGCAAGAATCCAGAATATCGCATCAGGAGATCGTTCTTTACGTAGATAGGCGTACTCCAGTGCGATTTGTGACTTCCTATAACGCCTTTTGAGCTGGTTACTCGTTTGAGATGGAGTTTGGAGGCTTACCCAATACCTCCTAATCCGCACAATGCTGTCGTCTGGACCTCTCGTGGTTGAGAGTGCCCTTCTGTGGTGACGAACTTCTCATCAAGCTGGCGGATAATGTCATCTCGTCCGAGAAATCCAGAATTCCTTGCCAAAGGGACCATGAAGATGACCTTCGTCTGCACTGTCCTTGTTATTAGGATTGAAGTCAAGTGCCACGCCAACGTAGGATGGGGTTTCTCACTAGTAGCTGTATCTGCGGGTTCCTGATTTGGAATGAGCTGTAAGTCGCCCAATCCTCTGATAATCGACTCAGAGTTCTGCACCAAGATTGAAGTTTTGTCATCCACACGCAATGCAGTGGCCCTGTTCACGAGTCAACATCAATTCCAACAGAAAATTCAGTAATCATCCATACTCAATTCTCGTCTGCTGTTGCAACTTGATCAGATCCAAAACTCTATCCAACGAACTCTCAAACCTATCAATCTTCTCCTTCCCTCTCAAAGCCTTAAATACCTTCCACCCTTTCTCCACCCTCCTATTCTTCAACCACGACAATCTACTCCCATTCTCACTTCTTCCTCGTGGCTGCTCCGGACAAAGTTTCAGACTTTCCAGAAATACACGTAGACTCTCAGCCTCGCGACAGTACATCTGCAACGCATGCTCTTCATGATCGAGTCGTGCTCGGCCGGACTCATCTAGTTCTTTGACGACTTTGACAGTCAAGTTTAGGCGTTTCGTGACTGCGAGGATCTCTGCTGGAGCTTCGCCTACGGAGGAGTATTCCTTGATGAGGGATGATAGCTTGGCAGTGACTTCGATGAAATTGAGAACATTGCTGACTAGACCGATTGCGGCCAGCGCCTCCATGGCGATGGTCAGTAGTACCTACGGATATTGTAGGGACCAGGTGCCGCGGTACCCATGTATCTGTGAGTCGAAAGAAGTTTAGAACTTGTCTCAGAAGGGCTAAATGTTGTTGACGATTAGTTAGGTAGGCTGCAGCTTGAGAGTGGGAAATGGTCAGCTGACTTGTCACCAGACTCATCTACCAGTTGTTCCCTTCAGCTAACCTGCAGCTGTATGGGGTAAAGTCATTTTTCCTTCTACAATCTCCGATAACCAGATATCATCGATGTCAAAATACACAGCCGAATCCTCGCGGCTCTGGCTGCAGCCTCTCAACGTCGACGAGCATCTCCAAGATTACTTCGAGATCATGTCATCACCTGGTTCAATGCTCTGGTCGTAAGTTCAATCTATGATCCTCCTCGCTTCAGCCAATATATCCTTATAAGTGCTTTTGCTTTCTTCTCTAAACGCTGGTGATCCCTCCTCACTGGCCGGGTTCGATAACTGTGAACAGGCGAGCTGCACCTCACAAGAATATCGAAGAGACCCGAGCCCTGATGCTCGACAGCTTGCCTACCCCAGAAAAACCGTGGAATAGGAGATGGGCGATCTTGCTTAAACCTAGCTCCCCTACCGATGTCAAATCCATATCAAACCTAAATCCAGAAATTGGAAATAGCGACGATTCGGACGTCCCTTTAGACCCCAGAGCTGAAAAGCCTAAGATGATAGGCATAGTAGGCACGCCCCGGAAAGGAGAGTTAGCATACAAGATCCACCCAGACTACTGGGGAAAAGGATACATGTCCGAGACACTGACAATATTTTTGAACATGTTCTGGGCTGCTGAAGGTACCACTATCCCCACTATCCTTCCATTCTCAGTTTCTCATCTCCCACACATTCGTTCATCTCAAGCATGAGATTGCTTGACTTAAAAGTGCTGATATCTGACCACTTTGAAATGGAATAGAAAACAAAGACTTCACGCGTCTAGAAGCAGGTGCTGATCCAGAGAATATCGGGAGTGTGAGGGTCTTGGAGAAAGCGGGTTTCCGGAAAGGAGAGTATGTTGAGGAGTTTCATGTCAGGGCTGTTAATGAGGGGGGGAAGATGAGTGATATGCAGTTTTTTTATTTGGAGAGGCCGGTTGGATAACTGGTGTTGTTTGGAGTTTGGTTTGTAAGGACTGCTAAGTTAGAAAGAAATTTCTTAACTGCGTCTGCGAAAGAGTGGGTGTCTTGATTATGAAGCTATAGAGATGGCTTTCCTTTTCACTGGTACATCTTGTGATAATAAATAGACCGTCAGAAATGATGAAGCGAGCTATGATGAGATGGATGGCTGTGAGGACTAAGGTTAGATAAGAGGGTAGTCAAGATGAGATGGAAAAGGTACGAAAACACTGATAATCATGGAAAATATTCTTTATTGGATATATAGAGTGTATGAACATGGTATCTGAGCTGGCAGAACCAAGCCCAAGCAGCAAGCTCAGGCCCAACCACAGCCCTAGATATTCCAATTCAAAAATATTCTGCATGATCACAATTCCTAGTCTTCGAGAACAGTATTAGCCTCGTCCAAGCCCAAGAATCAAACACAACAAGTGCAAGAGTAAAAAGATAAAGCCTCAGTTGAAAGATGAAAAGTCTGAAGTTTTTTCAGCATCCAGTACGTAAGTACCGTCAGCATTAGCATGGATTTGTTACATCATAGGCCGTCGTCCCCTTCCATTCCCGCTCCCCATCATAGATTCAAGAAGAAATGTGTACATACCATTTATTAGTCTGCAGCTGAAAGTAATATATAGCAAGCTGTGAGTTCTGTATGTCGAGGGCAGAGTCAGTATAAATACTGATGTGTGCATGTGTGAGGCGCAAGAGACTGCAAGTCCACGACAACAATATCAGGTAATCGAACCAGTTTGCTCGTCATTGATAGTCGGCATTTGATAGTATATGTTTTAGTCATCATGTTGATGTCGTGGACTCTTGCATCTCTCCATTCCACCTAACAGTGTAGGCATATGTAGGTCTACTCACAGTTGAATCGAATCGTATCTATCTTTAAAGCAATGTTAGCTTTGATTCATCTCTGAAGATAGATAAAGAGTGAGAATGTTGGTTGGAGAAAGATCAGATAGTCCGTTTGGAGGGACAGGTTAATCACCACGGAGCCTGGTTGAGGGGCTCTTTAAGATAGGGGCGACACGAAAGTTCATCATTGAAGTAGGGAGAAGGGGTGTTGGGTGTTGGGAGGGAATCCATCTAACGTACCTTAGATATACTGCTGTTCGCAAACAGATCCCGACCATTGCAGCTGAAGTAGCATGCAAATAAAGTGCTAACAACCTAGAGCATTGGAGCATCCAGCTGAAGAACGAAGAATTACATCGTCCCTGGCCCGAAGCAACGTGGTGTTGTTGCGCGATATCGGGAGGATGAAGGACGATCAAGCTGTTTGGAAAAAAGTGCGAAGAGGTCAAGTCAAGAAACTTTTGGCGCTAGAAAGTACGCTAAGTCACTTTCGGGTTGGAGCATTTTCGGCATTCTGCCCCACTGCCGCAGCCTTGTCGCTTGCAGGGCCCTGTTCCAGCCTCATCAACATGAGTAACCTTCGAGGAACAGAAAGCTGTGAGTATTCATCTCAAAAGGATATAAGTGCAGAAACAGGTTTTAAAGCTGCTAGTTTCTGTCAATGCTACCTAAAAAGACATTGCATTGCATGCACAACTTCCTAGCTAGGATTGTGAAAGCAGAAAATCTGGTGTTTTCAAATCCCCCTACAACAGCTACACTACTCCACGCAAACTACATTATCATATCCTATGTCTCTCTCAGATTCCTTTCATTACCTAGATATAATATCTGCTACCTACACCTCCTATCAATCTCTCAAGCCAATCTTCTCCATCTCCATCTCCATCTCCCCAGCCCCAGCCCCAGCCCCAGCTTCAACCCCAGATCCTATCCGTCCAATGCCAAAAATGCAACACTCCGTCCCTAGGTATCTCCTCCTCCTCCTCCTCCAACAACAACAACAACAACCAAGTTTCATCTCAAAATAGCAGCCCCAGCCCTCCCCCCCTCCCCTCCCCCACAACACACAACAACCAACCAACTAACTATCAAACCCCAATCCATACCTACAAACCTCCAACCAACCAACCGACCCAATCCCAACACCATGCATGGAATGCAGGTCCTTCCTTCCTTACCTTACATTCACAATACGAAACGAAACGAAACGTGGGCGTGTCCGCCCGCCTGCCCGCCTGACATGGCCTTCCTTCATCTACAATCACCAATCCTAGCAATTAAATAAAAAAGAGGAGAGAAGAGCAGAGAAGAGAAGAGAAAAGAAGAGAAGGGGACAGAAAACTCTCAATTCAAGTAGGAGGAAGTAGACAGGGAGGAGTACAAGAAGCACAAGAATCAATCATGCAAGATCTTTGATGAGTATGAAAATTGATGTGTTTGTTCGCCTTCTCGGTTGCCCCAAGATAGTAGGTAGGTAGGGAGATGATATTTGCTTGCTTGTCTTTCTGGTATGGGATGGGATGGCTAGGGGTCCCTTTCCCAGTCCATCGCAAGGACAGAAGAACAGTGAAGAAGATACTCGTCATCGATGTACCGAAATTTTCGAAGAGACGCTCTGCTCTTCCTCCCCCCCTCCCCCCTGTCCTTTCTGCCTTATCTTTCACATAAACAGATATCGACAAATCATCCCCCCCCACCCCCCCACCCCCCCACAAAAATTAAGATCAGAAGCATGTCCAGACACTCAGGAAAGTAGAAAGGGGGAAAAAGGTTAAAAACGCATAATATGTGATGTTGATGTTGATGTTGATGTTAAATGCCTGCCTGCCAATGTATTTGCCATTTGGCATTTGCCATTTGCCCATTTGTTCCATTTGCCCAGATCCCAGATCCCATCCCATCCATGCTCCTGCTGTGCTCCTGCTGTGCTCCTAGCTACTCCTCAAATCTCAAATCTCAAATCTTAAAATCTCAAAGGAAAAATTTCCCTCTACTGCTTGCTACCAGCCAGCCATACGCACACGAAAGCCAACCCATTCCCGTTCAGTTCAGTCCAGTTCCATCGTACATCCATCCACATCCATATTTCTCTCTCTCTCTCTCTCTCTCTCTCTCTCTCTCTCTCTCTCTCTCTGTCTGTGACATGGAACGCGACGCGCAATCAAACCAATCAATCAATCAATCCTCTCTCGCTGTGATGAAGTTTTTGCACCAAAACCAAAACCAGACCAAACCAAATCAAAAAAAAAAAAAAAAAATGGGAGCAGAATGAAGCAAGCAAATATAATGATTATGCCTGTGCTCGAAGGTGGAAGGAGGAAGAGGGAGAAAATAGAAGATCGGACGAGAGAGAGAGAAAAAAAAATTAAAACCCCTTGTGCACGAAAATGACAGTTTGACAAAAAAAATTGAACGCCAGGTGGAAATGACTGCAAAAATACGTAAAATCCGATAAGCACAAGCGCCAGATCGATGATCGATGATGAATGATGAATGATGAAAGTGTATGCATGATGAGTGAGAAATGCAGACATTCAAGCCAGCCAGGCAGGTAGATAGATAGCCAGGTAGAAAAGCCCAGGTGTCGCTCCAACGGAATATAACAGGAAGAAGAAAAAAAAAACACCGGTTTAAACATGCCCATCCGCGAATTGCCGTGCCTTGCATTTCCATTAGCTTCGCCTTGCTGCGCTTTGCATTCCTTTCCAAGATCCCCCGATGCGAATGTCCGTTTGTTTCTGTCTGTCCGTCCGTCCGTTTGGCCGTCAGGCTGCATGCATATCATTTCAACTCCACCCACACACACCACACCGATTTAGCTCCCATATCAACCGAACGCGCGTAGGGGGGGAATCTCATGATCATGAAACAAACACCACGCTACAAAGTTATGTGAAATGCTGCGAAATGCAAATCCCGACCGATGCCGCAATGCTGAAACCGAAGCCCAAGCCCAACCCACACCCAACTCCTGTCCATGTAGCCCTAGTGAAGAGAAAGAATTTGAAGAAAGAAAGAGAGAAAACGTAGATGCCCGTGTGTGCAATGCTTGGCAAATCGAATGAGTGCGTGTAGAATGTGAAGCCACCAAGAACAAAGATGACCCGAAAACGCCAATCCAGTGTGAGAAATCTATCTTCCCATCATGTATGCTGGAGGAAACCCATTGTTTGCGCCGTTCAGCATTGCTGCTGGACCTCCTGCGGTCATTGTACCATTGTAAACCGGTCCATTCCATCCGTTGCTGTTTCCTGGGTATGAATTTGCTGTGTATTGCGTCGCGGCTCCATTCATGGGGCTCATAGCACCGGTATACGGCATTCTATTCGGAGCGAGTCCTGGAGGTGCGGCCAGACCTGGTGGAGGACCACTGGCTGTGCTGAATGATGCTCCTGGTCCGCCTAGCATCGATCCGTTCATGCCCTGCATTGGAACATTCGCAGGTCCAGGTGAAGTCATTCCTTGTCCAGAACGAACACCAAGAGGATTCTTGGAGAAGCTCAATCTAATACCTCCTTTGATGCTGTTGTGAAGTGGGTGACCGTACAGCTCATGGAGAGCCTTCGTTGCGAAAGAAACATCTTCAAATTCGACAAAACACATCGGACCATTCTGTTTGGTCCGGAAGCAAAGGCGTTTGTAGCCACGTTGCTTCGAAAACATTGCTTTTAGTTCATCCTCAGAGGTATCGATCGGAAGATTTCCGACATAAAGAGTGTTGCAGGGAGGGTTCTGATCAGCAGGGTTGACTGGAGGAAAGTTGTGTCGTTGATAGTGCTGACTTCCAAGCTGGTAGTTTACCGGTGGCCCGCCGTTCGTAAGCGTTGGAGACATCGGATTGGTGTGAGATGACATCGTATGTGGAGTCGGAGTAGCGAACGTAGAGGAAATCGATGCCGGGCCCGCAGCATTTGTGTTGAGAGACAATCCAGCCATCCGGGAGATGGGAAGCTGAGGAAGAGTCTGACGGCGTCCTTGGGCGGGTCCATTCTCGGCATACGCAACTGGATCCTTGAGGAGTTCGCCAGTCTCATCATCATCAACAGAGTCGTTATTGATCAGTGATTTTCCTGTAATCCGGGTCCGTTCGTTCAAATGGTTTCCGATTGGGGACTGAGGAGAAAAAAGACTCTGATAGTGGGTACTGTTCTCGGGGTTTGGAAGTTCATTACTTGAGTATGCGCCGTTGTTAGTTGGTGATACTCTCTGCGCGGTTTGGAAAGAACCGTTGAATCGTGACGATTGTCGTGGAGGTGGGCCAGCAGATGAAGCCGTGGAAGAAGTGGAACTGGAGGGACCAGGATTCGACGTGTTGTCCACGGTGTATCGTCGGGATGCGGTAGGGCTACCATAGAAGATCTCGACGATCATCTGTGCATCGTTCGCAACATTAGGTTTCCCATCCAGCATATTCTTCGCCTCGAGGGCACCTGCATGGGATTTGAAGCGCAATATCGCGGAACGAAAGCCGGGGTCTTCAGACTTCTCGGGCGATAACACCTCAGCCTCCGTAAATTCCTTGGACCAAACCACCATCAATCTCAAAGTGTCCTCCGTCGTGTTCAGCGGGAGTCGTCGGATCTGAACGGAGCATGGTCCGGAAGTAAATGCACCGGAAGATGCTTGCGCACTGCTGGCTCCACCGTCTCCAGAGAAAGGACTCATAGTAGCCATTGATAGTGACTGATAAGGGGTTTGCGATCCATTATTGGAAGGACGAAAGGCCTGGCCAGGTTGGGAAAAGGTAGAAGGGCTCATGGCATGCTGCGGTGTAAAAGACGTTGCGCGATCTGACAGCGAGTAGTGTTGAGCGTGAGGATGTGAGAATGCGGTGCTTGCGCCAGGAAGTTGTTGGACCGCGTTCATGCCTCTGTTGTACAAAAGTGAAGCTCGAGGACAGATGCGATCGTGGCGCTGGGGGGATCGAACGTAGGGACGCGCTCACAGTACTGGGCGGCGCGACGTGACGATGCTGCTGCAGAGGTCGTGGAAATTGGAGGTATCAAGTATCAGACGTATGAGACGGGTGAAGACGGGATGACTCGATGCTGCGTGAATGGGGGCGGACGATGGACGGCCGAGTGGAAGAGTGAGGTGTGTGGTATGATGCGGTGCGGATATGTTGTCGCAATGGGTTGTGAGATGTGAGGAGTCAAATGTGCGAATCCAGAATTCAGGAACGCTGTGCTGAGTGGCCGTGCGACCCGCGTCGGGCAGTGGCAGAGACAATGGCGGCGGGAGTTGAGGACGGCGTGGGATAAATGCGCAGTCTGATATTGGGGGGGGGCGCGACAGGGCGTGGAGGTCAGTGGGTGGGTGGGGAGAACGCGGATGCTTGAGCCTCAATGCTGTTCTCGTATTGTCAATGAGGATATAAATTCTGAAGGAGCGTCGGGAGGATGCGTGGGTGGTTCGAGGTTGTGGATGTGTGGATGCGTGGAGTAGGTGTAGTTGTAAGTGGATGGAGGGAGGGAGAGGTCTGGAAGGTGAATGGGGGTGTCGCAGAAGTTCAAGAGGGACAAGGAGAACCGGAGGCCCAAAGAGACAGTGCGGCGGGCAGAAAGGTAGGGGAGGGGAGGGTAGGGGAGGGGAGGGTAGGGTAGGGTAGGGTAGGGTAGGGTAGGGGGAGGACGGTAGGCTAGGACAGGGCAGTCGAGGTGTGGGCACTACTGGGCTGGCTCGCTGGCCTCTGAGAGGGAGAGGAGTAGTGGACTTGGGAGGACTTGAGAAGACTTGAGGAGACTACTGGGACTGGGGGGGGGAACTTGGGGCAGTCGGCCTTGCTGGGTCGGAGTGTTTTGTGAGTGGCAGACGGGCAGGGAAATAATGGGGGGAGACGCCTCGAACTGGAACTCTGACCAGCTGCAGGGGGATTGGCTCGAGCGATAAGACAGGCTGCGCTACCGCAGCGCTAAGAGCCGTCTGCAGCCCTAGTGCCGCTACTACTACTGTACAGTACGAAAGGTACAGTACTAGTGCTAGCACAGCGAGGGCTATCCTGGATTCTTGGCCTCACCCACAATCCCTGTGGGTGCCTTTGTCTTGGCTGGGCTGGCATGGATGTGATGTGGAGGACCGGAGGTGGTGCGTGCTCCTTCCTGCTTTGGACCTCGAGTTGAGTGAGGTGTGGGTGTGGGTGTGGGTGATGTGTGGATGCATGCGGATGAGAGTTGACAGATGCGAGAAAAGAGGCGAGGGTGGATACTGTAGCAGCATCGCGAGACTTTATTAGTGTGGTGTTGCAGCAGCTGAGAGACATCCTGAACCTGAACCTGAACCTGAACCTGAACATCTTTCAACCGCCTGCATGTCAACTAGAGCCTCCGGCTTCTTGGGCTTCCCTAGCTTAGTATGCTGCGTTGGCCTTGATCATTTCTCCCCGGATTCCATGTTGATCATTCGTTGCCAATAATATTAATTCGAAAGCTAAATCCAACATACCGCGCGCGATGCTCAGTCAGTGCCAGCGTCTGCCGTTCAGAGTGGAGACTTTTGGGAACGCTGCATGCAGAAGGGAGAGGAAGGGAAGGGAAGGGATGTGAGGGAACACAGCAGATAGAAGCAAAGACAAAGATAGGAACGGGACGCAGGCCATCATCGTGCCTTTCCGTTCTTTTGCATATGATTATGGACTCGAGAAATAACGAGCTAGACAAAGACCAAAGCAAGAGAGAGTCGCATACATACCTACCAAACTTGCGAAGGTTTCCACGAAGTCGCTCTCCCTCTGATGCATGTAAACTTTCGGCTGCCGGAAGGTAGAGGGCTAGCTAGGGCCGGATCTTAGTGACGATGCAAGACGACGAGTGAATGGCTGGATGGGCCTTGCTGGTTGATAGCTAGAACAGCACCTGATTCGTCAAGTACAGACAGAAGGATCCATCTCCTCAGTCTGTTGGGCCAATCTCACGCGCGCACCTCACTTGCGCTGTTATTTACAGTCATCCAGTCTGCAGCGAGCATCGACATCGGGAAGCTCTGGGAAGGTAAAATTTACAAGCTCCCAATAATCCTTTATCCCGGGAAACGTTGGCACATCAAGCCTAAAAACGTGATACAAGCTCCACCTACATTTAGACTCGCTTGACGGGAAGGAAGGGACAATAACGTTCACAACATTGAGGGGTCGAGGTGCATGCATTATTGTTGGGCCTTCAGAAGGAAGCCAGAAATACATCAATCTTCCAGGGTCGCCTGTCTCATCTTCGTTTGAACCTTTCGTATTTTCGTCATGGGTATCGGGTGAGACTTCAGGGTCTTCGACCCAGCCGAACCAGCCGATGATGATGTGATATGATAGAATCATGGTGTTGTTGGATGAGGAATGCCAGAATGTGATAGATCTCATGACAATCGATTTATTGGCCGAATAACAGACCCCCTCGCAGGACCCTGAAATATGTGTTGAGCTTTGGACTCAGCTGCTGACTGAATGAGGTGAGGGGCAAGATGAGGGGGAAATAAGAAAAATGGAAATGGAAAAGCAAAAGTCGCGGTGTTGACTTCCTTGAGGCAGGCGCTATGCAGCAGTTGCGTGTGACGTTGAGGTTGACCATCCCCTCGAGGCTCATTCCATCTTTCTTTCTTTCTATTCTCCCCTCTCATATTGTCTGGAATTTCTTTCTTCCAGCTTGGCCCCCATTATATTCCCTCGGGTTACACAGACCTCCACAGCGACGCTGCACATGAAGAGGTCGCCGACTGACCCTCCACGATTGGTGATCGAGAACAGGGGAAACACGGGTAATGTTAATCCCAAAATCCAACTGGAACAACTCACACACACCGTTTTTCTGGAAAGACTGGTAGTTGCATCCTCCCGAGTGTCTCAGATACAACCTCCAGCGTTGGCGCATCGCTGTCTCATTTGATATCCACCGAACCAATGCAGGTCTGGATGTTGGCTGCGGTACTTGAAAACACATGGCATTGTGGATTGCTGATCTGCCAATACCTGCCGTCAGATATTCCCTCTGTCTCGTATGGGTCGAGGATAAGGAAAGGTGACAGCTCGCAAAATGATGGGCATGTTCACGATTCTAATCGAAACCCGATGCGACTTTACGGCGCCATCGATATCTTCAAAACCCCTAAGGACAAAAGCACAGTTTCTGGAACTCTTGGTCCTCCTGGGTGACCCGCGACTGGCTGGATACTAGAGGATATAGAAGTCATTCATCACACCGCTTCCTCCCTCGAGCTGGACACAATCCTAAGAAATACGTTTCCTGCATGTGCGTGCGTACTTACCTGCGGTATTAACCGGTCTGGGTGGGCTCTTAGTGTTCAGTATCAACAGACCTTCTCTTCAGTCAAGAAATCAAGGTTCTTCCCACTCTTCGAAGCTCCTGTGCTCTCGACTGTCTGGTACGGTACAGAGATATCCATCGTCCATCACTCGTTCGAATGTTGTGCTTCTCGTGCCTGACCTTCATTGGCCAGCTTGAATCTTTGACGCCCTGCTGCAAAGGGCTCCACGCCGCCACGGGCTCCACTCAAGCTTACTGCGCTCCGTTACGCTAGCTAAGGCAAAAGAAGCCGGGATCAAAACGCATGGATCAAGCAGGGGTCAGGCCAGGGTTAGGGATCAGGGATGCTGCACCGGATGTGGCCTCTTGATAGGCCGCCAACCGTGCTCGACCAGGGGCTGTCTTTTGGGTCAGTCTGAGACTCGAGAGTGGAGTTGGGTTTGCTCTGCGGTAAGGTAGGACTACTACTGTACTCTACTGTACTCCTGGGAGGAGGGGAGGGCTTATCTTTCTCCGTGCTGGCGGGTGCGGGTGAGGAGTCCTGAACCTGACCTGACCAGAGCCTGACCTCCTGCCATGCGACAGCTGCCAAAGGATCCTGGGGATCGGCAGCAGTGACATCGAGAGGCAGGCAGGGACAAGCTGCTGGGCCCGGAAAATGAGCATGGCTGGCTGGCTGGCTGGCCGGGGACGGGATAACAGGTTTTTCCGGCGGCGAGGAGACGGCGAGGAGAGGTGCAGAGCAGCACTGCAGATGAGATGCAGAGACGCAGCCATCATCGTGAACCCACGCCAGGTACTCGCTCGGCTTTAGGATCCAAATCGAATTGTCCTCTTTGCGCGGCTCATTCGAGGGAGAAGGCATGCGGTTGTTCACTGAATCACTGTTCAGTGGGTGTAGGGTCATATCAAATGTGGGGTCGAGCTCAATTTTCTCTCTATCTTATCGATATCGATAACGAGCAACAGATGTCCTTGTTGATTACAAGCTAAAGATCAATCGATGTTTGCTTCTGCTTCCGTCTCGTAGACGCAGCCATTCGCAGTGCCTCGATGCCCTGCATTCCAAAGGCTGCAGTTTAGATGCAGCAATAATTAAGTGCATCAGCCCTGTCCATCCTGTGTGAAGCCAAAGGAGGGATGCGGTGACCAAACAAAGCATGGCAGCCACCACACTTTCAACTCGCTTTGAGTCGGGACTCGACCACTGGTGCAAAGACGGTACGACGAAAGAGAATAGCGTAGCCGTGGGTTACATATGGTACTGCAGCTTGGAACCCTACCAGACTTTGGCACTCTCACTACTGTACAGCATAGCCAGACCAACGTTGCGGTTCGCGGGGAAAGATCCTCCACTGCCACACCCCTTTTATGAATTGTTCGAATCAACCGCAGACCCTTCTCGGCTTCTCAGAGATCCAACTCTTCGCAAGCAGTCAGATGATATCTCCTAATTCTTAGCTCCGAGGGGCCAACGATCAGCTCGCCCCATTTGTTACCTCAAGAGCCTCAAGCAAACAAAAGAAAAAGACACCATGAGATCACACCACCACCTACCGTGCTTCCTCCCCGTCAACCAGGTCAGAGGTACGAGCGATCGACGATCAACTAGGAAAGAGCACGATGCTTGCCTCCCCACATCGTCCTAAGAAGCTTGGTCTGTCAAGTTTTTGTGCCACAAAACGGACATATCATATCGCATCGCATCGCAGTTGCGTGGGTTGCCAGCCTGCAATCCTACCCTATATCTGAACACCGGCACTCATATCAGATCCAAAGAAGCCGATGCGCGGACGGGCTCAAAGAGTAGTAACACTGCATTATCATTATCCACATCAACGGATCTTGTTTCCTATCTGCTTTCCTTATCGCGCGGGTGGATATTCCCACAATGAGGCTTTTTACCAAGCAATCCCAACTTTCTCTATTCACAAGTCCACAACGGATCCTGCTTACAATAATCCTAGCCTGACCACTCAGCTACCGGTCTCCTCCTGCAGCGTATCCCCCTCCCGGATCTGGCTCATGCATAGCCGCGAAAAGCATGTCCAGGGAACTGTACCGCCCGTATCATCCCTCCCCATCCCCTTATCAGCCTACCTTAGCTTTATTCAACAGCAACAACAAACAACCTTGGCTTCTTTCCGTGCAGGCACACATAAGTACACACACACACACACGCACGAAACTTGCTAGCGCTTATTCGATGTCTCAGGCGCTTGCGTCGCCGTCGAATCGGTACAGAAGCCGTGAGGCTCTTTTGGGCGAGAGATCAGTCATGTGATTTGTACCCCTCTTTTTGGGGTTGACATGTTTGACGAGTTCCTGGCGAGGAGGAAGGGGGAGGGGAAAAAGCACGAGGCATGTGTTTGTCCTGGCTACCCCAACTTCAATTAGTTACTAGTTACTGCTTCGGTTTTAGCCCAGCCACACTTCAAATGAAAAGTCTCCGAACGGGATGCTTCGGTTGGGATTAAAGGAACCTGAAGTCAATTGATTAGCAGCTCAGGTGGTAGCCATGGCCCATGGGCGAAGCGAAGCGAGAAAAGGTGGTGTGGTGTTGCCGTATTTCAGGGGTTTTTGTTGACGCTACCTACGTTATCCGAGCGGGGTACATACAGTACTCTGACGAGGATTGCTTGCCGTTGGGTGTGGTGTGTCAACAACTCGACTCGGTCCGAGTTTTGGACTTCTTTCGGACACCCTTCGGCATGTAGGTAAATTAAGTAATCTTTTGGGTGCCTGCCTGCCTGCCTGCCTGCCTGCCTGCCCTCGCATTATTACCTACCTACTGTATTGTCGTGTGCCAAACTGACCAGGTACTGACTAGCTTAGTCAAAAGTCTATCCGTGAGGCTCACCTGGCTTTTTCGGCGGCCCATCTCCCCTCGTCACTACTTACAGTACTAAATTTACTTGAACCCCTTGCAGGCTTGCAGGCTTGCAGGTGAAGAGAAGAAGAAGAAGTGGCTTTTGGAGCTGCATACCTGCATAACGGTGTACTGTATTGGAATCCTTGCTCGAGTTAAGTTAAGTTAAGTCAAGTTAAAAGTCTAATAATTCATGACTAGGTAAACTAAACCAAACCAAACCAAGTCCTTCCTTCCTACCTACCTAAATTTACGGACAACAACGTCCTGTCCAGCCTTCGAATGATACGAATGAGTAGTGGTGTTTTTTGCTGCATATTCAGCATATTTCACATGAATGGAAGTTTGCTGTGGAACTTTTACAGTACTGTAATTGTTCGATCGACTTTTTTTTTCGTCAAAACTAAACTCTGTTGTCTTGGATTTTGGAGCTTGGAGCTTGGAGCTTGTTGATTCTACAGTATGTTTTATTTATATATTTTCCAGCACCAAGCAGGGCCTGCATATCTATCTCATTGTCTCTATCTTGGGCATGCGTTGGTCAATCAATACCTGTTGTGATGCTCCTCGCTTGTCCTTTTGGATGAGACGAGCTGAGGGTAATGAGGTCAACTACCGAATGGAAGGAATCCCTGATAATGGCGGTCTTCTTCACCAGCAAATTACTATTTATTTCCTTGGAACCTGAATTCTCGACTTTCTTCCTTCAAAGCAGCATCCTCCTCCTCCTCCGGTGATACTTCATGTCAGGAACTCAGCATTTCATAGTAGAACCACTTAGTGACCTTTCGCCTTTCGAGGAAGGAAGCAACAATCCAACAAGCAGCCCAGAAAACATTCCATGCCATCGGTAACATCGAGGATAAATACAAAGTCCTAATAAGACCACGAGTTAAGAATACAAAATAGCATCTTCCTATATTCCCTTGTCCTCTCTTCTCCTCTCCTCTCCTCTCCTCTCCTCTCCTCTCCTCTCCTCTCCTCTCCTCTCCTCTCCTCTCCTCTCCTCTCCTCTCCTCTCCTCTCCTCTCCTCTCCTCTCCTCTCCTCTCCTCTCCCCTCACTTCGTCTCGAGACCTACTAAGACCTCATGTAGCAAGTCTTCCCTCTGCTCCTGTACCTTCCTCCATCCCTCCTCCCCCAATAAATGTACTCTAACCCCTCCCTCCTCCGATCCGCTAAGCACTGTTCTCTATTCTCCCTTTCTTAATCTTAACTTCTTCATCACTGCGATCAGCTTCCATTTTTCTTAGCTCCCCTTTTACTTCCCCTTCCTTTCCTTTCCCCTAACACTACCATTTTCTTCTCTAAATTACGCTTCCTTTTTGTTACCCTCCTCCTCCTCTTCCCTTCTCCTTTCTCTATTATCTCCTCCACCTTCTCCTCGTTCCCTTCCCCTTTTCCTTCCTCTATTGTCTTCTCGTCCTCCTTCTCCTCCTTCCCCTCACTCCCCTCCTCCCCTCCCATAAACCTGATCTCGGGAATATCGCAGAACGAGACGACCGTCTTTTTTCCTATTATTCTTGCTAACCGTTGTGCTATTGGTTTATTTTTTGGTTTATCGCTTATTGGAGTGGGTTTCTTTAGGATACCTGGTTTTGAGGTTGGGGTGAAGGCGATGGTGGTGTCCATGGCTCTGTGGGTATGTGTGTGTGGGTTTGTGGTTATGTGGTTGTGTGGTTATGTGGTTGTGTGGTTATGTGGTTGTGTGGTTATGTGGTTGTGTGGTTATGTGGGTATGTGGTGTTTAGTTTGGAAGTAGTTGGAATTGCAGTGGCAGGTCTTTGCGAACTTGGGGTATGGATTTCGAGGTTATCTTTGAGGTTCGGTGGTGGGGTTGTTGGATTGTAGGATTGTTCGATTTTTGGGTTCCGTTGTGAGCTTCAGTTGAGAATGGTCTTGAAAAGTCAGGAACGAAGATGTCGATAGTGACAGAGTAGAAGTACTTATGAGAGCGCAGCCACCTAACTTTAAGTGAGGTTTGTTGTGCTATGAATGGCGTAGAAAAGAGATATTCTTCAAAGAATATCTATACTGTATGAAAGAATTATGAGTGGGATGATCTCTTTCTTTGAGTCCACCACGTGCGCCGCGCCGTTCTCTTTGTCCTTTTCCTTGTCCCGATACGACACAAATAGGTACCGAGAGCCTTTCAAGCGTAATACAGCTAAGATTTAAATTCTGAGATTGAGTTCGACGTTTTTGTGATATACTGGACCTCAATAATGGGAAGTTAAGTTTTATGTCAAGATGTGGACATGTACCTTTTGTTAAATGTGCTTGGCGCTTGAGATGGAAAGGGTGCAACGGATTGGTTCACTTGCATCACCACCGTGTCCATGAAAGAAAACAGGTTTCAGTATCGAGGGTACTGATCCACTTCATTGTATCTCTACATAAGAGCGACTTTAGTGAGATTCAAACCAGGAGATACAGTTAGGTGCTGAAATTCTTATGTGTATATTCTCGGCTAAATGCCAAGTCTTCCCCCACTGTCAACAAAGCAAGATAATAGATAATAAAATAGCGGGAGATAAGTTATGAAAGCTGAACCATACGACACAATAGCAAATTCTTAACAGGCTCTAGGACTTGGAACTTGAAGTACGATTCCATTCCATTTGACTGATATTTCTGAACGCGCCAGAGGGGTGTGCATGCAGACTTTGGGGTTAGGGTTACCTACTAACGTGGGGTAGATGTACTACGTGCGCACCTGGGGGCTGACATCAAATTCAACGATAAAGACTATTCTTATTGATTGAATAGGTCAGCTGTACAATTGTATGAGGAGATCGCTGGATCGCTGGGGAAACGTGACGGACTGTATAAGAATGTGTCGCTGATGTAAGAATACCATGTCGAGACTGTGCAAGAGAAGAATTGACACAAGAAAAGACCTCCTCCTGGGTTCTAGATTGGAAGGTATTTGGACTGGTCAAAGCTAGCAAGTACAGCCCAAGACAAAGCGTGCGAAATGACTGTTGTGAGTATAGAGGAGTACCGTTGCGACATGGGCCGTCAAGCAGTGTATGGAGGCTGCGAGGAAAGCTAGGAGGTGACCCCACACTTCAGTTCATTCAAATGCCATTTAGAAAGGATTGAACATAGTTGAAAAGGTCAGAATCAGTCTTGATATTATTCATCAACTACCCCATCTGCGCACATATAAGCGTAACTAACTCACTCCCTCATCCCTGGATCATTCCAATCTATCGCACAAAAATCAACACAGCACACCCCTCATCCTAACTTCCCTATTCACTCCCCAACATCCACATCCCACCTTCCCACAACCCACCTCACTCCGCAATAGAAGAAACATCATACAAGGAAAAGGGGGAATAATGATGTATGCATCCATCCTTCATGTTCACATGTGATTGTCTTTAACAAACTCCAACGCAAACAGACAGGGTCATTACACAAAAAATTTGGAAAAAAGGAGATTGTTGGTTTGCTTTGATAGTAGTTGATCATTGTGATTGATCGTAGGCCGTGAGTGATGAATTACTCGCACTCCGTGGATATGCGATTTTGATTTTGCTGCTGCGAAAGACTTCCAGAAAAAGGAAAGACATGACAGTCGTAAAGAGAAATCCGTGATTGGAATATGGTGGTGATAGGTGCAATCGTTCAGTCTGTTCGTCGCATGATACTGTTTCGACTCTTGGTACGTTGCTGCGCAGGGTCGGGTCTTGAACCAGATGCTGCACCGATTGTTGATGCGTGGCGGCTCTTGACAGAGTGGTTGTGTAGATGACCAACGTCGTGTTTGCCTGCGTAGTTATTAGCGATTTTCCTGGGATAAAGTATGATGGAACTTACCATCACAGCATGCTCTGACATTCTCGAGTCTATCAGACTCGCGGTCTTGCTTCTCATACTGCTCTCTCAAATCTTCAGCACTGTCATGAACTTCGCTCGCCTCGTATATTTGACCGTTCTCGCTCATGCTATGTCTGCTTCGTCGGCTAGAGTATGACTTTGAAGGCTCTCCTGGCTTCCAATAGCTGCTTAATCGAGATGAGAAGCTACCCAGTGACGGACGAGTAGCTGTTGAGACCAAACGAGGTTGTTCATCGATGCGCGTTGACTTTGAAGGAGATTCATTACGCGTTGTGCGACTGTTATAAGAGGAAAGAGAAGCTGGGCCACGACGGGTGCTGCGGGTACCATTGCCGGGATTAAATTCATCGACATCCTCTTGCGTCAAGGCGCCATTGGCGACAGATTCGGTGTCTCCAACAGCATCCTCACCGGTCCGGAGAAGGAGATAAGACAAAGCATTGAACCAGGTCTCGTGGCGTTGTCCAGTTGTCGCGGTAAACTTGACAGATCGGCCAGGTGTCATAATGATCAAACTCTTGCGGTGAAGGCCAGGTGGCATCGGGTTGTCATCAGTCACCACTCTCACTGCTTCGATAGGAACACTCTTAGCCTTCAACTCGGTTCTGCCCGTTCCAGATGGATCACGGTCACTCCAATAGAGTGTTCTGGTGTACGGATGGACCCAGAAGTATCGTCTATGTCTGTTCTCTGACATAGCGCCACGTCCAGCCTTCCTGGTATACTTCCAGAGGTACTCTCCAATCATGGTCTGTGTAATGGCGTTGATCATGCGAGGATCGGTCCCAGGGTCAAGACCACCAGGCAAGCCAGCCTTCATGTTGAAGCGGGTATCAATTTCAGAAACAAACGACGAAACTGAGGACGCTCTCGATCTGCCAGTTCGGGTTGGGGACTGAATCTCCGCAGTTCCGGAAGAAGAATGAATTTGTCGTGGAGTTGCACCTGCTCTGATGGAGATAGGACTCATTGGTGGCTGCGAACTTGGCGTTCTGGGTCTGAACGATGGGTTCTTGTAAGCCGACGCAGGTAATGATGGAGGTCCCATGCTTCCAACTCCTCCGGAGGAAGAGTTGGAGCGTTGAGCAGAGGCTGGTAATGATGGGGGACCCATGGTACCAACTCCACCTGATGAAGAACCAGAGCGCTGAGCAGCAGCAGCAATGACTTGCTTGTGATCCATTGGCAAAGGTGGGTGGACACTGCTGATAGAGTTGTTTCGCCCGCTTCCAGCGCTGCCAGGTCCTTTCAAATTAACGACATCATGAACAAAGTCAGGATCAGCCATCTTGGACCTGGCTCTACCAACACTGCCAATACTCTCTTGCGATCTCTTGGCTCTGATGGACAATGGAATAAGAGGAACACGAGGTGAAGTAGGCGATTTGTTACCATCTTCAGCAAGAATGTTATCTTGTCTCTTGACGCGTAACATCTCATCAATTTGAGTTGCTGTCAACGCAGTCTGTGAGCTCTCATCGGTGGTCTCCACAGGAGCTGTCCTAACAGTACGCTCATGAGGATTACTGGATACCTCCTTGAACGGACGCTGAGATTCTGGAGTCTCCACCAAAGGAGAGTCACTTGGTGACTGACGAGTCTCGTCTTCGGCAATGATTGGTGTAGCAGGCGCCTTGCCCTTATTCCATCCGAATACTGAGCCGAGGAAGTTATTCTTTGGTGTTTGGGGTTGCTCTCTTTCGGCCACCTCGTCATCCGTATCGTCTCTGGGAATGATGACACCATCTCGTCTAGGGCTGCGAGGAGATATGGGCTCCGTATCGAGGAATTGTAGAGACGAGAATGCTAAGGGTGCAGGTACTGATGAAGCCTTGGGTGTGGCGACTTGAACTTCCTTCGCTGCCTCAGCTTCGACAAGTGGTTCAGCCTCTGTAGGCTCAACTTGCTCCGAAACAATATGGGACATCGTCAAAGGACTGGACATTGCCTCCAAGCTAGCAAGACTAGCCATAGGAGTATGAGCACGAGAGGCTGGTGGAGATGGGAACTTGGCAAGCTTCTCCTCCATGACCTCTGGATCATACTGAGAGCTCATATCACTGTAGGTGGAGTCGGAGACTGGTCTTGCGCGATCTTCATTAACAGTAAGATAATTGTTCATCTGATCGTTCAACTGCTCTTCATGCCATTGGACTGCGGCATCTGACATCTTGGGCTTGACTGGGGTATCAGTTGCAGTGTTCTTGTCGCTCATAACGCGCACTGGTTCTGGCTCGGTTGAGGTGTGGCTATCGCTCATGATGCGGACCGGCTCAGGCTCTGTTGATGTGTGGCTGTCGCTGGTAACACGAACTGGTTCTGGTTCCGTCGATGTATGACTGTCACTCATGACGCGAACCGGCTCTGGTTCCGTTGAAGTATGGCTGTCGCTCATCGATCTTCTTGGTTCAGGCTCGGTCAAAGTGTAACTATCGCTCATCGATGGGCGAGCATCTGGTGCTACCGAAGTGTCCTTTCCACCAGCCAAATGCGCTGCCTCTCTCACAGCAGCCCCTGCTAATCCAGCTCCAATTAAGGGAGCGGCAGTGGAATGAGGAGTAGCCGGCTCTGGCTGCCATGGCTCAGTCATCATGCCAGAATCGACCATCGGAAGTCTTGGAGGAGAAGCCGTGGAAGGGAGGAGAACCGGAGTTTCGCCAAGAACTGGCTTTGCTGTTCCAGGTCTTGATGTTGGCGTCGCTGATTGAGACGTGAAATTGATGCGGCTTGGAGTGCCTTGGATCGAATCTTCCTCATCACTCATGTCTCCCAGCTCAGCAAACAAGCTTTGCCCAGCGGCTTGAGGTGTCCCGTTCTGGCTGCTGTTTGCAAAGCTTGCTGGGCTGCTCTGGAAATTAGGCTCTTCACTGACAGCTCTTGAGCGTCGGTTGAGGCCACGGCTCACGCGAAGACGCAGACGTTGAGGCTGCTGCGAAGTTGGTGTCTTGACCTCTTCATAGCTGTACTCGTCGCCCGATGTGGAGGCAGTACTCTGGAATGATTGACGATTTCCTGCTTTGGTCAAAGCCAGAGGTGTTGGCTTTGACCTCGTAGTACCAGCTTGGCCCTCGGTCTCCGTGAGTTCATCACTGCCGCTCATTTCTTCGACACCAGTCTGAAAATCTTCGGTCTCTGTACCCCGCTCATTTGCAGTCTCGAATGCATCAGTTGTATCCTGTTCGTTGGCGGTCTCGAAAGCATCACTGGCATTGTTTACGGATTGTGAAACACTGGCAGCGCCTGTAGCAGCTCGGGCAGCTGCTTGGCTTGGGCTTCTTTGCCCATCGTCTTCTTCCCAGTTTGGATCTTCAATGAAGACCTCGCTTCTGCTATTCCTCAATCCTCCTAGCTGACCGGGCTTAAGGGGCTTCTTGAATTCTCTAGAATCAACCTTGCGGCTTCTCTTTCCATTTCCTGACCCAAATTCGGTTCTGCGAGCATCCAATTCATCTCTGGCATCCTGAAGCATGCGCTTAAGCTCCAATTTTTCGGTCTTCTCTCGATGAATGTTGCCCTTCAAGTTTTGGATCATCCGGTGAGCATGGTGCAGGGAGCTCTTGAGAGTCTCGGATTCGAGCATACTATGCCTTGGGGTGCCTTTGATAGGAGATGGCGGCGGTGAGTGTTCCGGAGTGACATTGTCAGGTGCTGTCTCGAAGTCTTCGTCACTGAGTCCTCTGGATTGTTGCTGATCCTCTAGTCTACCTCGTTGATGCGCAACAGCTCTTGCAAGTTCTTGATTCTGACCAGTCAAGTCCTCAACTTTACGTTGTAGCGCACCTCGTTCGTTGTCAGCCATAGTCATGCTTCGCTTGACACTGCCCAGTTCCACTTCATGGTGCTTGAGAGCAGCTACATGGTCCTCGGAAAGCTTTGCATGGCTCAACTTGATCTCATCCAGTTCCTTCTGCGCAGCACTCTTCTCGGATTGCAAGACACTGAGATTCTGGTTCAATCTCTTCTCTCGATCTGCTGACTCCTTCGCCGCAGCTAGGAACTCGTGGATTTGGGTTTCCAGATTCCAATTCTCATCCTTGTATCGGTGTTCACTCTCATCAAGGCTCCTAAGCCGCTGATTGAAGCCCTCCGCCTCGATCTCCAGCCTTGACTTTTCCAAAGTAACCGTCTTCAACGACTCCTCTTTCTCTGCTAACAGAGCTTGCAAATGCCGGACTTGTGATAAAAGTGATGTGCTGATTTCCGTGGCGAACTCGATATCATGAACTCGATTTGACGGTTGATTTCTTTGCTTCCTGTTTGGTACGCTTAATTTAGAGGGAGAATTCGTAGCCTGACTTTCAAACTTCGAGGGACTGACAGATCGCTGTAATACGTTAGTGGAGATCATTACCTGGTTGATATAACCGTGCTACCTTTGCGTCACCTACATATGGGGATCCACCAGCCATCTCAGCACTCGATACTCTTGATTTCGGCAGAAACGCCCTTGCCGTCTCCCGCCCGACCTCATTGTACTCTTTTTCCACCTCGACAAGCTTCTGGCGTAATTCTGGCGTGATGTCTCCTTCGCTTTGCTGCTTCTCAACATCCTTCAGACGCTCTGCCAGCTCTTTCCTCTGTTGCACGAGCGTGGTACCCAGCTTCGAAGCCTCTTGTATACGTCGCTCTGTCTCGGCGAGATGGGCTTCTAGAGCGCGCTTTGCTTGATCTGGAGATGCTGTCGGACCGAGAGCAAACAGCTGGTTGTCGAAATGCGAGAATCGATGGTGTGCCGAGCTGGTCGACGCGGAGAAGGGATCCTGTTGATCTGAAGACATGAACTCGGATTGAGATGCCAGGGACGGCTGGTCTGCTGCTAGGGACGTAGCCATGCTGGTGGCTAGAAATCAGAGAGCTACCACGAAGGTGGCCCCAAACGTGGCAATGTTGCTCCAGGCGTAGAAGGGGTACAGAACACGCGCTGGTCCTGCTCTCCACTTCTCCTCGTTCACACCACCGGCCAATATTGATTTACTTGAGACAAGCTGTGTAGGTCGTGGAGACGTAATGAATTGTAGAATTTGGCAATCGGCGCTTGTGCGACTCCGTGCGGGACACAAGGAGTGCTTGATTGACTGGAATGCTGGTTGTGTGGTGGTGAGGTTCCAGATCTGAGCTTTGTTGATTGGGCTAAGGGGCGCGTTCCTGAGTTGTGACGGTATCCCCACTGAGACAGACAGATGGCAGACTGTTTTATCGCCAATGTGACCAATGGATTTGGATGCGCGACTGCGACCCAGGCTGGGGTCTCGCGAGAGGAAAAGAATGTCGGAAGTAAACAAAGATTGAGGTTCGAAAAGGTGACGAGCTGAGTGAGGAGAACGATCTGGCGTCGATCACCATAAAAACAGCAAGTGCGGGCTGCTGGGCTGGGCTGTTGGGCAAGTTCACGTTCACGCAAGGAGCTACCTCTTGACCAGGATGCCGACGCGGCAATGTGACTGGACAGACGAGCTCACTGGTGTTTTCTCCTTGCCCTCCGAGGCAGTTATGATTGGCTGTCCGCGTCCCAAAACAACAACACGAATGGATCCCGATCAGTCAGACTGGGGCTTGCATTGACGACGTAATTTGAGTAAATAAACTTTGTCACAAGCAGTCCGAGGTTCATCCTGGTAAAAATAGCTGCTCTTCTAGAAAGGCGGATAGGTGATTCTTTGACCTTCCAGCCTGAGGCAGGCACTTATGTGGTGGAGTTCTCCCGCTCTGCATTAGTCAGCGTGGAGATGGAGATTGGTGGAGTTTTAAAAAGGCTGCTGGGCAAGGCTGAAAGGCAACAGCTACAAATCACAACGACGTCCGCCACCATATCTCTGCATTGAAGCTTGAGACGAAACAATCGCAATGGAGCCAACAGAGTTCACGCCCGCTGCTCCAGTAGCCCTTTTCAAGAAACGCGGCGGCAAATCCAACTTTCGCAAGAGAGCCGCCACTCCACCTCCCGCCTCAGACAGCGACTCGGGAGACTATTCCTCCTCAGAAGATGAGTCCGGACACAAGATCAAACGAAGGAAGAAGAACACCGGCGCCGTAACCGTATCTTCCAAGAACAATGCCGGTTCCAAAGCCGACCTCACAACAACCAAATACACGGCAGAGCGCAGCACCACAATCAAAAGCTCCAATGATGCGACCAAGCAGACGAATTGGTACGACGAGAATGCCACCGATGCTCTATCCAGCAAAAATCTGCTAGGATCGACAAGAGCGGTACCTGATGGCACATATAAGGGTCTTGCGAACGCTACTTCCTTCATTCAGAAGAATCCCGATGCGCCAAACCGAGTGGTTGGTCCTGTAAAGGCACCCACGAACATCCGAACCATCACCGTGACAGACTTCGCGCCAGATGTCTGCAAAGACTACAAACAAACAGGTTTCTGTGGTTTTGGAGATAATTGCAAATATCTACACGCGAGAGAAGATTACAAAGCAGGGTGGCAGCTCGACAAGGAGTGGGAGAATGTCACGAAGGGCAAGAAAGTCATTGTAGGGACGAAGATAGCGAGTGCGAATCGAGATGCGGAGGAAGATGATTCTGGGGATGAGGATGCGATGCTGGAGGGGATACCATTTGCATGTGTGATCTGCAAAGACAAGTACAAGGATCCGGTAATCACGAAGTGCGGGCATTACTTTTGCGAGAGCTGTGCGTTGAAGCGATATAGGAAAGATCCTAGTTGTGCTATCTGTGGAGCTGGAACTGGTGGAGTCTTCAATGTTGCGAAGAATTTGAAGAAGCTGCTGGATAAAAAGAGGGAGAGGAATGCGAGGAGGAGAGAGAAGGCCATTGAAGCCGGAGAGGAAGTCAGTAGTGAGGATGAAGATGATGAGTAGGCAGTTGAATTGAGGAGCCCTGGTTTTTCACACAATGGACGGTCAATGCATGTTGTCGGGAAACCATCAGGTTGGCGACCGACGCTTCAGTCCTCCGTTCGCTGTTTCGCATGCCGATGAGATAGTCCTACGCCCGTCCAAGAAAGAGCCATTACGCGAAACAAGACGCTGATCAGAGAGCATCCGTCCACGTAATCCCGTATCAGCAAATCGGAAGAGAGAAAATACGACAGACACGTGGTGAACTCAACCACGATGCCAGATAGATGCTCCAGTAGAGCAAAATCTACAGAGGCTGTGTGGTTTTTCAATCATTTCCAGACCCTTCGCGAAAAGATATATGCTACAGCCAGGCTCTTGATTAGATTAGTCAAATATAGACCATATCTGTACGAGGAAAGGAGCTTGGCACCACCCTCGCTTACTATGTTTACTATCGGTTTCAATTTACTCTGCCTATCTTTGCTTGTGGTGCTTATTTGGTTATGTTTCGTAACTGCTGCCCCTAGACGAGAATTCCCCTTCCGAGCATGTCAACAGAGCTTTAGCTTAGTAGCTACAAATCATATCCTTGGATTGTATAAATACTTTACCAGTCTAAAGTCACCAAGTCCTCACTCGATTCTTGCCTCTCTCCTCCGCTTTAATCTCAAGGAAACACCATCATCGGGTCAACGACCGCATAGATCACAATCGATACTTTGTTCTTTGAAGCAATATCTACAATACTTTTATCTCTCTCCCTCTCTCATCTTTCTCGCCCATCTCTCGCCCATTTCTCGACTCTGCTTAAATAGCCAGTTACAATTCCACCTTCTCACTTGAGCACTCTTCCCATCATCATCCTTTCCTCTCCCCATCCACACACATATTCAATCAAGTAGGCACCGTCAACACCCCACCCGTCCTCGTAATCCAGCTCAGCGACGGCGTCGTCGGACACGGTAAATACTTCGTCTATTCACACCATCGTCAGCAACCCTCCTCAATTTCCCAGCCAAATAGAAATCCCCAAGAAAAAAAATGCGAGGGCATAAAACGCAAGAGAAAAAAGCTAGGGTAGGGGAAAACTCACAGCCCAATTCGTCCAACACCCACCATCACACGTCCTCAAACAGCTCGTCACCGTCCGAATCGTCTCACACCCACAACTAAGCGTCACATCACTCGTCCTCGCGCACCGGCTATACGTCACTGGACACCCTGCGGTCCAACACTCTGGTCCTTCAGTTGCTGTGATGGTGGCGCAGTAGTCTGGCTGGGTTTTGGTTGTGGTGGTGGGGGAAGAGGATGGGGTGGTTTTGGTGGTTTTGGTGGTGGTGGTGGGAGGTTTGACGGGTGGGTAGGTCGTGGTTGTTGATGGTGTTCCTGTTGGGGGGGTGTATGGTGGGAGAGGAGGGAGGATTGTTGGTGTGGATGTGGATTTGGAGCTGGCTTTTGAGCTGATCTTCGAGCTGGTCTTCGAGCTGGACTTTGAACTGGATTTGGACTTGCTCGTCTTAGACGAAGCCGAAGTAGTCGAGCATCCAGTTTCTACTGCAGTCACATACTGCGTCGCACAGGCACCATTACATCCCTTAGGACATGGTGTATATACTGAGGAGACTGCTACCTTTGTAGGACAACCGCAGGGAACGGTGAGTGAGGAGAGGTAGATGCAATCTGGTGATGGACAGGGCCAGGGTGTAGGTGCTGGGCAGGAGGCCAAGTCCGTGGTGGTTGTTATCGTTGGGCAGGAGACTACGGAGGTTATTGTGTGTGTGGAAGGGAGGTCGATGGTAAGGGCATTGATGGGGAAGGAGAGAATGCTTTAGAGGGTTGGTTAGTTGAGTTGATGCTTGGTTTGGGAGTGTTTAGTACATCGAGAGGAGGGTGCAAACTCACCTAAGGAGGAGGCCAATGCCTGTGAGTAGTTGAAGAGGTGCCATAATGTAGTTGAAGTCTTTGGTCACGATCTAGTCAATACAAGGAGATGAACAGCACAACAAGAACAGATCAGATCACCATTTCAATTCTCAAGAAGCAACCAAGCACTTTATATCTTCTCACTCTAGCCTAGCAGCCTCCCGTTCCTCACCTCACACTATCTACCTGTCAATCAACCAGCTGCAAGGGGAAACAATTCCCTCCAAGCCGCGTCCTCGCACAAGCTATAAAAAGACCACACCTGCATCAATTCGGACTGTCAAAACCCACGAATCGGTACACTCTTACACAATCGTATAGCAATCACTGTTCCCTCGAATTCCAATTGGCTCACACGAGTCTTGTGTGTTCCCCATTCGCCAGACCTATAACTCTTTGAACGGAGGGTGCTGAAGGAGTCCGGTAGGACAAACTCGTAGCGTACTGTAACTCGCTTGATGGCTTGCTTACCTCGTATTGAACTTAGGCGACGGGAAGGAAGGGGCTTCAACCGGGGCCCGTCAGGACGGAGCAACATATCTGCTCTGCATGCAGGGGAGATAAATGACATGCATATATCCGTTTCGTGGTAGGACGGGGTAGTGCGGGATGCGAGATGGTGAGATCAGATGAGGGGTACGGTACGGAGTATGGGGTGGATAAAGGCCGGCTTGCTTCCGAATAACCCAGGCGAGGTAGTTAGTGAGGAACGGAGTCTCTAACTCCTTGTTTTACCTGCACTGTCCCAATTTTTGGACATGGTAGGGAGCGTGTATCATTGTGGAGCTTGAACAATTACATGTCACTGATATGCTTCCTAAGTACCTCCATTCAAATTCCCTTGATAACGCCATCATATACGCTATGGGAGACTTCTGCCGAAAAATCACTTGAAGAGTTGATTTCAAAGCTATCCCACAAGCCGATAGAACAATAATCTCTGTTATGAGGCCACTCCTCACAATTTACTCTTAGGATCCAGATCCGGTCCAGTCCCTTGCATATGGGACGCGGGAGCTTGTTGGACAGAGCCACTCTCGCAGCAGGATTCGGATGGA
The DNA here is from genome assembly GCF_030347475.1 of Cadophora gregata. Classification (NCBI taxonomy): domain Eukaryota; kingdom Fungi; phylum Ascomycota; class Leotiomycetes; order Helotiales; family Ploettnerulaceae; genus Cadophora; species Cadophora gregata. Next base: position 1,520,035 of record NW_026695937.1, on the reverse strand, counting down.
GCAAGAACGGAAGCAGTGTTCTTTGAGCCCGGTACATCGAGAGCAGGGTTCGCTGAGAAGAAGTCCGCCGGACGAAGGTGGAGTTGATGTATTTCGACAGGCCTAGTAGAAGTTAGCAATATATAATGACTTCACTAGGTAGAGACTTACATGACAGGCCAGTCCTCAACGCGCGGATTATGCTGAAGACTCATTAGCACTTATTTGTGGATTTCGTGGTGTGGCATACCGTCAACCCGAAGACGTTCCAAACCACCACATCATCATTCTCAATATTGTCATTTCTTGCGACTGCGTCTGAAACGCCGTCGACTTCCTTTTGACTTTGGTTGGTGAACTCTCCACCTGCCCAAAGCTCTCCGTCCTTGTATTTGGTAACCCAGACATGATGAGTCGCGAATTGCGCTCTCTTTGCCATGATTGAGTCTGGGTGAGCAAGCAACAATTGTGATGCCGATGGAATGAACTTGTATGCTACCGGCTTACCGGAAACCGGGTTCAATTTGGAGGGGTTTGTCATTTTCACAGTCAAATTTGTCCATGGTGAGGCATCGAGGTGCTGTGATGTCTTGATGGGTGTTTGTCTAACCTAGGATGCATTTAGTATAGTTCTGTCAGTTTGGAAAGGGGAGATTGACTTACCTCATATCCGCTGCCATATGGGTTGAATTCTTTTGACATTGGCATTGGCAGACTCTCTTCCGCCACGACAGTGTTGTTTGATCCATCAATCGCCGGGTCGATCCGTATACAAAACAGATGTTGATGGTTCTGAGCCAAAGCTCCCGCGGATACCACATTCCCCCAAGGACTAGTCTTCCCTGGATCGATATTGACCACACTTACAATACCGGTCGCCCGCGTCTCAACAGTAATTCCACCTGCTTGATCCAGCTTGTACGCAAAGATATACTCATAATTGGCTAGAGTAATAATGAATTGTACCACGAGCTCTCGAAGTCTGGTGACGACAGCTCTACTGGTTCGGAAGTTGGTGTGCTTCCATCCAATTCCATTATCCTGCTCGTGCAGACATACCACGTTCTTGCTCAAGCTTGCTTTTCCGTCTGGTTCAGTCAGGACGGCATCAAAGTACTTGATAGTTCCCAGACAGTCGCAGCCCAGAGCTAGGTTGTTTGCAGCACGTCCAGCACCGGCATCTCCGAAATCAAAGGCCTGCTTTCGTTGGAAAGGAGGTCGAGGATCTCCATATGGGACAGTCATCTCCGAAAGACTCAGTCTGTAGAGGACGCTGCGACCATCATATCTGACATCGTGAAGCGTTGCACCTTCTCGAGGGTTGAAGCCTATTCTGAATCTCCATTTCTGCCATTCGATCAGATTCCCGTCGACCTTGAAAGAAGGGCCTTCCGGTTGAGTGACATTCAATGGTTTGACATCGTTCCGAAGGGGTTGTGAGAGCAGTTCCGGTACATATTCGGAGGGCGAACAATGAGAAAGAATGTCTCTTTTGTGTGTTCCGCAAGCCAACCCGTCTTCCTTGCCACCAGTTGCCAAGCGGTCTACTCGTACAATCTCCTTGCTGTACGTATCCATGATAGGAATAATCGGCAGTGGATAGCCATAGTGGTTGGAGTCTTCATTCCCATTGCGGGTGTCTCTTGCAAAGCACAAACCTTGTGTATATCGAGGAGCAACCTCGGAGGGGTCGGGACCTCCATATGGCCACTGAGAAATGTTAGCCATGGCATTCTAGAAGAACCGCGATGGATGCGTACAGGATCAATAGCAACTACGAAGCCTTCTGGAAGGTGGAATTCTGCTACAGCTTTCTTGAAAATCGGTGATTCCACACATGCCTCGCTAAACTCTCTGAATTCGTGACTAGGATCGGTCAGCATCGACTTCTCCCACCGGATAGTTCCGAATAGACGGGGTACCGCTCATATTTGCACAACCAAGTTATACAAATCTGGAACGATGGTTTTGACGACCTGATTACTCACGTTGTCAATGCAGCCTGGTGCATCTTCTCAACAACCCGCTGCTGTACCTCCTTCCCAGAAATAAGATCCACGCACGACTCCATGTATTCGTGCTTTTGATCCCCTCTAATAACATCATATTGAACCTTTGCTACACGAGCCGGCCTAGGCGTGTGTGACGTTACTCTTCCGGCATTTTCTAGCTCCAGGAAGCGGGACAATTCTTGCTTTGGAGGCTCATCGAGGAATATGGATCTGAAATTGATAGCCACTTGAGAGCCTCTCGCTTTGAGAATGACTTCCCGAGCGTGATCAGATTCTTGGACTGAAAGCTGGTCGAGTGGATGAGGAGCTGCTCTGGATCCATCAGGGCGTAGTTGGCCCGTCGTTGATTGCTGTGCAGGCATATTCAATGTTCGAGGATGTGGCAACTACCTCAATGGATAAATGGAAAATGTATAAAGCTCAAAAAGCGGAAAGTGAAGCGGAAAGTGAAGCGAAAAGAGGATAATGACGGAGAGAATGGAGATGATACTTATATCATTAACTTAGTCAACACAAGCTGGGTACGGCACTGGCCCAGTTGCCCGGCTTGTAGCAATCCCACTCCCACTTCCTCGATGTGCTCTAAGACCCAATGTGGCAGGTCCAACCCAAGCGAGGACAGAGCCAGTGGGAAGATGCATGAGGAAGCTTGATGGAGCTCCAGACCTGCCGTGGCAAGAATGAGCCGAAAAGACGGCAGCAGGGCAGCACGAAGGAGGAAGAAGACTTCCTCTGGGTCGACAAGATAAGTATCGCTCTCTCGACAAGCAGTGAGGGGTGATGCCAATCTTCGGAGGCATGTGCCTGGATTAGTGGCACACCCTGTCCAATTGATCACAAGTGCCGTGGTTCTGCCGCTTTCCTTACTACATTGTCCATTATCAAATATCATTTGACCTGTCTATGCTAGATCCCAAGTCGACCATAAGGTGTAAAAGAAAGGACATTCGTTGTCAGACTCCAGGGGTAACTTGATAAGTAATGAAGTCGGTGCTAATGGCGGGGTACCCATGTGTTGGTTCCAAGTCGACAAGGTCCTGTGCTTGTACCTACCTACTGTAGCCGTGGTCAAGATCGAAATAGTGGCTCGCTCCAGAGCATTCCAACTCGATGTTTTCCATTCAATAAGTAGGAAACAACACCAATAGCACTTTATTGAAGCACCGCCTATCTACCTCCGATTTCTGCGTCTTTATCTAGGAGGCCAAAAGTAAACACAATGCCCCTCTATTCAAGACATAATCACGTGTGAGGGGTTCCAAATAGTGGATGAAGGCTGGAATGGAAGTGGAGCTATCAGTGCCGCCACGAAGATAGGAAGGAATGCGTCGAATTCTGCCATGAGTGTCCTCGTTTATCTGCATGTTCGCTGGCCTGTGCCTGTGGTACCTCGATATATCCATAAGCACAGTGTACCATGGCTCTCTCAGCAGATGAAAACAGTTGGACATGTCAATGTCAGGTTGGAAAAGTGAAAGAACAAAAACCAACACAGACAAAAAACCCAACAGTAGCTCACGTACCTATTCTCTTTTTTAAGAATTTCAATTTAATGTTTGGTAACATTATTCGTGTGCCCAGATATTGTAGCATTTTTGTGTATCAACCGAAATGGTCCCTCGAAAAAGTTTAGAGCACTCTGCAGGGACCAATCCCTTCCTGTCTTGTCAACAAGAGGCTAACGGCTGAGGTGACTGCAAATCACCCTCTACGCGACAATTTTCCTTTCAGAAGTGAGCAGTCTCTGTTCTTCTTCTATTGCATCTTCTGTGATACCTCACCTTACTTATTTCTGTTTCCTCGATCCTGCACGTCCTCTCTCTGCCTTACCTATCCCTTCGCTCGGCCCTCGAAACGTGACACCGCCCGCATTTACTTGATCAACTCGGGCGGTCAGTCTCGACCCGCAGAAAACTGTCGCCGCTTCGTCCACATTTAAAATATTAACACTACCTCGCGGCGCTCAGCTCAGCATACGTTCCACGTTCCCAGACTGCACGGCGCATCTGTAGCCCAAAGATGGATGTAGCTGTATTGAGAGGTCGCATTGTCGCGACACTCAGCCCTGATGCAGACCTTCGACGCCGCGCAGAACTCGACCTCAAGACCGTAAGCATATCTCAGGGCAGGCATAGTGGAGGGGAAGATTGAGACTGATTCTATACTCATAGGCCGAGGAGCATGCTGGATTTACGGATGCTCTCCTCGAAATCCTCCAGGCTGAGCAGGAAGCTTCTGTGCGAATGTCCAGTATGCAAACCTCCACCAAACACCCACACACAACCCCCCCTTACCCCGCTACTCCCACATGCTAACTCGAGACTGTAGCGGTTGTTTACCTGAAGAACCGAGTCACCAGAGGCTGGTCACCGAGCGAGGAATCCCCACAGAACAAAGCTATTGCCGATGATGAGAAGGCGAGGTTTCGAGAGCGCCTTTTGCCGGTCCTGGCTTCCTCCCCACCGCAGATTCGACAACAACTTGTGCCCGTCCTACAAAAGATCCTACATTACGATTTCCCCGAGAAATGGCCCTCCTTCATAGATATCACAGTCCAGCTGCTCAACACAAACGAGGCTGCCTCAATTTTCGCCGGCCTGCAATGCCTCCTTGCAATCTGTCGCGTGTACCGCTTCAAATCTGGTGAAAATCGAGCCGACTTCGACAAGGTTATTGAGTTGACCTTCCCAAGACTATTGGTTATCGGAAAGGGTTTGATACACGAGACAAGTGAGGAGGCTGGGGAGATGCTCCATGTTGTCTTGAAGGCATATAAGCACGCGACTTTCGTACGTTTAGGAGCTCAAGTTGTCCCGAGTAGCAGAAGTGCTGACAAAATTTAGTTCGAGCTTGCTGCTTCTCTGAGAGAGCAGTCTGTGGTTATTGGGTGGTTGGAGGTTTTCCTAGGAACCGTCACAAAAGCTGCTCCGGCCTCAGCCCTACCAGAAGACTTGACTGAGCGTGAAGCAAATCACTGGTGGAAGTCTAAGAAATGGGCATACTTTAATCTCAACCGTCTCTTTGTTCGGTACATAGGACACGCCCCCATCAAGATTCAATATGCTAATCTGCTGCAGCTATGGCAACCCCTCCTCACTACAAAAAGGCAACGGAGACGACTACACCGAGTTCGCCAAGAACTTCACTGCCAACTTTGCTCCAGAAATTCTCAAGGGCTACCTCTCACAAATCGAGCAATGGGTGGCTAAGACAACATGGCTCAGCAGACCATGCTTGTCATACACCCTCGTTTTCCTTGATGAGTGCATCCGACCAAAGCAGATGTGGACTCATCTTAAGCCACACCTTGATACCCTCGTTACCCACTTCTTGTTCCCGGTTATGTGCCTCAGCGAGGACGATATTGAGAAGTTTGAGACGGACCCAGAAGAGTACCTTCACCACAAGCTCAATTTCTACGAAGAAGTCTCCGCGCCAGATATTGCTGCCACAAACTTCTTGGTTACTCTTACCAAAGTCAGACGAAAGCATACGTTCACCATCCTGACCTTCGTAAACACGATCGTCAGCGCATATGAGGAAGCTCCAGATGCAAGCAAGAATCATGTGGCAAAGGAAGGTGCTTTGAGAATGATTGGAACCTTGTCAAGCGTCATCTTGGGAAAGAAGAGTCCAATCGCCGAGCAAGTGGAGTATTTCCTTGTTCGTTTTGTCTTCCCAGATTTCCGAAGTACTCAGGGATTCTTACGTGCAAGAGCCTGCGATACCGTGGAGAAGTTCGAACAGCTTGATTTCAAGGATACCAATAATCTGCTCATCATTTACCGTAACATCCTGGAATGCATGGCAGACCCAGATCTTCCTGTTCGTGTAGAAGCTGCTCTTGCTTTACAACCTCTGATCAGACACGACATCATCCGCACTAATATGCAGCAGAACATCCCTCAAATTATGCAACAGCTTCTCAAGCTTGCAAATGAGGTTGATGTCGACGCTTTATCAAACGTTATGGAGGACTTTGTTGAGGTTTTCGCAACCGAGCTCACCCCATTCGCAGTTGCGTTGAGTGAGCAGTTGCGAGACACCTACCTGCGAATCGTCAGAGAACTGCTGGAGAAGAACGATAAGCGAGACGACGACGAGAGCTATGGCGATTACTTGGATGACAAGAGTATCACAGCTTTGGGCGTCTTGCAAACAATTGGCACCCTTATCCTTACTTTGGAAAGCACACCTGACGTACTGCTTCACATGGAGTCAATTTTGATGCCAGTGATCAAGGTGACTTTGGAAAATAAGCTTTATGGTAAGATACTAGTGCATTTATGGTGCCAAGATGCTAATGATGAGCAGATCTGTATAACGAGGTCTTTGAAATTATCGACAGCTGCACATTTGCTGCCAAGTCAATCTCTCCAACAATGTGGCAAGCATTTGAGCTTATCCATGCCACATTCAAGGCTGGTGCCGAGCTGTACCTCGAGGACATGCTCCCAGCGCTTGACAACTTTGTACAGTACGGTGCCGCCCACCTCGTCCAGACTCCGGCATACCTCGACGCCATGTTCGGCATGGTACAGGATATGTTCGCGGATGAGAAGGTTGGCGGAGTTGACAGGATATGCGCCTGCAAGCTTGCTGAAGGTATCATGCTGAGTCTCCGTGGTCATGCCGATCAATATGTCCAGTCTTTCGTGAGTTTCCCCAATGCTTCAAGCTATGTTCAGGTTTCTGACAGGTTCCAGATTGGAATTGCGATGCGCACTTTAGTGAATGCAGAGGTTAAGGTCAAATCGTACAAAATCCACCTGATGGAGATGGTCATCAATGCCATTTACTACAATCCAGTGAGCACTCGTGTTCCAAGAAGTGCATGATCGGCATTCTGATTTATATTACTAGGTTTTGGCTCTTCACATTCTGGAGACGAACGGTTGGACAAACAAGTTCTTCAGCTTGTGGTTTTCCAACATCGACAGCTTCACCAGAGTCCACGATAAGAAGCTATCAATTGCTGCCATCGTTGCATTGCTCACACTCAATGCTGATCAAGTACCAACCAGTGTCCAACAAGGATGGCCTAGATTGCTCCAGGTGCGTACTGACTCCTTCCAATGGCATTCCACTAGCTAACAGTATTTAGGGTATCGTTCGATTATTCCAGACCCTCCCAGCAGCCACCAAGAGTAAGTCTCATTCTCTCTCCATTTTGATATCAGGCTAACCGCCCAAGACCGCGAAGAAGCTCTCAAGGATGATTACCCAGTCGATGGTGATGCGTACGATGATGATGAGGATGACGAGTGGGCCGGTGATGACACTGCCTGGAATGATGAGAACGAGCCAGAAGATGAAACCGATGGCAAGGATGAGAGCACTGCTTATCTTGAGTTCTTGAACGAAGAGGCAAGTCATCAATCCAGCAATTACTTCCACACTTACTGACTCGTTGCAGGCACAAAAATTCCAGAACCTCGAGGATAATGATTCGGATGATGAGTTAGGAGAGGAGAGTCTTCTGGAAACACCTCTAGACAAGGTCGAGCCATATCAACTCTTCCGAGATGCCCTCTTGAGTAAGAAACCTTTTGCAAAATTCAACAGAACCAATTATGCTAACCACCATCAGAACTCCAACACGAGCAACCCCAACTCTACGAGTCCCTCACAACGTCTCTCAACGCCGGCGAACAAACAATCGTCCAAGGTGTTGTGAACCAAGCCGAGATCAACGCAGCAGCCGCCGCCGCCTCAGCCACACAAGCCTTACAAGCTGCCCAAGTTCCCGCCACGAACGGAGCTCCTTGATCTAGGACTAGCAATAGATAACGAACCAGGGCGTGGAGGCCGGTGTGGGGTTTTGCCAAATGGGTCGAGAATCAAGAACGGTGTGATGCATGGCCGGGCGTTTATATGTGTTGGTTGGGCACTCCTCAGCGTCCAGGTCGTTTGAGTATTTGTGTTTTGTGGATATACTTCTCCCACTTCCTTTTTTTATTTTCCGGAGAGAGAAGCATCGTTTTGGGCGATTGATTGATTGATCGAGCTAGCGAGAATGCAACGTCAGAATGGATGGATGGATGAATGAATGAATGCAGAAAGAAAGGCGCGAGACCAAAATGCGAGATTGAGATTTTTTTTTCTTCAGATGGGTTTTGGGCGACCAGAAAGAAAGAAAGTAGGAAAGAAAGAACGAACGAAAGCATGAATGAATGAATGAAAGGTAGGTAGATACTTGGTGGACGGGATGGATGGATGGATGGATGTTCAAGTAGATGATACATATCAATGAATTCCAGTTGTCTTCTCCAGCTTGTTGTGTCGCAGAATTGCGAGTCCATTTGGCTTTTGTATTTGAATTTCGTCACGCGTGCTTGCTAGCATGAACCTTCGCCAGAGAGCTGCGTATTTCTGGTTCCATTTCTGGTTCCATTTCTGGTTCCATTTTGAGTTACCCCCCGGTCGTGTGCTAAGGTAGGCCACCTAATCAACAATGTACACCTCTTATCTAATCTCTTTCCACCTTTCTTCTGTCCCAATTCTTACTTTTGAATTATTTCCCGACCCTCCCTCTGTCAAGACTTATTGAAATACCTATTTATCCTTCCTTTTCAAGATCATTAACAGCGCAGGTGTCTATTTAAGCACTAAACAACATAGACAATCGCAGTATTTTGCACAAAACCCTTTCCATTATGTCCAGGACATTAACGCAACAGTAACTTCAAGAACTGAACCCACAGCCGCACTATACAATCCTTCTGCGATTGATACTCCACTTCTAAACAGCTGGCATACTTATGTTTGTTGGAGTCCTTAATCTCCTTCCTCAGCCACGTAAGCGAGGAGGTCTCTCTTCTCCGAAAGTTAATATAGCACCAGCAACCAGATACCCACAAAATTAGCACACTATCTTACGTGTTTCGAGACACTAAAAGATGAACTGATGGCTCGTGGGCTGGAGAAGCTTTCTTGGACTACAAGGGCTCCGGTTTTTCATTCAATGAAGTGTATGTCTCACAAGTCCCGAAGATCGAGGATTACAGTGTACAAATAAGTAGATGGGAACGAAAGGAGAAAAGGGACTTCTTAAAATGCGAGATTCGAAAACCGTGCGTTACATGTACTGTACTTAACTAACCCAGGAATAGAGATCAAAAGAGAACTCAAAATCAACAACCCGGCGCTTGGCCACGGATGTTGATCGCGAATGGCCTACCTAGACGAGCGCCGCCTCCGTCAGAAAACAGCCTAGGCGGCGTGTCAAAATTCTCCGATGCAGACTGATAAGGCTTCGGGCTGCGGGTCGGTAACAAAGAGCCTCACTTCATGATCTCACTGTGCAGCGCAGGGGTAGGCCCCAAAACGACCAAAGACAGGAGACTGTGATGCGGTGATGTGGTTCCTGATCAATCTAGCTAGGTATTGAATGTACAAAATCCAGGTCAGGTAATCTCATTCCCAAGCAGGCCGCCTGCCGCCCAGTAAACGTAGGACCAACCAGTAAACACCGAGGTCTGATTGATCGATCGATCTATCCATTGGCCTTTCCCAGCGCCAGAGCGGATCAGATCAGATCAGATCAGACCTTTATGCAAGTTCTTTATGAGGGGAGTGAGAGGTGAATGAAAGGGGAAGGGGGTTACAGTGAAGTGTAGGTGGTGATGATGGGGAATAGGCCGCAATGCGTCAACGCTCAATGCTTGCTTGCTCTGCTGGGTTGTTATCGAAAAAGGAAAAGGGGATGCTGTCCAGAGCAGGATGATGCCGTAGTGCCCGCCCAATCTGTGCACTTCCACTAATGTGATAATGCGATTCGATTGGCGGCACATAGATTCCGAGCCTGGCTTCCAGAGTAATTAGAGGGAGGAACCATCACACAAATCGCGCTCAAGCTGCGATGCGGGTGTCGATTCCTCCCAATAGTGGTGGCTTGCCTGGATCATGTTGAACCTCAGTTCGGCGAGCGGGTGGTGGTGCAACAGGAGATGGCGGAGGCGGGTCATCCTGGGCATACTCATCATCGTACTCATCCTCGTAATACTCCTCGCTCTGCGTACCCTGGCTCTGGCTTTGATGCATGGCAGCTGGTTGCTGGTGTTGTGCTTGTCGATCCTGCGGGGCAGCATATGGCTTTGGTGCGGCCTTGTTTCCCTTCTTTCCCTTTCTTCCCTTCATCTTCGCCTTTTCCAACAACCTCCTTCTCTCCGCTTCCTGCTTCCTAACACGTCTATCCTTCATTTCGTACTGCTTTATTAAAGCCTCGGGCGGTGTGCCGAAGATACGCTCATATTCGCAGAACTCGCAGATCCAGATGTCTTGTGGGGCAGGAGGATGGTGGAAGTTCCGGAATTCTTGTTGCTGACGACGTTGGCGTGCTGCAATCAGATACTCCTTGCCAGTTCGACGTTGATTCTTCTTTTTCGGTTCTTGCACTGGTGCTTGTTTTCCAGTGTTGGGCGCGTGCTGAGCTGGACCTCTAGCCTGAGGAACAGGATGGGGGTTATGGCTCGCTGGCAAGTTTGGGCTTGTTTGTGTTCCATGCGTGCTCATTCGAGTGGCTGCTGGAGCTGGGTGCATTGTGGCAGAACTGCTGGGGCCGGGCCATGCAACAGTGCCTGGGACTTGAGAATCGCAGGTGAACGTGAACTGAGCAGAGGCTGGACTGGCCTTCTTAGAAGCTTGTTGCTCCAAGAGACTGACGTTTTCTTGACCTCTGGCGGGGGTAATTGGACTCTTTTCTGCGTTCGCATTTGCAATTGATCTAGAAATAATTCCTGGAGATTCGGCTTAAAAACTTGTCAGCGAAGTGAACTTCCAATTCACCGTTATTGCACTTACTTGAAGGTGACCACTGAGGTTGTCTCTGCTTGGCCGTTCGTCCGTTGCCCCAATTGCTCGAGGTATCAGACAGCGTTCTCAGAGGGCTCCTTCCGTTTCTCACTCGACCGTACCTTCCTCTTCCAGGACCAGAAATTCCTTGACCACTACCCGAACTCTGATACACTCCAGCACCAATGTCTTCCCCTAGATCTTCCGGTCCAACTGCACCAACAATATCACTTGCAAGATGAACCCCATTCAGATTGGAATCTCCTGGTGTGGGGATCTTTCTTTTCTTCTTGTTGTTTGTATTTTCAAAGGAGTCATACCCGTCTGCTGAAGAAGCTGCCGAACCTGGAGGGTGAGGCTTTGGGTGCTTAGAGTCTGGCTTCTGGACGTAGCGAAAAGATCTTCCAGTGTCGTCCACCGAACGCCTCGAATAGATCCGACTTGGATACGCAGCCTCATCATCTTCACTATCTACCTCCTCCACATGCCGTCTCGAAATGTAGTTACGCTCAATCTCATCAGCCCTCTCCCGCTCGCTCGGATGCTGCGATTCTACTAATCCACCACCCGCACTAGTCTCTTCGAGGTCTCTTGGATTGTACGGATGGTAAAACAGGGGTGTGGTTGTCTTCGGTGTTGGGGGGTACTTGATCGTTTCGGCAACATCTGGGGAAAGCCTTTCACGTAGACGACGTTTGGGGAGAGGTCGAATAGGACGATCCGGGTACGGAGAAGTTGCATCTGGAGACATGTGTCGTGGTGATTCGGGGGAGTAGCCTAGAATAGGGTGGAAGCAACTAATCAGCCAAATGGACAGTGCAAGTGCTAGAAGGCGGCATTATCTGGGGATCTGGAATTATATGTGGTTGCTGAAAGAAGTAGGTGGCGGATAGGGGGACGAGGAGCCCAAGGACGAAATGCAGCATACCCATCACAGACGCAGACTTGGCAGGTGTCCCTGCCAGCGACTGTTTTCCCGTCTCTCTCACAAATCTTTCCAGTGCCTTGGGAGGTCCGATCGGTCGGGTATGAGCAGATCCAAAGGAAAATCCAACGGGGTAATTCTCGAGACTCTCCTATTGCTGCTGAAGCAAATCAGCCAAATTCCCCTGTTCGCCAGTCCCTCTTTCTAGATAGAAGTAGCAGATGTTCCCATGAAGATGCCCCGTGGAGAGGAGACCAGAAACTGCGTACACGTCCAAAGGGTTGGGTTGGACAGGATGTGCCGTGGAGGATTCGTACCTCTAATCCTAGTGCTGAAGACACCGGGTCCAAGGAGATGAGCCAAAAACGCACCGGGTATCACAAACGAGTAGCCAAAGAATGTTTGAAAGGACGCTGTCAATGGAAAGAGAGCAAGCCCGCAATAGCAAGCCGGCCAGTGTTGAGAGCAACAGGAGGTGGATTGGATTTGGTTTGGTTGAATAAGGTCGGGTCTGCACTCTGCACTCGTTTGGTCACTGAAGATGAGGTGGATGATCTGGTGTGTGCTTAACCCAAGTCTCCACTCAACAATGCCCTGCCCAGATCCACCCAATCACAAGAGCGCTTGGCACCGCGCATTAATAAGGCGGGAGTAAAGCAGCCTCGCCGTTACAGCAAAGGCAGCACCAGAGAGAGGTGTGCCTGCGCCAAAGGAAAAGATTGCCTAGGGATTTTACCACTCAATTCATTATTACACTGGACCAAGTCACCACTTGCACATGTCGCGTACAGAATGGTAAGTCTAGGTAAATGAGCATCTGATTATTATGAGACTCGCAGTAAGTCACAAATAAACTCGAGAACCGGCCAACCTACCTAGACCCAGTAGGTAAGCAGTCAATCGGCCTTTGCATACAGCGAGGCACGTGAACCCATGGCGTTGTCCTGGCCGGTCCTCTGTGCTGGGCTGGGTTGGGCTGGCACTGGCACTGGCAGAATTTCCGTCGGCCGTCTGATGAAAGTCAAGCTCCCTCCCAAAACCCCCTCCCCTCTCTTCTTCTCTTGCTTCTGCTCCAGAGAGCTCGTCCACTTCACGCACAACAACCCATTCGTAACGGCAGTCATGATCATTCCAACGTCTGCAGTCTCTCGTTCTCTGATCGCGCCTCTCTACAATACTCTTTAATCAAGCAGCTCTCTCGAATCCCTCTTTCCTGGTGCTGCCCTCGGCGCCCGCGACTGAGCTCGCTCACTTGGCTTCGATCCTCGACCCAATCCGCCAACGCTTCCACGCCGAGTCGACGTGGAAATTGGGCATCCAAATACAATTCAAAGAGCCACATCTAGGTCTGCGAGCGATTCCATCGCAGCAATGGACACCGCCAGACGATCCTCGAGAGCTGCTCGAGCCAGTCAACCTCTACAATCGACGTCACAACACTCTTCAGCTTCTTCGAACTCATCTGGTCGCGCAGAGCGAGCTACTAGATCACACAATAAAGCGGAATCGCCGCGAAAATCTACGCCATCAGGCTCATTGTCGTCGGAACCTCTCGACGACAACATCAGGGCTACCATGGAGGATTCTATCCAAACACGTCGAAAGCGCGGTCGAGGCGAGGAGCAGACCAAGTCCACGAAAGCGCAACCTATGCAGCCCGAGGTCATAAACGGTGTAGAAGAGGTCGGAGAGGACGATGAAGCCGTTCGTTGTATCTGCGGCTTCGACGAATATCCAGGACCACCTCAAATTGGCGACGAGGACAACAAAAATGGCATAAAAGAAGGCATAGAAGAATCTATCATCACGCCGGCCGACGTTACAGAAGATCTCGCGGGGTTCTTTTTACAATGCGACATGTGCAAAGTCTGGCAACATGGTGGCTGCGTGGGGATCATGAACGAAGATACCAGTCCCGACGAGTACTTCTGTGAGGAGTGTCGAAAGGATCTACACAAAATATATACTGCCTCTAATGGGTAAGTGACGATCTAATTGTTGCGACCTCTCAATTCCTTCGTCATCCTTCCAACTTGTCCATCAGCCGCCGACGCGACAACGTGGCGCAGATCAGTCTCACAAGGCTGGCTGGCTCCTTCATTTGCACCAACTCCCACGATGATTTCTACTGCATTCATAAACCTCGAAAAGTCGCTAACATGATGGGACGCAGGCAACGCTATTCACATTATCTTCCTCTTTACCAAACCATATCCCGGACGACTTCTAGAGCAGCATCCTTCTCCAAGGATGGCACACGATCTCCAAGGGGTAGCAAAAGTGGCCGACCGTCTTCCAGTCTCCAAAGTAATGCGAAGAGGAGATCCACTATGAACAGTAGAGATGCTGCCTATGACGAGGCAGCGGAGTTGCAGCGGGCCATCGAGGCTAGCAAAGGAGAGAAAAGTGGTGAGAGTACCGACGGCGGAACGACAAGACGTGGAAAACGTGGGCGGAGCGACAGTCTAGAGTAAGTAGTTTTGGTTTCGGAACGAGTGTTGGGTGTTGACATGTCCAGGAAACCTGAGGGACCAAAACGGCAACGGACAGCATCAGCCTCGCCTTCACCATCGCCTAATCGCGAGTTACAAACGGTCGAATCGCAAGCCGACTCGGACGATGGCACTAATGGAAAACCAACCGGTGCAAAGAAGATTCGGGGCGCTGCAGCGCGCAACCACAAGGAGAAGGAACTGAGGGAAGAGAGAGAGAGATCAAGGCTGGAAGCAGCAAACAAGCGCAAAGGCCGCGCAGAGCGTCGAAGAGTCGAAGGTGGGTTTCTCTTCTTTTGTGGATTCCCAACATACTGACGGTCGGTGTAGACTCGGAGCCTTCAGAAGAACTTCCACCTCAGAGCAAGGCTGCTGTGGCTAAGAGTACAGAGGTAACCGCACAACCCTTGGGTCCACCGCCGTCGTCTCAACCTGCCGCCCCTGATACACCACCACCGATTCCTCCCCCAGCTTCTCATAAAAAGGGTGGCAGGCCGCCTAATGCTCGAAAGGGAAAACTGGGCAAGAACCAGTACACGAAAGAGAGAGATGTCGCTGATACGGATGACCCTTCACCAAATCGATCGCAATCCCGGGATGTGTCTAAAGCAGATGAAAACGGACATACAGCACCAAGTAAGACGTCGAATCATGAAAGCAAAGTTGGAAAATCCAAGGGGCTCAATAGCAAGGTCTCCATGGCAGATATGAAAAAGCGAGTGACGGCGATTCTTGCTTTCATTTCTCAGACCGAGTACGAGCTGGGAGATTCGATATCACCTACCACCGGAGATGCGACAGAAAAGATGATTCGAGGCCTTGCAGATGGCCTGCCAATGATCAAAGTCAATGGTGAAGATGGTAACACCCCATCGACAGATGATGGGACTGGAGAGGCATCGTCCACTCGAGACTTCAAAGATCTGTCCTGTAAAGAAATGATTGTTGAGTTGACGAAGCAATTACTCAAGTGGCAGGAGGAGTTTGCATGATGATTTTGGTGTTAATAGGAGGATTTTATAGGCATTAGGAGTCGGTTCATATGGGAAAACGGCGGACAGGCGCTCAGGACAGACATTGGGACATGATACCACTCCCATCTTTTGATGATAGGTATCCCTAGATAGTGACTAGGATAAAGTACTACCCGGTACTAAGTGTATAATACATGACACTGCGGTCAAAACAGAACTTAAGCTGCTCTCCAGACGTCCGTCCCATTGAGCAAATTGTCTAGCTCCCACTGCTGCAGGTCTCCTCTCCTTTATTTTGTACTCTGCTTCGGAGGGTCAGTTGATGCTAGGAAGCACGCCTAGGAACTGTTGAACTGCATCATCGATATGCTGTTTGAAGAACCTCGGGCCCTCGCCAAAACAAACCGCTTCCTGGATCAACTTCTCGGCTAGCGGCTGCGAATTGAAAACAAAGTCGGGCGGGCTCGGCGCTTGCCTTTGAAAGCTCACGTCTTCAAAGAACCCACCGACATCAACCCCCTGCTGCTGATTTTGAGCATCCCAAATATGCACATCCTGCAGGCCAGTCTCCGGTAACATCGGCGACATCGTGTCGTTCGCAAAATTCTTGGATGTTGGAGAGTGCACAGCCGTCCACCGTTCCGCAGGGATACTCGCCGTCACATATGAACAACGCAGTCCCCACCTACTTAGCAGATACTGCTGCGTATTCCACGGATCGAGCCACTCAGACATGGATCCAATCTCATAGTTGACTGCACTATGTATCTTTGCTCTCAGCGGCGCCGACATAACAGGATGTGATGGCCCGAACAGCACCACGCTGCTATCCGTACCAACACCAGCACTAGCCTCATTTTGAAAAGCAGCTGCATATTTCTGGGTCGGTTTCGCTCCCGTCTCTAAACTTGGATCGGAATCTGAGATGCTCATTCGTGATAATTGGCCTTCTGCTAAGGACATGAATGTGTCTGGGGTCTCGTATTTGAATCTGAAGCGTGCGATGCTGGGTATAAAGCCCGGGATGGAAACTTCCCCGCGCAGGGCGCGGAACATAAGGAGGATGGTGTCGGTGTAGAGACGGAGGGCGAAGGATGAGGGGCCGGAGATAATGTAGTGTGTCCAGAGGCTGGGGAGAGTGTTTCGAAGGGGTGAAGTGTTGAGGAGTCCGTAGCCTAATCGTGGACTAAATCGGCCAGTGTTGGGTTGGATTTGTTGAGACATGTTCAGGTGAGGAAAGGATGCCGAGTTGAATTGTGGGAATATGGTGCTCATTTGTACAGGCGTTTGGTTGCGCACGTTTGACGACATAGGAAATGGCGATTTCGACGATGATGCTTCTCCCGCGACTCCCTTTGGAAACCCAGGTCCCGGTCCAGCTTCCGCGGAGACACCTAGCAATCCAGTTCTCACCCTCTCGTACTCTCCATCATCCTCCCCATCATCCCCAGCAACCTTCTCAGCAACCCTCGCAATACTCAAAAACCTCTTCGTGGAGTCTCTCAAATGATCCAAGGTCTCGCTTCTCTCACTCATGTCGCTTCTCCTTAGACCTGGTGGGACTTCCTCGGATTTGACAACATGTTCCCCAAATTTTAGAAACTCGTCGCTCATCTCTTCAATAGCATCTTCGAGAGATGAGATTCGATTGCGCAGTTTGTCATTTTCGGCTTGTTTGCGCTGCATGTAGGTACGCTGGGCGAGGCGTCCTTTGGCTCGCTTCTAAGGTTAGAGGTTAGAGTTAAAAATTTGTAATATTGAAGCGACGGAATGTAATTGAGACCTAAGACAAGGAGATGTTACTTACTTCTTCTCGTGAGTCATCTTTTGAAGCTTTCCGTGGACGGCCACGAGAGCGTCCAGGTTTTGATGAAGAAGGGTCTTTATCCATTTTGAGCTTCAATATCCAAAGTCGGATTTGACCTGCTTTTAAACGAGACCTTCTGTCTTACATACAGAGTTGCAATATAAAGGATGTTCGTCAAACTTAGGCTCATGTGTATTTACTTCTTTGGGGTCTATTGCTCAATTATTAAGCGAATCCTTCTCCCCATGCAGGCCGATTACTGATCATTGCTTGTGTAACGTCGCTGACCACTCTTCGCCTGTCAACCAGATTTGTTCGAAAGTTTTCACTGTTGATGGTTGGTATTTGCAGTGGGAAATTCCCGTTTGATAGACTTTCAGAAAATGTCTGAAGTGAGGAAGATGCATAGCCGAGCAATTTACTCACCCTTTCTAGGTGGAACGGCAGAAGATAGCCAGGACTCCAGCACGATATCATGTTTATCAGTGAGTCTAAACTCTTCTGAATTCTACATTCATAATCATTCATTAAGTTCCCATTCTTCTATGCCGGATTATATCCTTTACTCTCTTCGGTACAGTTCAAACCGCCTAGGAGCGACCGATCCAAGTTCCTACAGGTCACCAGATTTGCACCACTGTTCATCATCAAGTCAGTATAGCTCTTTTCACTGTCTTCGATAAGGGATTGGTGTGGAACATAGAAGTGCTTTGAGGAACTTACCTGATGGTTCTAATGTCAACATTCTCGGCCCGGATATTCGAGCATGTCTCATTGCTTGAACAGACAAGATGAGCCACAATAGGGGCAAATACTCTGTTTGTACGACCTCTGATATTTCTGAAGGTGACATCCTGGATGTTCAGTTTCGACTGTCGTAGTTAGTTCAACTGAAGGACAAATAATAGCAGGAAAGAATCTTACAGGATGCTCAAAACAAAGCGTCTCATTGTCCTGTCCATAGCACTGGGTGATAGTGAGACCGTAGTCGACATTATCAAGCCACATTCCATCGTATGTCACGTTGCGGACAAGACCACGTCCCCCGCCACCGGTGAGTGCGGCTGATTTCTCAGCGTAAGAGTTAGGCCAGACTTTGATGCGAGCACCCTCCGAAGAATTGTACATGTTTACATTGGTCACAAGAATGTTTTCAACGTAGCTGCCAGACGAGTTAGCTTTACTTCTGTGGACAGAATAGAACCTGGGGTATTGTTAACTTACTCGACTCTTTCTGGATATTGCCCTAAGCTTCCAACTGAGATACCGTGGGTACCATTGCAGCTCAGGTTGCGGACAATGATATTAGTGCTGTTGGGCTTGAAGCTGACGCAGTCTACCAGTGATTGATTAGTCTTGTCTCATAAAGTCTGCAGACCATAAACTTACCGTCAGCATTGGTAATCGTAGAATTCTGGATAATGATACCGGTTGAGCGATACGTATCCCACCCATCAGTATTCTTCTCGAAATTCTGGTTATTGGAAACCGAGTACAGACGCATGTCTGTATACA
Organism: Cadophora gregata; assembly: GCF_030347475.1. Lineage (NCBI taxonomy): Eukaryota > Fungi > Ascomycota > Leotiomycetes > Helotiales > Ploettnerulaceae > Cadophora > Cadophora gregata. Next base: position 1,501,538 of record NW_026695937.1, on the reverse strand, counting down.
CAACATCACTTGAGTTCGCAATAATGTTGTGCCAGAACGGAGATGCAGTGAGACTTAGGTCAGAAATGGAACCACCCTCAAGTCCGACCGTTGCAAATAAGATAGGGCGATTCGTGCTCTTCTTCGCAGCGAAGGCATTCCACCAGGTCTGACCATTGCCGTGGATAGTTCCACCGCCGTAGACATTGACATCTTTGCCACCGAGAAGAAAATAACTGGTAGCGTTCTGGAAAACAAGCCGGAAAGAGTTCTTCTGCCAGTAATCCGTGTCGTTTGTGAACGAGATGCTGCCTTGAATATCCAAGTCGACAGACGAGAGATATGTGAGGTTCAGAGGAGTTCCAATGACATATGATGACTTCTCCAAAAAGATGACGTGGCCGCCATTATTACAATCCTCAATAGCCTCGAGGATGTATTTGGAGTCATCAGAAACTAAATCGTTGTGACTGTTCACAAGACATGTTTTGTTTCTTGGGGGAGAGCTCTGAGCAGTGATGGGACGAGGTGATCTGAGATTTCTAAAGACTGGGATTTGAGAGATGCTGGAGGCGAAGGTACACAGCGGCGCTGCTAATGAGAGCAAGAGAATACTTGATGAGACCATTGTGGAGTTGGAGATACGCCGTACTAAAGAGCTTCAAAACAACTTACATCTTTATATACTTCTCGTTCCGATCAGATGTCCGGCTCCCGGCACAAAACTCGGCAGGGACTGTCCCAATGTGCCATCCTTTGTTCGGGACATTAGGAGCGACAGTGTCCCCGATTTCTTGGGTATCATCCTCGACCTTGAGCCTCAGAGGCTTTTCAGTGCAACTCTGACCATTAATAGCGGCCGGAAAAACTATGAAGCACGAAAGATCAAGAGTGGGGGATAGAACGAGATGGTTCAGCAGAAAAGTTCGGATAACATGCGGGGTTGCGGGGGAAAACATGGGGACTCATGCTGGAAAAGTAGCAAGTGGAGCGGAAAAGAGAGTTCGTGGAGGTGAGATAGGTATCAAGAGTTCAGATGATGTTATAAATTTTCCGTTTAATTATGATTCGTCAAACTTTAGGCGAGTTCATTGGAATGGGAAATACCAAGACGGGAAAATACGATTCCTTGGGAACTGGCACTGCGAATGGCTGAGCTTGGCACATGAGTCATGAGTACATGTGGGAAGGTTATCGTGATATCAGTGCTACATGCGCGTTTGATGAAGCCCAATTGATGACTTCTTGAATTGTAATTCTCTTCACTTGAATAATAGAGAACTGATTCATGACGAGTTTGATAGTGCTTGTGGCCAGAACCGGAGCTGAAGATGGAGCAATCAAATATACGCCATTCGTCAACAGTGGGAAGAACTGATATCCTGTCTAACGAACAAGGAAGAGATGCGTTCGGGCTCTCATGTACGGCACATTGACCTTAGGGGTCGAGATGGCTCAGGTTATAACTTCAACATCAGATGACTTCCTTCAAATTATGGACATGACACTTCAAAGCGCTGAGTATCTATTACTCGTTATTCGATTACCTACCTATCGCAACGAAATCCCAGCATCATCAATACCTGCAGGAATGATCTTGCAAGGTGTCTTGCTATTCTGGTTCATGGCCAGCCAAGTAGCCCGAAGGTGAACTTGTCAGAGCCTTCAATATCCTTGGACATCTCCTTGAGGTCATCAACATCCCAATGAGCCCACACAAACTTGCCATTGAGGAATTTTGCTTCTGGGCTGACGGCCCAAACAACGAAGTTCGTCGGCAACTCCACTAAGTCGAATATTAGCGTCAAGCTATGTAGGCCTGGATGATCAAAGGACTTACTGGAGTCGAATGGAAGCTCAATACCAGAATCAGACGTTTTGTCGTTCACTGGTTAATCAACATGTCAGCATGCTTCGATAGTAGATCAATTCAAATTGAAGGATCAGCGTCGTGTACGTCTTGAAGGAGGTACTTACTGGCAGTCATGATAACCCCAGGATGGACATTCAGAACGAAGAACTGAGGAAACTCATGGTGAACATATTCGAAGAACTTGGCAGCTGCCAACTTGGATGTGTGGTAGCCAGAATATCCTGGCAGGTACTTCAGATGCGTAATTCCAGTGCTAATGCTGATGATAGCAGCATCTGAAGCAGCCACAGGCACAAAGGCAGTCACAACGTTGAAGTTCCCCTTCACATTAACTTCGAAGCCATTGTACCAATCCTCCAGGTCTGCTTTTGCAACGGGGTTGAGATTAGGCAAGAAGCCTGCATTTGCAACAAGCACGTGGACTGGTCCGACTGCGGAGTTGATGGATTCGAAAGCGGTGATGAGAGCATTCTTGTTGACGATATCTGCCACGTAAATGAAGATCTTGGTTTTTGGGTACTCTTTTTCAAGCTGCGACTTGGTGTTGAGGAGAGTTTTCTCGGTTCGACCAAGGATGGAGATGCTTGAAGCTCCAGATTGTGCGAAGGAGCGGGCAAGTCCTACACCAATGCCCGCACCACCACCAGTAATGACGATGTTCTTACCGGCAGTGGAAAGACGGGAGGAAGTTGGATCTATTGCAGGGTAGGTATCCCGATGGTAGTTTTTCACAGGTGATGGAAATTCCATTTTGAATTCGGCTCTCTTGGTCTGATGTGACTGGTTGGAAAAGTATGCTTTGAGGAAGTTCTGAAAGTTGATAATGCTTGAGCTTTTGGAAATTAGAATGGCTAAGACTTCTTCTAGTTATATATCCAGTGAGTCTCTTCAGCTGTGACAAATATGTTCAAGCCCTGTTAGGATCAGACCGAAGAGGTATCGGCACCTATGCTTATTCACAATAGTGTTGGTAATACGTGGCCAATGAATTTTGATACTCCCGGCTGCTCGAGTTGTTCTAGTGCCCAATTTGCAAGCTTCTGTTTACTCTTTCGGGAAATCTTGAAAATGGCTGTGAATGCATGCCTTTGTTTGGTGGCTCGCTAAGCATGACAGGGGTTGGCGGGTTGTTTATTGATGCCTCCGAACGCCTCAAGCCCTGGCAATTTAACATGGCAGTATCTTAATGGATTACAATGCGGCGTGCTTAGCAATTGCATGCTTCTATTGCTTCCTGGAAAGCCTTTGTCATCTCGATTGCGATATTTCAGATTGGGATGGTAGTCTTGGCAAAGGCAAAAACGGAAGTTCGAAGGCTTCCAAGGCCACCTGGAGGTTTCTTCCAGCAGCTCTGAACTCGCATTATAACCTTATAAGTAAACCCAAGAGTCTCTTTACATCTTTCCAACCCTCTCCTACATCTCCTGCCTCGTTGTTAATCGCTGTTACGTTGGGACCTTTCAGATGAAGGACTTCATCAGAGACTCGACATTTGGTCAGATTGTCCGCCTCCTGACCCACAGCAAAGTTTTCCTGTATCCCGAAGAAGAGCCCAATTTCAAATGTCCCAAAGGCTATGGCGACAATACAGATCTGCCAGAAGCGATTGTCAGGGAGAGAAGTCGATCGTTCTTCTCGACCGCCAACAATCCCCACACCTCCTATGTCGACAGTGACGAAACAAACAGCGTATCCGAACGGAAAAGCGAAGAGCAATCTCCAGATGAGAACACAGAGAGTTCCAGGAACATTGATCTTGAGAGAGCGAATACAGGGAGCCTTGCGCGCACAAAGAGTCGACCAATCCTGCCATCTAAGTCAGCGGATGGTACAATCCTGGTGGATTGGTACGTGACGGGTAGGATTCTGCGGCTTATATACCCTACCATCATCACTTACAGACTTCAGATGATCCCGAGTATCCCCAAAACTGGAGCACCGGCAAGAAGCTTTACGTTGCTTTTCAGATCCGGTGTGTCAAAATCTATAGATATCTTATATTTGAACTAATCTCTGTAGCATCTATTCCTTTACAGTCTATGTTGGATCATCTATCTACTCACCTGCCCTCGGAGGTGTGATGGATGAGTTCAATGTCAGTGCTGTGACTGGTCTTCTAGGCTTGGCGTTGTATGTTCTTGCATGTAAGGGTTCGCTCTTCCTTTCTCCATACGTGGTCTAATGAGACGACAGATGGTGTGGGCCCAATGCTCTTTTCTCCCTTGAGCGAGTGAGTACCATATGCTTTTATTATGGAATACCTGCTAATTTACCCTAGGATACCTGCTATTGGTAGAACTCCCATATACGTCTGGACTTTCGTTCTCTTCGTCATCTTGCAGATCCCAACTGCGCTGTCGGATAATTTTGCTGGATTGCTGGTCCTTCGATTTCTGGCAGGCTTCTTCGGTATGACCTATGGATTAAATATGGACCGAATAACTGGCTCACTGGTCCATAGGCTCCCCATGTTTAGCTACTGGAGCAGCTACTTTCCAGGACATGGTGAGTTCCACAGACGCCAGAGCTGAGCAGTCGCTGAACATGATTAGTACGCTATGGTGAAAATGCCACATCTATTGGCTTTCTGGGCCGGTGCAGGTAATTCATTTGGGAAAAGCTTGAATTCAGGTACTGATATTGTCCAGTAACACTAGGTCCAGCCCTAGCTCCCATCATCGCCGGCTTCAGTATATCAGCCAAAGATTGGCACTGGTTTAGTGCGTCCCTAGACCCTATGAATAATGTAAACCACATTCTTATGTCACAGCCTGGGAAGAGCTCTGGCTATCCGGCCCGATATGTCTCATGATGTTCATGTCGCTCCCGGAAACCTCAGCGTCGAACATCCTCCTTCGACGGGCTCGCCGGCTTCGAAAACTCACCAACAAATCCAACCTAAGATCACAGTCTGAGATAGATCAGGCAGACATGATACCCAGCGATGTGGCATATGACGCGCTGATTAAACCGTGGCAGATCAACTTCCTGGATCCTGCTGTGGTGGGTACTCTCTCCCCCTTTTCGCTCGCTTAGCTTATCCTACCGACGCCCATATTTATTTGCTAATTCCCACTTCAGGCCTTCACAACTGTTTACACTGCACTCGTGTACGGTATCTTCTACTCTTTTTTCGAATCTTTTCCTTTGGTCTTCCCGGTCATGTATGGCTTCAATCTCGGAGAATCTCAATTGCCATTCTTGGCAGTTGTTATCTCACTGTTGTTCTGCGTACCACCGTATTACTATTACTATTACTACATCGTCGAGCCTCAAGTCAAGAACAGGGGCTTTGGTCCACCTGAAGAGCGATTGATCCCTGGTCTCATAGCTACCTTTTTCGTACCCGCTGGTCTGTTTCTGTTCGGTAAGTGCTCAGATCGACTCCCGGCATTCGTTTTACCGTGGTCTGACATCTTTCTCTACTCTAGCATGGACATCCAATCATTCAATCCACTGGATTGCCCCGACTATCGGAGTGTTCCTCGTAATGATAGGTTGCTACACGATCATGCAAGCCATCTTCCTCTACTTGCCCTTCACTTATCCCCAATACGCTGCATCGTTGTTTGCTGCAAACGACTCTGCTCGATCGGCATTCGCGGCTGGAGCGACGGAATTCTCGGGTCTAATGTTCCATAAACTAGGCGTCACGAGGGGCTGTAGCTTGCTGGGTGGGTTGACCGTCGGGTGTACGGTATTGTTCTACTGTTTGTTTTATTTTGGGGCGGCTTTGAGGAAAAGGAGTAAGTTTGCTGTTAAGTGAGTAATGATCTCATGTGAGTGGGAAGTTTGGAAGAAGGATGACGGAAGATTGTCGGTGTTGATGGTGGTAGAAGGTAGCCATAGTGGATGTTAACATGTATTTGGAAGGTTTGAGATCGAAGAATGCAGGTTTGACTTATTTTATTGTTATTTTTGGCTACTGGAAAAGATACCTTGCACGAAAATCTGGTCTGCAAACTTAGTGCTGCCACAATTCACCTAAACATCTCGAATCGTTCCCTTTGTGATATCCTGACTGATCTATTGCTGGTGCAGCCTACTGTGCAAAACTACTGTACTCTTTGTTGAACGCCTGGAAATGTTAGCAAAGCCTACAAAGTACCGTGGACTTGTACTCACCCTTCCAATCACCATCTTTCTAATCTCAGTCGTTCCTGCACCTATCTCATACAATTTGGCACTTTCACAGTCAGTACCACTCATCCGCGATATGGGAATCAGACTCACTCTCTCAATAATCTCGAAGCGGGCATCTCTTCAACATATCCCATGCCGCCTAGCAACTGAATACAGTCAAGTGTGCACTCAGTCGCTCTCTCTGCAGCGTACATAATAGCACCTGCACAATCCTGAGTTCTGATCTGACCAACCTCATCAACCTTCCTGGCAGTATCGTAGGTATAAGCTCGAGAAGCTTGGAGCTTGGTATACATGTCCGAAAGCTTTCCTTGTACAAGTTGATTATGGGCAATTGGAGTACCGAACTGTTTCCTCTGATGCGTGAAAGGAAGAGTAACGTCCATAGCTGCCTGCATGATGCCCAGTGGCCCAGCACTAAGAACCAGGCGTTCTAAATCCAAACCCTCCATCAGGACTTTGACTCCACGATTGACCTCGCCGAGTACATTCTCCTTTGGTACGAAGACGTTTTCAAACACAAGTTCTCCGGTATTGCTTCCACGCATACCCATTTTGTCTAACTTCCGAGCACAGCTGAAGCCCTCGAAGTCTTTCTGGACAATGAAAGCCGTGATGCCCTTGGAGGCCTTGTCTGGCTCCGTTTTCGCGTATACCACAATAACGTCTGCGTCAGGTCCGTTGGTGATCCACATCTTAGTTCCGTTAAGAACGTATCCGCCATCAACAGCCTTCGCTGTTGTCCGCATGCTCACGACATCGCTTCCTGCTCCACTCTCAGACATTGCCAAAGCACCTACACTAGTTCCAGCGATCAAGCCGGGTAGGAACTTCTTCTTCTGCTCCGGATTTCCATTCAATTGGAGCTGATTTACACAGAGTTGGGAATGTGCTGCATAACTCAAGCCAATTGACCCTGAAGCTCTTGATATTTCTTCCATAACAACGCAATGTGCTTGGTATCCCATGGATAGTCCACCAACATCCTCATCCGCAGTTATTCCCAGGAACCCCGCATCTCCGAGCTTCTGCCACATCTCGTTTGGGAAGGCATTGCTTTTATCTGTTTTGGCAGCGACGTCTTCTGGAATTTCTCGTCTTGTGAACTCCTGGACACGTTCTCGAATTTCATCTAAGTCTGCAGAGGATGGTGCTTCGAAGCTCTTGGGATGTTTCGAGGAAGCATTCCGGTGCTGGATTGCTGATATTGGGATCTGAGGCTTGACTCGAAGCTGTAAAGTTGGGCGACTTGCCAATGATCGAATACACCTCGCTGTCGCCATTTTGCTGGATACAGTAAATGCGAAGGAGAATGGAGAACAATGGTCTCTGGAGACCTGCTCTACATTATTGTTGTTTCTTAAGCCGAGCCGCATCCATCAATGACCGCAACTTTAAGCCGATGCCAATGTGAAATCCCTGTCAATGACCCCAGGTTTCGGTGATCCGCGAATAACCGGCGTAAGTACTGCAATCACCTCGGGACATTTGAACAGGACAAACTTCTTCGAATTGATGTAGGAATTCTATACTGCTGCTGCAGCTGCGGCACACTCTAACGAACGCAATGTTGACTTTTAGGGCCTCAAGAGAGGCATTGAAGCTCTCGAGGCGCATACCGAGGTCCTCACCACGATCATTTCCCCTCCCTGTACCGCTCTGCTCTCGAAGCATTGCAACGCACTGCACGCCCAAACAGGCCAATGCCATATCAGTCTTACCTACTGTTGTCGATCCGTCGTCAGAGGAATACAAGGAAAATGCGAAGCAGATGGGAGAAGTCATGGGGAAGCTGGAGGAGTTGACAAAGAAGATTCATCAGGGCGGCCCACCAAAGGCGAGGGAGAAGCATCTGGCTAGGAAGAAGATGCTCCCCAGGGACCGAGTCGCGGCTTTGATTGATCCTGGGACTTCGTTTCTTGAGCTGTCCGCATTGGCTGGTCATGAGGTATACCCTGAAGCGGAGATACCGGCTGGTGGAATCATTACTGGCGTTGGTGTGATTGAGGGGGTTACTTGCATGATCGTTGCGAATGATAGTACTGTCAAAGGAGGAACGTACTATCCTATCACGATCAAGAAGCACTTGAGAGCGCAGGCTATTGCCCAAGAAAACAATCTTCCGTAAGTCTCGAATATCGTCCTTCAGAAGATGTCTAACAGTACGCAGTTGTGTGTATCTTGTCGATTCCGGTGGTGCCAATCTACCCCACCAAGCAGATGTATTTCCTGATCGAGAACACTTTGGTCGCATCTTCTTCAACCAAGCTAGAATGAGCTCTATGGGGATACCACAGATAGCAGTGGTCATGGGTCCTTGTACAGCAGGAGGAGCTTACATGCCAGCCATGTCAGACGAGAGCATTATTGTTGACGGCCAGGGACACATCTTCCTTGCTGGACCGCCACTGGTCAAAGCTGCTACTGGCGAGGTAGTAAGTGCAGAAGACTTAGGAGGTGGGAAAATGCACACCACTGTGTCTGGTGTCACAGATTACCTTGCAGTAGACGACGCTCACGCACTCGTCCTCGCCAGACGCTCCATCAGCAATCTGAACTGGCCCAAGAAGCCCTTCCCTGCTCCAACGACCTACGAAGAGCCCTTATATGATCCCGAGGAACTCGTCGGCATCGCAAGCACCAACCTTCGCAAACCCCTACCCATCCACGAGATCATCGCTAGAATCGTGGACGGTAGCGTTTTCTCGGAGTTCAAGCGTGACTACGGTAGCAGTCTCGTAACAGGATTCGCTAGCATCTACGGCCATAAAGTCGGCATCATAGCCAACAATGGTATCTTGTTCAGCACATCCTCACTCAAAGGAGCACACTTCATCGAGCTCTGCTGTCAGCGCCAAATCCCGCTCATCTTTCTGCAGAACATCAGTGGTTTCATGGTCGGTACAGACGCGGAGCGCGAGGGAATTGCGAAGAACGGTGCGAAGCTGGTCACTGCCGTTGCGTGTGCCAATGTTCCGAAGTTCACTGTTGTCGTGGGAGCGAGTAACGGCGCTGGTAATTATGGGATGTGTGGACGCGCATATAGTCCTCGGTTCCTGTGGATGTGGCCTAATGCAAAGATTGGTGTCATGGGGTCGGAGCAGTTGACTGCTGTAATGGAGACGGTTGGAAAGGCGGTGGATCCAGAACTGAAGGCGAGGATTGAGAGGGAAAGTGAAGCAGTGTTTTCATCAGCGAGATTATGGGTAAGTGTTGCCATTCCCTCTTCTTGCTATCCTTAAAACATAAGTCTTAATGTAAGAAACGTACTGACAAATACAGGATGACGGTGTGATACCCCCAAGCCACACGCGCCGTGTATTGGGTCTGGGCCTGATGGCTGCACTAGGTGGAAAGAATGAACCGGATCCTACCAAATTCGGGGTCTTTAGAATGTAGTTGTAACAGTACATTAGGGCACCCAAAGAAATGAATCTATTTACAATCCTATCCTTGCCCAAGCTTCCGTTGGAGGTGTCGTTGCTGCTACCGAGTCACGATGTGTGAAACAGTAGCTCCTCCCCCGAAGCGAAGTAAATAAATGCTCGTGGAGCCAGGCCGTGACCCATCGCTACCTAGCAAGCTCCTCAATTGTGTAGTATCCCTTCCGACAAGTAGACGCTTTCACGTAATCACGATCGCCATCGCACCTGGGATTTCAATATCAATTCGCATAACATCCATTCCAACAGCTATCGGTGTCCGTGCCATATGGGCCCAAACTCTCCCTCAACCATTCCACAACTCACGATTAAGATATCTACCTGCACAGGTATCATATATGGTTCCACGAGCCAGCGGAGACCATATGAACCATGTCATCTGACATCATGCAAGCTCCCTGCCATTATGCTGTCCCAACCTCGTTCACATGCTTCAATCCAAACTCTGATTTCCAGCTGCGTTCCCAGTAACTTCCCGAGATTAAGACATTGATGGTGCTTGTATACCTGGTTCGCAGTGATCTTCCGCGGAAAGCAAGATGGCATTCCGAATAGACTTTGTCATGCGACGGTAGGTTTGAAAATATCGCACTCGAAGTTTCAAAAGGAGCTTTCCTCGAAGTCAAATTCAAGGCGTCCGAAATTTGAGAGTTACACACGTGAGAGTAGAATTGACATGTAGGTCATCACGAGGGCAGAACAATTGCGGGTAGATGGAAGATAGAAGCTATCAAACAATACACGCCCGTTGTATTCCCTTTTCCTGAAAAGGTGTCTAAAAAGGAACCTATGTAGTGGTACAGTACACAATAAAAGAGAGTCTGCGTTGCTTGCAATCAGATATCCAATCCAACCCACTCCATCCCGTATGATAACTCCTCCCATCCTATCCACTTTCCAACCCTAACTCCTCTCTCGTTCCATTGTTGAAATTCTATCACAATACATCACTTACTCAGCATCCTTCTTCTCCACCACTGCATCCTCGTATTGGGGAGGTGGGCCCTGAGCCTCGAGGAACCCTTTCGATTCATCCTCGGACTCCTCATCAGCCTCCTCCTGCATGACTTCCGCGTACCTGGTCTTATTCTGGCCACGACGGAAGAGCATGCGCCATGTGAATACAACGATATGTCCAACCACCATACCGATAAGGCTCGCAGTGATTCCAACCATGACACCGATGAGAACTGGTACCAGAACGTGGAAGACGATGCCACGGATGAATCTGGAGAGGCTGCCGTGTCTATGGTGATGGCGCCATGGGCGGTGAGATCCATGGGGGCGAGGACGGCCGTGGCCGGGATGCTTGTTGTGTGGATGTTTGCTGTGGTGAGGCTTTGGCACAAAGACAGGTCTGACTTCTGGAGATGGACGCTTAGATCCGCATCCCTTCTTCAAAGCTGCCAGACGATCTGCAACAATCACACGCCACTTGCAGAGAAGAGTTGTGCACTCGCGGTCGTCGTCTGTGGGATTGGAGAGGTTCGCTGGGGCGGTGATTCCGCTGTTTCCGAGCATAAGCTTTCCAGAAGGCGTCTCGAGGATTTGGAGGTCGACGGTTGGGAGGCCTTTGATGAACTTGTCGGCTACCTCGACGATCTCCAAGTGAACCGCTAGTAGGTCAAGTTGATCCTGGGGTGATGTTGCTTGACGGCCGATGGCGAGAGAGTATCCCAGCTTGGGATTCGATGCGTATTGCCACGTATCATCTGCACCCTTGATCATCTGCGATGCAGTGAGAGGTTCCATGAAACTCTGGGAGGTTGGATCGACAGGATAGATTTGCACCCCGTTCAAGAGAAGTTTATCGGGTCCGTCCTGGTGGGAGAGGCTGAAGTTGAGTTGAAGAATAGACTCGGCTTGCACTGAGCTTGTCTTGTCGTTGAAAGCCGTCAGAACTGGGCAGCCTGGGCAATTAATCTCCATCACCCGTCCTTCCATTCCGACTGCATCTTCAAAGGGCAGCGTCTTGATGACATCGGTGTCTGCTGAGGAGATCTCGGGAGGGATAAGGAAGCCTCGAGACAGGCTGGCCAGAGCCGCCACGGCTCCTAGCTGAGCGATAAACATGATCCGGCTGCTCGATGCTGGCTTTTGTGATGTTTGGATGTTTGTAGTGATTTCGATGAGAAGGATGTTGCAGTGTTTGTTTTCGTGAGAGACCAGATTCTATCTGGCTTGGTTGTCAAAGAGGAGTCGTAAGATGGCGGAGTCAAGATACAACGGCTCTGAAACAAACGCCACTCGAGGACATTCTGGGTTAGCTTGGCATGTCCCGCATCCAATCACAGACGAAGCAAAGTACGGCAAGTGGAGACAACCTGAAGCGCAACCTGAGCAGCGCCCCGGCACCAAAATTGGAAGATCCCGGCGTCAGTATTCCGGGCACCCCGCTATCAGGAAAGGTACCTACCTATATGGACTCGAGACGAGGTACAATTTAAAAGCTGCTGTTCAACACGGAAGTATCATCATTGACTTGGTCTCGGAAACGTGGTTTTGTCGGCCTTTCTTCCATCTTATGCTGTTCCACTCCGCTACTCTATACGTCCTTGAATGGTTCCATTGTTGTGCACTGCAGGCACAAATCTCCAGTCCAATCGATAAGAAGGACCCCACCTTTTCAGCAGGTAGGACCCTTCAGATATGGGGCTGATCGCCGCGGACGTCATAACTTAGTCAACTCCATAGCGTCCGTCCCAGCTGTCACAACACGAAGATTCTTTTCACAGTTTCAATTCATCTTCAACAAGAATCAAACGGCCATTCCATTAAGAAAAATCATTTTGTGTCTTTGCATCTCGTCAATTGAGTCTGCGAGTCTTCTATTTTCTCCTTTACAGCGTCTTTTCCCCGCTCGTTCTCGAGCTCAACAAGCTTCAACATGTTCCGTTCACAGCTGCTCCGCCAAACAGCTCGCGCTGTACGAGCTTCAACAGCGTTCCCACAACCAATTGCCACAAGAACACTACCGGCAATATCTAGTCAGAGGAACATCCACAACACCCCTTTCCTTCGACAGGATGAGAAGAAGCCCGGGGAGGACCATGAGGGTTCGTTCGCCCGGACTGATCCAACCGTCGAGGTAGAGTATCCAGCAGAGAGAGACCTCCCTTCTAGTACTCCCGTGCAGGGAAGAGGTGGCATGCATTTCAGACGTACGCTTCCGTCCTTCTCGCTGGAAGGCAGGGTCGGAGTTGTGACTGGAGGTGCTCGTGGATTGGGGTTGGTAATGAGTCAAGCTATGGTTATCAGTGGTGCGGATGTGGCTATTGTCGACTTGAACAGTACGTTCCGAGTCCTCATGTGGAATACTTGGCTAATACTTGACAGAGGAGGAGGCAGAGAAGCAAGCAGAGCAACTGGTAGCAGCATTTGTAAAAGAGAATCCAGGATCAGACAAGTACGCCGTCACTTCCCTAAAAATGGAACCACACCAAGACTGACAGTGAACCAGAGTCCCCAAAGTCACAGCCCACTACGCCGACGTATCGTCCCAAGATTCCGTCGAAGCCGCCATCGCCGAGATCATCGCTGAGCACGGAAAGATCGACAACCTCGTCACATCCGCCGGATTCACAGAGAACTTCGAGGCAATCAACTACCCCATCGACCGCGTCCGAAAGCTCTGGGGCGTCAACGTCGACGGAACATACCTATTCGCGATTGCCGTCGCGAAACACTTGATGGAGAGAAAGGCACCAGGAAGCATGGTCTTCATCGGTAGCATGTCAGGAGCTATTGTCAACGTCCCACAACCGCAAGCGCCATACAATGCTGCCAAAGCGGCAGTTAGACATTTGGCTTCGAGTTTGGCGGTTGAGTGGGCCCATGCCAATATTAGAGTCAACTGCATTTCTCCCGGATATATGCTCACAGCTCTGTAAGTTGGCCAGGTCTATACTTACTCAAGACAACATTTCTAACCATAAAACAGCACAAAGAAGATCCTGGACGATAACCCAGATCTGAAGAAGCAATGGACGTCTCTTATTCCTCAGGGTAAGATGGGTCAGCCAGAAGATCTGATGGGCGCCGTCACTTTCTTGTCCTCCGACGCATCTGCATACGTCACAGGTAGGCTCCGCCACTCCATACACTTCTCGAGTATCTTCTAACAAGGAAAAATCAAACAGGCGCCGATCTACGCGTCGATGGCGGATACACCGTCACATAAGCCTTACGCGGGTCGGGGTGGACATTGATGTTGATATTGCATACAGGGGAGAACATATAGATATTGGTAAAAATAGAATCAAGTGCATTGAGCGCCTTGCAAATCTTAGTCCAGGCAATGCTACAGTCGAAGTCGCTGCTAATTCAGAAGAGGGGCAGCCTGTCGCTCTTTTTGTTTACATTGTGATATCGCCTGCTTATTGGCTTCGCTTCGCGTCGCTCACACTCATACCGAAATTCATACTTGAGCCATTAAGCGAATATACTGGATGATTACTAAAGATCAATCACTTCACTTCATGGGACCCCGGGTGCAATACGTTGCTCTTACGCTGCCCAGACTCGGGATATGTACTTGGGTATTATACATTTACTAGTCACCTATTTCTGTATTTACTCAACCCTCCAGGCCCAGGTAAAAACCTGTACCATCGATCGCATCGCTTCATTTAATCGCCTCTTACTTAATGCCTTCCAACGCCAGAGCAATGTATACGCCGTGCAATCAAGGCATTTGTTCACTCCATCTTCCACACGGAACCAAAGCGTCTATCAAATATAAGACGCAGCTGCGAGAATGAACCACAATCGCTTCAAAACTTTTCTCTCCAAAGTACCCACGCAACAGCCACCCGCTAATGTTGTACATAGCTGATAATTAGAGCTCCGTGCCTTTACTTCTTCTTCTTGTATTCTCTTTCATTTCGGTTGTTCTTCTCCTTGTCCTGCTTCAGCAACAAAGTGAGTTGACTTTTGCTTCTGGTCAAAGTATCTGCTACTGGTGCTGCTTTCACAGGCTGGACTGGTCGTTTTGCAAACATATCGCCTTGCTCCGCTTGTTCTGTGGCCCGTGATTTGCCTTTCGATTCTCTTGTTGAAGATGGTGACGTTCTCGAGGGAGACCGAGGCGGGTTGGGACCAAATTCACCTAGCTGTACTTGTCCAGTTGCATCGGCCAGCGTTGGGGCCAGGCTAGGAACACCCTTGGAATCGTGTTGCACAAGTCGCATGGCGTCTGATCCAGACGACTCGGGGGTTCCAGCCGATTTTGACCTCGGTGACTTCAGTAATGTCGTCTGTGGACGCTCCGGTTCCGGGTCACTGGTACGGTCTATCGTTCCTTTAACTTTTCGTTGTAGACGAGCATTCGCTTCGGCTAGCATAATCCTCTGAAGTTCCAATGCCTCGGACTCCTCCGGAGCCAGTTCCTCCTTCTCCTCTTCCTCCTGGAGATTTTCGACACGTTGAAGTTTAGAAGATGGTCCAGGTTGTCCAGATAGGCCACGCTCGCTGGAGGAAGCACGCACTTTTACACCAGCTGATTTCCGTGGGGAAGAACGTTTCGTGTCAGTAAGCTTCTTCTTCGCTAGCTGACTACTAGCGGATCGGTCAGGAGATGGAGTGAAGTTCTCTTGAAATTTTGACTGCGTCCTTGCAGGTGGTCCATCCAGCGGAGAACGGGTTCCCGAGGTCGCCTGCGCAGCTTCGGCTTCTCTAGTAGCCACATCCGCTGAAGATTGAGATGTTTGCGAGCTTTGTCGGCGAACGATCACGGGGCGCTTCTTTTTCGTCGAGGCAGCGAAGCCAGGCTTCTTCCTATTCGGAGTCCCGGCCTTCTTATCGGCCTTTCCCTCCTGTGTATCTGGCGAAGGTGGCTGAACTACAACGTGGGAATTAGGACTGATGGGCGAGTTTTCTTCGCCCTCCTGTTCTGACTCATGGGGTGAGATGAACCGAGCCGTTGGGCGTGGACCGCTTGTAGATGGCCCTCTTGTTTTCTTCAAGATTGGGTGTGGCATGGGTGCAGGCCCCTTGGATGCGGAGGAAGCGGTAGTGGTCGTCCCACTACTTGTTGATGGCCCACTTGGGCGAGGGTGGTGGAGAGCTGTGGTGCTCGAAGCTCCAGGTAGATGTTGAATACTTTTGTTCTACAAATCCAAATTCAGTACGGTACAGCGTGTGCGGGTGGGCAGTTCATACCGGTGGTGATGGTCCTTCGACACGATTCGGAGGTCCGCGTAGTGGTACGAAGGTTGGTCCGTTCGAGATGTGATCAAAGAGTCGGGCAACAGTCGCAGCTTCTAGGTGTTTCTTGTCGCTGTACCATATACGCCACCAATAGTTCTCTAGACGCTCCGCCGTAGGATCCAGGAGCCTGCGCTTCGTAGTGGTATACACTGTTGAAGAGTTCGAATTAGTCGGGTCCCAATCAAGGCCTGGTAAAGTTTACCTTTCCAGAATTTGGCAATTTCTGCTGCGTCCAATGGCTCGGAGGCAATCTTCTCAATACTCTCATTGATTTCATCACTGTTGACCACGATCCCTTTGGGTAAAATCAACGCCATCATAGCAAGGCCAAGGTGACGCAGGTCGTATTGACAGCAGCACTTTCAAGGCAGGTGGTGAACACCTCCCGAGAAAGATGCTGCGCCTAAATGTCAAGGACTCCGCATCCGGATATTGATATCAGATCAGAACGAGAAGGTACGGTATGGCGATTCGGACTTCCTCGGTCGGGGCGCAAGATATCCGGGATGCGAAATGAGGCAAGTGCAGTCCATGAACCACTACTCCACTCCAAAATTTCTTTTCTTGCCTGAGAGAATTTTGAACGCTTGCAAGCTCTTCTATCGTCCTCCCCTCTCTTCTCTTTACTCTGCACCAATAGCCACTTCTCTTGCTGCAAGACCAGACCTAAAGTATCGTTCGCTTATGGATGACTCGGAAGAAACTCGGCAAGGTGACACAGAACTCGAATCATGTAGCTGAAGAAAATTTGAAAAGTCGACTTCGTTATACAGGGCTGTGTGAAACCAGATAGGGACCGAGGAAGAGCTGAGCTGGACTGAAGGTGGGGTCGAGAAATGGCAGCTTCTGCAAGATAGAAAAATTAATTAGCTAATGGGTGGCTGCGCTGTAACAAGCAGCGGTGAGACAACAGAGCAACATGCTTATAATAAAGCTTAAAGAGAAGGGGGTAGCAAGTGAGGTATAGAGGAACCAAGCTGACTTTTTGAGGTAGCCCAAGGTAAAGACAGACAGTGTGCAGCGCAAAGCAGTGAAGTAGTATTGAAGAGCAATCAAACAGCTAGGCCAGGCAGGGTCAGGGCAGGGCAGGGCAGGGCAGGGCACCTAATCCAGGGACGGATCCGTTTTGTTCTGGACTTTCCAATAGTGGGGAACGAGAACGAAGGGTGTGGCGTCGGCGTGGGTGCAGGTGCAGGTGCAGGTGCAGGTGCAGGTGGTGTGGTGCAGGCGTGGGAGGGAGAGTGGGAGGGAGGTGTGAGTGGAGTGGAGTGGAGTGGAGTGGATTGGAACGTGGGAAGGAGGGGTGGTGACCTGCAGAAGATGTCGGTACAGCAGTACAGAACAGTAGCACCTTACCTGCCTTCTACTTTGCCCACGAGTTGAGCGCAGGTGAGATTTGAGCTTCGAAGAGGCAGGTGTGAGCTGCAGCGAGTGAGAGTGAGAGTGAGCAGTGAGCACTTGGCTGCGACCTAGTGTGTGGCGTATGTAGGGTAGGGTAGGTGGGAAAGAAAGAATGGAAGGATGAAGAAGAAGATGAAGATGAAGATGAAGGGATGGATGAGGACGGACAGCAGGAGAGAAATGACATGATATGGAGTGAACGAGGAAGTGAAGTGAAATGTTTCCTTTGCTTACCGCAAGAGAAGAAAAATGAGCTAAGACAGAGCTCAGCTCAGCTCAGCTCAGCTCAGGCTCTGGTCTGGTCTGGTCAGTGGTCAGGTCCGGTCCACTCGCTCAGTTCCGGCCAGTCCAGTCCAGTAGTTCCGTTCCAGTCCAAGTTCAGTTGGGCGGTCGGTCTTCTTCGCTTTGCCCTGTGTCCTGACCCAAACTCAAAATGTGGTGATGAACGGACCTCGGATTTCGGAGGGTACAGAGAGGGCTATTATTACTGTTCCGTGAGCTGTGTTGCCATGCCCTGACTCCCTGCCTCGTCGTCCCCTCTGGTGAAATAATAGGTAAATTACTTGTCAAGATAAATTTACTAGGTAGGTACTGGCTGAGGAGCGATGTGATGAGCTGTGCTGTGCCTATGCAGGAAGGTAGGTAATTTACCTACCTAAATTACCTCCTTAGGTCCTTGGTTGGGCAAGGAAATGCTAGTGAGGGATTCCACCCTTCCGTCTGTTCCTGTTCTTCGAGAAGGATTGGAGCATCAGGCGTCAACACCCAAACGTGGCAGGCGTGCAGTCAACTTCCTAGGTACAGACAGATAGGTGCGGCGTAGTACAGACAGATGTACAGACGTGTGTATAAATGACAAGTGGACACAGAGGCAAGAGGTCAGCATAGCTTTGTTATATATTATGATGGCCAGGGCCCTTGCATCGCGGATCAGTACCACGAGGCGAGAAGTGTACTATAATTGATATGATATGACCGATCCAGTGCAGCGCCGCGCAGGGTACGGCAGGGCTCCAGGTTGCAGGGCTTGCAGGCTTCCAGGGCTTCCAGGGCTTCCAGAAAAGAGCAACTGTGGTCTGGGCTGGAGACGGCGGCAGTGCGGACATGGATGGGCTTGCATGCCTTCTGCGCCCCTGGAGACTGCCCGGGAGCGACTTTGTGTGTACAAGTAGTGCATTACGGCGAGCACTGGCGGCGGCAGTGCAGGGCGTCAAGTCCCAAACCAGCACCAGCCTGGACGAGCAAAGAATGCGGCAGCCCAGTCAGCAGACTCAGGGGATGGCGACCTAGGTAAGGTAGGTAGGTAAGGTACCTAATTTAGGTAGACTCGGTACCTATCTAGGCAATTTTCCTACTTGTTGTTTCTGCACAAGGTCATCCGTTGGGAACAGAACACTGGGACGCTGATATCTCACCTACCTACTGGAGGAACCTGGGCAGGTAATAATGATGTGCGCGCTATTACTGCCTGGCTTGGATTGCCGTCTTTCTCCTCTCCTCTCCTCTCCTCTCCTCGGGCTGCTCGGCACAAACACCAGTCGGGTCAAGCTTCGAGCTCTCAAGTCAAGTCAAGTCAAGTCAAGTCAGGGCTGTCCCTCGGCTCGGTTGCCTCAAGTCTCCATCAAAAGCCGGGCCCTACCTAGCTCTCCCCGCACCCACGACCATAGCTCTGTCTCTGGGGACCTTGGGTACTATCCGGAACTGTACAGCCTCACCCATTCATTCCCATTGGCATGGTAAGACACAACATAACATATCAATCTGGGAGACAAACCAACATACGACAGAGCTGGCATACTACTTCCACAAGCCACATCATGACTCTCATTCGTGTTCTTGTTCTTCTCGACTATCGATATATGAGTGTATTTAAGTTCGTCCCCCATTCTCTTGCATCCAGATCGCTTCAGCACTGGGTCACTGCTCAGATATCAAATCTCTCCCTGACCCTTACCACCCGGCCGTCACTCACCGCCACTCGCCAAGTTCAGCTTCCCGACGGCGCTGTTTGATTGCCTTCCCATTTCCCATTATCCTTCTCATCCCACCAATCCCTCCGTGAAGGTAGGGTTCAGTTCGAGCTGAGAATGGCCATTATTCGTCTTGATCTGATCACAAGCCCGACTAGCAAAAAGCCACCACCCTGGCTGAAGTTGCTGAGCGTGTACTACAAGGTGGGTCAAAAGATGAACAAGTTGAGCAGTCCTTCTGGAGTTTCCAAATACTCTTCGAGTGCCTACGGCCGGCTCGCTTCCGGGCCAAAGGCTAGGTATGTAAGTCAGTCGACGTAATAAACTGTACTGCTGACCTTCTCTCCAGGCGAGTACATGCCTGCATGCCTTTCGTAAGTCGTAGTTCACATCGTGTGACGTTCAAGAGATTGAAATATATAGCCGATACCACTGAGACAGCTCATGATATCTCCCCGTCCAGCTCAACGGTACGACCACTCTCCCGATCCGTTGGAATTTGCATACTACATGTCCTTGCTGCACAAGTAATGTGCTGAGTGAGCTCTGGGTTTTACCTTCTGCCTCAAGGTCATCCTCAATCTCCTCCCGCTTTGCACATGCTTCGAGATGGTAAGTCGTAGTGCATGCCTCTTGAAGATGATGAGCACTGCAAGCAAGCACGCCATATCACATCGCCTGCCACCTTCGACTGGTTATTTTCCTCCATCTCCGTATCTTTGAGAAGAATACGCCAAAATTCGCATTCCCATTACACATGCTATCTCCTATCTCTCCTCGCATCCCATGCATCTGATCAGCCGCATCGCATATTCCCAAGGGCCCAAGAGCCGTCATCTGATAGCCATCCCACCAGCCGACAACCAATGATTTGTAGGGCTTCCACAACGTTGTTTTAGCGTTCCCTTGCCTCATCCTCCGACCTCACGGTGTGATACAGTACTCACCAACCCCCACTCAAGCCAAAAGTTCCACCCCACGTTTTCGATGCACAATGCAAGGGACGGCACGGCGGCGGGTATGGCACTCCTCCATCCCGGCGAGGGCGAGCACATTGCACTGGACGCACCACCTGCAGCACCGCTTAGAACTTGCTTGGAACTTGCTCTACAATGTAATCTATCATTTTTCGCGCATCCACTTCCTCTCACCATCAGCGAAAGAAGTAAAACTCCCTGCCACTCCACTCTGAGCCCCGAGCCATGGTACTGGGTCTATCAAAATTGGACGGATAGGGATGAATTGGGTGTCAATGGTTTCGGATATATTGTAATCTGTTTCATGAGACCAGATACCGGGAAACACATATGTGATAGAAGAACGGATGAGTGTGTTCAGTTTTGTCTTTGCTTCTTCCTGGCTCTCGGGACATAGGGGTGCTGGGTGGGTTCGGCACAACGTAACCGCTCGATCGGCAACCCTACGGTAATCATACGATAAGTGAGAGTTGTTACGAGCAGTAACTTTTCCTTTTTCAACATCCGAATCAAAATGCTGATCCTTACTGCTGACAAACCTTGGTGGACCAGGTGGAATAAAATTAGCGTCGCGTTGGTCAGAGATGAAGTCAGAGGAGGTTTTGTTTTGACATTAAGCGAGTGAGTGGAGCTGGTGTTTATTTTGCGACGTCTGAAGCGAAGCGTGTTGGTGGATGCATTATAGCAGCCGGGACATGTGCAATTGGTGTCACTGATATAGAAATAGCTTTCAGATTCCAAGTTCTATCTAGGACATGTACAATCGTTCATATCTCTATGTAGATGAAACTCCGCTGGGTGAGTCCGACGCTGAGTTTCAAAGTAAACAATTCCTTACCCACCTCGCAACGCCCCACTTCCGCGTATTTCCCATTATCGATCATTCATGGGTGAGTAATTGCGCATTTTCATCAATTCTCATATCTGAGAGAATTAAGGGCAGAAGACCCCATTCCAGAGTCCTAGTTATCTCCTTCCCCGCTTCATGACCCTTTGTCAACCTTAATTCTCTTCCATCAAACCGCTCTACCCGAGCGTAATGTCCCTCCAAGTAGACACCCAACCAGCGATAAAGCACACAATATCTGCTGCAATCGCACATGGCCAGACGATTCGAATGAAGTAATGCCCTGCTTCAGGTTAGCCAAATCCATACAGGCCATTGTTTCTTCAGATACAGCATCAAATCTGAGAAAGTAGGAGTTGATGGGCTGATGACGACTGAAAGACTTACAATTCAATGCGGTCATTCTCAAAGTGAGCAGCGCGACGAAGAACCCCCCATAAACAAGTACAAGACCGAGAATCACGTAGTCAAAATTATGGCGCTTGTAGCTACCAGACATACGTTAGTACATCTCTCTCCCAGGACAAGAAATCAAGAAGAGAGTCGTCAACCCACATCCCATTGAAGAAGACTCTCTGCCCTCTCATCACGTCCAACTTCCACAACGCGTATCCAACACAGAACAAGTTCAAAAGACTAAACACGACCTCCAGAAACAGCCATAAACTAACACCATAGCTCATGATCGACAGAATATTAATCGGTAAGTGTAGCACGAACGCGAGCAAACATACGCAGCGTCGGGCGAATGATGGCTTATCGCTAAGATCCCATTGTGTGATGTACGAGCGGAAGGCGGAGGTCGAGAATTGGCGAGGAGATTTGGTGGAGGAGCTTGGATTTACGAGGCCGTTTGTTGAGGATGAGGAGGGCAGGATGTCGGGTTCGATGCGGCCCCCTTGGGCGGATTCGCGGAGAGAGAGGAAGAAAAACATTGTGAAGGGAAGTTGAGGGCCTTTCTGTGTTCTATTTGAAGGTGTTTCGTCTTGCTCGTTAGGGTCCTGGCGATCAGTTTGGTGAGACTTGCGATTTTTTTTGGACCGCAGCTGTATTGAAGAAGTATAAACGAAGAACCAGAAATTTTCCAAAGGCGGGGAGGAGCTCTCGTTCTTTAATACAAGAGGTTACCGAGAAAAGGAAGGACTTTGGACGCGCCGAAGGATTGTAGTGAGACTCATATTTATCATTACCAACAAATTGGGGGGAAAGACTGCCTTGTGCAAGGCGCACTCGCGTGTTGGTTTGTTGGTATTGTGCATGAGGCGGCAACTCTGAAACTTCAAACGACTGCTATGGGATAGAAACGGGAGAATTTACGCTTTGAATTTGAGGGAAGCAATGAGATTGAGGGGAGCAATGAGATTGAGGATTGAATAAAAACAAGAGTCGCCGGTTTTCGTTCATGAAAATTGCCAGAGCAGACACCAAAGGCAACAGTCAACATTGTGAATCAGACTGCTTGGCCAAATTCAAAGAGGCCTTAAATCAAGTAATACCAACAGGGAGTTTCAAAGCCCCAGTGTTGGAAATGTTGGAGATATTTATAGGCTACTGAGCCATTCGATGCGGTCATACTCAAGCGAGCGTCTACCTCCGCCCCACAGTATGGGGTTCGAATGGAGCGCTTAATACGAGGCCGTGGCTGCGGCGATTGCGGCTCTCGTTGAGAGAGCTTTCGAGCGAAGTCCAGTTCTTAATTGGCAGCAATTGCACTAGGATGATACTAGCTGCAGTGGTGATGGTAATCTGCAGGTCCTAGTTGACACCGTGAACTTGTCTCTTCCTGGAGTTCCGCCTGACATGCTTGACACTGCTGAAATCTGTGAAATTCAAGGCTGCAAGGGAGTCATAGTAAATCTGAATATATCAGGCAACTGTCCTTAGTTGCAGTACTTCTGGATCTTTCAGGCTGCAGAAGTCAAGTCCACAGTAAATTGATAGTGGTATCAAAGTTCCCCCGAAAAGCTATTCGTACACATAGCCATTGGGTATCATGCGACAGCTGCGACCCTTTTCGAGGAAACAAGCAAATCTCGTTAACTGATCCACCAGAACTCCGAGCCAGTGAATTCAAATACACCCTCCAATCTCGACAGTCACTTGGACATAAAGTACTTTTCAGAGCCTATGAAGCTCCAGGTTTTGGACTGTTGGCCGCGCTGCCACCGCCCCTCTTCATAAGCCCTGCAAAGAATGATGCAAGGGCTTCATTCTGGTTCTTTCCATCCGGGGTAGCCACATTGCCTGGTGACGCGGGCTCTGGTGTTTGGTAGGTTTGACGGTCCTGGGGAGTAACTTAGCACTTGAAAACCAGAGAAGGGGAACACTTGGAAACTCACTCTTAGCCGTTGTAGCATGTCATCCGCATCTACCTGGATACCACCCATGTTGAACTGTACGGGACCGATATGCTCATTGACACGGCCCTCATCATAGTGCTCTTCCTCGCCTTCTTCGGCCTTAGACTGAGAAGATTGCCGGCCACGAACCACGCGGCTGCTGTCCATGGAGCTAGGTTCGGCTCCTTGTCTGATCTTATCCAGGACTTCCACTTGGGTGGCTAAGAACGTCTGGGCATCTTGGCTCGAGACCTCTAACTTGAGCCCATTGCCTTCGGAAGCTGTTGCTTGAAGCGCGTCCAGGCTTGGGTCGCGAATCGTTTCTTGGTATGCCTCTACCGCAGCCCCAGGGAGTGGTGGGGTCTCTTCATCCGGACTCGAGTGACTATTCACACCATTGGTGCCGTTCTGGACCACCAGATTATATGATTCCTCGATATCCAGAGACCAACCCTTGTTGACAGCTTCAACGTCGAAACCGTCACGCAAGACCCTGATTTTACCCCAAGAATCCCAGTTTGGCGGTACAAGCACCTTGTCACGGTCAATCACGTTGTGCTTGAGAGGCTGTCGTTTCAAAAGAGAATGAATCCCAAGAGATGAATGTACGAGGCTCTGCAAAGGGCTTGTGACAGATGGTGCTGTGTATATGAGAGATGCGCCATCTAGAATTCTGTTAGTGTTGAGACTTTGGATATTCAGGGAAAGTCTCACGCTTCAGCAAGACCGTCCTCAGAAATTGCAAGACAAAGTCAAATTCTTCCTCTCTCCAGGACCGTTCCTTTTCCAGGGTTTCAATCTGGTCAGACTGACAAAATAAGTATTAGACCCTTAATATGCCTCGAACAACTCACATTTTGACACACGACGCAAAGTGGGAGCCCCAGAGCTTCTTCCCACTCTCCAGGTCCCAGAGGTAGACTAATCTCCCCATCTGTGGAACTAGTGACCACCCCCCCATCGAGACTATTTCCACCTCTACCCCTATCTCGCCAACTGATCATGACTTCTTCCATTTTCTCCTTGCATTCTCCATCCAGCGAAACCAGCAGTGTCCGTAGCAGCCGTATCCAATCCCGTAATTGCCTGAGCCAGAACCATGGTTGCGCCCAGTCCAGCAGCACCACAATAAGAGTATTGGGGATCGTTTGCGGTGTTAATAGGGGTTGCAGCAGAGGTGTGAAGGATGGCGAGGGGTCCGAGAGAAGATATACGGAGAGACGAGCAAGGATATCTGGGGGAAGTTAGCTGTATTGATAGCTAAGCTCTCCGAAGCTGCCCACCTTCGTGATCCGCATCTAGAACGTCGTGGTATGTGTATCCAAGGGCAAAGTTATTCGCTATCGGGGGCTGTTTACTGCTCTGCCGATCCTGTGTCCTTCTGGTATTATCCGTAGAAAGAGCTTCTAGAAACTCCTTTTGCGACTCTGTCGTGCCCCCTAAAGCATTGTCAGCCAAGTTGCTTAACCCTCCTTCCACGAGCCTACCTAAAACGAGGATATTCTTCTCTGGCAACCGCTTTCCACTGGCCACACTATCTAACAGGGACGCCCATAGGTTCTTCTCCCCTGCGCTCTTCGGTCTATCATGGTCACTAGATGCCGAGACCTGCGTATAGGTGGAAGTTCTGTTGTTGGAAGCCATCATGGTATATGGGTTTCAGGAGGTCCAGCAACCGGGTGTTTTCTGGGCTCCTTGCTGCTGTCCTGTGCTGTGATAGCTCGATTATGCATCCCCGTAGGTTCCTCTGCGACAAATCTGCGATTACGTATGGGTTTTACGCGTTGTTGGATTCGATTTCATGGTGCAAGCCTCCAGCCACGGAAAGTCGTTCATAAAAGTTGTGAATCGCGTCCCTGGTGAACGCGAGGCGCCAGGCTAGATGAGTCGGCAAACGGATCCAAGGTTTTTGAGATTCGCAGCCTCGCCTGACAACTCAAACCACTAAAACATTCAAATGCAGAGCATCCGACAAATCCAGGAACTGAACAAGCGCGAGCTCGAGGCTGGTGTGTAGGTAAAGCTCACAGCCCTTGATCTTCTTCTTAATGACAGATTTTCAGGTCCCCAAACGCATCATGGCATACAGACTATCGCGACACAGCCTACATATACATCGGCGGCCTGCCATTTGAGCTCTCCGAGGGTGATGTAGTTACGATATTCTCTCAATATGGCGAACCGACATATATCAATCTGATTCGCGATAAGGAAACAGGAAAGTCCAGAGGCTTTGCATTTCTGAAGTACGAGGATCAACGCAGTACAGATCTGGCAGTCGACAATTTAGGAGGGACTGTGATTATGGGGCGAACTTTGAAAGTAGATCATACTCGGTATAAGAAAAAGGACGACGAAGCTGAAGAGGGGCACGATCTCACGCAACGGCCACCAGAGGATGACGAGGATGGCGAAGGCAGGAGGAAGAGACGGCGGACAGACGAAAGCGAGAGCGAGGAGGAGAGACCTATGTTGAAGGAAGAGCGCGAGTTGGCAAAGCTTATCCAGGACCACGACGATGAAGACCCTATGAAAGCCTATCTGGTTGAGGAGAAGAAGGAAGAGGTTACAATGGCTTTGGCAAGACTGAAGGATGGGAAGAAGTCTGAAAAGTCCAAGTCTAGGCATCATCACCACAGGTCACGACGACAAGAGGATGGGGCTGGGAAAGACAGCGGCAGTCGCCGTTCTCGTCACCGAAGTGAGCATCGAGAGAGGAGACACTCGCGTTCCAGAGAACGGACCCCGGAGCGTGCAGATGAATCTCGAGTTGAGCGGAGCAGGACATCTGGACATAGGGATGAGCGAGACGATTCGAGATATCGCAGAGAGAGTCCTAGGAGAGAAGGAAGGGATCGAGGAGGCCGGGAGAGGCCTAAGGAACGACCGAGAAGGAGAGAGACTTCTGTTGAAGATAGACGTCATCCTTCCAGGCGGTACTCTTAGGCGAAAAAGAATCATGAGGCCCGTCTTCCAATGTCTTGATTCCAGGTGTTTACCGAGAGGCTCCTCTCCACAGTGTATGCTTTAGCTTCAAATTTCAAGGAGATGAAAGCCTTCTTGGGGGCAGCATCAACAAGGCGCCTCTATTTCGACGGAGCTTTTCGTCATCTCACTATGACAAACACATAGTCAGAGCATATATCTGCCTCCAACCCAAATGACTCCGATGACCAAAACCATCCTTCCGCGGAGCCGATGCCAACAATATGCCCAGATACGCCACGCTAAGTAACACCAATCTAAATATGAGCCTAATTCGCCCCAAGGTACCGTTTCCATCCATCCCTCACACAATACCGCCGACCATCCTCCCCTTCAGCAATAACAAACTTCTCCCATCTTCCGTCTCGTCCAGCTCCAATCACTATGATACTATGGTCACTAGTCCATCCCAAAATACCTTTTGGGGGGCGAAATGCTGCATCGCTGTTCAGTGGAGTCGAACTTCCATAAAGCAGTTCGTCACCGATCTCGAAATGTGCTGAAGCAAACGAGTACACATCTGAGAAGACTCTTGGCAAAAGAGGTATGCGACCCAGGATCCCCCATTTCTGGCTGGTGTCCACATCACTTGGCCCTGGGCTCCCTCCTCCACCACCCATGGTGGTCAATCTCCGATTTAGTGTCGGGGCTTCAGTTCTCGGTGGTTTGGAAGGGTGAGGGATGTCGAAGACGTGAAGCGTTGATTTATCAGAAGTGACTGCCAGCAGCTGCCCAGATGGAGCAATCGACAGTGAGAAGATAGTTGCATGGTCCACACCACGCCTCAACTCGGCAATACGGGCACAGTTGCTGGTTGCAAATACTCGTATCAAGGTCCCCTGGAGATATTAGCGAGATCTGGCGTGTGGTGATGTTTACTTGCCGTCTCGCTTGCAGTCGCCAAAATCTCACCGTCCCGGCTGATGTCAAGGGCCCGCAGTGCGGAGCCATGAGCTGGTATGATACTGACATTGCCCGTAGAGAGCTCAACGAGCTGGACCTGTCCCGGTGTTCTCCCAGGGAAAGCAAGAGATGTTGGCGTTAGACAGCACAGACCCAAGGGGTTGTCGGCAGTTTCGAAGACGGACCACAGCTCCGGTGGGCTTTTGAATTTGTAGACGCGGACGCTATTCTGTAGTGCAACGATGACATGTGTTCGCGATAATCGTACGCCACGAACAGTCGTGAGAACCGGTATCTGGATAGCAACCTGCTGTTTTGCATCATCCCATATGATGACCTGCTCAATATCAGCACCCTCTTCTCCCTCCTTTGTACTGTGCGTAACCGACTTTGTTCTGCGGAAATTTTGGCTGCCGTCCACCTCCGATAAGTGCGATGAAGTTGGCCTTCCCAAGCATTTGAGCAGCACCTATACCAGCGTTGAAATCTATACTCTCAGCATGTGTTCCTCAGTCGCTGGTGCGAAGGCTGTACCTCGAGAGACCCGGAGTTGGCAAGGCTCAGAGTTGAAAACTGGCGGCAGAAGTTAGCTCGGCTTTCCATCATGATTTTGAATAATCGCAGAGAACTCACTACAAAAGCCAGTATTGAGTCCAACAGAGAAGCAGCTGGCATCATGGTTGAAGCTGGCCGAGAGGGCCACACTCGAGCTTTCACTCTCGATGGCCGGCCTGGTATTCATGGCTTCGGGTGCGGGGAGGTTTCGTGTTTTGTACGGAGAGGCAAAAATGAGCTACTGAAGCAGTGAAATATGTATGCTAGTTGTTCGTGCTCATGTTGTTTGTGATTCTCATGACATGGACGAACGAACGTCGAGTCTTAAAGTTTGGGCGGTGCTGCCACATGTCGCGAGGCTGGCAGCCTGGCCCACGATACCTTATCAGGCGTCCGCCAATGCAGGAGCGACCCCTGCTAGCGTCCATGGTTAGCGGCTTCCCCTGTTTTCCCCCTATCCCATCCCATCTCCATCTCGCTAACCCTGAGACTCAAATTTACTCCGACCGCGACTTCGACTTCGTGATACTCTCCCAACTATCTCCCAAGCAAACGGCCTGCCTCACCTTTTTTTGACACCCATAACAATCACACGAATTGGTTGCGCCACCAGTGCTCGTCCAGACCGCACATCCATCACCATGTCATCTCCATTGAGCGCAGTATGTTGATATCCCCTCCTGGCCAACCCCTTTTGCCTATTCTGACCACAGCGTTGCCTGGTAGTACCATGCTGGGGTTTGTTTTCCGCACATCGACAAAACTGCTGAGCCAGTACTAATGTTGCCATACTCTTAGATCAAGATCCGCAGAAAGAAGAATGTCAAGAAGGGTATCCAGTTCTGTTTGATGGTCTGCGGTGCCTCGGGTACAGGTACGTCGGACGACACCCACGACACTTCATGAGACAATTGACTCATCGCGCCAGGTCGAACAACCTTCGTAAACACTCTGTGCGGAAAGAAAGTGCTGGCAGGAAAGGATGCCGACGATGCGACAAACGCTCACCTCGAGGAAGGTGTCCGGATTAAGCCCATCACTGTTGGTGCGCATTCGAGCCCGTCCCTCGTGCCAGTCGAGCACCAAAGCTGACAATATTGCAGAGCTGGAGCTAGATGAGGAGGGAACTCGTATCTCTCTGACTATCGTAGACACGCCAGGCTTTGGAGACCAGATCGACAATGAGGCGAGGTATGTAGACAGCCAGGGGAGCACACTCACAGTGGCACTGACAAAAGTTATAGCTTTGGCGAAATTGTTGGCTATCTTGAACGACAGTACGATGATATTCTCGCCGAGGAGTCCCGTATTAAGCGTAACCCCCGCTTCCGCGACAACCGTGTCCATGCACTTCTCTACTTCATCACACCTACCGGACATGGGTGAGTCGCCCTGCTGCCAAAGACGGGTGACAGCCCTCTAACTTACTGCAGTCTCCGCGAGCTGGATATCGAACTCATGAAGCGCCTCTCTCCCCGTGTTAACGTCATTCCAGTCATTGGCAAGGCCGATTCCCTCACACCAGCTGAGCTTGCCGAGTCAAAGAAGCTTGTTATGGAGGATATCGAACACTACAGAATCCCGGTCTACAACTTCCCTTACGATATCGAGGAGGATGACGAGGACACTGTTGAGGAGAACGCCGAGCTCCGTGGACTTATGCCATTCGCCATTGTCGGTTCGGAAGAGGTTGTTGAGATTGGAGGCCGTAAGGTTAGAGCTAGACAGTATCCGTGGGGTGTCGTAGAGGTGGACAACCCAAGGCATTCCGATTTCCTCGCCATTCGAAGCGCGCTTCTCCACAGCCATTTGGCAGACTTGAAGGAGATCACTCACGATTTCCTCTACGAGAATTACCGTACTGAGAAGCTCAGTAAGAGTGTTGAGGGTGGTGCTGGAGCGTAAGTTCATCACCTACACCTCTTGTTGACACAGACTAACCAGACCTGCAGCGACTCGTCGATGAATCCAGAAGATCTCGCATCCCAGTCCGTTCGCCTGAAGGAAGAGCAACTCCGCCGCGAGGAGGAGAAGCTCCGAGAAATCGAGGTTAAGGTCCAGAGGGAGATTAACGAAAAGAGACAAGAGCTCTTGGCTCGTGAGAGTCAACTCAAGGAGATCGAGGCCAGAATGCACCGAGAGCAAAGCGCACATCTGGAGGCTACGAATGGAGCACACACGGACTCCGAGGCATGAAATCGGAGCAAGAGTTACTTTGCGAGCGGGTGGACTTTGGGAGGACTTGGCCTAGCTTGGCAACTAATTGGTCTGTCGGATGATATCCAAGTTGTCAATGGGGGAAAATGGAGCTATGGGATTTCTTTTGCAGGTCTTTGTCGGCATTTGCAAGAACTATTCTGGCTTTGAGAAGCTAATAACGTGTTTTCTTATCAACTTCTAATGCGGCGGCTGAATTACTTCCCTTCTTCAACGTCCTTGTGATCGAGGCACAAGCGGACGGCTGTGAACGGTTTATGGTTCTATTTATCTTGTGGTTATAGCAATGAAAATGTTCAACTATGTCCCAGAAAAGCCAAGAAAGTTAGAAGGCTGATAACACTTAAAACATGGCTCATTAAACGCTAAGTCTTGGTGGTAAGTGATACCTAGCAAGTATGTCCACGTCTCAAATAGTCGGCTTTCTCCCCTTCCACGGCGTTGTCACCTTATAACTTTGCCAGAATACAATGCGATGTAGAGTTCGAGAGATTTAAAGTGTACAGCATAGCGTGTAACAGCCAGCAAGTGCAAGTGAGTCGAGGTATACAGGGCTTCCGTTTGCGGACTGAGAGAATGTGATGTGGTGCCTCCAGACAGACTCCTAATATCTAGTCGCTGAGCAAATCTTTCTCATATCAAAATTCCTGTATGTGGGCTTTTTCTTCGCTTCTCACCTCTCGAATAAATGGAATTGTCATATGTCCAACCATGACATGAATTACTTATTGTGACTGTCATGACTGCTGTCTAGAGGAGGAGGGGTGGGTTTCTGGGACGGCAGCATGTTGACCCGCCCCGGCTGACGCTCCCCGCCGTCATCAGCTTCAAGCACCCGACCGCGCCACCCAGCTCTCCTCTTCCAACAACAACCACAGCATCCATAAATCGCCGTTCTCGATAGCAGAATCACCCAGCACGATGTCTGGAACTACCAAATACACAGCAGCGCCGCAGCGCGACTCGTTTGATGAGACAG
Organism: Cadophora gregata; assembly: GCF_030347475.1. Lineage (NCBI taxonomy): Eukaryota > Fungi > Ascomycota > Leotiomycetes > Helotiales > Ploettnerulaceae > Cadophora > Cadophora gregata. The sequence goes on along the minus strand of NW_026695937.1, from coordinate 1,470,720 downwards.
CGAACTACAGTCAGGCTCCTCCCTCCTATGCGGATCAGCCTTCCAGCTCGTCTACAGATCAAGAAGCTCTTCTTGGAGGCGCTCCAAGGAGCAGCGAAGATAATATACCAGATGACTTCAAGGTTCGTACGGTCGAGGATATCGTCTCGGCTAGCCCTAACAGCTTATAGTTCGGCGGCTCAGTGTCTGAAGCATCGATAGATATCCGCATGGCCTTTGTCCGAAAGGTCTATGCTATTCTTTCTGTTCAACTTATTGCGACTGCGGTCCTGAGTTCCGTCTCTTTCTTCAGCAACTCATACAGAGACTGGATCCAAAGTAATCAGTGGATGATGTGGCTTTCGGTTAGTTGTATCCGCTTGCGTGGCGTGTCTTCTGCTAATTCCCAAGCTTTTCGGTGCTATCGGTTTTATGATCCTCACATACTGGAAACGCAAGTCATATCCCACGAACCTTCTGTTCCTCAGGTATGCAGTCTCAAGTCTTGGAGCCAACATTCGATCTCTACTAACCTGTCAAACAGTGGCTTCACAGCTTTCGAGGCATATTCAGTGTCGGTCATCGTATCGTTCTACCAGTCCAGAATCGTCCTCCAAGCAGTGCTTCTGACAGCCGGAATCTTCGTTGCTCTTACACTATTTGCCTGCCAGACAAAGTATGATTTTACTTCCTGGATGCCATATCTCTTCGGAGGACTCTGGTGCCTAATTCTCTTCGGCTTCATGGCTGCCTTCTTCCCTCACAGCAGTACAGTTGAGTTGGTATATTCCGGTATTGGAGCTCTGATATTCTCGGCATATATATTGGTCGATACCCAACTTATCATGAGACATTATCATGTCGAGGAAGAGATTGCGGCCGCAATCAGCCTCTACCTTGATATCATCAACCTGTTCCTCAATATTCTCCGCATTCTCAACAGCCAGCAAAACAACTAAGAAGTGGTCGTTTGGATACGGACTGGCGGAGGTGGATGAAACAGGCACAGAGTTTTGGTCTGATTCCCAAGGGTGTTTGTTGGTGACTGCATTCAACTTGGCTGGCGTTTGACGGAGAGCTAGTTGCGGAGCCACGGGTCTTTTTAAGTTCTATCAATGAAATAGTTTCTGCAAATGTCTACATTCGCTCGGAGGTTTCAAAGCATCCAGCGACTCAGGGTGGGGCATGCGGAGTGGCAGAATGAACCCAGACATTCTGGACCCTTGAATCCCGTTTCGGAACAGAGTACGGAGGCATTTTTCATGTTCTATCTGAAGCTTTTTTTCTTTCTCGACGAAAATAGGACATGCTGGATGGATTGAGCACTTTCAGATGAAGCTTATTGTTTGATGTCAGCCAACTGTCGAAAATGGCATGGACTGGCTTCTATTTTTTAAGCTTTCGGTTGGAGTGCAGGAGCTTCAGGGGCTCGCAAAATGTACGCAGGCGGGTGGAACAGACCACCTGTGGGGAAAGCAGGAGGGACCAGCCAGCAATGTACAGAACGATGAGAAAACACAAAATGTTCAGTTCCCTTGCGCAAACTATTTCATCCACTTCCTTCTCTCGTTGCAAACTCCTCCTATACCTTACCGAGCTGCTCTGACCCCCTCCTCACCTTTTCTCTATCAATATATTGCGCTCCTGATCACCGAGATCGCCTCTCCTATTGGTCGTCGATCACTTTAGACCAGACCAGCGGTCTTGAGCGGCACTTCGCCCTCACCAAAAAATATCCTCCACACCGCTTTGCTCAAACAAGCCGAGCAGCGAAGTACCCAGGTCCTCAACACCACGCTCGTTCCATTTCCTTTCGACGCATTATACCCTAGAATATATATGACACTCGACGTCTAAAAACCACCAACAGGCCAGTGGGAGTTTTCAGCCCTCCTCATTCGGTCATTCCACTCGCTCTCTTTCCTTCTCGCAGCTCCTTTTCCCTTTGCGTGCTACGAAGGGCAATACACAATGAGCGGCCCCCCACCGACTATTGAGATACAGAACGAGAAACTCGAGGCGGCGCAAGAGTGGTTACATCAGAATGGAAACAATGTGGGCGGCATTGAGTACACGCCCGCAGTGGAAGGTGCCGAAGATGGGTACCCGACGCACACAATGACTATCAGGAGGAAAACCAGAAGGAAAGAGGATGGGCCTCTAGAGATAATATGCGGATGGATTTTCCAGCATCAGATTGGTACGCTCTCTGGCCAATTGCCCCAATTGCGCGCGGCTGCTAACCATATGCTGCAGGTCTTTCAGTCAACTTACTGATGCTCCTCTCGTTGACCCATATGTGCTTTCCTCGAGCTCGCAGACATGCTCGCAAGTTCTTTGAACTCTCCTACTACAACCCTGACTCGGGAGCATATCGTGCGGGCTGGAATGATGCTTGGATGGTGTTCTTTTGGATTGTTGTCTTTACTGGTCTTCGCGCCGCAGTAATGGAGTACATTTTGATCCCTCTGGGCAAGAGGGGAGGTGTGAAGACTGAGAGAGATCAGACCAGATTTGCTGAGCAGGCTTGGCTCTGGATCTATGCTACAAGTGCATGGAGTTTGGGTTTAGTAAGTTGTAGCGATACTAAAGAAAATTGTGTGCTAACAGACTCAGTACATCCTTTCTAATTCCGACTACATGTGGGATTTCAAGGAGCTGTGGACCAATTGGCCAAATCGCGAGATGGACGGACTCCGAAAGTGGTACACTCTCGTCCAGTATGCCTTTTGGCTGCAGCAGGTTCTTGTCATCCACCTCGAGGCAAGGAGAAAGGACCACTGGCAAATGTTGGCGCACCACATTGTTACGACAGCACTGATATTCACGAGTTACGGATACCACCAAACTAAAGTGGCCAACCTCATTCTCTGCACCATGGACTCTGTAGATCTTGTCTTCCCAGTAAGTTGCACCTGTGCCTTCGAGGTTATGCGCTAATCGATGTCACAGCTAGCGAAGTGTCTCAAGTACATGGAATTCACGACTGTCTGCGACGTACTCTTTGGTCTTTTCATGACTATCTGGTTCGCCACTCGGCATGTGATTTTCTGCATGATTTGCTACTCTGTCTGGGCCGATATCCCCAGGACAATCGATTATGGCTGCTATAGTGGCAAGACTGGCTCTATCAAGGGGCCCTTCCCAGCTCCAGATCGATTTGGGCATCTTTTTGACCCATTCCGCAACCCTGAAGGCGTTGTTTGCTTCAATCACAAAATCAAGTGGGGGTTTCTCAGCGCCCTCCTCTTCCTCCAATTCCTGACGATCATCTGGTTCTTAATGATCGTTAAAGTGGCAATTCGGGTCCTCAAAGGCGGAGATGCCGATGATGTCCGCAGTGATGATGAAGGTGACGAGGAAGAGGAGCTTTTGGACGAGAAGATCATATCCACAATTGAGCAGATCGATGAAATGGAGCTGGCACCATATGAGGAGGAAGTGGGCGTTGAGTCCATCAACTTGAAAGGCAGGAATTTTAACACCAACAAGTATAAGAAGACTGCTAGCAGCGCCAGCGGAGTCAGTCTTCCAGGGCACAGCGATAGGAAAGAGTTGCTCGGACGGATCGGGTGCGACAAAGGCGTTTGAGAGGGAAAATGCTTGACTGATGGACTGACTAATGATTCCGGGGCCAAGATGGGGATGGAGTTTGTCTTTCTATCATCCCATGCATTCATGGTCGTTTATTCCTAGGTCACCGGATACCAGACCAGACGGTACGAAGGGAGTGAAGAACCAACGAATGGTTGCAGTGGCGGATGTCTCACTGCACATCTATACTGCGCTCTCTTTATTTCGTTCTTTGTATCGGCGTCATGGACGAGATGATGGATGTGTACAGAAAGAAAGAGTTGGAACTATCCATGTAAATAAGCGAAGGCGAAGGAAGCCAAGTGCAGACCTGGATTGGCAATCAGAACGAACTTTTGGCTGACTTTCCTTCCTATCTGATCCTGCGGTGCTACCATTATGACTTCCTCCTCCATTTGTGACGCTTTCGTGAAGTTGTACTAGTGGCCTAATCAAGCACTTATCCTGACATTTGAGGAGATTCTGTTCTCCGACCGCTTGCCGAGGGTATCTTGCACGACCACTTTGACAGTAACCCTTGGCCTGGCGGGATGGTAAGTTCTGGGTAGAGAGCAGGACTAGTTTTGATTCCTCCACCGTACAACGTGGCAGATGTCAGTCGTTTATCAAGGTGGTAGTCGGGCGAGTACATGCAAGTTCTGATTTTGCCACTCCTTTCGTTGCTGAATCAAGATTATAAACCATCCAACGCAGCTTTCATATGCTCTGCAGATGAATTGGTTACTGAATAAGAATGGAGGAAGTACGAGTGCTGACAGCCGATTGCTGTCTCCTACTAAGCTCGGCTTTGCTCGTGTTGAATGCGAATGACAATGAGGATGTCTATATTCTCTACGTCAAGAACAACAACGATTGTGAGGAATAGATAGAGATACGACATTGGCTCTCCAGAAGCTGGCACAGATGTATGAAGACGCTTTACTCCTCCTTGCACAGATGTGATAGGTCTCGACCTCCACGGCAAAAACCTCATATTGTATCTGTGATCTCACTGACTGAAATCAAAGGCATACCAATGTATAGACACGCATGGAGAACGTCCCTTGAATTAAGTCAAGAATTCCACTGTATATCTAGAGCTGTACGATACACCAAGAACAAACTCAAGCAGCCCTAGCAAAGTTGGCCGGAACTACATGAGAATTCTGATAAATGTTCACATACTCAATATATGACACTGCATCTCCTTATTCATTTGAACGTGACATATAACGTCAGCTGTCAACTGGATTCCTCTCAACACCTTTCTCCCTCTGGACGCAAAGCAGAAGGTTGTCCAGGAAAAGGGGAGAAAACAAAAACCCATGCGATCTTCCAAGCAAATAGGACAGTAAAAAAATCGAAACACTTTAAAGGTGACACATCAAAACAATACTTAGGAAATGCAACACTCTTCTCGAGAAAGTTCGGAACAAGCGAAGAGTAGGTGCTCGTTTTATGGAATCGATCGGCCAGATACGCTACAGGTTTCCACTTGTTGTGTTGATATGTGGGGATTGAGCGAGGAATATGGCTTCGCTGATGGATTAAGGCAGGTAGGGAGCAGCGAGGCAACTTGCTGAGAGACGTCTAGTCGGGCAATTGTCAATGTCTGCCGTCGTCGAGGACTCCTGCTCTGATATTGATCTTCTACAGAAGAAAAATCGCCTTTGTGCTCGTTGGCATCTGCCCTGCTCGCCAAATACTTATTGCATAGGAAGTGAAAAGGAAATAAGAACCAGTCGTATCACATTGACTTATTACATAAATACTCCTCACAACTCCGATATGTTTGTCCTTCCCTTTCCCAAATATATCCCTAGTGGCGTCGCAGCTAGCTAGCTCACTTACGACTGCAAAAGCCGAACCTGGCATGCTTGCCTGCGTAACCTAATCGTAACACCAGTCCAGCCCGATCAAGTTTGGAGCAAGCCCAGTCGACCGTATTTTCGCCGTCTCAAGAAGAAAGGAGAGAAATAAAAGAGGTATTGTCCTATAACAGGATCAAGTAATTTGATGGTGCTATGCCAGTATCTCCGTTTTCTTTCTTGGCTTGCCACCATCTCCCGCTGACGTCGGAGACTTCTAGTATTTCGTGCTTCGAGAAAGAGATCTCGTTGGCGTCATCCGGGTTGGCCTCATATGAGTAGATGGCTTTCGCCCGGTATGGGTACTCTGTTGGCGCTACAACTTCCCCGGGCGTTTGCTGTTGCTCGTTGCTCATGGGTCCGCTGGTCCCTAGGTTGCTGGTTGGAGTAGGCCCGTTGCCAAATCGTGGCTGAGATGAGTTGCGATCCCCTCCTACTGGTCCACCTGGGAACCCTGCAACGGGCGATGAAGTCTCGAACCCTCCAAGTTGAGCTGATGTGTACATCTGCGGTGGGACGTTCGAGGAGATCGAGGTGTCTGGTCGCCCATTTGCAATTCCATTTCCGTAGCTCATTCCCCTTCCACCTTGGGAGGTTCGGTGATCTTTGTGGAGAGCGAAGGAGTCGAGGTAGGCACGGGGTACGGCGGAGGGGGTTGATCCAAAATAAAAGATCCACACAATCTGTTGTATTGTTAGAGCGAGCTGGGAAAGGGCAGGGGATTCCATACATTCACCATGGAAAGCAAGATATGTCCAGCAGCGGTTGCTTCCTTAGCACCGTTCGAAGAATAAATTAAAGAATTGACCGATGAACTCGTCAACACCAAACCACATGCAAGATACCCAACGATAGCAACGTGGTATGTCTGTGTCGTGTCTGATGCGATAACCACAAATACCCCAGCGATGCAGCACAGCATATACGCTATGGCAAACCAGGAGTAATTCGGAAAAGCATTGTCAAGCTTCTGTGCTGTCGCAATTATTGATCCGACGAAAGCTATAACCCAAGCAAGCTGTGCAATCGTCAGTCCATGTTGTTCATCCTTCTCCCCTGAGGAGAGAGGAATGGGTGTTCTCAACATACCATGGCAATAGATACCGTCGCCAGTGCGAATGGATCGCCCAGGATGTTATCCATACTCATAGTCCTCATCCCGCCTGTCCTCCGGCCCTTCATATCCATTCCGCCGTTCATTTTGCGGAGAGATGGCGAATGCAACGATCCGTACGATGGCATAAGGAACAGCGGCGTCGAGACCGGCGGTTCCTGGCACGGGGTATTATGTAGAAGTTATCGGCGTCAAGATTGAATCCGATTCAATCGGAGGCCGAGTATGATGAGAAAGGCAAAAGAGATAGCGGGAAAGTATGGTGCGGTGGATAATGGTTTCAGCTGAAGTGGCCGTGGCTGATGCAAAAGTGCTCACTCCGCAACGAGATCCAGGGATGATCGTGAGGTCGTAGATGAGTGGACGTGGACAGAAATGAACTGAAGTACAGAGCAAAGGTGATGAACAATTTCCGCGTTGCTGACAGCCTGTCCAGCAAGGGGAGGGAAGAGGATGGGAATGGGAATGGCGACCGTTGAAGGAGCGTGGGAGACTGGTCGGTCGGTCGGTCGGTCTGTCTGTCGATGCAAGAGAATGTGAGACGTCGAGACGAGAGAATAATGCGATCGGTCGTGGAGGAAGGGAGGGAGGGAGAGAAGTGGAGGGAGTGGCAGTAGAAGGAGAAGTGAAGGGAGAAGGATCCAGGTCCCAATCAATTCCAGGGAGGCGGATTGCGGATTGGGTGGAGTCGAGGTTACTGTGGGTGCAAGTGGGTGCAAGTGGGTGCAAGTGGGTGTGGGTGTGGGTGTTGTCCTGGTGGTACAGTAGTCAGGTAAGGCCAGGCAAGGCGAGGCAAGGCGAGGTAGGTAAGGTATGGGCCGGTAGGGGGTTGAAGGGAAGTGGTCAAGGCGGTGGTGGTGGTCGGGGCAGGGCAGGGCAGGGCAGGGAGAAATATGCAAGACCAATGAGTTCCCGCAGAAGACGAGACGACTCTGTCCGGATTGGGATGCCTGGAGCTGGAGGTTGGCTGTTGCGACGACGAGCTTGGGGGATGTGTGTGTGTGTTCTTCTGGTGATCCGGAGCGGGAATGTTGATGTTTTCGATGTTCGTTTCGTGTTGGGCAAAAAAAGGAGTTGATGTGATGCCAGCTTCTCGGGGTGCAGAGCTAGGGCTAAGGTTTTTGGGCGGCGGGTTGAACTGGGGCGGTGCAGTCAAGTCCAGCGCAGTCCAATCCAGTCCAGTAGTCCAAGATTGTACAAGTACGGAGTACAGCGAGATTGTTCTGGAGCGACAGTCCAGAGGAACAATAATGCAGTTCGCGGTTGGCGGCGACTGAGGTTGATCCGATGATCTGCTTGATTAATTACGCGGCTGCCGGCAATGATAGGGCAGGCAAGCCAGACCAGGCCAGTCCAACAGCAAAAGACTGTCTTCCAAATTGCTCTCCTCTGGCTCAACAGCTTCAAAGCCGACTCCAATGGATCAAGTCGCGTCTGTCTGGTGTAGCGCTGCGTCGGATGTGCTGCTTGCTTCCGTGATATGTGCTGCGTGCTGCGCTGTGCCTGTGCCTGTGCCTGGAGGTGAACGTGAACGTGAAGCCGTTCCTCGATGGTGTTGTGGGCCAATAAAACAGGACGCTCCCGTGGATGGTCCGGCGTGTTCGGCCCCTGGAGATACCAATAAATTTCTTTGCTTGCTCGCAGCTCGCAAAGCTCAGGCTTGACACGAGTCGTTTCAAAAGGTTGCTGGTGGCGGTTGGCTCTCAGTCAATCTGCCTGACACGGACCTTGCTGATTGCCGATTTGAGGGGAAGCGAAGGGCGGACCTGGAAATCAGGAGGACGATGAGACAGGACAGGTTGACGATTTGTTGGCGTGCGTTTGTCTGACGACTATGACGACTGCCAGACCAGACCAGTTCGTCTGTAGACAGGCCGCTGATGTGGTTGTCGTCGAGTTTCAGCGGTGAAGGAGTCTTGGAGTCTGGAAAACGAGCAAACAATTGGGCCTGGGATGTTCCTGATGCTGTGCTTGTGCGACTCTACACCACTCCTGACAAGCAAAACATATGATATGCTGGCGGCGGCTAAATATCTTCAGCACAGCACCAATATCCTATAAAACCACTATGTCTCTGCTGTCAAACATGCAGCCAGATAAGCATAAGCCTCGTGGACGCCTAGATGAAGTTGGCGTGGCGTAGGTAAGGCACTTGGAAGACTAAACAGATGTGTTCGGTGTTTCGAGGGGTGTCAAGTGTCAAGGCAAGTGAAAACGCACTCATGAATACCGGGGAGATGGGTTTTTATCAATTCCCAGGAACTTAAGGGCTTCAAGAGATCGACATCTGTCAAGTCGTCTAGGCCGCTCAATTACGACTTCCTCCTGCAGATTCCTGGTCATACACATCTCGCTATCGTGGAAATCATGGAAGGCTGCTGTTTCTCATAGGTCAAGCCACGGAAGATGTTCACCACATGTATCCAAGCCGTCTGTGGCGAGCAGATTGTCCAATTATATCGAGACATGGCTGTGGCTGTGCTTCCAAACAAGGCATGAGATCGCCGGATTCCTGGAGAGCCTGCTTTGGACTGTGAGAATGAATGGAAATGAACATGCAGACTTCCTCGGTTGCTCTTCGCACAGAATAAGCTTTATAGAAGCGTGGAGTGGCAAATGGAAAGATGCACCGACTCCATTTTTCACGTTGTGTCAAGTTGTGTGAGGTAAGGAAGGGACGGTGCAGTGCAAAATCAGGCCCTGGATTTGGCTTGGCTGCCCATAATGCCATGCTCTCTCCGGTTCAGTGGCCAATTTTGACGTAGTACCTAATTCTGAATATATAATTCCATCGCTTTGAAATTGATAGAGTAAATGTAAATACTATTTCTAGAAAAGTATTTAAACATTCTTGTGACTTTCCGATTATTGTGTCCAGAAAACAAGGTGGTAGTGACTCTGGGATTGGGCACTCGCGTGTCAGAACCACTTACCTTCCCGCTAAGAACATGGCTTCGGGCCAATCAAAACTTGAAGAGATACAGATATTCCATCACAGAATGCTGCGTCCGGAGTATTCTTATTTCCCAAGTTTACGTCTCCCTGGACTTGGGAGATTCAGGAACGTGAAAACGAGCTGTTCGAGACCCGATGCACATTATCTTCCGCCTGTTTCTGCGTCCTTTCCCCATACTATTTTCTAAGTCTCCTGTCCCGATGCTGGAGTCTCAGATCAGAACAGAATGGTTCGTTTCTTAACCTTGTATGCATTGAAGTCACCGATCGGGCAGAAATAGATTTAAGGCTTGGTACAGCTAAAACATCTCGTTCCACCGGGTCCCATACGAACGACAACAGTACAAGCGACAAATTTCAATGCCCACTTGCGTTCGTTGCCCAGCCGCCACATCACCAAAACCCTTCCACAGTGACATTGCATTGATACCTTTCATATCACTTGGACTTGGACCACTATCCGGAAAGGCCATTTTGTCCCCATAGAGATCGTAGTTATGAGACACGGATATTGTGACTCCGTTCATGCGCGATATCCAGGCGCCGATGCCATGTGTGTTGCTCTCAGCTCCTGAGATCCATAGCCACCTCAGCCCTATGGAGGGTAGCCTCAAGCCTCATCGCAAGGAATGTTGCGTCGTTATGCATGTCTCGCAGTTGTTTCTCCCCACATGTTTCCTTTTGTGCTGGATGGCTTCCCCATCGGGACTGCTGTAGCAATGATACGATCTCACAAAGCGCACGTCATAACTTTTGGTTATCAGTTGTGCGTGCAAGATTCAACCTCGCATTCCAAGTCCAATCAAGTATTCCATGGATTCGGGATGCTCACAGATCATTGAGCTACAGTAGTGGTCGTCAATATTGGGGCACCAAGATATGTTATGCAGCTTGACCCAGACTGTCTTTGGTGGAGCGTCTATCTGTACGACCTGAGGCGGGAGGACGATAACTTGGAGATGCTGCTTGTGGTAACAGTATGACCATATATTGGAGGTAGATTGTGATGGTTACGAAGGGTGATGCTAATTATAGTAATTAAAATAGGACGATTCCAGCAGGCTCGGCAACAAAAGCCATTAGTGAGAACTGCAAACATCTTCACTGACCATCCCCAATACTCTACGAGCTCGCAATGCTACATACATATAATACCAGGGCCTACGAACAATTTCTCGACTTCAGCATCGGGGTAATGGGTATAGCATTCCCCGATGTCGAGCTTTGGATATCTGGAACTGTGTCTGATTGGCTACTGCCCTCCTGCCTGAGTGATGCCAGTACTCAAGTCTACCACCGCTACCGTCCTCTCTACCAGCTAGTAATAATAAACATCAAGTTCTATAGCTTGAGTCGAATCAGTATGGTCTCATGCTGAGGTCCGGGGAGTCTGTTTCCCCAGATTCACATCTAGCTGGGGAATAGCCGAGATTTTGGGCCGGCTGGGCTGGCAGCCCTGTGGAACGGTGTGGCTTGAAAGGCGGCTAGGTGTGGCGGCGCCCATCGGGATGTTCTCAAGCGACAAGCTGTCCATGTTACGTGCTCGCAACCTTCACAAACGAACCTTGCTCAAGGAAACGTCTCTGCCCGCAGGTGACAGCTTGAGAGACCGACGATAATACGATACTCGCGTGTGCACTACAATTGACCAATTTCCCGCAGACGGGCTTGCTTCCGGACGAACAGGCCTCAATGTGCCATTCCAACTGCCCTTTTCCAAACCTCGCGCCATAGCCCACTTTCGAGGGACTGGCAGGATTTCCGACCAAAGGGTCATCTACCAATACTGTCCAAGCAGCTTGGACGACTCTTTACGTGATGGTATCATACTCAGCCATAGGAAGTCCAAGTGACGCCTCGTCAGATACAGGAAGAGGTCGGAGGTGAGGCATGCAAAGGGCGAGCTCTGGCAAAGGCTGACAAATTTACCAGAAGAAGGTCGAGTAGAGCTATGAAGGATCAGAATCTGGGAGGCGAAGCCTCTTGGATGAGTAGCAATATCAATCTGGTCAATACAAGTATGGCCCCTGCCGAAGTGTCCCATATTCAATCTGCGGCACTGGTATCCTCAATTAAAGGCTGTTCTGACCATCCCAGTTATCGGAGCCGGGACTTTGGCGATGCCCTCAGCTATGGCGCATATGGGAATCGTCCTAGGCATCTTTGTGATACTCTGGTCGGGTATGACAGCAGCATTTGGGCTTTATTTCCAGACCCGATGTGCCCGGTACCTAGAACGTGGATCTGCCTCCTTCTTCGCGCTGTCGCAGATTACCTATCCGAACGCGGCGGTCATATTTGATGCCGCAATCGCCATTAAGTGTTTCGGTGTTGGAGTGAGCTATTTGATCATCATTGGAGATTTGATGCCCGGGGTCGTGAGGGGATTCAATGAGAACGCTGATGCTGTGCCATTTCTTGTCGATAGACACTTCTGGGTTACAGTATTCATGTACGAGGCGAAGTCCTTCATCTCCTTTCTCTCGCTAACTTCCGCAGGCTCGTCGTAATCCCACTTGCCTTTCTTCGCCGTCTTGACTCTCTCAAGTATACAAGTGTTGTTGCATTGATTTCCATTGGTTACCTGGTCATTTTGGTTGTTTACCACTTTTCCAAAGGGGATACTATGGCGGACAGAGGAGCAATCCGAATCATCCATTGGGGCGGCCTGGTTCCCACCCTCCAAAGCTTCCCCGTCATAGTTTTTGCATATACGTGCCATCAGAATGTGAGAATGGCCTCCTGGATACAGGTCACAAAGCTAACGGGTACAGATGTTCTCTATTTTGAACGAGATCAAGAACAACTCCGCAAGAAAGTGGGTACTTTTGCTCAAGTCATGTAGTGACTCACTCACAAACTCGATATAGTACTACGAGTGTCGTTGCAGCAAGCATTGGATCCGCTGCATCCGTCTACATCCTGGTTGCTATCACAGGCTATCTGTCATTTGGCAATAGCGTTGCTGGAAACATTATTGGAATGTGTAAGAATTTCTCGAGTCCTTTTGCCGTCCCGAGTTGACATTTTAGATATTCCATCGGTCGCCTCGACCATTGGCAAAGCAGCAATTGTAGTGCTTGTCACGTTTTCGTATCCTCTGCAGGTTCATCCGTGTAGGGCATCCGTCGACGCAGTTTTGAAGTGGCGGCCAAATGGCTTGAGGGGTGCACGTAATTCTCCTCATGGCTCACCAGCACGATCAGTGCCTTTACTCACAGGCTCATCAGCTCAACCAGTTGCACGAAACGATGCCATCGGAGAGCTACGATTTGCTCTTATTACTACCGTCATCATCGTGATGAGCTACATCGTCGCCATGACCGTCTCGTCACTCGACAAGGTTCTAGCCTATGTTGGAAGCACCGGCAGTACCAGTATTAGCTTCATCCTACCAGGATTGTTCTATTACAAGATCTCGGCACCTGATTCGATACACCACCAACGTCTGGCCAAGGACGAAGATGAAGACGAAAGTGGCTCTGACACGGAGGGCCTCAATGGCCACAGAGGCTTGAGTTCGACCCATTGGCGAAAGACCATTCTTCGGAAGCTCTCATTGGCTTTGGCCATCTATGGTCTCTTCGTGATGACCCTGTGCTTGGGAACGAATCTGTTTTTCACCGGAGCTGCGCACTGAGACGTCGATACTGAATTGTGCAATTCCCTAGTAGCATAGACAGGAGTTTGGGTCGGATACAAGCCGGTGCTGGTACAAGAAGCACAGTCTTCAGCATCTTGAGCGCTGGAAATTCGCGCGTGTTCAAGTTAATGTAGATACGAGGGCGCATAGAAATGGATGAAAACCGCATATATATTTGCATACAACTAAGGTCTTTGTATCTTCCAACTCACATTAGTATCCTCCCTTTAATCCTTGGGCTTCTTGTTGATGTTTTGAGAATATCGGAACCAAATGGCACACCCAATGCTCTCTCAATCACCTTGCATCGCAGGCTCGTTTCCGTAGCATGGAAAACTCGTCGGTCTCTTGCAAGCTTCCTAACGCCATCTCTTGTTGTAATACAATGCTATACTTCTAATCAAACGCCCCCATATGCTACAGATCCCCAATTCGTACACATCCAGCCATGCTCCTTCAACTCGTCGATTTTGGGCGGAATTTCGGTTCCAGCAATCCAGCCTATGTACCAACCATGTCAGCACCTCCTCACTAGAAATTACAAGCCAGAGCAGCTCACCATCGACAGTAATCTCCAAGCAGGATCACTGGGCTGCGCGCCAACTCCGAGCCAGTATTTTGCCCTCGCAGAATCGAGTTTGATGTCCTTGAAGGGCTTGCCCTCGCCGTCCACGGGTGCCTTTGGTATCGGGTCGTAGGTGCCTGTCTCCGATCAGCTCCTGCGTTCCTTGCTCTGTCCATCGATATTCCCACGAACCTAGAACCTCGATCGGCTTGCTATTCCTCGCTGTCCTGTACCCGTGTTAGCAGAGAAGGGACAGGTGCCTGTGCAAGATCGGAGCTTCTGCATCGCACCTAGCTTGCGCAACGACAATGTTGTAGAAAGGGGCTTTGCGCCGCCCGAAGCGGGCTAATCTGATTTTGACTACCATTGGGGCGTGTGTTCTGGTGGGAGGACTGGAGGATGATTATCGCTGGAGTACGAGTAGTAGGTACCTATCTTGACTTTTTGGAGTCGGTGCTGGTGGGTCCCGCTCCGCTGCGATCCCCATTCCCGCTCCACCCCGCTCATGGTGATGTCAAACGTGACAACCACGACCAGATGATCTTCGACTCTGAACCGATGATTATTCAACGATGAATTAAAGCAAGTTAGGAAACAGTCCCTTTTTTTGCTTGACTTTGTACTTTTCGGTATCCTGGTAAACCGTAAGTTTACTGTTCACATCTTACGACCCCTTGGAACACTCAGTCCAGCCAACAGCAATTCAGATTGATCAACATGAAGGTAGGTGATAGTTTCAAATTCGTGTTACAAGAAATCCTCGAAACCTCCCTAACGCCTCTAGAAGACCCTCTCAGCAAAGAATGCTGCTGCGTTGGACAAGGATCTCATGAGCATTGGAGCCTTCTCTATCGACCAACTCATGGAACTGGCTGGGCTATCGGTTTCTCAAGCCAGTATGTAGTTCTAGCTTTTGGTTCTGGTACTCATCATTTTGCAGTCTATCGAGTTCATCCTCCCAGCAGAGGACGGAGGGTATTGATTGCTTGTGGTCCCGGGAACAATGGTAGGGCAGCCCAACGATTCGATCCACAGCCGACTCGTCGTTACTAACAGGAAACAGGAGGTGATGGTTTGGTCGCAGCAAGACACCTCTGGCATTATGGATATAAACCTACAGTTTACTATCCCAAGCAGAGCAAGAATGAACTCTACCAGGTATAGACTCGAAGTCTTCACATACACTTCATGTGCACCTGCTGCGTGCTCTTTTCCACATGAACTAACATTCTCTTCGAGCGCCTCTCTACCCAACTCAAGAACCTCAACATCCCTTTCACGGAAGATTTCTCTACGGCACTAGGAGACTCAGACCATGTAGTAGACGCTATATTCGGTTTGTCTGCCTCCTAAACTATCATCTTCTTTACAGACATCAACTCCACTAGCTAACTCCAGCCAGGCTTTTCCTTCGCAGGCCAAGTCCGCGAGCCCTTCCCCGCCGTCATTGAAGCTTTGCAGCGCACGTCACTTCCCGTCACATCGGTCGACGCTCCTTCGTCGTGGGATATTGAGGATGGGCCGCCAGCTTCAGGACCCGGGTCAAGTTTCAACCCAACGGTGTTGGTCAGCTTGACAGCGCCCAAGCCACTGGTGAAGTATTTTAAGGGCAGGCACTTTGTTGGCGGGAGGTGAGTGATACTAAATTGACTGTTGACTGTGCTTGGTTTTTTGACTATTGATCAGATTTGTGAGTCCAGATATTCAGAAGAAATATAATTTGGAACTGCCCGAGTATGAGGGTATTGATCAGGTTGTGGAGGTGGGAAGCGATGGTCAGAAATTGTAAGGCTTCGACTATTATTATGGTCTAAACGATGAAAGTGCTTCTTGTAGAGTTCTTCTCGAGTCTGTTCTGTGTAGAGCTGGCCCCTCCTCCAAGCGGTGTCGAAGTCATACACATAAAGACCACATCAACTTCTCGTATTCTTACACTCGTAGCTTGTCCCTCTAGCTAGACTCTGCTCACATCGGGGCGATACTCTGATGTCATTATTTGCCGCCACTCTTCAGTCCACCTGAGCATCCTCAAACAGTACCAACACTGTGCCTGCTTTGCATATATCCTAGATCCATTAGCAGGAGTCCTGGTTCGCCTGGAGGCAACTTACGCCTTCCTTGTGAACCAATTTAGCAACTGTGCCATTCTGCGGCGATCTAATAACAGTCTCCATCTTCATACTCTCGATCCTGATGCGGTCAGCTTGCGTCAAATGCCATCACAAGTGCAGGATTCTTACACTACCAATGCCTGTCCTTTCTCCACTTGATCACCCTCCTTAACCTCGTTCCTCAAAACCTTGCACGGCATTGGTGCAAGAACACTATTTGCCACATCTTTTAGTCCCAAAGCCTTCTCGAACCAGCTGGGCGATGCTAGCGTTAGGTGAGTCTGCTTGCCATGCTGGAAGAGTGTGATCTTGTCACCATCTGTGACGATTGTGCTCTCAATCCGTGTATGTGGGAAGAACGTCGAGATCGATGGAGACTTGGGCTTGCATATCACATTGCTGTAGGTCTGGTCAAGACCGCCACCCTTCACTTCCAAATCAAACAGATCTCGGCCCAGTTGCTCGACCGAAACAGTGACACGGGCTTTTTCTTCGGTATCGTTGGTGATGAATGTAAACTGTCGTCGAGCACTCGCCGCAAAGCCAACAACGGCTCCGTGTGGACCTTGGGTAACTGTCGAGGCCGGTGCAGAAAGCTCCTTGGACAAAAGGCCAAGTGCCGCCTGGGCAAATCTTTCTGGTTCGATGACTTCAGGATCAAACAATTCGTCGTTGTGTTTCTGGATATAACCAGTTTCAACTTCGCCCCTGATGAAGGCAGGGCTCTTGCAGATCTTCTTCAGGAATTCGATGTTGGTACTCAGTCCCACAACTTCGTATTTCTGCAGCGCTGCGTAGAGCTTGCGAATTGCTACTTCTCGAGTCTCCCCACTGACTATCAGCTTTGCAATCATCCCATCGTAGGCCGAGGACACGGTATCGCCTTCGATAAAACCGGCATCGATACGGACGCCTTCTGACAATTCAGGCGTTTTGAGATGGATGAGCTCGCCCGAATCAGGCATGAAGTTCTGACTAGGATTTTCTGCGTAGATTCGAGCTTCAATGGCCCATCCACGCTCCGCTATCCTTTGAGCAATAGTCTCTTGGTCCAGAGGTAGTTTCTCACCAGCAGCAACTTTGAACTGCCATGAGACAAGATCTTCTCCTGTGATCTCTTCTGTGACTGGGTGCTCTACCTGTAGCCGGGTGTTCATTTCCATGAAGAAGAACTCGTTCGTGTCGTTGTCGAAGATAACTGAAAGCACAGTCAGTCAAGTTCAGGAATTGCACATCAGCACCCACATTCCACGGTGCCTGCTCCTTCATAGCCTACGGCCAAAGCAGCAGCTCTAGCTTTCTCCCATAAGTCCTGACGAATGTCTTCCGCAAGATTTGGAGCAGGCGCCTCCTCCAAGATCTTCTGGTGGCGTCTTTGAAGGCTACAATCCCGCTCTCCTAGAGCGACGGCATTCCCATGCTTGTCAGCGAAAATCTGCACCTCGATGTGTCTCGGAGTTGCAATATATTTCTCCACGAGCATCTCATCGTCGCCAAAAGAATTTCGCCCCTCGCTTTTGGCGCTTTCCAATTTGTCCAGAAATTCTTCTTCATTAAATGCAATTCTCATACCCTTTCCACCCCCTCCCTTGACAGCCTTGACCATGACAGGGAATCCTATCCCCCGAGCTTCTGCCAAGAGATGATTTGGGTCCTGATTTCCACCATGGTAGCCAGGTATGCACGGTACCCCCGCCTTGATCATGATATCTTTGCTCCTTGATTTGTTTCCCATGGCCTCAATTGCCTTCCAGGGTGGGCCAATGAACACCAAGCCCTCCTCCAGGCATCTTTTTGCAAAGGCGGAGTTCTCGCTGAGAAAGCCATAGCCGGGATGTAATGCCTCGCAAGACTGCTCCTTTGCTACTTTTATGATTCGTTCGCCATCAAGATAGGCATTTGCAGAACCAAGATTTACTGCGAACGGGCTGGAAAGCGCATGCTGAGAATTGGCGTCTGGGTCAGTGTAGATGGTTGTGCACTGTACTCCCAAGGCAGAAGCTGTCCGTCCGACCCGTAAAGCAATCTCACCACGATTTGCAATGAGTACGGAGGTGATTGGTGTGCTTTGGCTCGATGTCGCAGAGGAGAGGAACCGGTAGTGGGAAACCCGAGGAAGAGGGAGAGCTCGGAGCTTGGATGGAAACATGTTTGGGCGGTGATGGAGATATCGGGATTGCGGTTGCGTTTGCAGCGGGAGCAATGTCCTGTCCTTTCAATAATAACCTTGTTTTGCCATCAGACTACTGCCCGAACAGAGAACAGAGAAGGATCATTCGAAGAAATGGGAGTGGAAGCACGAGAGACCAAATATCAATTACCTTCCAAGTCTACTTCGAGCTGCCCAAGCCATCTCAACAGCTTCCCCGCCAGTGCTAAGCCGAAGCCGAAGCTAGCCGAGCGTGGAGAATTGAGGGACGGCACCTAAGTTAGGCGAGTCAATAATAATTCGTGGCAAAGCGCAGCATTCTTCTTCCTTTGTTGTTGATGATTCTCTCGAGCTAAGGATAAGTAGAACAGAATTCGTCATGCTCTGAAATCGCCAAGCTGCGCTCGGAGAGCGAGCATCTCGCTTTGATCTGCCGTTATCAGGAAGCTTTGCCAGAAGACGACTTGGTTGTGTACCGTATCAGAGTGCTATGCGCTGTGGCGTGGCGTACACCTGGTCATCGAGAACTATGAAGCCACTGATATGTTGGTGATCATGGCTTCAATATATTGGGATGCTTCCTCGGTGGATATTGCCTCTGTGTCACAGTGTTCCATCCGAGTGGGTGCGAATTGGATGTCATGTCATCCACCAGGCTCTGCACTCCTATTTGAAACATCTTCATGCGCTTCGTTCGCTTAGATTGTTTATCCGACGTTGGCTGACTTGGGGATAATTGCCTGATGTTCCTGCGACTAGATGCTCCTGCCGCCGAAAGGCTAAGTAGACAGCCGTCCCAAGGTAATCAGAACTCCCGGTCGATCGCTTGAACTTCTTCCGGCGCAACTCACTTGCAACACCATTGCATGCATCAGGTACCCTGGAACATGTGGGGTTGTGGGGTAATATAAATATCCACATTGGTCGTTGGTCTTCAGCCAAAGTCTCGGCCAATCTGGGGAAGGCAACCTCTGATCAGGTATCCGATGCGAGTGGACATCTTTTGCCTGTAGTCAGGCAAAACTGTCATCGCCTCGACCAGGTGGCATTGCGATATCAGCTGCCAAGATTAACCACTCGCGATCAACATATTCAAGCTTTCAATATACTTTCATCTAAACGACGTGGTATTTGGAGATTGGGACTCAAAAGTCGGCATAGCTCAGAAATGGCACCTGTAGTGCTCGTCGGGCCTTAAGGACTGCGTTCCCACACATAGACGAGTCTCTATCCATCACTGACGTTCGAAGTGGTTGAATTTGGTACTTCTTTGTCTGGTTTACGTACCTTCATCATGCGCTCTATACTTCCCGGTAGCACTTTTGTGCTTGCAAGTCATGGTGGGTGTCGCTCAAACAATGTGGTATCCATCTCTAACTTAGGTAGTTCTTGCTCAAGTAGATTCCAAGACCGCTTGTGACGCGGTGACAAACATCTGTTACTCGACGTATCTCGCTCGTGAGTCAGGAATCAGTATCGGAATTGCACTCCCTATGAATGTGTCGGATCCTTACGATGCAATTATCTCAATCAGTGCACCACTAGCAACTACGTGGGCTGGATTCGCATGGGGTGGGACAATGGTTTTTAATCCACTCACAGTGGGATGGGCAAATGGTAATACGGCTGTGGTATCCTCGCGATTTGCATTGTAAGCCCCTACTATGAAGTTTTGGAGCAGGCTGACACGAACACTACAGCGGACTAGGCCTCCCGCCGTCCTACGATGGCGCGGAATATACTCTGTTAAAGGGGACCACAGTCAACAGTACACACTGGAAAATGACAGCTAAATGCTCGGGTTGTACATCCTACCAAGCGAACGACGGATCCCAAGCAGTACTGGATGGTATGGGAACGGCACAGTTCGCCTGGGCTCAAGGGACCACCCCTGTCCAAGAACCAGCAAACAATAACTCGGCCTTCAATATGCACACGTCCTATGGTAAATGGACTCACGATCTGAATGCTGCTCGTAGCCCCAATTTCAATGCTTGGGTTGCAAGTAACATTCTAAGTCCAGCTTCATTAACCACAGCGCCCCAAGGATCAAGTGTGCAAGTAACGACCTCCAAGCCCGCAGCCACGATAGTGACGAGCACGACTTCTTCTGCTAAAGCAGGTCCTACGGTTGCGAAAGGGAAGATACCCACTTCATGTTCGGGAGCTGGAGCACCAAAATTTTCTTCTGTTCTCGTGGGTTCAATTTCATACCAGTCCATGTCTGCTATGCCAAGGGACTATCTGGCGAATCGTGTGCTTTATTCATGCTCTGCTTCATGTTCCGAACCCTGAGCTTATGAGGAGTTTTACTGACACCTTTTTTTTGTAGGCAAGCGGATGGAAAGCAACGAAGGTCTTAGGCGGTCTGACAAGTCCACGGAGTATCATTTTTGACCCGGTAGGCAACATGCTCGTGGTCCAATCTGGAAAGGGTATCACACTCCATACAATGACTACAGACGGCTGTATTTCTGCCACAAAAACACTCGTCGCTCTGAATAGTCTTAATCATGGCATTGCACTTAGTGCTGATGGCAAGACGTTATATGCCAGCAGCATGACCCAGGTTTATTCGTGGCCATATACGGCTTCTTCGGGGACGGTGGGTACTAGGGCGACCATAATAACCGGGATGTTCAACGGTAAGCCATGACTCAACCACCTCTATGACATGTTTTGGAACCCGTACTGATAACACAATCAACTACAGGTGGTCATTCTACTCGCACGCTATTGTTGTCGCCAAAAAACCCAAACCTACTGGCAGTGTCTCATGGCTCGAATGACAACTTCGACTATGCGTCTGGGAACCCAAAAACGGCCCGCGCTTGCGTTAAAGTATTCGACGTGAAAGTAATCCCGAGTGGGGGCTACAACTACGTGTCTGATGGGTGGCTTGCAGGCTATGGCATGCGAAATGAGGTTGGAATTGCGTTTGATGGCAACAGCATGTACGTGTCATCCTTGGATCTATGTTCTAACTAGGTATGGCTGACAATGCTCAAGGCTCTGGGGTGTCGAAAATAGTGGTGATAATTTCTCTCGGGGTGGAAAAGATGTTCACCAAGAGAACCCGGCTGAGAAGCTCAATTACATTGGAGATGTCACAAAGAACAACGACAAGTGGTTCGGATACCCGACCTGCTATGCGGTCTGGAAACCAAGCGATTTTACAGACCAAAAGTTTCAGATTGGCGACCAATTCGTAATTGCCCCAAATGCAACTTTCAAAGATGATACTTGCAAGAGTTTGTCAACGCCACCATCGCTCGTCTTCCAGCCTCACTCGGCCCCCATCGACAGCAAGTTCGATGATACATTCAGTAATCTCTACGTTACCTTCCATGGGTCCTGGAATCGGGTTCCAACTACTGGATTCAAGGTGGTGCAAGTGCCTTTCACGAGAGGTGCTGATGGTGTGTACAAGCCCGTTTCTACACTTGCAACCACCACAGGGTACAAGGATATCTTTTGGAATCCAGACGTCACCAGATGCCAAGGCAATGGACCCAGCTTCAGTTCTGGATGCTTCAGACCCGCTGGACTTGCTTTCGATGTTGCAGGTAGACTTTACATGACTAGTGATATATCTTCTGACGGGGAACTGTGGGTACTAGGCCAGTCTTGAAATCATGATGACCATAAATCGGGTTTGCAGCTGTTTATAGCGGAGCAATGGATTTCACATACCAAAAAACTACCTCAATTCGTGCGGCATCAGTTTTGACCGACAAGAACAGCGAGACCACCACATGCCTACAAGCCAGAGCTGATGTCAGAATAGACAGATTTGGCTTCAATGCAATGACTATCGCAAAACATATGCTAAGAACAAGTCTACAACCAATCTAGGGCAACTGACCAACAAAATCTGATCGTATAAGAGTTTCTGAACGTGCGAGAGTTTTTATCTTTCAAAAGAATAAGTCACAAGGCAAGGCTTTACTGTGTTTAAGGGTGTATATAAATACATTAGTCTACATCCACTTTATTCGAATTGCTTATTTGGCGTTTTAATTTTATATAGTGGTCTCCTTACATTAACTTCAGAATTGTCCCTTATAATCGCCTCGTGTAAAATTTTAAGAATTTATAGCAGCTATATACCCGCCACTGCCCTTGAGATCGAGTGCGGATGGAGTTTCACTTTTTCGCAATGGTCTTTGCCAGCCTGTTCAAACACCTGGTTTCCACCGTGCATGTTATAATCAAGTTGCTCGTGTAACTTCCTTTGTTCCGGGTGGGGCTGCGTCATAGGGGTATGTGATCAAGAGCCTTTTTACTATTACCATCACCGAGTAATACCCTAGGAGGAAAATCCGCATCGAATACAAGATGTTCCGCATGTACTCTCTTTTTCATAGTCAGTTTTTATCTTGCTATATATCTTGCTACTGTAAAGATAGTTCAATACAGCAGTGGTTCCGCTAGCTCAAAATTCTTATCACCTCTCTAATTGAGCTCAGTGTAGTTAATAGTGAAACGGCCGTGGAACGACGTCGTTTTAAGGCTCTCTAACCGACTAGCGTTTTAGCCTTATAAAACGCACTATAGTGCGTTTTATAAAGCTATAAACGCACGGAACGAGGTAGTTACTAAGAACAGACTAATAAACTAAGATAAATTTACCTAATTTTTTAACTATTAAAAATACTTATAATATAACCTTATAATTAAATATACTAATAATATAACCTTATAATTAAGTAAAAACTAAAAAATACTATTAAAAATACTAAAATATACTAAAATATACTAAAATATACTAAAATATACTAAAATATACTAAAAAATATAAAAAATAGTAAAATTTATATATTAAGTAATTATATAAATAGATTTAATATTATACTTTAAAAATATATATATAATAATTTAAGGGTATTTTTATAGTTCGGATAGCTTAGTTTACTATTTCTAATTAAAGAGGTATAAACTAAGCTAAGCGAGATTACCTTCTTTAACCTCTTATATATTACCTTTTTATCTTCTTTACTTTCTTTTTATATTAGTTATAGATTTTAAGAGAATCTTAATTATATTTTAAATCACTTAATATTATTAATATATAAGACTATTATTATAATATTATGACTACTAGTGCTATAAAGACAGGACGTTATATAGAGTACTACCTTATATACTAATTAATAGAATATAAAAATAAAAGTCATCTCTTAAGAATCTAAAGTTATAGAAAAGAGAGAGACTTAAAGGCTCTTAAAACTATATACTCGAGAAAAGAGGCTAGCTAAGGTACTTCCTAAAGGGGATAGCTATAGCTATAGCCGAGCTAGCTAGAGGTAAAAGGGGTATCTTTACACTTTATATACTATATAGTGTTATACTACCTCCTTATCTAAAAAAAGCTTATTCTTAAGTGTCTATTTAACTCTTTATTATTATCTAACTTATTATAGTTATTAATACTATCTTCTTAAGCTTTTATCTACTTTAAGAGCGCGACTAGAAGGCTAGCTTACTTAAGATATTATAAGTGGAATTCGCAGAGCTTATAAAGTGTATATTTAAGGTTAGACACTAGGTACTATATAAGGTTAATATCCTTATTTAACTATAAGACTTTATATAATAAGTTATTATATTACTTTTAATAAGCTAGTATAGCTTTGACTTTTTATTTATTATCGCCTATTATATTAATAGGCGGCAAGGGCTATTAGACTTGTCTTAAGAGTAAGTTATTAAGGTGCTAGTGTAGCTTATTAAGGAGAAAGATATTATAGATTTTTATACTTAATAGGATTTTTAGCTTATATAAGTTATATACCTTTTTTAAGACTTTAAAGAGGCTATTAGTAAAGTTATCTAACTTATAAGAAGGCTAGAGTATATTATAATACCGCCTATTAAGCTATATAAAGTCGCTTATATTAAAGTCTATAGCGTAACAGGATTTATTATAAGCTCTAGATATATAGTCTTAAGCTTAGAGTAAGTGAGATTTTACTATATCTTACGCTTTTTAATAACATAAGGTATATTTTATAGCTTAATAAGCGTTTAGCTTATTTATTAGTAAAGCTAAGTCTAAGAGGTCGATTTTTTAATTTTATATGATTTAAAGAGTATAACTATAAACTACTTTATAAAGAGATAACTTACTAAAAGAGTCATGAGGTAATATAAGTTAAGTGTAGTTTATAATTAATAAAAATTCGAACTAGTTATCTTAGTAGTAGCTAATAAAAAGCTAAAAGTATCTTTATAAGTACTAGTTATATATTTTAGTTTAGCTATCTATCTATAAGTAGTTAGCTATTAATAGCTTATATTAAGAGCTTAAGATTAAGTTAAATTACTTCTAAAAAGTGGAAATAAACTAAGGCTCTTTATTTAAAGTTATACTAAGTAAGGCTCTGAAATACTTATAGATATAGTAAATATATAATATAATAAGCTTTTAAGAGTTAATACTTTTCTAGTAAGAGATAGAAATAGCTTATTTACTAAACCTATTAATAATAATAAGTATATTATTATAGTTATATTTATCTGGAAAAAACAAGTAAAAGTCTATAGTCACGTGTTTTTAAGGGCGTGTAGGCACTAGTAAAGGGTAGAGAAAGCTAGGCTTCTTATCTTTAGAGACTTATATTTAATAGTAAGTATAGTAATTTATATAATAGCGCTATACTATAGTTAATATACTATACTACTAATATTAAGCTAATAGTAGTTATAGCGTCTTTTAAGCGCTAGGGTATACTATTTTAATTCTATCGTATATCTCTTAAATAAAAAGAGTCTAAAAGTAGTCTATATTAAGTATAATAAGGCAGTTATTATAAAAGAGGAGGTCTTTTTTTATAGTAAGCTTACTTAAAGCGTCAGAGAGAGCTTACTTTTATAAGGCTTAAAGGAAAGTAATAGCTTTATTTACTTTAAGGACTTAGTAGATTATAAAGATAAGCGAGGAAAAGCTTGCGATATTTAAAGAAGAGATTATAGCGTTAATAGGCTATATAAGATATAAGTTCGCTATTAAGAGGTTAAGGTCGACTTAGTTATATTAAAGGAGCTATTATAAGCGCTAGCCTCTCTTAGTAGTATTTTATATATTTAGTTCCTTACTTTACTAAGAGAAGGCGTTTATAAGAGGGTTTTATATACTTAGATAGTAAGTGATTATAAAGTTATAGTTAGTAAGTAACTTAGCTTAGTAAGCTTATTAAGTATTTAGCTGTTTTAAGGTTATAAAGTATTTAAAAGCCTTATGATCTATTATTATATAAATCTGTTAAAGGGAGTATCGTGTACTGTAGGGAGGAGCTTCATGTAGTGTGAAAGTCTTGATTTATTAAGGTATTCTAGAGCTCCCCTATAAGAGGAAGCTCTAGAAGTTCTAGTTATATAAGTAGCCTCTAGTTGGCTAGAGCGCCTTAGGGAGTGCCTCAGGTGCGTCAGGTGCACGACACACCCCCTCGCTTAGCTTTATAATAGTAAGCGAAGCGACGTAAATAGTGCAGATAATACTACCTGAACTATAATAGGAGTTAATACTAACTGATAGCGTCAAGTCTTAAGCGCCTAGTAGCTTTAAATATATAAACTAGGTAAGTCCCCCGGAACGCTCTTTCCTTAAATAACAACTTCGATATAATATTAGTAAATATAGCTAAAAGCTCCTACGCCGCCCGCGCCTTACGCGCCTCTAACCTCGCCGCTACTTATATAGTAAAGAAGAAGACTATAAGTTATTAATTTAAAGATTCCGATATAGTTAGCGTTATAAGAAATTATTAGAACTACGCTAATACTTATAAAATAGGCCCGTAGCTACTGTAGCTCCCCTGCCGCTGCTACTCTACTACTACTACTATTACTATTACTACTACTAGTACTAGCACTAACTCCTGCCCGCCGCCCTACTATAGCAGGGGCTATCCGTACTATACCTTACAGCTACTATATTCGCAGTAGTTTATAGGGTACGCCGGGCGACCCCTATCGTAACGAAGAGATAGCTTCACGCTATTTTTATTATTATAAAAATAATAAATTAGGTTATATCGCTACCCTTACCCGTGCCGCTGAACTCTTCACTAGCTACTTAGTAGCCCGGGCCCTCCTAGAGGGCACACGCGTAAGTGTTTCCTTATATTATAGTATTAGAATAACGAAGTATTAAGGTATTAATATTAAAGTACTAAGCGAGGCTAACTCTATAATATATATAAGCTCTTATAGTCCGCCGGCCCGCTATTCAGAAGGCCTTAGAAGCTAAGGAGAACAAGGATAAGAATAAGGATAAGATCTATACCGCTATCTGTAAGTTATAATAGTAATCTTATAGATTTCAGATATTATCTAACTATTAATATCAGCCGCTACTTCTACTCTTACCTCTACTCTCTATAAAGAGACTACTATACCCTCCCCCCGCCTTGTTTTTAACGCTATAAGAATAGGCTCCGGCTCTACAGGAGCTACTATTATCGCCCCTGCGGCACGTTTAGCTTTACATACCTCTACTTTAGTAAAGGTTAATATTATAGCTAGCGCTACCCGGCAGTTAATTAACTTTCTCCTCTCTCCTTAGTAAGCAGTATAAGCTTTACAACCTTTAAGTAATAGCTTAAGAACATTACCCCTTTATTATTATAGTTCGGGCTAGCGTATTAGTATAGCTTTATAACCTAGAAGTCGCAGCTTAGGATCAGGTCCCTTACTCTTCGCGTTATTTTAGCGCGACTTTATAACCCTAAAGTAGTAGCTTAAGATCAGGTCCTATAATTCTACCTCTTCTCTCCTCTCTAATAGCGTTTAAAAACTATAAATATAAAGTAAAGGAAACGTGATAAAAGAAAGTGTTTATATAGATTATATAGCTTAAGTAAGCTTCTTAATATTAGCTCGAGAGTCTTAAAAGTTTAAAAGAGTAATAAATACTTTAAACTTCTGCCTTAGTAAGTTTTTAGTTAAGCTATCGGCTAGTATATCGTTTATTAGGAGATATATCACCTAAAAACTCCCCTTTTTATACTCTTATTATAGCTATATATTCTATATATCGACGTACTAAAGCTTCGTTAAGATTCGCTAGTTCTCTTTAACTATTAGCTAAATCATCTATTTATTATCGCAGAATATATTCTACAGAGCTCCTATATTAAGCCTTAGCTCTTTAAAGAACCTTTAAAGCGCTATTACCTCCTTAGCAGTCTATTCTACACTAAGAAGCTCTACTTTAGTTGTTGAAGTAGTAATAGTGTTTTATCAGGAGACTTTCTAAATAATAGCTCCTCTAAATAGTATAATTAGGAATCCTTAGGAGGAACAACGCGATTTAGTATTATCTATAAAAGACGCGTCTAAGGTAATAAGAAGGTATATCTCTTTGTCCTTCTAACTATAAATAATAGCTAGGAATCTTAAGCTAAACAAATATTATATAGTCTAATTGACTACCTCCAAGTATAGCGCACTTAGGTTAGTAAGGAAGTATGATAGTTAAGAAGTTATAAAGGCGATATCTAGCCGGAGTATAATAGCTATATATAGCACTAACTTAACTTTCTCTTAATATTCCTTAATTTACTTGAAAGTTACTATACTAAGGTTCTTAACTAGCTTATAGTACAGGAGAGGTGTACTAAGGTACTTCCTATCTACTATATTAAACTTCTGAGCTATCTTCTTAATATAAATATCATATAAGAGAGATACTATCTTCTTTTCCTTATTTTATACTACTTATACTCCCAAGAACTATTCTATATCTCCTAAGACTATTAGCTTATACGCCTCGTATAATCTATCTATAATTATCTAGCCCTCTTCAGCGTATCTAATATAATATAAGACCTGAATATTATTAACGTAGAACGTTATAAAAATAGTCTTATACTAGTTTATAAAGATATATAGCTTCTCCGCGAGTAGAGACAGGTCTAGCTTACTAAGTGTCTTTACAAAGTCGCTATACTAGAGTATAAGTGAGTCTCTTAAGCTGTAGAGCGCTTAGTTAATTTCTACTACTATTCCTAGTCTTTTCTAGCTTTCCGAAGGGAAATATAAGACTAAGGCGCTCCTCTTATCTCTCTTTACATTAATAAAGGCGTTAATTACGTTAAACTACTTCACTTCTAAGTCGAATTAAGCCGCTAGTACTATTATAACTCAGAATAACCTCACTATAAGTATAGCTGCGTAAGTTAAGAATATCATAGAGTTATCTTATATATTACCTCGTATTATAATCCAAGACTTATAACACTTGAGCTATCCTATAGAATCTACTTTATAAGTAAATACCTACTTTAAGGGAATCAGTAAAGTAGCTACGTCTTCCCTAGGAATTAGTCTCTAATAGTCTCGAGCTTCCAAGTTTAATATCTCCCTTTCCGCGTTAGCTTTAAACTACTTACTATATAAGTAACTCTCTAGCTCCCTCTAGTTCTTAAGTAGCTTTAGGAGCTTCCCTTAATATTAGTTTTATAAGTTAGAAGCTCTTACCTCTACTCAGATATCTAATATAGCACTTAAAACTACTATATAAAATATAATAGTATTATAGCTATTAGCTTATATTAGAGTCTTACTACAGAAGGTCGTAGTAAATTCTTAAAGGCGCGAGTAGCTATCTTATCTTAGAGCTACTACTATAGAGTAATAGCTACGTGCGATAAGCTTTTCATATTCTCTCTAAGCTTCTTAAGTTACCTAGATTCGATTATACTCTATTACTCGCTACTATTAGCAGCTATTTCTAACTACCTATAGAAACTTAGTCCCTATCGCTTTAGAAGGAGCTTCTAGAAGCTTAATAACCTATTACTTAAGGTCTTATAGCTATCAGCTAAGTAATATAACTTAAGGGTATATTCGTTAGCGCGCCTCCTTAATACCTAGACTAGTATTATTACTACTTATAGCGTCCCTCTAGTACTAGGGTAAGAGATAATTAGTCTCTATAACTTTAGTATCTCTTAGGGCGCCTTAA
This sequence comes from Cadophora gregata, assembly GCF_030347475.1. Taxonomy (NCBI): domain Eukaryota; kingdom Fungi; phylum Ascomycota; class Leotiomycetes; order Helotiales; family Ploettnerulaceae; genus Cadophora; species Cadophora gregata. The sequence continues at coordinate 1,441,794 of NW_026695937.1, read as the reverse complement.
CTTAACTTCTTATAAGGAGTTAGATCTCTACTACTATTAGCGAAATTATTATTATAAAGGATTATATTATTACTCTCTACCCCTAAGATCTAACTCTTATAAGGGGGTAATTCAGAGGTCTAAGGGAGCTCTAGTGAGTCGACCTCTATTAGCTCTTATACCTCTAGTACTACCCCTGAGCTTTATAGAAGCTCTATCGGAGTAATATCTATTAGTTCTAGTACTTCCTTAGCGACTAGTATAGTAGTCTTAATACTAACGTTAGCCTTAAATACAGCTTCGTTTAGTTCAGCTGTATATTCCGCTATAACTACGTCGGTAATATTACTAATACTATACTTTATATCTAAAGTAATAACGTTCTCTTCTAGGTCCTTAATAAGCTCCCTTAGAGTAAAGGTAGGTTAGCTAACCTTCCTCTCTTTCTCAGGGGAATAGAACATTATCTTATTAAACCGGATATTACATGTGATTATTACACGGCGTAGCTAGGGCACCTAGATCCTATATAAGTTAGAAGTAATATAACTAACTAAGTATCTAACGTACGCCCTAGGGCTAACTTTAAAGCCTTTATAATTCCTTCTAGCCTCTCTATCAGTTGTAACTAAATATACACGCGCTTTATACGTGTATACTCTACTCTAGTTAAGTCTTAAGTTAGTTAAGAGCTTCTTTACTATTAGTAGATCGTACTACTAAAAATAGTTCCGAAACTATTCCTAGAGTACTTAATTTGGACTTCTTATCCCTCAGCGTGCGAGAGGACTTATATTATAAAGGTAGATTACTATATAATATACCTCTAGGTAAAGCTTCTCCGGCAGGTTCGCCTAAACACGTATCTTAATAGATTTAGTAATAATCTCCTGTCCTACGCGCTTTACACTACCTATAAGTTCTTTAGTATATAACAGGGGATTCTCTACCTCTATCCCTTCTCTTATAATCTATTCCTTATACCTTAACATGCCTCGAATAGCTATAACTAAAGTATTATTATCATACTAAATAATATAGACTAATAGTCTATATTAACACTTAGTCTAACGCTTAAAGTTCTCTAAGACTAGTATAATATGGCTAGCTGACTTACTTAGTAATATATAGCTAAAGAGCTTCCTACTATACTTATCCTTAATAACAAGTAGCTAGCGAGTACTATTATAACTTATATTAAAGTTAAATAAGTCCTAGAGGATTCAGTAGAATAGCCTAGCTGCCTTATTCTTTAACTCCTATCTTAATATGACGTTTCCGGCGTAAGTAATAATATAGTCTTTACACTAGATTCTTAATACTCCGTTAAATTATACGCCTCTCCCTGCTTTAAGTAATACCTATAGAGCACTCTCTCCTAAATAGCTTATACGTAGGTACTATAGTTACAGAGTTACAAAACGCTTCTTAAGTAGTTAACTTAACGATTAGAAACCTTACTTATTTAAGCTATAACTTAGAGTTAGGTATATTATAATAAGCGTGCGTATTAAGGTCACTAGGTTATAAGAGCGATAAGAGTATCTGAAAAGCTTATATTTAAAGAAAGTTAGGTTAAACTTTCGAACTAGCTATCTAATAACTACGCTTATCTAAACCTCCCTATACTATAAAGTAGTATCTTTCCCTAAGTACTATAGCCTAGCGTCTTTTAGTAACGCCTCTAAGATAATATTAATATAGAAATCACGGACTATAGTAATATTATTAAGTGATAAGTCTTAAGTATTTAAACTATTTAGCTTAGCTAAAGAGCTCTTAAATACTTGTTTCCCTCTGCTAACTACTAGAATTCGTTATATTCCAGCTTCTATATAGTTATTATCAGTTAATCTCTTAAAGGAACTTAGAACTAGCTTATTCTCATAATTAACTAAGTACTAAGCGCCGTAATTATTAACTAAGGTACTTTCTAAGAGTACGTAAGGAATATTAATAAAGTCCGTAGCATAGATTCCGAGCGTTTTTTTTAAGGTCTAAGAGCTTTAAATTAATAGTAACTATATTAATATTTCCGGGGTACTTCCCTTTAGCTTACTAAGATAATAGTTCTTAGTCCTTACCAGGCTTCTTCCTAGTAATCTAAGTTATAAAGATAGTAGTCTAGCTTTCCTTAGAGATCTCTTAGCGTAGTTCTACGTACTTAGGTGCTTAGATAATCTTATAAATCCTCTTAATTTACTTGTTATTTAGACGGAATCTTATACTATTAGCTTAAAAGCTATTATAGGTAAAACAAAGCTTCTAGCACTTAATTAAAGGGTGCTAGTATCTAATTCCATAGGGGCAGTCAGTCTTCCTATCTCCTTAATTTAAATAAGAGCGATTCTAAGAGCTTCCGGAATAGTCTTACGAGCCTCCTATATTAGAACAACTACCTAGTATCAGCGTAGCGTAGAAACTATTAGCTCCCTTGCCTCTGTTCCAGTAGTGCTCCTTTATATTCGCTATAAACACTAGACCGTACTTCTCTAGCGTTATACTATACTAACATCCTAGAGTGTTATCTCTTATAATATCAGCGAGTACTTAAGTAGCCTAAGTCTCTAACTAAATTAATACTACGTTTAGGAAAGCTTGTATATTACGTACTTCTTATATATTAGGAATATTATATACTCTTATAAGACGGAAGTTCTTTTACTATAGCTTATACTATATACGAGGTTTAATTCACGACTTCTTATCTTAACGTGTTAGTAAGCTAAGTATATCAGTATAGTCCGAAATAATAGAGGTTAGTACTACTGCGTCTGAAGGTGCTATATCACGCTTAATAGACCTAACTAGTACTTATAGTCCTACGGCGCCCTTAGCTGTGTTATTATTAATTACGTTAGTTAGAATAGACTAGCTAATAGTACTATTTACCTAGTTAAAGAGGTTCTAAATACAGTTATTAAGCGCTATCTATTTAGCTAGCTTATTTAAGTACTCCTTTATTCGAGCTTCCTAGAGTACCTTAATATCTTTAAACTTAGCTTCTAAGAGCTTACTTATAGATACTAGCAGTTCTATTATACTCTCTCTTTCCTTAGTAGTAATAGTGTTCTATTTCGCTAGTAAATCTAGGTCAGCTTATATTAATAACGCTATCCACTTACTAAGGCGACTATTTATCTCCTCCTATATAGAATCGTTAATACTTAAGAGATTCAGTCGTTACTTAATAATATTTCTAATATCATTAGTATTAGAGTTAATAAATCTCTAGATTCCTTTAAGTTCAGTATAGTACTAGAAGGTCGTCTACTACTAGAGCTACTACTTTCTCTAATCGAGAGTATCGCCCTTATATTTAATTAACTTATCTTAAAGGTATATCGATATATCTGAGAGGCTTTCTATAGAACTAATAGCGTTAAAAGTATTTCGGGAAGTTCAGGGAAGTATTTAAAGGAGTTCTTCAAGTAGCAGTATAAGTATCTCTTAACACTACCTGCAACTCTACTTATACTATATAGTATACTCGTATAGTAGCTTAAATAAGCGAATATAGCTCTTAACTATCGTGTACTATAGGGAGGAGCTTTATATAGTATGAAAGTCTTAATTTATTAAGGTATTCTAGAGCTCCCCTATAAGAGGAAGCTCTAGAAGTTCTAGTTACATAAGCAGCCTCTAGTTGGCTGGAGCGCCTTAGGGAGTGCCTCAGGTGCGTCAGGTGCACGACAGGGAGTTAGTAAGCTCTGCTTACTAATAGCTAAAAGAGCGAATAATAGTAAGTATCTCTTTATTATAAATAGTATAGTTAAGCTTAGCTAGAAGTATAGTCTTTAAAAAGAAGGTAATAAGAAACTAGTCTTTACTATACTATTAGGAAAGTATACTTATAATTATATTATTACTTGTATCTATCTTAAGAAAGTAAGGTAAGTCTTATTTATAGTATTAAAAGAGAGGCGTACTAGTTAAAGTGTACTTAAGATAGTTAAAAGTATCTTAATAATTTATAAAAAAGATAAAAAGAATATTACTTTTTATTAGTTAAATAAGAGGTTTCACTATAATTTTATAGTCTTAAATAAAGCGTTAGTAAAAGTTATAAAAGCTAAAGAAAGATTATATACCTTTTATAGTTTAAAAGTATTACTATTAATAAATAATAGCGACTTTCTTAAAGTTTACTTTAAAGCTAAAAGTAGAAATAATAAAGCTTAAGTACTTTATATAAGTAATATTAAACTCGCTCTTTTTTAAGTCTACTTAAAAGCTAGCGTTAGTGAGCTTTTTTAAGACTCTCTTTATATAAAAGCGATACTTAGTAAGGTTATCTAAATAGATAAGAATATCGTCTAAGTATATAGTATAAAAGTTATTAAGGTAGTTAAAGAGAATATTATTTATATAGCGTTAATATATTATAAGGCTATTTGTAAGGCTAAAGGGGAGAACCTTATACTTATACGCTCTATATTAAGTACAGAAGGTAGTATATTCTTTAAAGGCTAGGTTTATTTGAATTTAATAAAAGGCTTATTAAATATTTAGCTTTATAAAGACTTTAACACTTAAGATATAGGTAAGAGTCTTATTAATAAAAGGTAAAAGGTACTAATCTTTTTAAGTAAGGGAATTTAAGACTTTAAAGTCGATATATAAGTAAAGGAAGCTATTAGCTTTTTAAATAAAAAGTATAAGAGTAGTAAAGAGAGACTAAAAGGGCTTAATAATGCCTTTATCTAAATTATCTATAATATACTTCTTAATAGCCTCGAACTTATCACTAGATATCTTATATAAAAAGGAATACTTAAAGCTTTTCTCGCCTTCTCCTTTAAGCTTAATTTTATAGTTATATAAGCGATATAGTAAGAAAAGGTTACTTTCTAACTTTAAAAATATATAAGTGTATTTCATGTATTCTATAAGAATAAAAGGCTCTAAATCTAATTCTAATAATTATTAAGCGACTTATAGCAGCGTCTAGTAATAAAAGGCGAGGTTAATAGTTAACTTAAAGATAATAGTAATACGTTAGTCTTATAATATCGAGTTCTTAAGTAAAGAGTCTATTTTATATAAGGTAGCTATAAAGACTTTATTATCTAATTTACGTTTATATATTATATAAAATATAGCCGCGCTTATAATATACACCTTTAAACTAACTGACTTTAATATATTATATAATATATTAGTAATATTATCTCTATATTAACTAGTGTAATTATTAAAGAAACATCTTATTTAAGAGAAAGACAAGGCTTTTATAGACGTAGGCATAAGTATAATATTAGTTAGCTCTTACTATATTTAGTAAAAGGAAGCTATAAGAGAAAAGGCGTGATTTATAGATATTAACTTTAAAAGAGTTATATTTAATATATTTAAATCTAAAAAGGAAGCTATAAGTAAAGTAGTATAATTTATAGATATATTTATAAAAGGGACGTGATTTCTGAAAGAAGCGAGGGAGAGAGGATTAGTAATCGCCTCTTTTAAGAGGTATATAAAAGCGTCTTCTCTCTTTTTTATCTTTTTCCTTTATAACTTACCTAAGCTTAAAGCTAAACTATAATAAATATTATAGTATAGTACTTATAAAAGGGAAAGTCTATTATAGCTATCCTTTATAAGAGTAGAGAATATATTATCTATTTTTTCTTTGTTTTATAGAGAAATTAATAAAGGCTCTATTAGTATTAAAGGCTATTCTCTCTATTTTATATAAGAATTCAGCTAGGAAGCTACTAGAATATTAATAACAATAGGGGAATTAATAGTAGTCTATTATTATTAAGTGCTTTAATACTCGTCTAATTTCTAGTCTTAATAGTTAATATCTTATTAGTATCACTACTGAACTTACTAGTGCTATAAATCTTATATTTAAATATTATAGCTATATAAGATTATAAGTAAGTAGTCTTAAGGCTAGTGTAGTTATTATTATAAGGCGTCTATAAGAACTTAGTATTATACTAGCTATTCTTATTTAAAGATAACTTTATAGTTTCTTAAATAAGTAATTAAAAAAAAAGTATAAGTCTATAGACGCTTATTTATAGTTAGGTTTAATATAATATAATAAGAAATTACCTTACTAAAAGTGCTATTATATCTCTTAACTAAAACAGAGGTTAGTAGATAATAAAGTAAAAGTTTAAGGAAAAAGGAAAAAGACTTAAAAAAAGAAGAATTAATAAAATAATATCTATTAGCTTTAAAGTTAAGAAGTATTAGTAATTAGTATAATAGGCTATTTTAAGAGAGAGTTATTATAGTAGTAAGAGATTTACTTTTAAAGAGCTTTATTAAGTCTAAATATTATATATCTTATATAAGACTTAGAAAAGAGCTTTTACTTAAGCTTATTCTTTTTTTTAAGTAGTAAGCTTAAGGGGTAGTTTAGCTATAGTATCTTTATATATTTTCTTATTATTACTAAAGCCTTTCTTAGAATTTAAGGTCTTTATATTAATAGTATTTATAGCTAGAGTTACTATATATTAAGTATATAACATAAAGTGTTAAAAGAAAGCTAAAAGAGTTAAAGTATATAGTATTTTAGTATATATAAGGAAAGTATAAGATTAAGAGAGAATAATAGGTAAACTCAAGTCTACTTAGTAAGAAGTAATATCTATTATAGTAAGTTAAGTTAAAGATCTTAAAGGTTTAATAGCTCTAGCTAAGGCTTTATATTATATAGCGTAGATAGTTTATTTAGTTATCTATCTTTAGTCTTTAGCTTAAATAGCTACTACCTACTTTTTAAGAGTATTATAGCACCTATATTTTAAGTATAATTAGCGATATAGTTTAAGTAAAAGCTTATCTTAAAGGTTTATTTATAAGATAGTCTTATTAAATATTCTAGTAGTTTAAGCTAGTGTTTAAAATTAGTAATAAAATTCCTAAAAGCTTATAGATAGCTTTATAGTAAGTAAGTTATAATTATCTCGTATAGTTTATTATTTATTAGGATTTATAAGGAAAGAGACTACCTTCTTAACGAGATCTTTAGCTTTTATTAGAGTATTATTATTATTAAAAGTCAGCTCTAAAAATATAAGCTTAAGGTAAGTTTTAGCTATACCTTTAGTTTAGTTCAATAACTAATCCTTCTTATAGTTAGTATCTATAAAGTATAAGGCTTAACGTTAAAGGGTATTTTATATTTAAGCTTCTTATAACCTTAAGTTATATTTGACTTTATTAGATAGTCGATTTTAAAGGTTAAGGATCTTTTTAATATATATAGTAACTAATATTTAAGAGAAGCTACTAAGGGTAAGCGATATTTTTATAAAGGTTTAGTTTATAAAAGAGCTATTAACATAAGAGTCTAGAGGCTTAAAAGTAATAGAGTAAGCTTAATATAAGTTATTCTTGTAAAGGTAACGTAGTTTAGCTTTATACTATACTTATATATTTACTATTTTAACTTATAGACGTTTAATTTTAGTAGTAAGAGAAGAGAAGGGAGTTATATTATTTTTATAAGCTTATACTTTTATATAAAGCTATACTACTTTTTTAAGAAGTCTTAAGTGTGCTATATTACTACTTTTAGTGACGTGTTTATTAGCTTATTCTTTTATATCTTACTAGAGAGCTTTACTTTTTACTTTTAAGCTCTTTAAAAGGGGTATTATCTTTTTTAAGGCTTAAGTTATAATAAAAGAGTTTAAGGGAGCTAAAGGAATTAAAGAGAAAAGAATTAAGGTTAGTATAAGTAAAGAGGATACTATTCTTTAAGTTAAGCTTAGTATAAGCTTTCTTTATATTAACTTATACTTAAATACTATAATATTACACCTTATAGTAGTATATTATAAAGGAATTTAAGAGGAGGATATTTACTATCTTCTTAGATATAAAAAAGAGAGCTTTAGATAATATAACTACTAGTATTATAAAGATAAGATATCACGTAAAGTACTGCCTTATATATTAATTAATAAAATATAAAGATAAAAGTCGTCTCTTAAGAATCTAAAGCTATAGAAAAGAGAGAGGCTTAAAGGCTCTTAAAATTATATACTTGAGAAAAGAGGCTAGCTAAGGTACTTCCTAAAGGGGATAGCTATAGCTGTAGCCGAGCTAGATAGGGGCAAAAGGGGTATCTCTATACTTTATATACTACACGGCGTCATAAATATAATATTAGCTTTTATAAGATAAATATTATAAATAGTAGTTAAAAAATAAAGTAAGATTATACTTAGTTTATTAGTCTATTCTTAGTAACTACCTCGTTTCCTTATAACCTTTAAAACAGATAGCTGTTTTAAGTTATTAAAACGGACTAGCGTCCGTTTTAAGCTAGCTTCAACGCACGCGCGTCAGTTAGTAGTTTACCAAGAACAGGAAAACTATTGACTACACTGATTGAGCTGTGATTAAAAGCTATAGTTCAGCTACTATGGCGGAAACAATATACCACTTTACCACCAAGACCTCCTGGTTACTTCCTTCTTTTCATAGCTGTCTGTAACAACGAAGCCAATATTTGGGAGCTGTGGAAACTTTACTATGGAGATAACCACTGGATTTGAAATTTCGAATCATTGGATCAGGAACCAAGAGGTACCGTACAGACTTTCGAGGGTTACCCAAGGTATGTACAGCGGGAGAATGTCGATGAGATATTGTGTTTGGAGATATCCTTCAGAGGCTCAGAGGCGATGTTCTACCTTGAACATGCATGGTTTGCTGTGGGGATTCAGCAAGTCATAATGTTGTACGACTCGGTACAGCAAAGGATCATATAGCAGTACAAGGTTCATTGAGTCTGGGTCAAACACAACTTCTGCAAACCTTTGAGGATACTGAAAATTGAGCAAATGAGGGGAGCACAAAAAGGTGGCGTTTGAATAAACCCCTTGAGATAACAAACGTGCGGGTGCGGATTTCACGGAGGTGAAATCGCCACCACCCAGCTGGGCCTCGAAGAGGACGAAATTATAGACCGCGGAAACAGTTTCTCAGCTGCAGTGGCAATGGAGCAGCCTATAATACGCAGAACACGTAATTCCCTGGTGCCCTGGAGAATGAAGACAAACCAACGTCGAGGAGGCCAAGGGGAGCACAGAGCAAAGCAGCAGAAGAAGTCTGAAACCTCACCTATCTAACACAGGTTAAACACGATCTCAAGTTAATGGCAGTAAGTCACTAGGAACTTATTGAGAGACTAACTATAGTCAGTGGCTCGGCAAACACAAAGTAGTCTCTCTCAATGCATATTAAGAGATTAACGCGATGCTGCACCTATAACCAATAAGTATCACACAGCACCGGGCATACCTAGGTGGAGCATTAAAATTCATGGAACCTGCAATGGAATTTAAGTTCTATTACAGTAGCTCCTGCTAGGTAGACGACAGGGTTAGAAAGTAACATGCCTTTCGGAGCTTTCTCATGATACAGGAACCCACTGAGGTAAGGAATATTGCAAACAGCTCTTGTTCCTATACTTTTAATCTAGTCTGAGTAATCCTCAAACCCCCAACTGCCGCACCCGTCCAAAGTAGAGGATCAATAAACTCAAAGGACCAGGAGCTTGGGTAGAGCATTCCCAATGGTCACGAGTTGAAGAGCACAAGTAAATATTCCCTTGTGGATACAAATCCCATATCTCTACCCGTACAGGCCAAGAGTTGGTTATTTTTTGATATTCCATAAAAGATGGATGATATTGTAGGAAGCTCAGTGTCTACATCCACATTTCCAAACAGAATATGGTTTTGCAATGGCAAGACTGTTCCTTGACTGATCGGGCAGGTATTGAGATGAGCACACATCACAGTTTCGTGAGTTCCTTCCCCCAGAAGCAAAAAACAGGGTCCGTGTAATATATCTCATCATATCGAAATAGCATGTTGTTATTATCGGTGCCGATTTTCTAGGCGATACAGTAAGATAGCCGGCAGCCGAGGTCTAGCGTCGTGTGGGGGCGGGGAAGCTAGAATAGCGGGGACATAACTTTATTCATAAGTTCTTTATACTACCAGCGCTCTGGACTTCGTCTTTGCCCTTGTTGAGATATTCGCCTCTCTGGTATTCGCACGTTCTGAACCGATTGTTATAAGCTTGGCTACTTACACGGGAGGTTCATTTGACTCGACGATCCACATGTTCACAAGTTGACTCAGAATAGTAGGAACCACGCATCGAGTACTTACAATGATTTCTAAGATTGACGTCTCTGCCTATGTCTTAGGGGTAGGGCTCACAAAATTCATCAAGCCGCGAGGTTTGCGAGAATACCCGGAGATGGGCTATGAAGCTGGTGTCAAGGCGATGCTGGATGCCCAAATCAACTACGACGATGTTCAGACTGGAGTTGCCTGCTATGTATGGACTTCTTTTCGTCAAAATTATTGTATATCTATTCAGTTGAGTTTTGAGAACTAGAGACCATGTCGAAGGAGCCTATGTCCCAATTACCTGAACTACGGTACTGACCTTCCTGTAGTGTTACGGGGACACTACCTCCGGACAGAGAGTCTTCTACCAGTGAGTGTTTTTCAAATGTGATTGTCGTCATTCAATTCATCCTCAAAATGAGGTTACTTTACTTCGGTGCTATGTCAAGATTAATATAAAGCGCCTCAGTCTATCTCCCGACGTACTGACCTGGATTTGTCTAAACAAGATTCGGGATGACATCTATTCCAATCTACAACACCAACAATGCCTGTGCAACTGGCTCGACAGGGCTGCATCTTGCCCGCACCCTAATCAAGAACGGCGCCATAGATTGTGCACTAGTCATCGGATTTGAAAAGATGGAGCCAGGTAGCATCAAGAGCAAGTGGAGCGACAGACCAAGTCCAATGGGCTTATCCGCAAAAATGATGTATGAACTCAGTGGCAAGGAAAGAGGACCTCCGAATCCACAATACTTTGCCAATGCTGGTAGGGAATACATGGAGAAGTAAGCATGCGGTAACAGCCTTGTTTCTGAAGATTCGTACTTCGGGATTTGATTCTGCTGTGAATAAAGTTTCCGAGCGATCAATATCTGACAATCATTAGATACGGAGCAGAAGCCCAAGACTTTGCCGAAATTGGACGCATCTCACATGCACACTCGCAGAAGAATCCCTATGCACAGTTCAACCAGGCATATAGCCTCGAAGAGATTGAGAGCTCACCGATGATTCATTTTCCTCTGACCAAACTCCAGTGTAGTCCAGTAAGTAATGCACCAAGCGTCAATAACACAATGATAGAATGGCCCTCACTACCCTGCGAGTCCCCTCCAGGCTCGGTAATACTGCAGAAGTACAACTGACTATGATCAAAGACGTCAGATGGTGCTGGAGCTGCCGTCATAGTCTCGCAATCTTTTCTGGACGCCCGACCACATCTCAAGTCGCAAGCAATCCTCATCGCAGGCCAAAGCTTGATGACAGATACGCCAGAACTCTACTCCCACAGTGCCATGTCACTTGTCGGTTATGATATGACCAAGCGTGCAGCACAAGCCGCAATGAGGGAGGCCGCAGTATCGCCAAAGGATATTAAAGTCTGTGAGATTCACGACTGTTTCTCGGCCAATGAACTTATCCTTCTCGACGGGCTCGGATTCTCGAAGCCGGGTGAGGCTCACGAGATGGTACGTAACGGAGATATCACGTATGGAGGACAGGTCGTGGTGAATCCTTCTGGCGGCTTAATCTCCAAGGGGCATCCATTAGGAGCGACAGGCTTGGCACAATGTGCGGAGTTGACATGGCAACTGAGGGGATGGGCAAACAATAGACTGGTAGATGGAGCTACAGTAGCTTTGCAGCACAACCTGGGTTTGGGAGGCGCTGTCGTCGTGAATGTGTACAAGAGGGCAGATGGTGGGGTAAATAAGAAGTTAAGCGATCAGGATATCAAAGACAAGAGCTGGCTCGGGTACAATGCTGCTGTTGAGGCAAGGGGCATTAGTAAGGAGGATGCGGAGAAAGTTAGAAGTCGGAATTGTAAGAGCCAATGGGCTCTAGGTGACACAGAGCAGAGATTAGCAGCAAGATTATAAATGTTCTTAAAGATATATCTTAGTATATAAAGGCGAGCCGAATTGAAATCTGTCTAATTTAAAAGCTTAGTGAAAAATATTAAAACCTTCCTCTTTTTAAATACATGTATCTAAGGGACTCTATAATTAAATAAAATTCTCTCTAATATAGGTTAAATATTAATATTTTAATTTTAATTATATAGAATATCTAGATTTATTAACGCTATAAAAGCGTATAATAATTATTAAAGTCGAGGATCTTATTATAATAAACTCTTATTTAAGTAAATAGATAGGGTTTAATTCGGCTTATCTTTATATCTTATATTATATACTATAAAATAAACTTTTATTCTACTTTAGTTAGTGCCTTAGGCATTTAAGTAAGACTTTATATTATTAGTATTTTTATTAGTAAAACATTCTGGCGCCGGGTGTATATGCTATCCGCTATTTTCGCTATTTCCGCTATTTAACAGCCTCTTACGCCTAAAGTAGCCTTAAAATATAAGAGGCCGCTATACGTCGGCCTAAAAAATAAGAGGCTACCTTATACGCCCTAGGCGCCCTTTATAAGACCTACTTTTATATATAAGCTAGACCTAATTAGGAAAGGTATAATATTTATAACTAGAATTAAAAATTATTTTTATTTTTATTTTTAGATTTTATATTAACTAAAAACAGTTAGACTAGTATAGATTTTAACTAAGAATCTAAAAAGATATATACTTTCTGTGTATATCCTTAAAACTAGCTTCGCTAAAGCTCTTACGCTATAAATATCTACACTAAAAATTCGCTAGCGTGTTTTTTCAGCTCGATTTAGGTAAATTCTATATAAGAGTGAGCCGCCGCCTAGCCTAATCAGGCGATATAAGCCTAATAATACCTCTTATAAGATATACTCTTATTAGTATCTTTAGTATTCTTAGTATTATTAAAGCTTTTAGTAAGCTTACTAATATACCTTATATAATATAAAAAAATTGGACCTACTTTTATTTTATACACTAGTTCTAATTAAGCTTATAAGCACTTATAGCGCCTTAGTCGCCTTAGGCGCCTATATCGTTAATTTAAATTAGTATATATCGCTTTAAGAGTCACTAGCTATTAAATTAATTGATATATAACTTAGGCTAAAAATCGCGAAAATAGCGTCTACAGCGGCTAGCCGGCAGCTGCCTAAAGCCAGATCTTTTTACTGATATTATTATCTATAAGAACTCTTATTTAATACTATTATAAAAAATAAAGACTTTTTTCCTTCTGATTTTAACTTAAGTATACTCGGTAGGGTTTTTAATAAGAGCCGAGCTAACGTAAGTAAGTAACACTAGAAAATCCTATATTATAATAATACTACTTTTCCACTGAAAATCGATCATTTATAACTAATTTATAACTAAATTCAAATATAGCTAATAACTTATAATACAAATATGAAAACTAAAGGCTACTATAAAATCAATGAATATTACGCTAATCGACTCTCTAGCTATTATAAATAACTTTCCTAATAAATAAATCTCTTTAGAACTTAATAACGTAGTTACGTTATAAAAACAACTATCTAATATAAATAAAGAGCTTAAAATTACTCTAATCGATACTACTAGCGTATTTTAAGGTTAGGTAAAGCGTAGAGACTAGTGAAAAGCTCTAATTAGCTTAGAATATAAGATATTATTAGTAGAAGTGTTAGTATCGTACTAGTAAACAAATAATAAGTGTATATCGATATACATTAAAATCTAAGGTTCAGTTTAAAGGTGTTTAAAAGTGTATATTATAAAGAGTATCTAAAGGTTAGAATATATACTACCTCTTAAATAACCTTTAGTTTATATTTAAAAGAGGTCTATCTCTTAACTAAGATTACTTATACTCTTTAATTTCCTCTTATATTTCTATAATAAAGGTCTATAGACTAACACTAGTAAAACTTCTTTTAAAAACAAAAGGTTTCTAATAACTATAAAAAAAATAAAAGAGAGAATATAGATATAATAAAAGGAACTAAAGATATAATAAAGTAACGAATATATAACTTATATATATTAGTAGTTAGAATATCTCTAGTTATTATTTAAAAGTATCCCTTTTATAATATAAGGATATAAACAAATCGCAATTTATAACTAAACTATATCTTAAAATATAAAGAATATATATAAACTTGTAGGGAATTAAATAATATTATTATTAAGTTAATATAAGATTTTAAAAAGTTAAAAGGTTAATATTCTGTTTAATAGTAGTTAATAATATAAAAGTAAAAAATAATAGTAATAACTAAGTGATAATAATAAATAATATTATATTATATCTAAATTAAGCCTAAATCGTATACGTTTATCTATATAAAAACAACCTCTCTTTTAAAACTTTTTCTTTTCTTTATTAAATAATAATAATAATAATAATAACTGTAAGTTCAGAATTAATAGTATTTACCTTAAAGATTCTCGCTAACTAGGAGATTTCTTTAAAAGATATTAAATAAATTAAGTAATTTAAGAGTAAATATATCTTATTTTAAGAGCTAGCGTAGTAGTAAAGTTCTTTATTAATACTAATCAGTGCTAATTCCCTGTCTTTTTAGTGCCCTCTTAGCTATGTTTTATATATAATGTTATAAATGTGTTAATCGTTAAAAGAAGAGTAATTTAAAACTATATGAATTCTAAAGTTCTGTAAGCTTAAAATACTAGTATTATACTAAAAATAAAGATAAATACGAACTTATAAGTATTTCCTAATCTGAGTCTCTTTTATAACCTTTCTAATAATAACTCTCTGTGACTAATAAAAGTAAATCCTAATATATATAACTACTAAGTATTATACTTTTACTAATACTCTTACTAGTAAAGATATAGCTAACCTCCTTAAAGCTAGTACTACTCTTTAGAACGTTATTACTATTACTAAGGCTAATATACTAAAAGATATACTATTAGCTATAAAAGTTATATTAGTAAAAGTCTATATTATACGTAGTAAGATAGCTAAAATCACAGAATAAAATACTATAAATATTTCCCTCTTTCTTAACTAACTCCTTTACCTCCTTTTATTAGACGTAATCTAATAACTTATATTATAAAAGATACTTATAATATTATAAAAGTTAAGAACTATATTAAAAAAGTAAAAGGCTTTATTAGATAGTCTAGGTTTATTAAAGCGCTATATAGAAATAAGTACTTATAATACTCTTAAAAGCAGTTTAGAGAAGAGTTTAAATAATAGTTCTAGTAGCTTTAGTTTTAATAGTAGTTTTAGTAATAAAAGTAACTTAAGTACTTGCCTTTCTAGCTTTACTATAATTAATTAGCCTTTTAAGGTAAGAGAGAGTAGTAATAATACTCTAACACTTAACTTAACCTCTTTACCTTCTTTTCTTTAAAAAGAAAGAGAAACTATTAATAGTAATCTTAAAGAGAATAATATATAAAAGTAAAAGGTTCTTAGCTTTATTTTAGATTAGTTTTATAGTTAGTTCTTTATAGTAATATCTTCTTTATACTTTTATATAAAAGTAGCCCTTTATAGTAAAACCAGTAATTAGTTCTTATTAAGATATTATTATAAAGCCGCTTATTAGCGCTTTAAATTAAAAGGTAATTATCTTAAAATAAAAGTTATTCCCGTTATAGTATCTTACTTAATTATAAAGAAATAAACAAGTAATAAAAGAGAGTTATAAGGAAATTTATATAAAAAAAACAAGTAAACGCGTTAAAACGCCTTTATTATAAGTTTAAATTAACCTTATTTAACTTCTTTACTTATCTTTTTACCTTTACTATTAACTAGTTAGTATTAATAAACTCTTAAAGAGCTTTATTTAAATTAACCTTTATTATAACGTTAGTAAGGTTACTTGCTTTATTAATCAATCATGTCTCTATTAGTTTTTTACACTTATATAATTAACGAATTACTATATTATTAATTATTAAACACTTCTCTTTTATAATACTAAGTTTAATAATATATTTATAAAGAGATAAAGAATCAGTATAAACTATAGTAAGAAGCCTTAAGAAGCCTAGCTTATTAGTTACTATATTAACTGTAGTTACTAGAGATATTAATATATCAATCCTTACTATTATAATATATAATTTTAAAGTAAGTACTACTTAAGTAACTCTTTTATACTTTATAAAACTTATATATATTAAGTTATTAAAAAGAGAGAACCCTTAAAACCCCTTTAATTTAGTTCTAATTATTAGTATAAAACTAATCTAAGAGCTAAAGTCTTTGTTATTTATAAAAGATCTATTAATAAAAACATAGATTTTCGTAAAACTTAAGTCTATAAAAATATACTATAAACTTCTCTTTAAGTTCTCTATTTACTACTTAAGATATAAATTTAAAGCCTTAACGTTATTACGTGTTAGATTTTAGTGCTATACTACTATTAACAGGTTAAACGTAGCTTTTAGCTAACAAATCGTTATAAAGTAAGCTTTATAAGCTCGTTACTTTATATAAGCTTTCTTATAATCTCCCTTAATAACGTTAACTTATTTAAGCCTCGCACCTTAACTTTTTTAAGATATATAAAAGCTATTCTCTTTTATATAAATAGTATACTTATTAAACGTTAGTAATTTAGATCGATTTAAGACTTATATTAGTTTAGTTATAAAGTTAGCTTAATTAATCGCTTTTTATTTCTTTACTAAAAATATCTTATCTTTTAAAATAAAAGTATTATCTGTTTATATTTTTACGATTTTAAACTTATTAGTTTTTTTAGTACTTACTAAAAGGTATAAGTCGTAAGTTAATATTTCTATTTAAAGGCTTTTTATATAATACTTATAATATATATTAAACCAGTAGTTTTTAGACTTAAGTATACTATATAACAAAAGCACTACTATAAATATCGTTTTAAGTAAAAACTCGTTAGTAATCTCTTTTAGTAGCTATATAAATATCTTATAAAAAAGCTTTATTACCGCTTAAGTATAAGCTTAAGTAATATCTTATATTATTAGCTTTAATTTAAAGTTATTTTAGATACGTTTTAAATAGCTAAGTGTTATAGCTAAGTATATAATAAGTCTTTAACTAATCTATTAGATTATTAGCGATTAAGTTAAGATCTCTTGTTTACCCTTGTTATTAAAGTATTAAATAATAAGCTTAGATTTCTTATATAAGCTTATTATCTCTTTGCCTTTAACTTCGTCTATTATTCTAGACTTAAAGATATACTAGCCTTTTACTTTAAGGTTATCTTTATAAATAAGAATAAAAATACCTCTTTTAATAAAGGCTTTATATTTTACTTAATAAGATCTTTAAAACAGTAGTCTTAAGGTTATAATCTTACTTTTTAATTATAGCTAGATAAAAAGCTTTTAATCTCTTACCTTTTTCTCTATTAAAAACGCCTTAATATTATATACTATATATATCTTAGTATTATAATAATTATTAATTATTAATAGTCTATTAATCTGCTTTATAAATAAGATCTTAATATAAATAAGTTTTAATATTAGTTTAGATATCTTTTAAGTTTATTATTTTTAATATTAAGTATCCTCTAGTAATTTTTCTTTTCTTTACTTAATATTAAAGCTATTTATAGTAAATAGTCAAATAAAAGTAAAATAAAACGTCTGCGTTTTACTATTTTTTATATTAATCTTATAATTTTTATTATTTATTTTTAAGAAATTATAAAGTCTTTCCTATTTTTTAGATTTCTCCTTTTATATAAATACCTTATTATTAATCTAAAGATTATAAATATAAGTAGTTTTAAAGCTATTTTAAGTAGCTAATATATTATTGACTTTTTATATAATATAAAGCTTATATATAGCTTTTATAGCTTTCTTAATAGTCGCCGCTTATCATTTAACTAATAGATTAAGAGGATCTAATTCTGTTATCTTAAAGTATATACTAAAGACTAGTAATATAAAAACTAAGTTATTAAGTTTAGTTATAGTATTTATAGCTTTAATAGTTATTTATAAGCGTTTCTTAATATTAAGATCTTTATAGTCTTTTATAATAATTTGATAAGTATAATAAAATAGATAATAATATCTCTTTACTTTATTAATAAAATAATATACTTTTACTAGAATAAGTTTAAAGATAGTTTTAACTAACTTAAGTAAGCTTTAAAACTCTTTAAAGTTAAAGTTTGTTTTATAGTTATAGATTAAAAAGTTAAGTAGTCTTAAATATATATTTATTTATATAGCCTTAAATATATTAAATATAGATTAAGCAGATATTAAACTAGACTCTTTTTAAAGCTATCTTACTACTTTAAACCTTATTACCTTATTAACTATATAAAAGGTATATTAATTGTTAAATATTATAATATTAATATAGACTATATAATTAAAGTTAATATTATTATAAAGTCTAAATTAGAACTAATATAAAGTGTTTATATACTTTTAATAATACTTATATATTTTCTTTACTTATTATATAATATTAGAATGTAATATATAACTTACTTAGTCTAAAAAATATTATAAACGTCGTACTAATAAGTAACTAAATCGTCTATAAAGTTTATAAATATCTATTTCTATTAAGTAATAAGCTAATATATCTTTATCTAAATACTTTAATAATTAGTAATATTAATCTAAAAAAAGCTATATATACTTACTTTTTTAAATAATTAAGTGCTTAATATCCCCTTAAACTAAAATATTTATAAGGTTATTATAGTAGATCTCTAGCCTATTAAGTTATTAAAGGTATATTAAAAATAGTATATTAATATTTACGATTATAAATTCTAACTATCTAATAAGTATATTAATTATAATAGTTCTTAATACTACTCTTATACTAGCTTTAAATTAGATCTAATAATATCTCGCTTCTTTTTTATTAAATATAACCTTTTAGGTTTATTATAAAGCTTATAATTAATTAAGACTATTTATATTTCTCTTTAATATTTTAGTATTAATTAAAAGACTTTAAAAAACTATCTTAGACTATTAAGTAATAAAGGCTTTTATTATTATCTTAAGCTTAAGTTACTTAACTATACTTTAAAGGACGTAAATTACTTTACACTCTTTAAAGTATTAGAGAACTTACCTTACGTTATATTTTATTTTTAATATATAAAACGTAGTAATAAAATATACCGCTTTATCTCTATCCTTTATATTTACTTTAGTATTATTAAAATAGTTATTATTATCTTTTATAAAAGTGTTAGAATCGTTCTTTTTATAGTCTTCTTTAGGTCCCTTAAACTAGTCCCGATTAAGCTTCAAATCTGACTCCTCTCTTTTAAAGTATATTATATATACCTTATAAGACTTTTCTATAAGCTTAATACTTTTAACTTTCTGTTTTATAAAATACCTTACTTTTAAAGCTGCTTACTCTTAGTTAAAGTAATAGCTATTATAATAGTCTATTTTTTTATAAATAATATATCCTATATAGCTTAAAATACTTTAAATCTATCTTTATATTTATTCTTTAAAGAAAACTTTATCTTTTAGTTTAAGTAGTAAGTATTACTATTTATAATATATATTTAAGACTAATTTAAATTATTCTTAAAGTATCTTCTAAATCTAGATCTAAAATCTTATATTGTTTTTACGCTTATAGTTATATAAAGGCTATCTATTAATATAAGGAACGTTAAAAGTAGCTTAAATAAAGCTATTTTAAATAAGAGATTTCCTAAAACTCCTTATACTAGCTTATTATGTAACGTTTCGTCGTTTTATATACTATTATCCTTAAGACTTAATTAAATACTTTATAGCTCTCTTATAAAGCTTTCTAACTATATTAGAGCTAATTTGCCTTTTTAAAGTAGCTTATTCTAAAACGTAAAAAAGGTTATACTAAACTATCGACTTAAGTATTAATTAGCTCTCTTCTCTGTCTTATAATTATTACAAGTAGCCTATACTAGCTTATTAAATAAGTACCTTTTATTTTAAAGGTATTAGTAATAGTACAATAAGACTTTGTTTTAAAGTATAGATAAAAATACCTTATACTATAGCGTAAACTCTACTAATACCTATTAGTAAAGATTAGTAAAGATATAAAGCTTCTTATTAAGACAATCTCTAGCTTTACTATATTAAAGCTCTTTAATATATATCTTACTAAAGCTTATAAGTGATTTAGCTTACTTTAAAGATATTAGTTTTATAATATACTAACTTAAATAAATAAGTTCTAAACGTAGTTTATTTTAGCTAAGTACCTAAAAAGAAGGTAATATCTTATCTTTTAAGTATATTATAAAAACTAAAGTAAGATTTAGTAAACTATTATTCCTTAGTCTTTATATTAAAGGCCGATTAGTATACTATCTCTTTAGTCTTATTAAAAATAACTTCTCTCTCTTAATATTAATAAAAAAAGAGACTCTATAAAGATCTTCGCCTTTTATAAAGAGTTTAATATATAAAAGTCTTTAAAAGTCTAGATACTGAAATAAAACCTGTCCTTTTAAAAAATCGCTTATCTATATCTTTCCTTAACTATCTTAATACCTTATTTTTATATTTATAAAAGCTGTAATCTCTATAAATAAAGATAATATATTAAGCGAGTTTTAATAAAGTATTTATTACACTTAGTTCCATTTTTAATTACAAGTCTAAATCTTATCTAAAAAGAGGCTAAATAGTAAGTCTAGTAATAGTTTAGTTTCCTATTTATTTAACTAAGTATTCTCTTACACTTAAACTACTACTATAAAAGCTTAGGAAATTTATAATCTCTTTTAATATTAAACGTAAACTTAATTTTTTAAGAGATAGTCTTGAAGCTCTTATTATTACTTACTTATTATCTTTTTAAAATCGTTCGCCGTCTAATCTAGAAAGTATTTTTAAAAGTCTTAAAATAATATCTCTCTTTTAATACCTTTTTTCGTAGAATAATCTATAAATCTTTAAACTAGACTATTAATATTAACTACTATAAGACTAGTTAAAAGTACTTTAAAAGCTAGTATTTTATCTTACGTTAAAGTTCTACTACTTTTAACTTTTACTTTAAGTTATTTTATAACTTAGTCTATTAAAGTTACTATTATACTAAAAGTGATTTATAAGTGTTTTAGATATATCTTTTATATCCTAGAAATATCTAACTAAATAACTTTAGAAATATCTTAATAACTATTAAAAAGTAACTATCGTTCTTTAGTAGTATAGAACTTACTTTACTTAATTTTAATAAGAGTTCTTTAGTTACTTTATAAAGCTTACTTTACTTAGTTTTAATAAGAGTCTGCTAACGTTAATTTAATATTATATCTTAAGAGTTAACTTTATTATATTTAACTTATTTATTTTATAGTATAAAGTAACTACTGATTAGTGTTAGTATTATACTAATAAATAAATAACAAGTGTATATTAATATATATTAAAATCTAAGGTTTAGTTTAAAGGTATTTAAAAGTGTGTATTATAAAGAGTATCTAAAGGTTAGAATATATACTACCTCCTAAATAACCCTTAGTTTATATCTAAAAGGGGTCTATCCCTTAACCGGGATTACCTGCACTCCTTGATTTCCCTTTATATTTCCATAATAAAGGTCTGCAGACCAACAAGAAGATTATAAATAAGAAGCTAGAGAAGGAATATATTACTATAAAGAGCTTTAAAAGCTCTAAAACTATATCTAGCTATAAAAGGTGTTATTTCCTTTTAAATTAATTACTTGTTAGTAAACCTTAATTATATTAAAAATAACCTTATTAATTTCCTCTCATAAAACGTTTAACTATTCCTTCTACTAATAGGTAATTATTTCTATGTTATTTTTTAAGTATATACTATTTTATTATCTAGCCTTAATTTTTTAATATATATAGTTCTATATTTACTTGATTAGGTTTAAATCTAGAGATCAAAGAGGCTAAGAAAAGAGAATAATATTCCACTTAATAAGAAGATAGACTATATATCGAGATTAATAAGAACTAGTATTATCTATAGTAATTTAAAAAAAGAGCAAGTCCTAGAAAGCTCTTAATACTATTAAAGTACTATAAGAGTAATATAACTAAAGCAGAACTAGTACTAATTAACCTCTTCTTATTAGTAAAAAATTCTGGCTCCGGGTATATAAACTACTTGCTATTTTCGTTATTTCTATTCAATAGTCGCTTTTTTCGCCTAAGGCGGCCTTAAAATATAAAAGGCCGCTATACGTTAGCCTTGAATAATAAGAGGCTGCCCTAGGAGCCCTAGGAGCTATTACTTATTATATAAGCTAGGCCTAATTAGGAAAGATATAATATTATTAATTAGAATAAAAAATAAAAAATTATTTTTATTTTTAGATTTTATACTAACTAAAAATAGTTAGACTAGTATAGATTTTAACTGAAAATCTAAAAAGATATATACTTTTCGTGTATATCCTTAAAACTAGTCTTACTAAGCTTTTAATACTATAAATATCTATGCTAAAAATTCGCTAGTATACTTATAATTTAATTCAGGTAAATTCTATATAAGAGTAAGTCGCCGCTTTACTTAATTAGGCGATATAAGCCTAATAATACTCTCTTATAAGGTATATCTTTATAAGTACCTTTAATATCCTTAGTATTCTTAGTATTACTAAGCTTACTAATATATCTTATATAATATAAAAAAATCGGATCTACTTTTATTTTATATACTAGTTCTAATTAAGCTTATAAGCACCTATAGCGCCTTAGTTGCTTTAGGCGCCTACGTTATTAATTTAAATTATTATATATAGCCTTAGAGGTCGCTAGCTATTCAATTTATTTATATATAACTTAAGCTGGAAATCGCGAAAATAGCGTTTATAGCGGCTAGCCGGCGGCTACCTGGAGCTAGATCTTTTTACTAATACTTTTATAATGTTCTAGTTAAAGTAATAGTTTCTTATATATACCTTTTAACTAAGTAAAATACCTCTAAATTATTCTTTATATTTTTCCTTATCTTTTACTCTTACTATTAAAAACTACTAATATATTACGTTAAGCCAGGTGTTTTATTATATATTTAGTTCTTAGAGGTATTCTTTTATATATATCTTTTACTCTATAGTTTTAGTAGTAAAGACTTAATATAGATCGTTTCGCTTTCTTAGAGTAATAATTCTAAAAAACTAACTATAAGAATAGTTATTATTCTTATTTATATTAACCTTTATATCTTTATAATATTCCTTATCTTTCCTTTACTAGTAAAAGTTAAGTTAGTCTTTATTTAATCGAATTAATATAATATTAAGAAATATAATACTTTTAAGTAATTCTTTTAAAACCTTTTTTAACTCTTTTACTTTTTTCTTATATTCTCTTATATAGTCTCTAATTAATTATAGCTTATATTTAGAAACACTTATATTATATAAGACTTTCTTAAAAAGGTTAGTAGAGATCTAAATTTTATAAGAGTTATAGTACTTTAAGACGTAGAAGTAAGTATCTTTTCTTCTCTCTTTTTATATACTTAGAGCTTTTTTTACTAAGTATTCCTTCTGTTTTATATTTAGCTTTTTATAGTTACCTCTCTACTTATTTATAATATATATTATATCTCTTAATAGCTTCCTTCCTTTCTTATTTTATAGACCTTTAAGCTTTTAATACTTAAAAGCTTTCCAGTATATCTTTTATATTATTCTTACTAAAGAGAGGTTCTCTTATTTAGCCTAAAGTACTACTTCTTCTCTTAAAGAGTTAATATTGATTCTAGCTGTAATTTATTAATAATAATTAAGTAGTTACTTAATATAAGTAGTTTTTAAAGGCTTTAAATAATAACCTTTTAAGTAGTATAGTTTTTAAGATATTTTAATAAGAATTAATAGAGATATTAAAAGGTAATAATAAAGTTACGTGTTATTTATTTATAGAATTCTAGTGTTTTAATTGCTTACGTCAGCCTAGCTCTTATTAAAAACTCTACTAAGTATTTTAATACTTTTTTATCAGATAGTAGTAGAACAGGCTTTTATTTAGTAGAGAGCTTACTCGATTAAATAAAAGTTATAATATTAAAAGATATATTTAAAAAATATTACTCCTTAGAATTAAGAGCTAAGAGTATACTATATATATATAATATACTTACTAAGTATATACTAAACTTAAGATAAGCTTATATAGTATTAGTATTTAATATACTCTTATAGTATATTTAAATCTATAAGAGCTTACTATTAAATATACTAAATATAAGATTAAGTCTAATATAGTAAGTATTTTATATAGTAATTATACCTCTTAGATAAGTATAATAGTAATTATTCTATATTTAGCTACTTATATACTTAGTAATAAAGGAAATATATTATAGTTATATATAATAGTAGATATACTTAGAGGTAAAGTATTACTTAATTAAATAAGTTTATAAATAAATAAAATCTAAATATTAAGATACACTTTAAAGCTATATATAATCTAATTAAACTAAATAAATATATAGAGATTTAAGTATAAGATCTTTAAAAGAAATTATTCTAGTATCTAAATCTAAGTAGTATATATATATTCTATATATAAAGTATTATTAAATTAAAGTAAGGCTCTATAGCTATTATATAGTATTTATTATACTATAAGTACATGAATTAACTAATTTAAGTAATTATATATAGGTTTAGAAAGTAAAATAGTAAGTAATTACTATTATACTTTAAAAAGCCTTCTAATTAGCTATTTTAAGTAATTTAGTTAGTAATTTACTTATAGATTAAGTGATTATAATTATATTATATACTTATATATATAATCTTCTTTTTATAACTTTATAACTTTAAGCTTATTATATATTATATACTTATACTTATATTCTACTTTTATTTTCTTTTTTTCCCTTCCTTTATTACTTATTTCTAATACCTTTTTAAGTTATTAATTCCTTTATTATATTATTATATCTTATTAACTTACTTCTAAGTCTACTAAAAAGAAGTTTATACTAAAAAAACTTTTTACTAAGTATTCCTCTATTATTTCTACTTTAATTAAGAGACTTAAAAAGTATTTAGTTACTTAAGTAAGTAATTTATATTTTATCTTTATTCTTTAATATTTACTTCTTTATATAATTATTACTAGTAGAAATATATATTTCTTATATATATATAAAGTTTACTTTAGCTAACTTATATATAAAAAGCTAATAAAAAGTATAAGAATCTTACTTTAATAAAAAAGTTATTATATAATTAAATAAAAAAGATAATAATAAGCTTTCCTCTTCTTCTAAGATTATATCCTATACTTATACTTATTTATCTACTCTCTTATTAAGTTATTTATACTATTCTCTTTTTCTTAATAATCTCTTACTAATTATTATATCTAAGTCTAGTAAACTAAAAAGAACTATTATTACTTTAAAGTTCTCTTATAAGTTTATAATTACTCTCGCTTCTATTAAGCTTTTAATAAAATCTAAGTTATATAAGAAAACTAATCTTATAAAAAGAGCTAAAAGTAAGTAATTATTTTATTTACTTTTTAAATAATTATTTCTTAGAATCTATATTATTAATATATACTAATAATACTTATAAGAAATAAGTTTACTTACTTATACTTTAAATATATTTAGTTTATACTCTTTAGTAAAAGTAATAAGAATTACTATTATACTAATATTACTTTAAGTAGTAATTACTATTATAATTATATATCTAGTTATATATATACTTTTATATCTAATATAATTACTTCTATTATTATATATCTAATTACTACTATTAATAAGAATAATAAGATTATAAGCTAAACTTTTCTTAGTATTTAAGATCTTATAATTAATATATAATAGAACTAAAGATAGTATTACTAAGCTTTATAAGCTACTTTTAAGATTAAGTATTTTAAGGAATATAAGAAGAATAATATTTTATTTAATAAGATTTTAATATATCTTAAATATCTCTTTTATTAGTATAAGAAAATAATAATAATAATAATAATAAACTTAGTAAATTTAGTAAGATATTTATATTAGATTAAAAGTATATTATAGATACTTTTAATACTTTTATGTCTTTCTTAACTAGTAAATAGCTAAGCTTATATAAGCTAAAGTATAGATTTCCTTAAGTTTTTATTAGATCTTTTATTTTATTTTATAAGATTTATATTAGATCTTTACTTTAGTTTATATAGTTTATAATAAATCTTTATATTAAATTAATAGATTTTTATTAGATTTCTACTAAGCTTTAAGTAGATTTACTTAAGCTTTTAGTAAAATTAAATAAATCTTTTAGTATTTTAGAAGAAAGATACTTATTTTATTTAAAGTATAAATAAAAGGTTTATATAACTCTTTTAAATTATAGCTTAAAATAACTATAATTAAAGCTTTTCTATTATTAATATATAATCTTTAAAGTTAAGAAAAGCTCTAAAGTATTTAAACTTCTAATAAGATGAATTCTTTATAAGCTTATTAATAAGTATATTAGTAGTTAGAATATAAGTTATTTTAAATAATTTGTAAGTATACTTTTATTTTAATTATATATTTTAAATATTTATATAGTAAAGCTTTATTATAATCTTTTTATTCTTACTTATAACTAGCTTAATTATCTATTAATTATTATAAAAGATCTCTTATATCTTATTAATTTTAAGTATTAGATTTCTAAATAACTACTATAAAGCTATTACTTCTTTATTTATATACTTTAATAAAAGTAATTTAGCTTCTATTATTAGTAATTATTATAGCTTATAGATTTACTTTCTAAATTACTAGACTACTAAATATTATAATTATATATCTTTATAATAAGTATTATATTTTTATATTATTAGTAAAAGATATATTAAATATATATATAAGAGAGCTTTTATACTTTTTATTATATATAATACTTAAGAAATATATTCTAAAGAAGTACTATATAAGCTAATAAATAGTAATAAAGTACTTAAGTCTTAAGTTTATTATAAATCTTAAAAGTATGATAATAGTAAAAGCTATATTTAATCTTATAATAATTATTATATATAAGACTAAGCTTATATACTTTTAAAATACTTTAATTTACTTCTTAGTAGCTTATCTTAAATACTTTTAAAGATTAATAAGTAAAAGTAATATATTTAAGTACTTTCTATTTATTAATTTAAACTTATAAGTAATTTTCTTAATATATTAATTATAAATAAAAGTAATTATCTTATATTCTCTATCTTATACTATTTTAATCTTAAGAAATTATTAAATATCTCTAAGATTATATATATTATATATCTTCTTTAGATTATTAATAATCTATTTATTAAGTAGATAATTATTATAATAATAAAGTATTTAAATATTATTTATATAAAATAAAATAAGTACTTATAAATACCTTTTATTTATAAATATATAAAGTTTCTTTAAGTATAAAAAAAGCTTTAGATTTATTAAAGTATTACTTATATATTTATACTAAAAATATAATAAGTTTTTTATTTTATAAAAAGCTTAATTAACTTATAATATAAAGCTAAGCTTTTAGAATTTAAAAAAGAACTAATAGTATATAATTTTACTATTAATATCTCTAAGAGTATTAATAAAAGTATTAATTATATTAAAGTACTTAATTTCTAAGTTAAATTTTATTATAAGTATTATAGTTATATAAAATAACTTTACTAAAAGTATACTTATATATATTAATATAAATTATATTCTTATTCTAAAGATCTTTATAAATAATAATATAAAATTAATATTAGTTAATATATTTATTATTATTTACTTTATACTTAAATACTTATATTAAAAGAATAAGTAAACTTATTAGCTTAAAGTTATATACTTCTAGCTTTTAATATTTATATTTATTTATATTTCTTATTTTTAAATAAGTATTTTAAATAAATTATTCTTTTACTAAATAATTCTTAAGATTTATATATTACTTTAGCTCTAATAATAAGCTTTAAACTTTAATTTTAAGAAATAAGATCTTCTTATTTAATACTAAATAGCTTATTTAAATTACTATTATAATTATTAAGTATATTATTATTATTATATATCTAAGCTTTTCTTACTCTTTAACTATCTTATACTAATTAAGTATAAAAGTAATAAAAAGCTAATCTAGCTTATATAATAGATTTATATATATACTTTTAAAAGAATTATTTTTAATATTTAAGTTACTTTTATATATTTTTCTTAAAAAGTAGTATTAAGTATTATAAATATTTCTTCTTTTCTTTTTTTATATACTTTTATCTAGCTTTTATATTATTTTTAATATCTAAGCTTAATAAAATATTATTTAGTAAGCTTTTAATATACTTATATATATATATATATTAACTTTTAATATTCTTATTATTCTAGTTTATAATTATTTTCTTAGTACTTTTATTATAGCTAGTATTAGTATAAGTTCTTTTATTATTATTAAAAGTAATCTAATTAAGATTTATATTTTAATTCTTATTAAATAAAGTAGATTCTTTACTTAGTTTTATAATATACTTATTTCTAGATTTATAAGTTACTTATATTTACTTTAGCTTAATTTCTTAAGATTTTACTTTATATTTAAAGTAAGTTTTAAATTAGATATACTTATTAATAATTACTTATTATTTTTTTAATTACTAAGTATATATTCTAATTTAAAAGTATCTTTTAAAGTTACAAATTTAATTAAAATACTTAGATTTCTAGTATAATCTTTTACTTTTGAATTCTAACTCTTATTATTAATAATTATAAATTAAGCTTACTTTAAGAGTTTATAAAGATTAAGTAGAATTCTTTTTTTTAATATAATGGTATATTACTAAGAATACTTTTAATATTACTTAAGATATATTTTATTTACTTATCTTCTTATAAGAGTTTAATAAGTAATTAAGTTTCTTAAATAAGAATCTTTACTTTTTCTTTTTTAAAAATATAAAAGCTTTTTTTATTAAAGTAAATATTTTATATAATAATAATATAATTAAGCTATAATACTTAGATCTTATAAATATTAGAAGTATAAAAACTTATAAAATAGCTTATATATATATTAACTTTAAACGCTTTTCTTTCTTTTTTAAATACTTATTCTACTATTAGTAAGTATATTTTATATTTATATATATAGATTTTATTTTAATTAAGTTTAAAATCTATAGTTATATGATTTATAATTATAAGATTATACTATTAAAAGTAATTATAAAACTATTAGTTATTAACTTTAAGTAGTAATCTCTAATTTTATACTTTATTAAAGTACTTATTATAAAAGTAAATACTTACTAAAATATATTTTAATCTAAGTTCTTTAAAGAGATTTACAAATAGTTATATTTTTACTACTTATATAATTACTATTTAGTTAGCTTATTCTACTATATTATTTAGTTTATATATAATAGTAAGAGAGAGCTTAAGCTTAATACTAAGTTTAGTTATTTATATTTTATATCTTATAAATATTTAAATTATAATAATTACTTTCTTTTAATTATATTTAAATTTATAAATTAAGAGCTTAAACTAAGTATATACTTAGTATTTAAAGCTTTTAATACTTTTAAATATTTTATTATAAGATTTTAATTAAAGTATATAGCTAATAAATAATTTATTATACTTATATTTAAGTACTAAGAGCTAAGAGTAGTTTCTAAAATATTCTAAGAAGTTAAATAGATCTTAATTAATTTTTCAGAATAGTTTTATTAATCTTTACTTTAATAAGTAATAAGATATAACTTAAATAATATATATAAGTATATAATACTTATATTTCAAGTATCTTATAGTATTAGTTATTTTTACTTCTTTTAAAGCTCTTATTAGTTTTTAAAAAATATCTAAACTTAAGTATTTTAATTATAAATATTATATTATTTCTAAATCTAAGTAGGATTTATTATAATTATAGGATAAGCGGAATACTCAATTCCTTAGATAATTTATACTTATAAATATTATAATACTAGCTTTACTAAATAAGATCTTATAAAAGTTAAAAAAGTAATTTAAATATCTATTATATTTAAAAAATATAAGATTAAGTTTATAAATAAGCTATTAAACTATTAGATAATCTCTTATAAGTTAACTATTATTATATTATCTAAGTATATAATCCATTTTATAGTACTATAAGCTTATATTCTAAAGATAAGCTTTTAAAATAATATTTATATAAAATCTCTTAATTATAATTATATTTATAAATATAAAATTAAAAGTATTCTTATTTATTCTAGTAAGTATATTTCTAAGTATATAAGTATTATATTTAATAATTAATAACTAGAAGCTTTTATACTTTATAGTATTATATAAATCTACTTTTATAAATAAGTTTAGTTCTAATAAGAAGCTATTATTAATAAGATTAGTAACTTTATAATTATTTAAAAGAATACTTACTAATAAATAGTAATACTTATAAGCTTCTTAAGTAAAGTAAACTTTAAGCTAAAATACTTAGTTTAAGTTTATAAGTATAATAATATAATTACTACTAAGTTATTTTTCTTTTTTATTTATTAGATTTCTAAAGAAAAAGCTTTTTAATTTATTTAAAAATTTACTTAATTTTTATTTCTATAGAATACTTTTAATTTCTAATAAGAGTAATAAATTAATACTTCTTTTAAACTTTACTTTAAGTAGCTTCTAGTATTTACTTATAAAGCGCTTATAGATTTCCTTTAGTTTCTTCTTACTTAAGTTTAGTTTATATTTACTTATATTAATAAAAAGCTTTTTATATATTATTAGCTAAAGCTTATTATAATCTTTAGAAGCTTACTTACATATTTTATCTTAAAAGTATAAGTACTTTTTCTTAAATACTTAATTTACTTTATTATTAGATTTTAAAGTAAAAGAACTTTATTTTTTATTATTTCTTCTTTTAGAAGCAATAAAATAACTATATCTCTTACTTTTATTACTTATAAGCTTATAATACTATATATTAACTTCCTTTATATAAAATAGTTATACAAGTTATAAAAAAATATATAACTACTTTTTTTTAAGATTATTAGCTTTTTTTAAATTAAAGGTAATACTTATAAGATTATATATAATTAAAGTTACTTATAGCGATTAGAAAGTTTATAATTCTAAGTATTTTATTTATATCTAGAATATAATATAAGATACTCTTATATATAAGCTTTTAGTAAAATATAATTTAAGTTCTAAAATTAAGCTTAGCTTTTTCTATTACTTTAAGTAATAATTAGTATTTACTTCTAATTAAAGTTTAAATAGTATTATCTATCTGATTTAGAATATATTTAAGTAATTAAAGAAGTACTTAGATATTAAAGCTTTTATTAGTAATAATTTCTATACTTATAATCTTAAAGTATTACTTAATTATTATCTTTATAATCTATTTATAAAGCTTTTAGTATTAAGTTATTTAAAGTTATTAGATCTTAGTATTTATCTTCTATAGCTCTTACTTAGCTTTTATTACTACTTTATAATTTAAAGCTTTTATTAGTATAACTTATATTAGAGTTTCTAAAATAACTTAAAGAGAGTTAAAGTTCTTACTTAAAAAGCTTTATAAAGTTCTTAAACTTTATACTATTACTTAGCTTATAAGCTTTATTTTATACTTAATATAAGAGATTTTATATAATTCTATTTTATAAGCTATTATATTAGCTATAATTTACTTTATATTTTAAGAGAGCTTATTAAAGGTTTAAGTAAAAGAAAAAGTATTTAAAGCTTTTAGATTAATATAAAGCTAGAGTCTTAGAATATTTATACTTAATATTAAGTACTTTATTTAAGTAAAGAAATCTTTTAGTTTTAAGTATATAATATTAATATTAAGTAATTATTTAGATTCTAGATTTATTAAGAAAATAAATATAATTATAAAAAAGTTATAAGGATTTAAGAATTAAGAAGTAATTAAAAGGTTCTAATTAAAAGCGTAATTAAAGTAATAGAACTATATATATACTAAGTACTTAGAAGATAAATATAGCTTTTAACTATTATATAATAGTAAAGTAAGCTTTTATTTAGTAAAGAGCTTACTTAATTAAATAGAAGTTATAGTATTAAAAGATATATTTAAAAAAAATATTACTTCTTAGAATTAGAGGCTAAGAGTATATTATATATATATAATATACTTACTAAGTATATACTAAACCTAGGATAAGCTTATATAGCGTTAGTATTCGATAATTATATTATTAATTATACTTGGAATATAAGCGCTATAGTACTTTTAGAGAGTAAGTAATAGCTATTTAAGCTAAGGACTAAGAATAAATAGCTAAATAAACTATTTATATTATATAATATATAGCCTTAGCTAGAGCTATTAAACTCTTAAGACCTTTAACTTAACTTATTATAATAGATATTACTTCTTACTAAGTAAACTTAAATTTACTTACTATACTCTCTTAACTTTATACCTTCCTTATATATACTAAAATACTATATACTTTAACTCCTTTAGCTTCCTTTTAATACTTTATACTATATACTTAATATATAGCTACTCTAGTTATAAATACTATTAATATAGAGACTTTATATTCTAATAAAGGCTCTAGTAATAATAAGGAAGTATATAAAAATATTATAGCTAAACTACTTCTTAAGCTTATTACTTAAGGAAAAGAATAAGCTTAAGTAAAAGCTCTTTCTTAAGTTTTATATAAGATATATAATATTTAGACTTAATAAAGCTCTTTAAAAGTAAATCTCTTACTACTATAATAACTCTCTCTTAAAATAGCCTATTATACTAATTACTAATACTTCTTAATTCTAGAGCTAATAAATATTATTTTATTAATTTTTCTTTTCTTAAGTCTTTTTTTTTCTCTTTAAACTTTTATTTTATTATCTACTAACTCTTATTTTAATTAAGAGATATAATAGTACTTTTAGTAAAGTAATTTCTTATTATACTATATTAAACTTAACTATGAATAAGTATCTATAGACTTATACTCTTTTTTTAATTACTTACTTAGGAAACTATAAAGTTATCTTTAAATAAGAATAGCTAGTATAATATAAAGTTCTTATAGATATTTTATAAAGATAACTATACTAGCCTTAAGATTACTTACTTATAATCTCTTATAGCTATAGTATTTAAATATAAGATTTATAGTATTAGTAAGCTTAATAGTAATATTAGTAAGATATTAATTACTAAGACTAGAAATTAAATAAGTATTAAAATACTTAATAATAATAAACTGCTATTAATTCTCTAATTATTATTAATATTCTAATAGTTCTTAGTTAAATTCTTATATAGAATAGAAAGAATAGCTTTTAATACTAATAGAGCTTCTATTAAATTCTTTATAAAATAAGGAAAAAATAGATAATTTATTTTCTACTTTTATAAAAAATAGTAATAATAGACCTTTACTTCTATAAGTATAATACTATAACTCTTATAGTTTAACTTTAAGCTTAGATAAGTTATAGAGAAAGAAAGTTAAGAAGAGTAAAGATATTTCTATATATCTCTTAAAAGAGAAGATCTCTAATTCTTACTCTCTTGCTTTTTCGAAGAATTATATTCCTTTTATAAATATATTTATAAATTATACTACTTCTTTTATAACTTCTTTCTTAAATTTAATTATAATAAATATAGCTCTTATAAAGTTAATATCTATAAATTATATCTTTTCTCTTATAGCTTTCTTTTACTAAATATAATAAGAGCTACCTAATATTATTCTTATATCTATAAAAGCCTTATTCTTCTCTTAACTAAGATATTCCTTTAATAATAATACTAGTTAATATAGAGATAATATTACTAATAGCTTATAGTTAATTAGTTTAAAAGTATATATTATAAGTGTAATTATATTTTATATAATATATAAATATAAATTAGATAATAAAATCTTTATAGCTACTTTATATAAAATAGACTTCTTACTTAAGAACTTAACTCTATAAAATTAATATACTATTATTATCTCTAAGTTAACTATTAATCTCGCCTCTCGCTATTAGATATTATTATAAATTACTTAATAATTATTAGAATTAGATTTAAAGTTTCTTATTCCTATAAAATATATAAAATATATATATATTTTCTCTAAGTTAGAAAATAACTTTCTTCTCTTATATTACTTATATAATTATAAAATTAAGCTTAAAAAAGAAAGTAAGAAAAGCTTTAAGTATAAGTATTCTTCTTTATATAAGATATTTAGTAATAAGCTTAAAGCTATTAAGAATTATATTATAGATAATTCAAATAAAAGCTTTATTAAGCTCTTTTAATCTCTTTTTACTACTTTTATTCTCTTTATTTAAAAAGCTAATAGCTCTCTTTACTTATATATTAACTTTAAAGTACTAAATTCCTTTACTTAAAAAAACTAGTACTCTTTATCTCTTATTAATAAGACTCTTACTTATATCTTAAGTACTAAGATCTTTATAAAGTTAGATATTTAATAAGCTTTCTATTATATTTGAATAAACTTAGCTTCTAAAGAATATATTATCTTCTATACTTAATATAAAGTATATAAGTATAAAGTTCTTTTTTTTAGCTTTATAAATAGCTATATTATATACTAGCGCTATATAAATAATATACTTTTTAATTACCTTAATAACTTTTATATAATATACTTAGATAATATTCTTATTTATTTAGATAATCTCGCTAAGTATTACTCTTATATTAAGAGAGTCCTAAAAAGGCTTACTAATACTAGCCTTTAAGTAGACCTAAAGAAGAGTAAGTTTAATATTACTTATATAAAGTACTTAAGCTTTATTATTTCTACTTCTATAGAATAAGCTTTCGTTCTACTTTAGTTAGTGTCTTATGGCCTTAGGTTAAACCCTATATTAGTAATATTTATTATCTATAAGAACTTTTATTTAATACTATAATAGAAAATTAAAGACTTTTTTTCTTTTAATTCTAATTTAAATATATTCTAATACTTCTTTATTCTACTTTCTTAAGCTTCTTTCTTTTATATAGCTTTTATATTAATAACTTATATAAGGAGATAAATTATAAAGATTCTATCTTTATATAACTTTATAGTAACTCTTTAACTTATTTAAATTATCTTACTATTAAACTAATAAAGTAATTATTATTAGTTTATATTAATACTCTTAGAAATAAATAATACCTTAGATTAGCTTAAAGAAAATAAATAACTTTAGTAAATCAGAGAATCCCTTAGAAAATCTAGTAATAGCTTTATATTTATTTCTAAAGCTAGACCTATTATTCTATTAAACTATTTAGTATCCTTTAATTACTATTAAGCCTAGTACTTTATAATAATAGAAATTAAAGTTAGTAATTAAAAGCTCTTAGAATTCCTTATTCTAGTAATATTATCTAATTAAGAATCCGCTTATAAGAAGCTTTAACTTAGAAAACTAAGATATATTATAAAGAGAAGTATTTCAGTAGTTTAATTTATTAATTTTAAAGTTCTTACTAATAATACTACTTATTATTAACTTACTTTATAAATAGCTAAAAAGAAATTAAAAGTAAATCACCTTTTATATTAATAAGACTAATAATAAATACTAAGAGTAACTTATAAGCTAGGATTATAAGTTAAATAATAGTTAAATATAATAAGAAATTCTAATAATAATATCTAAGAATTAATATATATTTTCTTTATTTAAATAGTTTTTATTTTTTCCTTTTAAAAATTTAGAAATTTAAAAGAAGATAAGACTAGAGCTAGTTAAAGCTTACTCTAATTTATTTTCTATCTCTTTAAATATATTCTCTACTTTTAATTTATTGATAGAATTTTAGAATACTTAAAAATCTATAATTCTTACTTCTAGTATAATATTAGAAAATATAGCTAATATATCTACTACTTAAGACTTTAACTAATTCCTTAAAAAAAAGAATATTACTCTTAAGATTAAGAGAGATATTATTCTTTTATAAAGCTAATATTTCAGACTTTCTTAAAAGACATAAAGAGATCTATAATAATTACTTTATTATAGAATCTAAGTATATTAATCGCCTCTCTTATTATTATAATAATATCTATTATAATATTATTAAAATAATTCCTAAATAGAAAAACTAAAAGTTATAAGTTATCTTAGCTATTATATTAAAAGTTAAGTTTAAAGAGTATAACTATTAGTAGATTTAAGATACTATAAAGTTCTTTTAGAAGTTTATTTTAATTAAGTAGAATATATTTAACTTTAAGAGATACTATAACTTCTACTTCTAAGTATTAGAAGCTTTACTTAATAAGTAAGTTCTTAGTAAATAGATTAAAGATAATTATTTCTTCTTAAATTACTTAAAAGACTAAGAGCTAAAGTTATTAAGAACTATAAAGTAAATAATTCTAAGCTCTAAACTTGTAAGAATTATAAGACTTTCTAGGAATTTATTCTTAAAGCTATTGAAAGTAAGTAAACTATTAAAGCCTTATAATATAAGAAAAAGCAAACTATTAAATATACTAAAGAGATTTATAAGCTTATTAAAGAATATACTTAAGTACTAACTATTATAAAAGCTATAAAAAAGTAACTAATTATAGTTCTATTTACTAATTATAGTGCTCTAGTAGTAGAAAAGAAAGATATTAAAGATCTAATATCTAAAATAATAAAACTTAAGATTAGTACTAAAAACTCTAAGTTTTAATAAATCTAATAAATACTAAGTAATACCTCTTATATACCTAAGTTTAAATAAGGAAATCAGAGAATTACATAGAATTATAACTACTATATAAAGTATAACTCCTAAGATATAAAAAGTAGAGAATTAGTTAACCTTAGAAGAACTATAAGGATCAGAGTAATAAGATATAGTAAGCTCTTAGTTTATAATTTCTATAATAACTAATTTAAGGCACTTTCTTATAGATACTGAAATAACTATCTAATCTTTAAATACTATATAAATAATAATATTATATATATTAATAAGTATAGATAAATTTATATTAATCTTTAATAAAAAGATACTTAACTAGCGACTAAGAAGGTAAACTAGTTCTAAGTTACTACTATTTACTTAAGTACTATCGGAATTAAATA
Organism: Cadophora gregata; assembly: GCF_030347475.1. NCBI lineage: Eukaryota > Fungi > Ascomycota > Leotiomycetes > Helotiales > Ploettnerulaceae > Cadophora > Cadophora gregata. The sequence continues at coordinate 1,404,711 of NW_026695937.1, read as the reverse complement.
TAACTTAGACTTAGAAGCTAGAAAAGCTTATTAAAAGAAGTATAAGATTATAAATAAATTAGCCGATACTCTAATAACTACTATACCTTAAAATAAGAAACTTACTATATTTAAAGGAATAAAGATTAATCTTATTATAGTTTTAAAACCCTTAGAACTATTAATTAAAGAGATAAGAGTTTTAATAGAAGTTATTTTAAAAAAAATAAAATAATAAAGCTTTCTAAGAAAAGTATAAAAGAATTAAGCTAAAGAAGAGAAGAATTATAGTATTATTCTTAAGAGAGCTAGTTAAGAGTTAAGCTAAGTTAAAAAAGCTAATAAGAAGATAGTACTAGATAATAGTACTCTAATATAAATAATTAAGATTATATAAGAAACTAAGTTATAAGATCCCTTAAAGTTAATATAAAACTCTAGTTATTTCGAAATAAAAAAAGTAGCTAGATACTTATACCTTAGTTAATATAATATAAAGTCTTACTACTTTTAGAAATTAAGATTATCTCTTATAAAGTATAGTAAGAGAAGTTATTTTTAGTTCTAAAGGCTTTATAAGAAAAAGTAATTATTATACTAAAAGAGCGCTTTAAATAAGGAATCTTTAAACTTTATTATAAATCTTATTAGAATAAAAAGTTCTTAGTAACTAAGAAAAAGAAAAAGTCCTATTAATTAATTATAACTATAGTAAAAATAAATAGAGTCACGATTTAAGATATAAATATACTACTAAATATTAATTAATTCTCTAACGAGTTTATAAGATTAATAATAGTATCTCTTATTAATTTATTTTCTAAGTATAACTAGTTTAAGCTAGCCTTTAAATCCTAAGATATAATAGCTATTTATATACTTATTAGTCTTTTATAAATAACTAGACTACTATAAGAAGCTATAAACTCGATTACTTAATTTATCTAAGTTATTTATAAAGTCTTACTAGATTATATCTCAGAAATTACTTTACTTTATATAAATAATATAAAAGTAAAAGGATTAAAGTTATTTTATAATAATAAGAAGATCCTACTAAGGATTTAATAGTCTATTATAAAATATATTTAAAACCTAGATAAAGTTCTTATTTAATTTAAAAGAGTAAGAGTAATAGTTAGCCTTAAGTCTTAATATTATCTACCTAGACTTAAGATAATAGAGTTTATTATAGATTATAATAAGAAGTATTTAGAAATAATAAAAGTCCTTAAAATTTATAAATAGAAGAAATGTAATAGTATTATAAAAGCTTAAGTATTTATTAGAGTTATTATCTACTATCAGATTTAGATTCTTAACTTCTTTATAATTATAATACTAATTTATATTATAGTAAAGAAAGGCATTATATTTAGCTAGAAAGATACTTAAAAGCTTATAATAAAATAACTTAAAGATACTTTTCTTAATACTCTAGTATTAATTAAGATCAACTATAGTATAAGAGTAAAGCTAATTATCCTTACTATAGATATAAGCTTAGTTAGTTAAGAAGTAGTTCTTTAATAACTTAATAAAGATAAGAAGTACTACTTAGCTAAGTTTAAAAGCAGATTATAAAATATAGTAAAGAGTAAGTATAATATAATAAAATAAGAATATTAAGAAGTATTAAAAGTTATAAAAAAGATATATAATAAACTTTATAAGGTTTATTTTATTCTTAAGACTAATACTAAAGTATTAGTTAAATAGCTTAATAGAGTAGTAAGCGATTTACTTAGTGCTCTCCTAATAAACTAGATTACTTAGATAAGACTAATAGACTTTAAAGTTAGATATATTCTAAGAATAAAGAATATAATAGCTAATAGCTTATCTTAATAAAAGAGAGAATACCTCTCTAATATTATAAAGAAAAATAAACTTAATATTAATAAATAGATTTCTAATAAGCTTAAAGTACTTTCTATTACCCTAGTTAGTAAAAGACTTATAAGCTAGTCTTACTAGTTAAACTACCGGATTCTATAAGATACTTACTTTAATAAATTAGAAGAGCTAGCTACCTTTTTTAATAACTCTTAGAAAGCTTACTATTATTAAACTAACTAATTATAAAAAGTTTAAAATAAATATACTTTTATACTAAATATAATATAAGAACTTTTACTACTAAATAGATAATAGAAATATAATTTAGCTAATTCTAGATAATAGAATAAAGCGATTTAAAGTAATTAAGAAGTATTATATAAAAAGTAGATACTATAATCTTAAAGGGACTTTCTTTTAATTATCTAAGTAATTCTATTATAAGAGATTCTATAAGAACTACTAAGTATTTTATAAAAGTTATAAAAACTATTAAAAATAAAAAGTAAAGTAAGAAGAAAACTTATTATTCCTTATTTAGTTATCTAAAATATTTAATTATATTAGCCTTAATATTATTAGAGTTCTTACCTTAGATAATAAGAAGAAGTACTTTATACTAGCTAAAAAGGACCTATTTAGATAGCTAGAAAGAAGAGCTCTTATACGAGCTATTATAAAAGAGATTACTAAGTTTTTATAAGAAGATATAATCTATTATTATAGCTTATTTAGAAGACTTATAATTAATAGAGAGCTAGAAAATAAGGATATTATAAAAGTATTTATAAAGAAATATAATATTAAAAGAGTCTAGATTTTAGTATATAACTCTAAAGCGAATAGAATAGTAAAGAGAGTATATTAGAATATTATTAATAGTCTCTTTAAAGTAATAAAAGAAAGATTTTACTAATAAACTAGGAAATTTTATAGGATCTTATTTATATTATAAACTTTTATTTACTAATTAATAGAAGTAATACTATTTTTTCTATTATATAAATAAGATTTAATATTACTATTAAAAAGTAAATTCCTTATTTAAAGGATATTTAAATACTAAAAAGTTTAGAACTAAAGTAATCTTCTTATATTATAAAGTAAGTAATTTAAGCTATAAGATAAAGATATAAAAAAGATTATTTTATAGAAAAAAAGATTTTAAGAATCTATAATAGAAATATAAGACTAATTAAGAGTCCTAAAGTCTAGACTAATTAAAACTAATAATCTTATTCTACTTTATAATATATAAAGAGTAATTAATAAGTTAGCTAATACTAAACTAGATTACTACTAGATAAGCTTATACTAAGTCTTTAAAGAAGATACTAATAAGAGCTACTACTATCTTAAAGAGCTTAATAAAGTCTAATTATATAAGACTTTTATTATAAACTATCTTAAGTGTTTCTTCTAATAATACTTAATACTTATACCCTTAGAACTTAATCCTCTTTTATTTTTATTAGAGAATAGTTAAGATAATACTAATAATAAGTATACTAACTCTAAGAAAGACTTAACTTAACTTTATTTAAGCTTAGATCGAAATTTATAACTTTAAGTTCTAATCTTATAACTTCTAATAGTAGAAAAAGTAAACTATTAGATTATATTAAATACTTTATAAGATAAGGTTATCTTATAATCTAGTTAAGAATAAGATATAAATATATATTATTATTTTTCCTTTAGCTTATTTACTTTTTTTTATTTTCTTTAATAATAAATTCTATTATTTTCTAAATTCCTTTACTTATAATTCTTTTATTTTAAAATTAGCTATCTTCTATTATCTTTACCTTATCTTAAAATACGTCTCTTATTAATTAATATTTTTTTAAGCTACTAGTCTTTTCCTTTCTAGATTATCTTTCTATATTCTTTTATTATCCTATTATTTATATTATACTCTTTAAACGTAAATCTTATTCCTCTCGAATTACTATTCTCTTATACTTACTTATAAAGCTTATTATTCTTTTCTTATATCTATTTTTATAAGTAATTCTACTTAAAAGCTTATAAGGCGGGATTATAAGTTTAAAAAAAGTAAATATTATATAACTATAAGAGCGAAAATAAGTGAGAGTAAGTGCTATACTTAATTCAGAAGTTAATTATATTTATTATAAGTCGCAGGTAAATAATAAGTCTTCTTAGATAAATAAAGCCTTACTTAATTATATAAGCTTCATTCTTTACTATTTCTAAACTTAATCTTTATACTAATAATATTATTTTCTTTTAGTAACTACTAAGTATAAAGCGGAAAAATTATAGTAATTCTACTTTATAATCTGAGATTATAAGTACTCTTTTAATTAAAGATAGTTTAGAATAAGAAATCTAGTAAATTAGTACTATTAACTTATAAGCCTACCTTACGAGTAAGAAAACTATTATTTAAGATAGTTAAGTAAGATAGAAAATTAAAGTTTAGTATAATTATAATTAATAGTAATAAATTAGTTATAAACTTTAAATAAGAAAGTAAGCTTATACTTTTACTTAAATACTAAAAGATAAAGAACTTTTTATCTATAAAATAAAATATTTAACTAAAACTAAAAAAGTTATCTACTATACTTATAAGCTTATCTTGTAAGTCTGAAATTAAGATTAAATAGAATAAAACTATATATTATAAACTTAATTAAATCTTAGAAGTCTTAACTAGATCTATATTAGAATAGAAAAAAGTAGTTCTTATATTAGTAAATAATAATCTTTAGAAGTATATTAAAATAATAGAAGAACTAGCCTCTACTTAGTAAGATATTATAGAAATATATACTTAGAAACTTAATAAGTATAATAAGAAAGAGTATTAAGATATAAACTTATACTTATACTCTTTTATATAAAACTATAAGTAATAATAGAATAAAATTAAAGAAAATAAATCTAAACTTAAATAACTTCTTATTACTTAGTAAGAACTTAAGTTCTAATAGGAATATATTATAGAATACTATTAGAGCTACTAAAGCTTAAGTAACCTTATTATAATTTTTTTAAAAAAATAGTTAATATTCTATATATAATCTAAGCCTTAAACTAATAGTTATTTAAAGAGACTTTAGAGTTTAAAAACAGAACTTATATTAAAAGTATAAGAACTAACTTATTTCTAGATAATAAGATAATCTATATCTATTTTAGAAAGTATAAGAAGTTAGACTTAGTATTTCTTAAATAAGCTAAGGTTATTCTAACTAAGTTAATATTAAAGAAAATATAATTAAAACTATCTAAGATTAGACTCTTTATTCTTACTTATTAAAATAATAATAATAAACTTAAGGATTATACTAATAAAGTTATAATACTAAAGTTCTATATTCCTATTAAGAAAGAAAAAGCTATAAAGGCTATTATACTAGTATTAACTAAAGAGATATAAGATAATAGAAGTGAAGCTAATAAGATAGCTAACCTAGTAGCTAATCTAGCTCTTAAGCTAAGTTTATAAGTAGAAACCTTATAAAAAACCTTATTTAGTTTAGTAGAATTAGTAGCTTAGTAAAACCTAGAAGCTATTACTTAAGATAACTAACTAAGTCTAGAAGATCTTATTAAAACTAGTATACTAAAAGATATTAAAAGTAATTCGAAATAAAAAAGCGATTCCTTAAAAAAGTTACTTTAGTAAGAAAAATAATATTAGAAGGCTTCTGCTATATCAGGCTATAGCTCTTAAAAGCTATACGCTTTTTAAGCTTTGAAACTCTCTCTAAGTTTCAATTAATTAAAGAACGTTTCCTTTACTTCTTATATTTTAGATATATTATAATATTCTAAAACTTCTTTTAAGTAGTATAGTAAAGATAATGACTAAATAGAGAGATCTATCTAAAGCTCTACTACTAAGATACTATAGTACTACTATAGCTAGACCTTAACTAGGTACTACTTATATTACTCTACTAATATAATTAATAAGAAAGATAATACTCTCTAAGAAAAAGCTTAATCTAGATATAGCTAAGTAACTATCTTAATTATAAAAGTAAGAGATCGAGATTCTTTCGCTTAGTAAACTATTAATAAACGCCTTAGAGCTTAGTATTATTATAAGTTTAATAAATAAAGAAGGCTCTAACTACTAAGTATATAATAATCTAGACCCTTTAGACTTATTATTATTATCTTTTATAAGTATAGACTATATCTATAACGTAGAAAATAAAGATTTAACTCTTAGTAGTAAAAGTAACTTCTCTTTTATAACTAGATACTAAGTATAAGCTAATAGTAAATAAGAAGATTACTACGACTCTCTAATATTATAATACTTATATAACTATTAACGCTCTTAGAATTCTTTATAAAGAACTTATAGTAATACGCTAGTTCGTAATAACTCTTTACTACGCTCTTATTATTTGCGTAACTCTTAAGCTATAATTAAGGTATAATTCTAAGAGATTAATCGATTAAAAGAGTTAAACTAAACTATATCTGCAAAGATATAAGCTATAAAATACTAATAAATAGTAGGCTTTCTAAGTTAAGAAGAATATATTAGAGCTACTCTAATAATAAGTAGTATCTTATCTTATACTATAATAGTAGAATAACTAGCTAGAAAAGGTTTTCTACTTAGCTTTAGAGGTCCCTTAGCTTTCTTAGGATTAATAGGTCTACTTAGCTACGTAGCTAATCCTATTCTAGGATAACTATTAATATCTTTATACCTAATAGTACTAGTACCTCTAGAATACTTAAGTCGTTTTAAGAACTAACTACGAAATAAAGCTCTATTTATATTTATACTACTAAAAGATAACTTATAATTCTAGATTCTTAAGATAAAGGATTATATAGTAGTAGAAGAAATAGTCGACTCTACTAAATATCATATACTATAGGAAGGAGCTTTATATAGTATAAAAGTCTTAATTTATTAAGGTATTCTAGAGCTTCTTTTTATAAGGGGAAGCTCTAAGAGTTCTAGTTATATAAGTAGCCCCTAGTTAGCTAGAGCGCCTTAGGGAGTACCTTAGGTATTATTAGGTATATAATATACCCCCTCGCTTAGCTTTATAATAGTAAGTGAAGCGATATAAATAGTATAGATAATTAACTTAAACTATAATTAAAATTAATACTAACTAATAGTATTAGGTCTTAAGCGCTTAGTAGCTTTAAGTATATAAAGTAAGTAAGCTCCTCTAAATACTCTTTCCTTAAATAATAACTTTAATATAATATTAGTAAATATAGCTAAAAGCTCTTATACCGCTTACGCCTTACACGCTTCTAATCTTACTACTACTTATATAATAAAGAAGAAGATTATAAGTTACTAATTTAAAGATTCTAATATAGTTAGTATTATAAGAAATCGTTAGAACTACGCTAATACTTATAAAATAAGCTTATAGCTACTATAGCTCCCTTACTACTACTACTTTACTACTATTACTATTATTATTATTACTACTACTATTACTACTACTACTAACTCCCGCTTACTACCTTACTATAGCAAGAGCTATTTATACTATACTTTATAGCTACTATATTTATAGTAGTTTATAAGGTACACTAGGCGACTTTTATTATAATAAAGAGATAGCTTTACACTATTTTTATTATTATAAAAATAATAAATCAAGTTATATCTCTACTTTTACTTATACTATTAAACTCTTTACTAGCTACTTAGTAGCTCGAGCTCTTCTAGAGAACTTACGTATAAGTCTTTTCTTATATTATAATATTAGAATAACAAGGTATTAAGGTATTAATATATTAAAGTACTAAGTAAAGCTAACTTTATAATATATATAAGCTCTTATAGTCTGCTAAGCTACTATTAAGGAGGCCTTAAAGGCTAAGAAGAAGAAGGATAAGGAAGTGATATATACTACTATCTATAAGTCTTTTAATTATAATCTTATTAATTTTAGATATTATCTAACTATTAATATTAGCTGCTATCTCTACTTTTACCTCTATTTTTTATAAAGAGACTACTATTCCTTCTCCTTACCTTATTTTTAGCGCTATAAAAATAAGCTCCGGCTTTATAAGAGCTATTATTATTACTTTTATAACACGTTTAGCCTTATATACTTTTACTTTAGTAAAAGTTGATATTATAGCTAGTACTACTTAGTAGTTAATTAACTTTCTTCTTCTTTCTTAGTAAGTAGTATAAGCTTTATAACTTTTAAGTAGTAGCTTAAGAATATTACTCTTTTATTATTATAATTTAGGCTAGTGTATTAGTGTAGCTTTATAACCTAAAAGTTATAGCTTAGGATTAAGTCTTTTACTTTTCATGTTATTTTAGTATAACTTTATAACCTTAAAGTAGTAGCTTAAGATCAGATCTTATAATTCTACTTTTTCTTTTCTCTCTAATAACGTTTAAGAACTATAAATATAAAGTAAAAGAAATATAATAAAAGAAAGTATTTATATAGACTATATAGCTTAAGCGAGCTTCTTAATATTAGCTTAAGAGTCTTAAAAGTTTAAAAGAGTAATAAACACTTTAAACTTCTACTTTAGTAGGTTTTTAGTTAAGCTATTAGCTAATATATTATTTATCAGGAGATATATTACTTAAAAACTTCCTTTTTTATACTCCTATTATAGCTATATATTCTATATATTAATATACTAAAGCTTTATTAAGATTCGCTAGTTCTCTTTAACTATTAGCTAAATCGTTTATTTATTATTATAGAATATATTCTATAGAGCTCTTATATTAAGCCTTAGCTCTTTAAAGAACCTTTAAAGTGCTATTATCTCCTTAGCTATTTATTTTATACTAAAAAGCTTTACCTTAGTTATTAAGATAGTAATAGTATCTTATTAGAAGGCTTTTTAAATAATAGCTCCTTTAAATAGTATAATAAGGAATCTTTAGGAGGAATAATACGATTTAGTATTATTAGTAAATAATATATTTAAGGTAATAAGAAAGTATGTCTCTCTATTTTCTTAACTATAAATAATAGCTAAGAATCTTAAGTTAAATAAATATTATATAGTTTAATTAATTACTACTAAGTATAGTATACTTAAGTTAGTTAAGAAGTATGATAGTTAAGAAGCTATAAAAGTGATATCTAGCTAAAGTATAATAGCTATATATAATACTAACTTAACTTTCTTTTAATATTCTTTAATTTACTTAAAAGTTACTATACTAAGGTTCTTAACTAGCTTATAGTATAAGAGAGGTATACTAAGGCACTTCTTATTTACTATATTAAACTTCTAAGCTATTTTCTTAATATAAATATTATATAAGAGAAATACTATCTTCTTTTCTTTATTTTATACTACTTATACTCTTAAGAACTATTCTATATCTCTTAGGACTATTAGCTTATATATCTTATATAGTCTATTTATAATTATCTAGCTCTCTTTAGTATATCTGATATAATATAAGACCTAAATATTATTAGTATAGAATATTATAAAGATAGTCTTATATTAGTTTATAAAAATATATAGCTTTTTCGCGAGTAAAGATAAGTCTAGCTTACTAAGTATCTTAGTAAAGTCGCTATACTAGAGTATAAGTGAGTCTTTTAAGCTATAGAGTACTTAGTTAATTTCTACTACTATTCCTAGTCTTTTCTAGCTTTTTAAAGAGAAATATAAGATTAAGGCGCTTCTCTTATCTCTCTTTATATTGATAAAAGTATTAATTATATTAAATTACTTTATTTTTAAGTCGAATTAAGCTACTAGTACTATTATAACTCGGAATAACTTTACTATAAGTATAGCTACGTAAGTTAAGAATATTATAAAGTTATCTTATATATTATCTCGTATTATAATTCGAGACTTATAATACTTAAGCTATCTTATAAAATCTACTTTATAAGTAAATACTTACTTTAAGGGAATTAGTAAGGTAGCTATATTTTCTCTAGAAATTAGTTTTTAATAATCTCGAGCTTCTAAGTTTAATATCTTCTTTTTCGTATTAGCTCTAAACTACTTGCTATATAAGTAACTCTCTAGCTTCCTTTAGTTCTTAAGTAACTTTAGGAGCTTCCTTTAATATTAGTTTTATAAGTTAGAGACTCTCGCCTCTACTTAGATATCTGATATAGCGCTTAAAACTACTATATAAAGTATAATAGTATTATAGTTATTAGCTTATATCAGAGTCTTACTATAAAAGGTTATAGTAAACTCTTAGAGATATAAGTAATTATCTTATCTTAGAGCTATTACTATAAAGTAATAGCCGCGTGTAGTAAGCTTTTTACATTCTCTCTAAGCTTCTTATATTACTTAGATTTAATTATACTTTATTACTTATCGTTATTAGCGGCTATTTCTAGTTACTTATAGAAACTTAGTTCTTATCACTTTAGAAGGAGCTTCTAGAAGCTTAGTAACTTATTACTTAAGGTCTTATAGCTATTAGCTAAGTAATATAACTTAAGGGTATATTTATTAGTATACCTCCTTAATACTTAGACTAGTATTATTACTACTTATAGTATTCTTCTAGTACTAGAGTAAAAGATAATTAGTCTTTAATAGCTTTAGTATCTCTTAGGGCGCTTTAACTTAATCTCTTATAAGGAGTTAGATCTCTACTATTATTAGTAATATTATTATTATAAAAGACTATATTATTACTCTTTACTTCTAAGGTCTAACTCTTATAAGAGGCTAATTCAGAGTTCTAAAGAAGCTCTAGTAAGTTAACCTTTATCAGTTCTTATACTTCTAGTATTACCCCTAAGCTTTGTAAAAGCTCTACTAGAGTAATATCTATTAGTTTTAGTACTTTCTTAGTAACTAGTATAGTAGTCTTAATACTAATATTAGCTTTAAATATAGCTTTATTTAATTTAGCTATATATTCCGCTATAATTATATTAGTAATATTACTAATACTATAATTTATATCTAGAGTAATAATATTCTTTTCTAAGTTCTTAATAAGCTCTCTTAGAGTAGAAGTAAGTTAGCTAACCTTCTTCTTTTCCTTAAGGGAATAGAATGTTATCTTATTAAATTATATATTATACGTGATTACTATATAGTATAGCTAAGGCACTTAGATCTTATATAAGTTAGAAGTAATATAACTAACTAAGTATCTAATATACGCCTTAAGGCTATTACGGACTCCTTGGCGCTACGGTTTAGTTAGCACCTATATGATAATAAAACTATTAGTAGTACTATAAGGGTATTAGTACTAACGAGGGAGCGGTACTATTAATAGGGTAGTACTAGCTAGGGAATAATATAAGATAAGTAAGTAGTACTACTATATACTTATACTTTAGTAGTAATAGTTACTTAGATTATAGTAGATAATAAGTTATATAATAGATCCTTAGATCCTTAGATCCCCTTATAAGAAAACAGATCTAAGGATCTAAGGATCTAGTATTCTAAGAGATCTAAGGCGAATAAAGGTTCTATATAAGATTAGTATATCTACTATTAGATAAGAGCTTTATACTTAATTTTAAATAATATTCTAATACTTAATAATTATTTTCCTATCTACGTGATATACCTACCTCTCGATTATTAGAGATTAACTATAGCTTTCTGTATTTATAGCGAGTAAATACCGGACTGTTATAAAGGCTAACTTTAAAGCTTTTATAACTCCTTTTAACTTCTCTATTAGTTATAACTAGATATATACACGCTTTATATATATATATTCTACTCTAGTTAAGTCTTAGGTCTATTAAGAGCTTCTTTACTATTAGTAGATTATATTACTAAAAGTAGTTTTAAAACTATTCCTAAAGTACTTAATTAAGACTCCTTATCTCTTAGTATATAAGAGGACTTATATTATAAAAGTAGATTATTATATAATATACCTCTAAGTAAAGCTTCTCTAGTAAGTTTATCTAAATATATATCTTAATAGATTTATTAATAATCTCTTATCTTATACGCTTAGTACTACTTATAGGTTCCTTAATATATAGTAAAGGATCCTCTACCTTTATCTCTTCTCTTATAGTTTATTCCTTATACTTTAACGTGCTTTAAATAGCTATAACTAAGGTATTATTATTATATTAAATAATATAAACTAATAGTTTATATTAATACTTAGTCTAACACTTAAAGTTCTTTAGAACTAGTATAATATAGCTAGCTAACTTATTTAGTAATATATAGCTAAAGAGCTTCAAGTTCCTACTATACTCGTCCTTAATAATAAGTAGCTAGTAAGTATTATTATAACTTATATTAAAGTCGAATAAGTCTTAAAGAATTTAGTAGAATAGTCTAGCTGCCTTATTCTCTAATTCCTATCTTAATATAATATTTCCGGCGTATATAATAATATAGCCTTTATATTAGATTCTTAATACTCTGTTAAATTATACGCTTCTTTCTACTTTAAGTAATACCTATAAAGTACTTTCTCTTAAATAGCTGGTATATAAGTACTATAGTTATAGAGTTATAAAACACTCTTTAAGTAATTAACTTAATAGTTAGAAACCTTACTTATTTAAGCTATAACTTAGAGTTAGGTATATTATAATAAGTGTATATATTAAGGTTACTAGGTTATAGAAGTGATAAGAGTATCTAAAAAGCTTATATTTAAAGAAAGTTAAGTTAAACTTTTAAACTAGCTATCTAATAACTATACTTATTTAAACCTTCTTATATTATAAAGTAATATCTTTCCCTAAGTACTATAAGCTAGTATCTTTTAGTAATACCTCTAAGATAATATTAATATAGAAATCACAGACTATAGCGATATTATTAAGTAATAAGTCTTAAGTATTCAGATTATTTAGCTTAGCTAAGAAGTTCTTAAATACTTACTTTTCTCTACTAACTACTAAAATTTATTATATTCTAGCTTCTATATAATTATTATTAGTTAATCTCTTAAAAGAACTTAGAACTAGCTTACTCTTATAGTTTACTAGGTACTAAGTACTATAGTTATCTACTAAGGTACTCTCTAATAATATATAAGAGATATTAATAAAGTCTATTATAGATTTCAAGTATCTCTTTAAGGTCTAAGAGCTTTGAATTAATAATAGCTATATTAATATTTCTAGAGTACTTTCCTTTAGTATACTAAGATAATAAGTCTTAGTTTTTACTAGATTTCTTTCTAGTTATTTATATAATCGGAATAGTAGCTTAATCTTCTTTTAAGATCTCTTAATATAGTTCTATATACTTAAGTATCTAAGCTGCCTTACGAATCCTTTTAATTTACTTATTATTTAGATAGAATCTTATATTATTAGCTTAAAAAATATTATAAGTGAAATAAAGCTTTTAGTACTTAATAAAAGAGTACTAGTATCTAATTCCGTAAGGGCAGTTAGTCTTCTTATCTCCTTAATTTAACTAAAAGCGATTCTAAGAACCTCTAGAATAATCTTATAAACTTCTTATATTAGAATAATTACCTAGTATTAGTATAACGTAGAAACTATTAGCTCTCTTACCTCTATTCTAGTAGTACTCTTTTATATTCGCTATAAATACTAGACTATACTCCTTTAGCGTTATACTATATTAATATCTTAGAGTATTATCTCTTATAATATTAGTAAGTACTTAAGCAGCTTAAGTCTCTAACTAAACTAATACTATATTTAGGAAAGCTCGTATATTATATACTTCTTATATATTAAGAATATTATATATTCTTATAAGACAGAAGTTCTTTTACTATAGCTTATATTATATATAAGGTTTAATTCGTAACTTCTTATCTTAATATATTAGTAAGCTAAGTATATTAGTATAGTCCGAAATAATAAAGGTTAATATTACTACGTCTAAAGGTATTATATTATACTTAATAGACTTAACTAGCGCTTATAGTCCTACGGCGCTTTTAGTAGTATTATTATTAATTACGTTAGTTAGAATAAACTAGCTAATAGTACTATTTACTTAGTTAAAGAAGTTCTGAATACAGTTATTAAGCGCTATTTATTTAGCTAGCTTATTTAAGTACTCTCTTATTCGAGCTTCTTAGAGTACTTTAATATCTTTAAACTTAGCTTTTAAGAGCTTATTTATAAACGCTAGTAGTTCTATTATACTCTCTCTTTCCTTAGTAGTAGTAATATTTTATTTCGCTAGTAAATCTAAGTTAGCTTATATTAATAATATTATCTACTTATTAAGGCGACTATTTATCTCCTCTTATATAAAATCGTTAATACTAAAGAGATTTAGTTATTACTTAATAATATTTCTAATATTATTAGTATTAAGGTTAATAAATCTTTAGATTCCTTTAATTTTAGTATAATACTAAAAAGTCGTCTACTACTAAAGCTACTACTTTCTCTAATTAAAAGTATCGCTCTTATATTTAATTAACTTATCTTAAAAGTATATTAATATATTAAAGAGGCTTTCTATAGAACTAATAGTATTAAGAGTATTTTAGGAAGTTTAGAGAGGTATTTAAAGAAGTTCTTTAAGTAGTGATATAAGTATTTCTTAATATTACTTATAACTCTACTTATACTATATAATATACTCGTATAGTAGCTTAAATAAGCGAATATAACTCTTAACTATTATATACTATAGAGAGGAGCTTTATATAATATAAAAGTCTTGATTTATTAAGGTATTCTAAAGCTTCCTTCTATAAGAGGAAGCTTCAGGAGTTCTAGTTATATAAGCAGCCCCTAGTTAGCTGGAGCGCCTTAGGGAGTGCCTCAGGTGTCGTTAGGTGCACGACAATAAACTACTATAGTAAGAGACTATATTTACGTGTTTATTAAGAAACGTATCTAGTTCACTTGACTTAATAGTATATTATAAGAGGTCGCTAAGTTCATATATTAACTTCTACTAAAGGAATAGCTATTCCTCGAATATAGAATATAAATATTAGCTATTAAAGCAGATCTTAAAATAATAAATATTCGAATATTCGATAATTAGTTAGTCTAGGATTTTACTAATTTCTTTGAAAGCTTACTTTAAGATATATTATAGTATTATAAACCTTTAGTAATACTATTAAATTACTATAGTAAACTTATATAACTTATCTTTTAATATATCTATAATACGTGTAAGGGAATTTTACTAATAATATACCTAATAATAAAGGAATAAGTACTACGAGCTAAAGAATATCTATATACTACTTCTTACCTCTTTAATAAGTAACTATCTTATACCTTAGCTAAACGCCTCGCGGTATAACTATAGAAGAATATTAGTTTTATAATAGCTCCTACTAGTACTAATACTACTCCTACTATATTAAGAGAGCTCTTATAAGATATATTAGGAAATAAAAAAAGGAGGGAAACTTAGTACTTAGATATTCTAGTAGAGAAAAAAAAAAGTTATAATAAAAGAAGTGATATTTTACTTATAAAGTAACTAGTTATTAAATTAGAGATTACTTAAAAGGAAACAGAAGCTCTCCCTATTAATAGGACCAGCGGGATTAGAGGCGAATAAGTTCTCGGGAGAAATTCGTAATAATACTATAAATAATATATTATTAATTACTAGTAATAAATATTAATTATTAGTAGACTAAATCTATAATTATTAAGAATAGTTATATACCCTACTAGGATAAATCTTATATACGCTAGATTATATTAATATCTTATTACTATTTTAACTCTTATCTAATATACTTAATATACTCTTTACTTGCTTTAAGTTCTATAAGGTTATAATTTTATTATTATCTTTAGATAGCTTAACTATTAAAATATCTATACTTATAGATATAGAAGTATTATTAAATTTTATTAATATAACTCTAGCTACAAGAATCTAATATTAATAAGATAATTCTTATTATCTCTTAGTTAAAGATACTAAAGAGCGTGTGCTAGCGCTTATATCAACTATAGCTCTTCTATAGCTTTTAGTAATAGTACTTTAAATATACTTTATAAGTAATAAACTATTTCGAGAAATAGAACTAGAGGTAATAGATATTATCCTTAGCCTCTTTTAGTTAAAAAAGTATAATCTAAAGATTAATTTCCGTACTAGCGAACTTATACGAAGTAATAATATACTATTTAAGAAGGGTTTTAATCGTATACTAGTAGTAATAGAGTATCTATATCTTACTAAGGATACTACTAATAAGATAAATAACTTACTATTTATAATAAATAAGTATAGCTTAGCGCTTCTCCTTAATAACTTAGATTTATATGATACTAAACTACTAGGCTTACTAGGATACGACTCTAGTGCTACTACAGTTAAATTATCTATTATACTACTACTAAAGTATATTATATTCTTAAAAGTATTTAACTCTATTAAAGCTTAGTAGCTTTTTTCTTATTATTTAAGATTAGATTACGAAATCTATTTATAACTTAGTACTAAACCTTTATTTAGCCCTATTTATAACTTATCTTAAGAAGAACTTATTATATTATAATAATACTTAGATAAGATACTTACTTAAGGATTTATTTATACTTTAAAGTTTAAAGCTACTATCTTATTATTATTTATAAGGAAAAAGAATAGTAGCCTTAGGCTTTATATCGATTTTTACGTACTTAATACTATTATAGTACTAAACTAATACTTAATCTCTCTAATTTCGAAGATTCTTAACTAGCTTAGAGAAGCTACTATATTTATAAAGCTAGATTTACTTAGCGCTTATAATCTTATTTGTATTACTTTAGTATATAAATAGAAAATAGCGTTTTACACTCGCTTCAGCTTATTTAAGTATTTAGTTATATCTTTCGGATTATATAATATACTTATTACTTTTTAAGCTTATATTAACTAATACTTTCAGGAATTTATTAATATTTATATTATTATTTACTTTAATAATATCTTAGTATTCTTAAAAGACCTTAATATATACTTAACTTATATTTGTAATATACTAGAATAGCTT
The DNA here is from genome assembly GCF_030347475.1 of Cadophora gregata. Lineage (NCBI taxonomy): Eukaryota > Fungi > Ascomycota > Leotiomycetes > Helotiales > Ploettnerulaceae > Cadophora > Cadophora gregata. The sequence continues at coordinate 1,387,991 of NW_026695937.1, read as the reverse complement.
ATAGTATAAGAACTATTTTATAAATTAGAGAAGTGCGACTTTAATACTACTAAAGTTGAATTTTTAGGGTATATTATATCGCTTAGCGGTATTTGTATAAATAAGAGATACCTTACTATAATTAACTAGTAGCTTACCTCTAGTACTACTAGGGAAGTGCTATTATTCCTTAGGTTTTATAATTTTTATTAATAGTTTATCTATTATTATAATAAGATTACTTTAAGTATAACTATTTTACTTAAGAGTAAGTAGATATTCGTATAGAATAAAAGAGCGATAGACTTTTTTAAGGCTTTATAATAGCGTTTCTAAGAAGCTCTAATACTAGTATATTTCCGCCTAGCCCTTAAACTATAGCTAAAGTATAACGCCTTTATATTCGTATTAGCTAGGATTATTTTATAAAGATAAGAAGATAGTTACTTATACTTTATTATATTCTATTCCTATAAGTTTACTTCTATAGAGATTAATTATTCTACTTTTAACTAAGAACTCTTAGTAATTATTAAGTCTATGAAGTATTAGTACTATTACTTATAAAGCTTATAATATAAAATCACTATTTTATTAGATTATAATAACTTTTAATATTTTATAACTATACGTACTTTAATAAGATAATAGGTTAGATAAGTTATTACCTTATTTATAATTAATTTTAAAATTATCTATCGATTAAGGTCTAGGAATCCCGTAGATACTTTATTAAAAAGACCTAATTATATACTAATAATACTAACTCCCTCTAAGCTACTACTTACTCCTATAGTAGTATAAGATATTAATACCCTTTTAGCTTTAGATAGATATAAAGATATATTATACTTTATTATTATAATAGTATAGGAATATATAAAAATAGGATTTTATTTCTACTTTACTAAGATATAGAAAATCCGCGTCCCTAACCTACTAGCTTTTATCTCTACTAATTCTAATATCCTATTTAATAATTTTACCTTTAATATTAAACGTATTTAGTAACTATATCTTACTCTTATTAGTAATAAGTATTCTTAAGAGAATAGTATATTAGTATATAAGAGTACTTACTTTTATATTCTACTAAATAGAAAATTCCAGAAGTCTTTACTTATAGAATTCTATAATAGCCTTACTATAGGATATTTCGGAAAGGATAGAACTATTATCTCTATAAAATAACTTTTCTTACTAGTAAGGAATAGATACTAATATAGAAGATTACTATATATTTTACTTTATATATAAAAGAGTAAAGAATCCTTATGAAGTAACTCTAAGTGAACTCGCGCTACTACTAGTTCTAATAAGACCTTAGAATAGTATATTAATAGACTTTATTACTAATCTCCTATAAGTAAAATATTCCGCAGACTTCTCTTATAAAAAAGATAGTTTTATATTAACTTACAACGCGATCCTTATAATAGTTTACTAGTTTACTAAGAAACTGGAATTTCTACTTATTATAAAAGATATAAACTCGATTTAATTAGCTTATCTCTTTATTTAATATATTTTCTCTAAACGTAGTATACTAGATAATTTTATTTCAGATAAGAGGTTTTTATTTATCTTATTATTTTAAGATATAATTACTAAAGCTCTTTAGGTCAACTATAGTGTCTTTATAATATTCTACTCACAGATAAACAGATAGATAGAACATATAAATACTATACTTGAAATATTTCTTTATACCTTTATATAGTTTAATTAAGAAGATTAGTCAGACTTCCTAGGATTTACGAAATACACTTAGTATAATTACTTCTTACTTATTACAAAAGTCTCTCTATTTAAGGCGAATAGCGTATCTATTAAACTTTTCTAAATTAAGTCGCTCTTATAATATAAGTCCGAACTTATAAAACAGCTCTCTAACTACTTAGTAAAGTTATATAAGGAACTTAAAGCTAACTTTATAAACACTTAAAACCTTTAAGTAAAATATTATAATATAAAATATAAATATCTTTTATTTAAAGTTAAGGACTTAGTTTTTCTTAGTACTAAGAATTTATCTACTAATCGCTTATATAAGAAGCTTAGCCTTAAGAAAGTCAGCTTTTTCCTAGTTTTAGAGACTATAAGTATATAAGCTTATAAACCCCGATTCCTTAAGTCTTAGAAAATCTATAATATTTTCTATATAAACTTTCTATTACTTTATTATAGCATGTCCTAGGTTAACTACTTTATAAACACTAATAAGCTAGGCCTGAAGTTTATTATTAATAATAAGAGAGAGAAAGTAAAGAAATAGGAAATTAAAACTATATTAGACTCTAAAGTTACTAGCTATTAGAGAAAGTTATATTACTTAGTCTACTAGAAAAGTTAGAGTCTTAATTACGATTCTTAGTATAAAGTAAAGAACTTGGAATATACTTAGTAAGCTATTAATAATTTTTACGCTTGAAATCTTTTTAAACCCGGTAATAGCTTATAAGCCTTTTAAAGTTCCTTATATTTATAGCTATTATTATCTATATCCTTACTTCTATCTATTATTACGCTAATTAGCGCTCTTACTTATATTTATAATTATTTCTAGTTATATTTATAGCTTACTATAGTTAATTCAAGATTCTTTATTTATCTTAGTTAGCTTATAGCTATTATAGCTAAGCTATAGTTCACTTAGTACTTATTGTATATATAACTTAATAACTTAAATATATTCTCGCTTAACTTAAAATAGATTAATAAGTAAATAAGGTATTAATAACCTTACTTACTTTTATAAATTAACTTCCTTTTAAACTCTTTTTATAATAGTAACCTTATAAACCTTCTTAATTATATATAAACTAATTAGCTATAGCTACTAGCTTAAGACTTATTAAGGATATTATAAAGAACTACTATCTACGAATACGCTTTTATATTATCTGCGATAACTACTCTAATATATTTAACTACTTTAATATATAGTATTAGCTTCGCCTTTATATAGTAAAAGTATTTAGCTAAGTCGATCCTAACTTCGATATAGTTAATATTAACTCTACTAATAATAAGACTATATATATTATAAAAGATATATTTACTTTATATATTAAGAATAATAAGAATAGAACCTACTTTACTATTAACTCTTTTTTTACTTACTACTATAAGGCTTTAGCTTAGATTATTATAATAAGTCGCTTTAGTAGAATAAATAAGGACTTAGAGATATAATAAAGTAAACTATAAGCTATTTAATACTTAGTTTAATACTATATTATATATAAGAAGCGATTCAAGATATTAGATTACTAGATTAACTATTAAGAAAAAGTAGTAAACTAGCTATTAAGCGATAGTAATAATAACTCTTACTTAGGAACTATTAATCTACTTACCCTTATTCCGCGACCTATTATAGACTAACTTTCTTTAGTATAGTAGCTTATTATAGCTTACTTATAGCCAGACTCTAAGTTATAAATACTACTTTCTATAGTATTACTATTAACTTTATAAAATAAATTACCTTCTTATCGCGTAATTAATAGTAGTTCGATAATAAAGACTATTCAAGTGAGTAAGAAGAATAAGATACTACTTACTAAGTTACTAAGATCTATAAGTCTATTAAAGAGATTCTCTAAATTAACTCTTACTTAAAAGTTCTAAAAAGTATAAAAGTAAGTTAAGATTAGAGCTTAAATCTCTAATCTCTTTTAAAAAGCTAAAATAAGGAAGATTTCTTAGGATCTTATTCTTAATAAAGATAATACTTTTAAATAAGAATTAGAACTATTACTAACTTTAGCGATTTACTAAGGCTTTACTATAAATATAGCCTAGCTTAATCTAGATAAGATTAATATTCTGCGTGTCGGTGATTCTGTATTAAGAAACCGGGATTTCCTGAACAGGGAATCTCTCGCCTAAGGGCCTGGCTGCTCTAGCGCTCTTACTACTCTAAGACGGGCGGAACGAGTGGTCGCGACCCCTACTAGCTCCCCTTGAGACCCTACCTCGTGTATAAATCCAGTGCTATTTCCAACTTCACCTTCTCTCGTCCTTCACCAAGTTTCTAATATGCTAGCCACATGCCACCCTCGCCGTCAGACCTTCGCGATCATCCTATGGCTCACGAGCCGGCCCTATTACCTGTACCACGCCTCAAATTTCCCCTACTAGGCTAGGCTTGCGCTCTGATTAGCTAGTGCCCTTTGTAAGTGCCCCTTAATGTGCCCCTTAATGTTCTCTCGCTAGCGTTACCGTTAAGAATCTGCCTTATCCTGACTCTACTATAACCTAGATCGTTTCGGAGCTGCCGACACTCTGCGACGCGTACACCACTGCGGCAGTTCTTCCCGTTCACCTAGGATAGATCCACGGTCGATAATAGCAAGCCACTCTTCGTGAGCATAGCATTCTTCTCTACCGCCGCCTCCTCCCCTTTAAGGAATCACCTGCGTGTCTGGTGTCTGCCAGGTTTCTACGAAGGTTTTTACGAAGGTCTCGCTCGTTGTTAGGATTCAGGAGTGCCTTGAGAAGGAAGAGGAGGGCTTAAGGCAGGCGACACTTTTCCGTATAGCAACGCTTTGGGAACGGAAAACCTAAGCTCAAGTGGATGACGTGGTGACGCTAGGGGAAGGGGGCAACTAGAGCGAGGCCGGCCAAGTCAACTACATATATGAACACTCAGCAGGTTTTGGGAGGGTCTAGAATACCTCTTAATTTCCGTATTCGGCAAACACTTCCAGACTTGAAGACTCAAAGGATCTCAGGATACCGAGCTTACGTATTAGCGTCTGGGCATGGCGTGGGTAATGTAGTAGACTATTCCAGGGGAAGGCTGGCTGAGCCAGCACGGAGGGGGTCGTCACGGAGCAACACGCCTTTTTGCCAGCTGAGATACTCTGGAGAGGTTTTACGGCGACCAGATGGTGCTGATTCAGGCAAGTCATTTCGGATCTGCGGAAGAGCTTTCACAGCATAGTGACGTACGACCCGGTTCGGTGACCCTGAGACGCCTTGTAGCAGAGCCCCTAACACGAAGGCCTCTAAATGCAAAGCAGATTCTCGAAATAGACTTCCTATTGGCCATCAGTGTTTCCATCTCTCCTAGCGATTGAGACAAGGATTTGCGACGCGAAAGTGCAAATGTGGCATCTCACGGAAAGGATGGCAGTGAGGTACTAGATCAGCAGAGAAGGACCACAGATGTGGCCTATAGAGCAGGTCTTGGGAGTGTACATGTTTACAGGTCTATAAAAGCCTCCGATCCCCCTTTCATGGTCTGTTCAGTTTATATTCTTTATCTACTGATCGGATTCCGAAGGCGCTCTATTGCGTTTGCTCTATTCTCAGCATGACAGCCTTTGCTTTTGTTCACTACGATCTGAAACTACTATCAAAAACGAGCATTCGGAAATCCTCGTCTAAATTTAACAAGAATTTAGCGACCGAATTAAGCAGCGTACTAGTTGAAGCGCTGCTAGCGTTAAGAAGAGCGCTAGACAACAATGACTAGTGTCAGTAGGCTGTTAGAGATAACTTAGCTACCGTCCAAGGCACATAGGTTTCTAAGGATAATCTAGTAAGAACTCAAGGCATATGTTCAGAAGAAAGTCCTAAAACAACTACTTTACTCGTCTGACCATACAGCAGCCTCGATAACAGAGAGAGGTGGGTTTGATAATGATATCGATACTGAATTTTCATCTTTGATACGATTACTATCATCAAACGGTAAGCTCGAATCGGCGGAAGAGCGACCAGCTGTGGAGAGCACTGTAGGACAGGGTAATAATCAAGGTCTAAATAACATTCTTCTTGGATCTCGTGTATCTCGAGCTGGTAGTGCCCACGGTAAGCGCGCTGAGTTCCTTGGGTGAATACACAGAATATTTGCTCACGAGATTACAGATGACCTAATAATATTATATTGCGATGACGAGTCGGAAGAGAATAACAATCTCGGTCCCGGACATGCTCGTTACATAAGGGAAGGTGGGCAACCAGGCTGTGATACCTTTAATATAGAGCACCTACCTATACTTTCCACTTGTACGATCTATAAGCATGGTGATAGTGGTAATGGTATCAATAAAGCCATGCCTCATCAGACTATCAAACGACAGAGGTCTAACTCTCCTCTCTCTACCTCTACCTCACTTGATTCTATTACGTCGCTGCTTCCTCATAATAAAGATAAGGAAGGCAGCAGGGAACTTGTTAGCAATTCCGGCAAGTCAAGAGCCGACGATATCTGCTCTAAACGGCGGAAGGTTTCCACTCCACAAGGCCGTTGGAAAGTCTCCCGTAACAACCTATCGCAGTTATCTCTACTGGTATCAGACGATGACGAGGATAGTAAAGGGGATAATGGGACGTTTAGCATTTCTCTCGACGCCAGACTTACCAGCTCTTACTCTTCTAGGAGTAACACCGCTTCTGGCGTCACTTCTCCAGCAGAACTTCAAGTCTGCCCAGTGGTTACTAATGTCGACCCGGACTGGGACGTCCGTGAGATTATTGGTAAAGAGGACCTTGATGGCGTTTCGTATTACTTAGTGGATTGGCACCCCACACTACTACCTGCGCACACACTGGGACATGCAAAGGAGTTGGTAGATAAATTCGAGGCCCGTATTCGAGCATAACGCGGGGTTAATAACAAGCGAGGCCGACTAGGATCAAAGATCAAGCAGAAAGTGAGTGTGGAAGCCAAAGAATCGAGTGGCCAGCAAGGGAAGAAACCTCGAGGGCGACCGCGGAAGCAAACGTAGAGGAGAAGCGTTGTTTAGCACATCTTTAGCAACCAATTGTCTCAGTTCATGCAGTTTATTCAGTTACAGCCCTTAACCCCTTATCAATTTTCCTTTCTCTTTGCTCCGGTTTCGTGCGTACTTGCGGTCAGCCGAATTAACGGACACCGCTCTACCCTTCCATATCTATCATCAGACCAAAATAAGCATTGGTTTAGTGAGTTTCGCGGTGGATCTGGCTGAAGGTGATCGAACGCAATTGTATTTTCGGGGGTGAAGATGACGGCTGTGTATGGATGGCGCGCAAAGTGAGGAGGGAAGACGAGGAAGGAAGTCTGAGAACAGAGAGAGAAACAGTCGCCTATGTGCTTGGAGGAACATAGAACTTCAAAGAAATGGATACAGTGCTGTACTGTACAGTTAATGGAAGGCGCCTGTAAGAGGTTGGACGCCGTTTCTGGATGAGGCTGAGTGCTGTTTGGGGATGGGTGTAAACTGCCGATTATAGAGGTTGGATATCGTTTGTGGGGAAGTTGAACGCCGTTTCTGGATGGAGTTGAAATGCCGATTATAGAGGTTAGATGTCGTTTGTGGAGGAGATGACATCCCCAAGACATGAAGACCAGGTGGACCATAGGACGAGGAGATGGCAGCAGATGAGATATTTCAGGAGGTACTGGAGTAGGAACTGGAGACGGCCGACGATGATGATGACGATAGTGTGAAGCGCGAGCAGCGGGGAGAGAAACAGCAGCACCAGGACGGAGAATCAATCCTGGCATCCACAATTCCAAAAGCAGCGGCCATGGTCATGACACAAAAGACGATGATGACGAGGACAACGAGGAAGACGAGAACCTACGAAGCAGCGGAGACTGTTCCCAGCGTCGCCTGAGATGCCTCCAACGGCCTCCCCTTAAACCCAGCTCACCAAGGTCTTGCCTGGCACGACCTCACAACGTGAAGCCACCTTCAACGCAATTTGAGATGGGCAATGCTCAGTCCCAGACTGATCTGGGTCACCCACCCCTCTGCTGGGGGTTGAGGTTTTAGCTCCATGATCGTGGTCTGAGTATACCATCAGGACATCACGGATGTCACCCCGCAGGACGCTGTCAACCGCCGGATTGAGACCACTGAACTGGTGCAGGCTCTCTGCGGCTATCGTGAGGTCACCTCACGCTACCGCCTTCGCGTTCCATAGCCTCCACGAGCTCTTTTCAAGGAAGAGTTTCCACAGGTCGGACCCATGGCTCCTGTCTTTCTCCTTGTCTGCGACAAGACGTAGTGCCTGTTCTGTATCAGAGGGCCTCTTCGCCGACCAGCGCTTTTTCACCGACGCTTGAAGAGTCCACTTCATCTCGTCGCCTAAGCACCAAGCTGCGTGTTTGGATCTGAATGTAATATCCACGTTCTGTCTGTCAGCACTCCTTACCGAGGACACTCGGCCAAGAATGCAGTCCTTGCTCTTAATCATCGCCCTCCTGATCGAAATGGCCCAGTACAAGCGTGAGATTTTTGACATTGCCAAAAAGGAATAGGATGTTGGCTAAACGAGAAGGCCTCGCGAAATCCCATCCCACGACTTGTCAGATCACCCCTTCGAGGAGCTGTTTCAGTTCTCCAGTGATCGCAACTCATCCGAACTCGGTGACCCTCCTCGGAGGAGCCATCTCAGATGTCGGAAGAACCTGTTCACACACTTAGTTCCTTCATTCATAGCGCCTCTCGTCTCCATTGCGCAGTCGGGCTTGGTGGTCCTGATGCCAAACTTCCTATTGATTCGTTCCTACCGTGTCCCGAAACACGCCTAGTTCTATGCAACTGCTTCATATTCTCGATTGCTTTGTTGAGTTTTTCTGCTCTCTCCTCTTGGTCATGTTTGCCACGCACTACCAATAGTGACCACTCTGGAAGTCCTATCCCATGGTGAATAACTATCGGCTCCAGCTGTGGCCAGCTGCCAGGCAGCTTTTTTTTCTTGGTTTCGAGCCATGACCCGTGGGAAAAGGGTGACCACTCGAGGACGACATAATCCCGTCGTTGGGCTTTGTCTTCGTCTTGTCTTATTTCTTCCTCTCGTCTTCACGGCGCTGCTTAATCACTGCTTCATTGTGAAGTCGTTCTTTGTGGAGGTCCACTCATCCAAAAAACTCTGCCCAGGCTGGCTTGGAAGTTCCAGAATAACGATAGCACATGAGATACCAGTACAGCGAAAGGCAGAACACTCGCCAAAAGAAGTCAAATGCGAGAACATTCTTATAGTCCTCCACGCCAGAAAGGCAGACAAGCTTTCGGGTTGCCGAAATCTGAAACAGGAGCCAAGAGACAATGGCGATAATGATAGAGTAAAGAAAGCAGTACAGTGTGTACATAAGAGCGAACCGGTGTAGAGTGGTGAGGGCACAGAAAATAAGTAAAGCTAGTACGTGGATGATTATCTTCTGTGAGCCGATTGAAAGTTTAAGCCTCTGCCTTTCACTCGACGCGCAAATGAAATGAACGAAAAAGGCGACTACATGTCCTCCCAACCGAAATCCATGATATTTGTACCGCTCGACAAGGTCCGGATCTGGTTCGTATGCGGCAGGATCAACGAATGCCAGAATAATATACTGTAGAAAGACGGCGATATAGCCTAAGCACTTATCCAGTCGATGGAGGACGTCGTCTAGCTGGTCGCTTCCAGGCAAGGTTGGATCCTCTGTAGGGGAATTCGCTAGGAGGCCCAGTAAGAACCAGGTGAGGAAAGATACAAAATAACAACAGGCCCATGTCTTCGACCACGGGATTCCAGACGATACTAATAGCTTGCTAAACGAATAGATAATACCGACAACAAAAACACCAAAGCGGAAGATTAAAGGGCATTCGAAACCCTTGTGCTCTTCGAGGATATTCTCAGGGCCGTATCTCCGTGCCTTCCGAACGAGTCGAGCAGCGCGACTAAGTGATCGACTTCGAAATGCGTACATGATGAATCGAGTGAGAAGAGCGACGGTGTCGAAGATACAAACAACCGGCGAGCTCTTTAAATATATGCTCAGTGAAGGTCGAAAGCCGCACACGCTTCCGCATGGTTGGGCCATTGTGTTGAGAGCGAGACTGAAGAGGGACCAGTAGACGCTTTGCCAGGACAATTCGCCAGCGGCGATTGGCGTGTCCATTGTGCCACGTGCTTGTCGCATGATGAGAGGGGAGACTGTATATACGGATTTCGAATTGAGCAGTAGAAGGGGTTTTTGAATTCAGCTTGTAGGAAGTGAAGGTTTGTGAGAAAGGATCTTGTCGGGTTAAATTCATACAAGATAGGGGTTGGGTGCGATTAAGGCAGGTCTTGCCTATAACTGTGGCTTAGCTTCGGGCTGAGCTCACCTGCATGATGTTTACGAGGCTGAGCAATTGCAATAGGAAGTACGAAATAAACATACCCCGGGTTTCTGCCACGAGGACACGGATGCACGTTGGCATCGAACGTGGCCAGGGATGGCGGAGCTACATGTATTTGTCCCAGAAGGCGACGTACTTTTGATACTCGAACGTCATCACGAGATGACTTGGAGGAACCGGGCCCACCCGAGGCACCTCCACCAGCAGATGTGCCATATTGTCCCGAGCCTGAACCGGAGTCTTGCCAAGCAGAGACCGCCGGAGCTGAAATGATTCCTTGGCGGCTATCGGACATGTTTGAGGCGGGTGAGCTGAAGCTAGCCCGATATACACACAAATTCCAAGTAAGCACGATGGCGATGGAGTGGATGGTCTGAGGCGGCTAAAGTACAATTGTCAACCTCCACCACCATTCCAGATTCGCGCCGCAGATTCTATATCGATTCAAAAAGGCCCAAATACCTCATTTCTGGAGTTTGGAGATCTGCGGAGTTACTACGACGCCTCTGGCCCGGTTGGCGCTAAGTCGAGCTCACTGGTCTTGACATGTCTGCAACTTCTCCTCCACAGCCAACCTCAAATTCCGTCACAGCCGAAGGAGTTGATCGATATTCTGTATCTCAGTTGTAGCAGAATCACCGATCTTCTGCAATATATCTGCTCCGCAACAAACAAAGCCAACCTCCTAACGATATCAAACGCCCATCATATCCGTCTCAGGGCGTCTTCGCTTGCTGCCAGATCCCCTAGCTTCAAGCCCTTCAGACTGTGTCGTTCAATCTCGGTAGGCGGAGTCGCATGAAATGTTGGCACCTTGGAAAATCTTTATTAGCACTGCCGCTTCTGACCCATAATAGTAGGATGATCTGCTTCCCTCGTGGTAATTCTGGAGGATCTCGCAAGGCGTATGCTTTGAGGGCCTTGATCCCGTACAGCCGGAGAGCTTAGCCCACTTGTGCTTTCCCTGCGCTTGCAACGGGCGCAGGTCTCCAGTACTGTCTTCGGGTTTCCGTTCATCGATTGTGTGACTTGTGATACAAAGACGTAGTGTGAGGATCAAAAGAAAAGAAGTATTCCTCGCGTTTGCAAGATGGAAATGGCTGGAGATTTCCAGTCATGTACACTTTCGTCGTCTCTTCTGCGGAACAGTTGCACAACCTGAATTGCTTTGGATGAACCTTTGGTGTAGATTGGAGAACGATAGTGTAAAGCACAAGTCAACAAGGGCAAAGTTCCACAGCAGTTTTGAAGATGAAGAGATGTACAGCTTGTACTTCGTACATGGCCAAACTAACCTGCGAAGGCAGGGGTCAAACACTTTATGCTTATTGGCCAATAAGCAAACACAACAGCATTCTGACGATAGGGCAAAAAGTGGGTATGGCAGGTTATCTCGGCCATATACTTCGTCCTTGGGGTATCAGTTCCAAAGTCTCCACATTGTCACCTTTCCTGAAAGGGTAGCGCTTCTCGAAATCTAGATCTCTTATTGGTCCAACTGCCCATGTCCGACAGAAATATCTAGAAGGCTTGGCTGAACTGTTACCCCGAGTACCAAAGTAGTCATTGAGGGCTTTACTCCCAGATGATAACGTTCGACTGGGTTGGTGGATTCAAATGTGGCTCCGTCTGAAGTGGCCGGTTCAGGCTCCTCCATGTGACAACCTTCAGAGCTGACGACTTCTAGAAATTCACGACCGAGAGCAACTCTTGGTTCTGAATTATCACTAGGTCCATGCTCAAACGGAATCGAAGTTGATCGGACGTGTTATTCGACATTTATCAGAACGACTGGACTCCTATGGGTACTACGGACGTCAAACTCAACGACCAGGGGAGAAGAAGAAGAAAAAGAGAAAAGGAAGGGATCAACAGAAGGGAAGAAACATTAGTCAATAAGGCTTTTGAATTGGGAGAATTTGATGGCATCGAAGTAGCAATGCTCATCTGCAAGCGTGGCCAGTATACGACCTTTTTGTCCAGGGGTTATGCGTCACAGCAGCCGTCTTTCGCAGAGATAGTAAGTAGAGCGATGGCTTGCTTAAGCTACACGACAGTGCTAATACACATTAGCAAACCACCTATCCACTCCCGAAGAATTTTATACCGGAAGACATCAGGAAGCGCCGTTCTAAAAAAGAAAAAAGAAAAAGAGAGCTCCACGATACGGGGGGAGAGAGTAAATTCCCATATGATGAAGCGAAGCTGAGAGGGAGACGTGTGAAGAAAGCAAAGCGTTGAAGGCCAACTAGCGAGACCCCAAGGACAGTTGATGCCATCACGTAACTGTGGCTGGTAAGAGAATGATGGTTTCATGTTGGAAGTCTGTTCAGGTGGAATAAAAATATCTATATGCTCGAATTCCTCTCCTTCCTACCTAACAAAACTTATCGCGGTGCCAACGTGAGATTTCCATTTATGGCCGACTCACCCTCTGCAGCGTAGGGAGGTTAGGCTAAAATAGCTTATTCTGACGCTAATTCGGTGGGGCAGCTTGCGAACCATCCTCAATACCTTCAGCAACCCTAGTTCTGAATTAATCGGCCTTGTGGAGAACTGCAGGTGTACTCGCCGTTCCCTTCAGCAAGAGAGTGCGGGAAGTTCGCAGATGCGTGAAAGTATGGATAGCCTATAAAGCCTTCGATATTTAGTACTATCCCAGATTTGAAATATAAAGTACTGACCTCAGAGGGTGTTTTAAATAGCCCAGAGTGAGCGGTCGTCTTTCCCTTTGCCGGAGTGCTATTTGCAATCAACCACAACCACTTTGTTTCCTCGAGTGACCCCAAAATTTCTGAGCCTCGATCGCCGGCCTTCATTATAACTGTGGAGAACGACCTGCCAGTCACCCAGCTTTTGGGCTGGGAGATCGTGATCGTCAGGCTAGGTTCTGCCTTACATTGTTGGCATGATGACCAACCCAGGAGGTGGTGGCTGGGAAAGTAATAATATATAGACACTATTCCTATCAACCCTTTGACTCCAACTGCAACTAACATTTCACTTGGCAGATTTGGTCACGGCGATGGAGAACATAAACACAGATGTCGGTATTTTCGGTCAAAGTAAGAAGACTTAGAAATACTCCAGACGCCGCTAAATGCCGAAGACACTGGCAAATCTCCTCCACTACTAACACCTTTCTCGACACAAATGCCAGCCCCATCTCCGACTCAAGGCACGCCGCGTTGCCTGCTCAAAAAATTTCCCCATCAATTAATGCCTATCAGCCTTCCAACTTCAATGACTCATTTGGCTCTGTTGGACTACCATCTGAATACTTTACAGAAGGGGTTCTTGATTGTGGTCCACTTTGTAATTTCCTTATCATCTTGGCTCGTGCTCTGACGGCTGACGAGGAATCATCATACTCGAGTGGTGTTTCGTCGAATTCAAGTGAATCGGATTTCGAGTCCGGCATGAGTTGAGAAAGAGTGAGGGTTGGTTTTGGAGCTTGAGGGGAGGGTCGCAATGGCAATCTCTGTCGCTTTGCCTCTTCCATAGGTTGGTCTCCTCCCGATTGTAGTCGCTTCTCGATTCTTCGAGGTAGTTGTTGATACTTTAGAGCACGTTCGAAGTTTTCTTCAACCAAGCCAAGCACTGTGGCAACCTTTTCGACCGCTTGGGTAGGATATCTTTGGACTGCTTCTTCGAGAGATAAATCAGATGACGCCGAGTCCGAACTCGACTGCTCGTCATCCGATTGCATATCATCAGGATCACTTGTCATACCATCCTCGAACTGGGTCCTGTGCCAATGTTGGTAGTCGTCAATGTTGTAGAATTCAACCAGGTAGATCAGCCGGCGGACTGTTTTTCTTGGATTAGCTTGGAAACATGTTTCTCGTGAAGTAATACTTACTACTGGCTGCATTCACGTCGCGTTTCAGCTTCCAGAACTCGCCCGCATTCTTAGGGACATATCGGGGCATTTGGTAGCCTACACCAGGAACAATCTTTCCAAACATTTCAATCTTGTCGTAAAGACGAGACTTCGTCCCATTCATCCTGACTTTCTCCATACGCTCGAGGCGGACTCCAAAGTCTAGAAGACTAGACTTCACCTCGCCCACATCGCCCTCGATATGATCGAGCCTGTCCTTCACCTGGTGGACCTCCTCCTTTAGCAGTTGTACTTCATCGCTCAATTCCCCGATTCTGCCGCTTAGAGTGCCGTTGACGTTCGACAATTTGTCGCTGAATGTGGTAGTGAGATCATTTCGAAGCTGCCTGTTGCCCTTCTCGATGAGGGATGCCTGCCGTCCGAACTCTCCGCGGATGTCGGTGTCCTGTCTTGCGCGGTGGGATTGGTATATCTCCTCCGTAACATATGCAGGCTGGGTTTGAGACATGATGGTGGTGAATGAGGATGAGGATGTTGATACGAAAGAAGCCATTTAGCTCGTGGTTGTTAGCGGTACACCGGCCGACTCATTCTCGGAGTGGCGGCGCAGCCCGCGGCTCAACGCCAGATCACGTGATGTGGGCGCAACAATGCCAAGGCAGTGGTGGTGGGGTAGAGTCGGCATCAACCACATCCTTCGATCTCTGCTCAACTGCCGCGCCCAACATGCACGTCACAAAACGAGTTCAGCTAAGCTCAGGCCATTCTTCTCTTATCCAAGTTAGACCCTGCTAATACCTCCTAGAGCGAGAAGCCACTCCTACCTGCAGCTACCGTCGGAATGCCTGGCACGGATGAAGCGATTGACGAGCTGGGCCAGGAGGGGGGCAGACTGGTAGACAGGATGCCAGCCAATGTCCTCGAAAACGTATCAACAGGAGTCTGGTTAAAAAGATCGAATAAAGTTTCTCGTCCTCATTCGCAATGAAGAAAGCTGTGAGGAATAAAGTTTCAAGGCCAGCTCGAGGCAGAGCTAGAGTAATGCTATTCTGATCTTTCTCGAATATCTTTTGAGGAGAGATTGCACAGTGATGAAATCAATCCCTTGAGCCTTTTCACAAATCCATTCCTCTTTTCTCAACCTCATCGAGAAATTTCCCCAGAATAAACTTATTACGCCCATTCGGTCCCCCGAATATCTCCAATGACTGAGCCTTTGTCATCGGCTGTCCGCTCTGTATCTGCCTAGCCCATATACCTAACATTCTATCCAGCTCTCTCCAAGCTTGCTCTGCCGAGTTACATAGTCCAGTCATTGTCAATGGTGGTCCGAAGCTTGTCCCATAGTCCCTCTTAACAACGCATGCATATGTCACCCAATCGTCGGTCTCAAGGTCGAGGTCGTAGTCCCCATCGCCCCAAATGATTTTGCAGTTGGCTTGGATTCTTTCGCCTTGGCATCCGTCATGATGATAGAATACGGAGTTGTCTGGGACTTGTAGGTTGAATTGATCTGGTAAGCTGTGTGTAAAGTTGGTGGTGGAATAAGGAGAGGTGTAAGGTTGCTTGTACGGTTTCCTGTCTGGCCATGTCAGCCCGCTTAGTGTTGTCCTCAGGGCCTTAGGTGGGCACGAATGGCGATGCTGCGGGGAGGGGCCGGTTGATCCACCCAACTGGCTGCCCGTCATGAGCAGCAGCCGACGCGGCGCGCCACCGTGGCTCCAGTCACTTCACCACTCACGATCGCCTGACACGGTCACTGTCGGTCTTGTACTCCCACATCCTTTCCAGGTGGCTTGACGTGACAACGAGACCCTCCAAAGACATTGAATTCTCAGGCGATCTTGACTTGCCACTCTTTGCTCCGCCAGACCGTACCTGGCGAGCCGCCTGAGAAGAGGAAGACGACAAGACAAACATGAAACTTTAAGGAATTCCATGGTGATTTCATTGGGTCTTATGAATTTTTTATTGAAATCTAGCCGCACACTGCACCAAGGTTACACACGAACAGGCAGCAAACCCCGCTGCAAAACTACTTGTACCCTCTCAGCAATCATTCAGACCTGGCGCGCATGCTGGGCCTTATCCATCGAAGGGCAGAGGTCCAGGTGTTCCGCATAGTGGCGAAAAGGATCAACGCACGCCTACAGGAAGCTCGCAACCAATACAGCTAATCCAACAATGGCACCTATCCAGTGTGAAGCTAACATCGAGCGATCCGAGCTAGATGCACCCTCAAATTGAATTGGGGTCTCTACCGCTGTCGAAGTTGGAAGTGTTTCGTCAGCTGTAGAGGGAGTAGAGCCGGAGGACGAAGTTGCGCTCGTAACAAAACCAACCGAACTAGGCTCTGCGATCCCTTCAGGACAATGCCAGTGGTCTCCATGCGGTGCACATTCGTCGCCTGGAACTGTAGTAGGTCTTGCTATTCCTTCGGAAGGAATTGAACCAGGAGGAGTTGTGGGTTCTGGGACACCCTCGGGACAATGCCAATGGTCTCCATGGGGCTCGCACTCGCCGCCTGGAGCCGCGGTAGAGCTTCCTGGTCCGGGAGGAGTAGTAGGCTCTGCTACTCCCTCTGGGCAGTGCCAGTGATCACCATGTGGTACGCACTCGCCAACTGAGGCCGTGGTAGGACTTGCTTGTACTTCGGAAGGAATCGAACCAGGAGGAGCTGTAGGTTCTGGAACACCATCCGGACAATGCCAATGATCTCCATGTGGCTCACACTCGGTGGGAAAGGCAGAAGTTGATGAGGCTCCCGAAGGAGCTGTGCTTGGAGGGGTTGTGGGCTCCGAGACACCGGGAGGGCAGTGCCAATGGTCGCCGTGTGGTTCACACTCGCCAGCTTGAGCTGTGGTTGATGTAGAGCTAGCAGGGGGAGTTGTCGGCTCAGGAACGCCAGATGGGATTGTGGTTGAAGTGGGCGTCGAAGTTGGAGGTGGTGCAGTTGGCTGTGGAACACCAGGAGGACAGTGCCAGTGGTCGTCATGGGGTTCACATTCACCTACTATAGTTGTACTTGTAATTGACGTTAAAGCAGGACGCGTTGAACTTGCTTTCGTCAAGCTTGGAGGGGGTGTTGTTGGTTGAGGTACGCCAGGAGGACAATGCCAATGGTCTTCGTGCGGTTCACATTCGCCCGCAATCGTCGTACTTGAAGTTGGTGTTGAAGCAGGAGGCGTTGTTGAACTTGTTATCGGTGGTGGTGGCGTTGTTGGTTGAGGCACACCAGGAGGACAATGCCAGTGGTCATCATGTGGCTCACATGTTCCAGTTGCCGTGGTTGTAACAGAAGGGGGACA
Source organism: Cadophora gregata (assembly GCF_030347475.1). Taxonomy (NCBI): domain Eukaryota; kingdom Fungi; phylum Ascomycota; class Leotiomycetes; order Helotiales; family Ploettnerulaceae; genus Cadophora; species Cadophora gregata. Next base: position 1,370,748 of record NW_026695937.1, on the reverse strand, counting down.
AGCCGTAGGAGCATAAGTAGTCACAGTGGTGAACTCTGTAATGCCGTAAGCCTCAAGGATATTCCTCCCAAGGAAAGCATATTGTTCTCCCCTACTCAGAATTAGTCGTAGCTCTCTAAGTTGATTGATTGTCTGACAACTTACCAAGACCTCGTAGTTGTGTAGACGGGAATTGCTGATACCCCCGGAACCGATGAGATAATATGAGCGATGGAAGAGTAGAAAGCAGGATAGTTGGTAATGGTTGACTGGATGCCAGTATAGGTCCTGAGCACGCTGCAACCGAACGTGAAGACCGGGGCAGCACTGCTCGTAGGGGCCGTAGGCTCTTGACGAAAGATCAAGATCTTGTTCTCAAAATTCTCCTCTGAAGCCTCGATGAAGTCCACAGCAGCACGGGGATAGGCGATTGCTGTACCTGTAATAACAGGTACAAATGCAAGCAGAATCGGAACGAGTGATCTAGAGAACATAATTGCTGCAGGATGATACACCTTAACGACGAGAACTGCTAGCTAGCTTTCGAGTGTCAGCAAGCAGGACGCAGGTTGAGGATAAACGAGGCCTCTTTATCCAAACTAGTTCCGTGCTCCATAGCTACACTCCGCTTGAAATTCCCTCTTTTGACAGATTTTGAATCTGCACCAAATGTGATCCCGTCTTGGCCGTTGGTGATATCGAAATTTCTCACTGCATTAGAGCCAAGTTTGGGAGGCCGTCAAGGTGCCGTACAGTGATCGTGAGTTTCGCTGCCATGGCACAGGTACGATCAGAGGGAGGCATTTCTAGTTCATCTAGAGACTCGCATGACGTTCTTGGGAGGCGACTTAACTCCATGATAAGCATTACGTATTCAATTCAATTCAAATCATGTGCAGGAAGAATATTGATCTTGTGCAGACTGGCTTTTTACCTTTGCTGCCATGGATGGGTTTTGGCGAGCCGAGAGTACCTTGATGTCCACAGCCATGTGTATATATTTCTCAATTCATCACAAAGGAGGGTGCACCCCACGCCCCCAAGACAAACAAAAGACTCAAAAGGAATCGTGCCAAGTAAACTAATGTGACCCCCGTTCCCAATAGCAGTGAGGATCCCTTCTCATTGCAGCAGGTCGAAGGTTTGCTTTTACTCTCCAATACCACCTCCTACCAACTCAGTCAGCCTTCATCTTTTTCACGGCAGAAAAACGGAGAACCATTCCAAAATCACTCACTACCCCGTCTTTCCAGCTCCAGAGATGCTTCGACTCTTCGAGGTTCCTGCTTCTCGACCTCGATGGCTGAGTCTAACTAGAAAATTGTAAGTACAGTAAATACTTGGACCAGGAGTCTGCTCGGTTGATTTCCCAATCGTTTTCAGACATTCAGTGGTTGTACCGTATCACTCAGACTGCTCAGCATGGCAACTCAGGGGAGATATTATTATGACGAAGTCCAGAAGTTGGCCCTGGCGGTACATCCTGCTGCTACTGCTGACATCCCCCACTTTATCCTCCTCTTCGGAGAGCCAAGGATATGTTAGATGTGAGCATGAGATTCTTTTCAAGGAAGTTCTCCGAACGAACTTGAATTGAAAGCTACCCTGCGAAACCGATAATAGGCTCAAAGGACCGACCACCTTGATGGCGGGGTCAAATTGATCTGCAAATTGCCAGCAACGGCAATATTGGCTTTGGTCAGGGGCTGCGCTCTCCGTGCAAGATAGAGAGTCATCAAGGTACTGTAGAGGTAGGACCGTGTATAAAGCGCACCTCGTCATCCAAACCCAAAGGGTTCATCACCCCATCACCCCATCATCCAGACAGTCCAGACTTCCACAACCCAGTAGACGCTTTCCTTCAACATACCGCAACGATGGTCAAGCTCAGCCTCCTCATCCAAGCCGCGACCCTGCTAGCCACCGTCTCTGCGCTACCCAACCTCTTGCCTTTCTCTCGCAGTTCAATGGTCTGCGTCGAGCCATCTGGTTGCGACTCAACCGGCGAGCCATGCGAGTACTGCTGTGCAAGCAATCCGGGACTATCTGCTTGTCACCAGCATCTCGATTCAGGTCAGCCTGAGTCCTGTGACCTGATAGTCGGAACTGGGTTTGCGTGGCACTGCGATAGTGACCATTAGATGTGTAGCGTCCTGCTCCATCGTGGACAGCATTGCGGTGCTCCAGTATGGTTTGTCTTTCTGCACCCTGTCTCTCTACTCGCATTAGCCCAAGGTTCTCAGCTGACTCCGGTTTGTAGCAGGGAAGAATTTGCACGAGATCCTTTGGTTACAATGGCGTGTTGTGATGGGCCTAAACATAAGTTTTGTTGAATTTATTTCCCTGTGGAAATTTGTAGTAGTCGCTCTCTACCTCTTAAATAAAGCTATATCATTTGCAACAAAAAAAATCTTAATAAGTGGGATGTGCACCTAGTATTAGGGTCAGGAAATTGGTATGGGTGTTCAAGTTGATGACATTGTATTGTGCTTATTCTAATGTTTTGATGTTGATGTTTCTGGCCCGATTCTCGGGGGCTCACATCTCGCCTAAGCGAACTGCCTTCCCCCACTGTAACCTCAACAACGTCGCGTCTCACAATCAATCCCGCCACGTTACCTTGAACCACACCACGAAATATCATCCTCACGACCACAAATCACCACCCCAACTACAACCACAAACCAAACTTACCTACATCCCTCCTCCCTTCGCACACTTATAGGGACATGGAAACAGCCAGAATGAAAAGTGCAGCAAAGAAGCCATACCCAGCACCATGTAAGGTGGCACCGTTAGACGGGATGAAAGTGGCTTGGGTCGAGGAAGGAGTGACGGTGCGGTTCGCAGCGACGCTGGTGATAGTCCCAACTGATGAGCCAGACGTGACTGCGGGGGCCTCACAATGCCAGTGGTCACCATGCTGTTCGCAGCCAACAGACTCAGTTGGGCTTAGAGCTATTGTGACACTCTCAGCACCAGTTCCAGTAGTGGTGACGGTGGCGGCTGGTGCATCGCAGTGCCAGTGGTCGCCATGCGGCTCACAGCCTACAGACTCGGTTGGGGATGGTGCCAGTGTTCCTGTGTCAGCAGAGTGGCCATTTCCAGCATGGGAGGTGGTCGTGATGACTGCGACTGAGGGCGTGGTTACAGACGCTGGGAGTGTGGCTGACGGAGTGATGGGACCTTCACAGTGCCTGATCATGTACGAGTCAGGTCATTGGATATGGAGGTAGTATTATATTGGAAAGGGTGGACAAACCAGTGGTCGCCATGAGGCTCACAATCATATGAATTGGTTGGTGACGGTCCTGGATCCACTTGTGCAAGGGCGACGTGGGTGACGAAAGCAGATGCGGCGACAAAAGTGAACGTGATTGGGCCCTTCATTTTGGGCAACTGAACGACCGACGTTTGGCAATCAGGTACGGTGAGTAGGGACAAGATGGTTGAGACAGAGAGGAGATGCAGGTCTTCGACGCATACCTGCCTCCAATATATAGCCACCTGATATAGTGAACAATACTTACCCGGCATACCAATCACACATCGCGCATCTTTATTGCTAAATGATGCATGAAGATTTCCTCGCGTCTCAGCACTAACCATCAAGGTATCTCAAGCCAAGGCACCAAGAGACACCAAGACACCTCAACCAAGAACACCCACTGTGATGAGGCATGATTGAATGGTGATATAGGTGAGGTTGCTTGGCCTTTGCCTTGATGAGCTGCTTATTTCTTGGCTGTGGGTACTTACTAGCTTTTTTGATTTCGCTGACCGCTTTGCCAAAATATTGGCACTCGTTTAAACTACAAAAATGCAAACTTTAAGAAGTAGGTAACAATAGGAGACAGGTGGATTGCACTTTCCAGGCGACGTTGGGCGGCGCTCTCGCAGTAGTGATAAATATTGTGGTAGAACATCATAGCGGAAGGATGTGAAATATATAATCAAAGACTAGTCCCAATCAGCATCAATTCTAGGCGTAATAAATTCATCCCCGACAGTAGCGCCACGCCTGGATAGATCGTCGCACGTTTGCCGAACGGGAATATGGGAATATCATTGGACTCTAAATAGATCAACATGGAGAGAATCTGAATATCAGCCAGACGATCGGCCATCAGTGAGGGTCCAGAGACTTACACAACCATCATCTAACTTGTCATCCTCCAAGGCATCATTCAAAAGTGACTGGGCTACCGCCGCATCGGCTGGCCTTGTTAGTAGTTATACGAATGCCGCATCTAGAGGCTTACCTTTGTGCCGAATCTGCCAGACCAGATGGATTCGGCGAGCCTGAACACATTGATCCCTAGGCCTTGGGAACGTCCTTCTTGCTCAGCCATGAGATCTTGGCGACTGTTGTTTCATTCTCCTCGCTCAAGGTCTCCGCCGCTCCTGCTCTGATTTCGTTATTTTCATCCAGCACCGCTGTTCGCTTGACGTTATCAACCTTGATCGGATAGAGCTCGTCGCGCAGCACCCGTACGCCAGCTCCAATGTTCGTTTCTGCAACCCTCTTAACCAGCTTGTGTTCGGCCTCATTTCGGCAGGCGATTTTAATCCAGTTTGTATTCTTCGGGTCAACGGTCACTGCGCGGCATCGCCAACTTCCATATTCGTCCATTATTCAGATCTCTTTCTCGACTGCCGCTCTAACCATGCCTGCCGACGTCCTATCACCTTCTCTTCCCGCTCTCGAGATGTCGACCGTGCAGTGAAGCGTGTTGATAGAGGTAGCCGGTGTTGTGTTGAAGGACGAAGTGGTTGACATGTTCGTTGGAAGGCTGACTTGCGGTGTACGGGCAGCGTTCGCATATGAAGGGGTTCCACGGCGTGCATCCTCCTTGAGTTCTCTCCAATCTCTGCTTGTAACGCTGCATTTTGGGGTTTTAAGATGCTCCTGGCCTGCTTTGAATACCGCTTGTTCCTTTCTAAGGGTTTCTATGACCTGGCTTTGTTGGGTGATGGTCTCTTTCAAGTTTGCGACAAGCCACGCGATTTCGTCGAGGTTTGTGCCTCTTCCTTCCCCTCCGCCCGAGAATTCGAAGCTGGGGGTTTCGTTGGCTCCGGTGAATGTGTATCTTTTATTTCCTAGCGATGGCGACAATAGCTGTCATAGGTATGCCGACTTGTTCACCCCCGCTTGATGCTCCCTCCCGCCGATGCAAAGTCCTCGCTGTTGGCTGCGCAAAGTGCAACAACTGGCTTTTGAAACGTACCTGCTCCTCTCCACTCCAATCCTCACATACAGAATAGAATGCCTTGTACAAAATATTAATCACTCCGGTGAGGCTAGGGGCACACATGTGCACTTTCTTCTCCAGGATGTCTATCCTCGTAAACCCTCCATCTCGTAGGACTCGCTCAAGATGATCACCAGAAAACCAGGACTCACTAATGGAAACCGCGTAGGGGGGTTCGTCGGGGCGGATGGCAGCTTGCGCTTTCCGAACAATAGGAAGATAGCCAAGGTCGGCCCAAGTGGTCACGATTGCGGTGCCTCCAGGTTTAAGGGTGCGGTAAATCTCCCTTGCACCTTGCACCCCGTCAGTAAAGAAGAGGATGCCGAGGTTGGTGTAAGAGTGGGTAAAAGTGTCCGTGGAGAATGAGAGATTCTCTGAGTGCATAGTCTCAAGTCGAACTGATTCATGTACTGTGAGATCTGGCTTGGAGCGTGCCAGCTCGATCATGGCAGGGGCCGCATCAACAGCATAGATGGCAGGCTGGCCTGCGTCTCTGGGAATCGTGCGTAGAATCTCCTCAGAGACAATCGCTGGCCCACAAGCGTTGTCCAGGATGGTTGACTCTGGTGCCACCTCGGGAGAAAGTTGGACAATATATCGAGCGAGTTCTCTTGTGCAGCCGCCGGTAAGTTCTTCGTAGCTCAGCGCTCCACTATTGAAATGCTGGACTACAGTCTCCATTGCCATTCTCGTGGCCGCGTATCAGCAGCAGGATGCGGTCTTCGCGTTGGCGCTTTACAGCCCTCTCATCGGGGGCACCTGAGCAGCTGGGGGCGTCTCCGGATTCATGCTGTTGATGCACGAACATTCCAGAGCGCATAGCCATCAATTCGACGAAGGCCATAACGAATATTGTCATGAGGGCAATGCCTGAAACCCAATCGTAGTCCGTGATCGAGCCTGTAAGGCAGGGATCCCTCAGCGCATCTTCAGCGGGTGATAATAGGTGTATGAAAGCAGTGGCAATGATAACACCGGATCCGAAGAACTTGGCGACAAAAAATATCGATCTTGGCATTCGAAACCTAGTGTTGTGGTTGGCGAAAATAGGAAAAATTGCACCGAAACATGAGCCGATAAGGATGACAAATATTGCAGATATTCGCACTCCCATACGTCCATCGTAATCATTGCCTGTGCCACAGGTTGCTGCAGAGTCCTCGCGTACAAGAAGAGGAACAATACTGTTCTGGTTCGCGACCTCGCGCACGACTAGAAGACCGGCTTCCTCACTTAGCCCCATCTCTTCCTGCCAGATATAAACCGCAGATGCCGTGGTTTTGAGGGAATCGCTGCAAGACAATATTAGTTATCTGAGACCAACTATGATGAACACGACATCATCATCCTCTTGGGTTGTTATCGCTTCCAACTTACAAGAAGATCAGGTAGAGATTGCTCGATTGATGTACCAAAGGAAGGTTGAACTAGACAAATGGTCCCAAGAGTGTGAAGGATGCAGATGTGTATCTGTTCTCCTTCTGCTTCTGCTTGATGTTTGAACGACAGTGTTGAAGACTGGAGAAGATGAAGGAAGCAGAGCCATCTGAGATGGCCGTGGGAATTAACGGCAATGCTGGGGGGTTTGGCGGGGAAAGATAAGTGAACACCTTGATGGTTAGAACAAGTGAGTACCTTGATGGGTACCCAAAAATGTTTCATCACCATTGGTCAGGGCCACACTCGTACGATATCTTGCCGTACAAGGGACCACCTTTTGGCCGAATTGGTCATACTTTAGTGTCGACGTATCCCAATTTGTCTGATGAACTAATTAACATGATTGCAACTAATGCCTCGAATTTTGAGTATGGCAGATGAGAGGTGCAGACACAATCACGCGATAGACAATTGCCAGGATTGTGGGCAAGTTCCAATGTCTATCTACATCATGACATACATGTATGACAACCAAAGGCTCTGAATGACATGGAGGAATGGTAATTGGTATTAGGACGCATGTATTTTGTACTACAAAAAATGTTGTCTTCATTTGTCTTCTAAGTAGTATCTCTGAGATCGACGTTCTCTACTTCTATGGTTCAATCAACTTGGAATGGGCTGCCCGCATGCGTTTCAAGCCCGAGAAAGATTCAGAGGATAAATTGAAGTTTCTGCGAGATCTTAGAATAACAAGCCATGCCTTTGTCCTTGTACCTGATGTTCAAGTTGATCGCACGACTGGCCAGGTTCACGTGACAAGACCCACTTTCCACGTCGCTTATGCTTTGTTTGTCGGGACAACTCCCCAGAGTATGCTGCCTAGTCCAGAGTTCACAGAATCTAGTCTCAGGATAAACTGGCATGCATACGGCTGCAAAATATGCAACCATCAGTCCTTTAATCACCACCGCAACCCACGAAGAACTTCAGTCTTGGAAACACTTGCATATCTGCACATGTTTCATTACAGGCTATGAAGTGAAAACATGGCAACGGGGACATGGCAAGAGTTTCCAGTCTGGAGGAGGTTGGGCACGTAAGTTTTGCAGCACTTTTGTCTTTTTCCTGTCATCCATTGGTTCGCTAAACTGGGTGCTTGGTGCATCTACTGTTTTATTTACTTGAATCTGGGGATCATACTGAACTGATAGCTCGCTCAGCCTCACCCAACCTCTCGCCAACGAAGACACATGAAGAAGCCCAGTACTGTAGCATTGCCAACCAGCCTTCGGAACCACCCAAGCCACCCTTCTATGAAGTAATCCAACTCCCCCACTCCCGAGCTACTGCGTATGATAACGCTTCAACTTCAACTTCTCAGCACCCACATCAACTTCCCTGTCACTTGGATCCCGGCTATCTCCTTCCAACATGCTAAGGCGCTCGTTCGGAAGGAGGATGGCTCGGTCCAGTTGATACGGGAGGCCGCGGTGACGGCCGCGGATCATCATGGCGCAGATGATGAGTTTACTGAATGGTGTGAATTGCCCGCAGAGAGATGTCATGACGGTTGGGTGCCCGAGACTGAGTCCGACGTTACCGCTTGGAAGAGTTAGTAGTAAGCTATGGAAGACAGGGGACGAGGGAACCAACTAGGCAGATACAACTTCGAAGAAGATTGGGAATACGGAGAATGCCTGATATTTCGTTAGCTATCGCCTCTAGGCTGTCTTCTTGTGTGTTTTCTCATTTACTGTTGGGTGGAGTTGGGAGATACGAACCGGATTACTGAGATCAGTGATCTTGTCTGCTTCCGCAACACAGATGCAAAAGATCCCAAAGAAGATATACCACAAATCGAAACTCAGCTGATTACGCAAATGCATCATGACATACGATCGCGGATTATGCTCATCCACATCAAACCGATCATCAGAATACAATCCCAGACTCTTCTCCTCATACGTATTCGACGCACGCACACTGATCGCAATAGGGAAGACGGCAATGTACATCATGACAAGCAGACTGAACTGCACAGCAGGATTTACTTCCGCGAGGTTGAAAGTCGACGTACCAGTATGTCTCGCAGACGCAGCCTGGAAAATAGCAGCCAGCAGTCTCGGTCCAGGCGATAGATTAGCTACCGCGTCATTGTGCAAATCCAAGACTATGATGAGCAGCACATCAACGAAATTCATAACGAAAAGTATCCCGAAGAGGATCCATGTGGGATGGCTGGGAAAGAGCAGTGTGTAGCAGCGTCGTGGGTGGTCCAGCAGGAATTGGAGTGGTTCTTTAAGCGAGGATGTTTTGGGGACGAGCTTGGATGCGGTCCAGATTACGAGGCGGAGAAAGATCGGGTAGAAGGTGTTGCCGGCGTAGGCGAGGAACGTCATGATCAGCATGGGGAAGGTGGCGTCTTGGAAGGTGATCATTGAGTCGGGGGTGAGTGTGAAGCCTAGATTGTCCATCATTGTTTGGGAGGAGTAGAATGCCCTGGTGGAATTAGCGAGCTGGCTCCGCTGGCTTTTACTGGACTTCCAACAGGAAGGAGAGTAGATAGATGGGACGACGACATATTCGTAAGTGAAATAACGGAAAGGAAAGCAAGGGGTCCTTACCACCAGATTTTGTTCTGGCCAGTTTCCTGCAAATATTCCGTGTACTTAGCAGGGGCATATTGAATCCATCCCACAAGGCAGATCGCACCAAAAATATGCAAGCCGAAGAAATACCCTAAAACAGAAACTTCAGTCTTGCTCTCCCCAATCGCTCAGTCTGATAAATGATCAATTACCAAGCACAATCTTCAGCAGCAGCCTCAAGCTCCGATACTCAATGCCACCCAACTTCAACCGGTCCTCGTTCGTCAGTTGATGGAACTGCGAATTCCTGCCTACCGTCGCCTGCCGTGAGAGGTATGGTATATTGGATGCTGAATTGTTGGGCTGTGGAATGGGTCGGTCCTCCAGACGGGGAGCTGGCACGCCGACGACGAACATGGAGGAGGCGACGCGGGCGAGAGCTGTGGAACTGCCTGCTTGCCCGCTGTGTTCGCCTACTCTTCGGCGTTGGACTAACCCACTTGGTCTTGGCTCTGTTGTTGATTTTATTGTTTCGTCTTCTGTTGTATATTGTGGTCAGTAATCGGTAGTCTCTTGGATTGGATTCGAGGACTTACCATCTTCGCTGAAGACCTCTTCGGGATTTTGAGTCGACACTCCTGATTATATCTCAGTTTAGAAACTTCTTACTACCATCCAGAACATAGGAGTACGGCTTACTTGTAGCTTTTGCTTCATGGCGTCCTGACTCTGGGCCAAACGTAATATGTTTTGCAGCACCAGTGCTGTTCGAGATGAGAGAGGCTCCCTCGTGGCCTGGGGTATGTACCGCCCCGTTCGCAACTACGCTTTTATGATCAAGTTTGGCACCGTCTTCTGTTGTAGGCCTATCTGCTGCGATGTTCGTCTGGCCCTCACAATCCTTCTCTTCGGGAGCGATCTGGTCATCTCGACGACGGGGGAGAACCAAATCAGAAGCTTTACATCGTCAACAACATCTCATTTCTCTTCGCGCAGACGAGCTCACTGATCTTCTTAAGTCTCTTCTCGAACCACACAAGACGCACAAGGACGACAACGATATTAATGAACCCCAGGTTTCCGATGATCGGGATAAAGTAGATGACCAGCTGTTGGTAAGTCTTCAAAGCTTTCACGTCGATGCTGCCATTCGTTGGGTCAGCGATACGCCAGAAGGGATATGGATAGGGTGGTTACGAACGTGTTGAGTCCTGACTCTGTGGATGCGCTGACCCCGAAGAAGTACGCATCGACCGATGGCATGTTACCATACGGGTAAATGATGATAAACCCCACGATTCCGAGGGCGATAATGTATGCATCTAGACATATTATCAGTAGGTGAAGCAGGGATCCGAAAGGACTTGATTAGATACGTGCAGTGCAAAGTAATGAAGTTTATGGGTGGCTTCCACATCGCGTCTTGCTTCTCTTCTCGTCCAATATCCAGCAAGCAAAAAGGTTTCTGAACCTGTGAAAATACGCAGATGCAAAAGGTAGACAGCGGCGCGAATTCGACTTCGATGTGCTACTGAATCAACGATAGTAGTGCGGTTGGTCGACTGTTCTATGCGATATTTCTACGGTATGAGGGATTTTCCGTTGTGGCTGAGCGAACATGGAGAATCATGAGCAAGTCTTGGCTCTCCTTCAAACTTCCAATGAAATCGGATCCAAACTTCTCTTTCCGTATTAGTGAGCTTGGCCAATGCTTTGCCGTTGTACAGAACCCTATGAGCTGCCATGATTGCTATCAGAACCCTCGCGTCTAGCTGGCTAAGGGGATCTATGCTGCGGGTACAGCGTTGTTCCTAGAAATAACACCTTGCTTCATGACGTGCGGGAGAGTGATTTCAAGAGAGGTTTAGATGGCGACAGCGCTTGCTTGAATTGGCACTGATAACGGGGCTTTTGTTGCTGAAGCAGCGTTATTTCGGCAATATTTACATGTATGTATGTAACGTAACCCCAGCCTGAACCTACGATTAGCTTAGCAACTCAGCAGCAGAATAACTTCCCGAGGAGTCCACGCATATAAATAACTGATAAAAGATACAGATCTGCCCGGATGAACACACGAAGCTTAAAGACCAGATCTTCATTGGCGAAAAGGGAAGGCACTCCTGATGCACGGTGCGCAGCAGAATGCGGGCCCTCCTGAATGCGGGGAACAATGCGCGAATTTCGCCTCGCTTGTTTTGACATTTGCAGGCAGGCGCGTTGCATTAGGTTACGCTCGGGGTTGAGAGGGATGAGCATCATTTGTCGTCGTTGTGACCAAATGGAGGCCAGACATGGTCTGCTCGATGATTGACTTCAACGGCGTGGTCCTTGCGGTGATGAGTCTGCCTTTTCAGTGGAAGATCGGTTTGTCGAAATTGCAGATCAATAGAAGGTCCGGTTAAAAGATAGAATAAAGTTAGTTTCTTGTCCTCATTGATAAGACGAAGGATGTTGGTTGAATGATCGAAAGACCCGTCACCGGCCCGAAATGCAATAGCAAGTTACCTTCAGCTCCTATCTATACAGGATGACATACCTGGGATGTAACTCTTGCTTCTGCCTCGAGGATTTCCAGTTCTTCTCCATCTTCACGGATGTACCGTGTTGGCTTCGGTGGAATTGGTGTCCAGGGGCGTTGCTGTATTCGAGGTAAGCTGGGAGGCTCGGTTCTTTCGTGAATCTGTAATAGAGCGGCCATTTCCCACAACTGGTGGACGACGATTAACAATGGATGTGATAAAATACGCAGGTTGCCGTAACTCAAATGGTTGCTTAATCAACCAAAATCGCCTCTCCGGAAGCGAAACTTTTATCTTCCAGTGTTTATACCACGTGATTGCAGCCATGGGTCAGCCACAGCCATGATTAGCCACAAGCACAATATCCTATCGGGACATGGGGGAATTAGGATTGAGGGTTCTGGCCGGAGATGGACGCCAATAAGAAACATATACATTGAAAGCTTCCAAGCATTCCCATCGCGTCGGAGAATCCGGTGAAATTACTAGAGTCACCACCATCTCAATCCGTTGCTAAGATCGGCTTCGCAAGTCTCAAAGTCCTCGCGTTCTTCACATGGATGTTCTACTCAAATCCGATGATCCGTACGCCTGAGAGGAATGGAGGGTATCTGCTCGCGGTGTGTTTTGATCGTGAGAAGTTTGGAGAGTTCCCGAAGGCGCTCTATGTGGATGGGGGCGTGCTGTATAAGACTGTGTGCCAGAGGCGAATGATAAGGGACTGCAGAGGGAGCTTTGGGTGAAGAGTTTGGAGTTTGGGGGCGTGAAAGAGGGTGAGACTGTATTGAGGCAGTGGAAGTGAGACTGGATGTTATTGAGAACCTGCATGGTGCTTCAAGATATATGACGTAGATTTCAATTGAATGTCGTCTTTTCCTCTCACTTTCAATATATGAGCCGCAAAGGAAAAATCCTAGATCTAGGAAGCCTTCTGTCAAAAGTTTTCTGGTTTCGTGCGCGGAAGAGCGGGGAGTTGCCGGGGTTGTCCCACGGTTCGGCAGGAACGGGAGGGGAAAGGGTGCGAATCGCTTAAATCCATTCGCACTCTCTCGCACCTCTAACGCTTCACATCTATGGCATTGACTGCCCGTCATCTGCAACACCGCGACGACCCCAAAACCAGGTTGAGAGATGTCGCATGTTACTTCAGAGCTCAAATTAGACTTGAACTCAGACGTGGACCAGGTTAAGAATCGTTCACTTCGCTGATCTATCCTCCTTGATGGTATCTTCTAATGTCTCATAGGTAGTGCATTATCTGGTCAGCTATATTGAAAGCCACACTGCTACTTATCACGAAGTCGTGGCAGCTGTTCGAAACATCCCACGACCGAGCTTACCTACTCCTACCTCCACACCTGGCGAAGAGCCAGCTACACTTCAATCCCCTCGGCATATCATGTAAGACGACCCTGCCGACACCCACGACTAAAGCCCGCCAGTCGTGACACAAGAGACCAGTCATGGAGGTCATCCTATATCCTAAGCATACGTCGAGGCAGCAGACGATTCTGGAGATGAGCAGACCCGTGGTGATTCTCAGCATCTGGCGAACCGCGACATCAGCCTCCACTTTATCACAATAACAACACAGATAGTCAGGATGACGCTCAGGATGAGCAATCCTCCGCAGAGACTGTCACCTCTCCGATCCAGCATCAGCTGGATATCGTGCAACGTGGCTCCAAACGCAAGCGAAGCTCTAAGGATAGCAGAGGTGCTAAACGTGCACGGAATGAGCTCGCAGATGCGGCCGCGGCCGAGGTTGGTCCCGAGCCGCCATCATCAGACGCAGTAGTTCCGGCAGGTGGAGGAGATGACGGGGATGGGTGGGTGGACGCTATCTCCAGCCTTCAGGCCTACAACGGATCGCCAGTACAGAGGGATGGCAGATGGTCCCCCTCGACCTGGGTACTGATCAGATCTATATTTTTTTGTCCGAGACCCTCATAAGCTTTGTGGCTACTGTGGCGCGCAAACAGTTGCAGGGCCGCTACGCGGTTCGGTAATTTTGATCGACAGAACTAACCGTTAACGATTCTCGGCCAGAAGGGACTGACCCCGCACCTCCCGTACAATCCAGGTTAGGTGCGCAATCTAAGTAGAGTGTGCAATCCAGATGGCGCGGGTGACCCAAACAGATAATCCCTCGGTCCACTTCGTTAGGCCCCCAGCCCTCCATCAAGGTCGTGCTTGGGTTCGTCTCAATCCTGTGGAGGCTGCTATCTTCAAGATCTGTATTCTCGCAAACTGACGTCCTAGACACATCATGTATCTGCTTCGCTCCTTGGATGGACGGCTGAGCGAGTAAACTGCCGCTGACCTTAGATCTAGACAACAGGAAGTGCTCCCACCGGCGTAGTAAGTGTGGATATTCTCCAACCTCGAAATCGATACAGGATTTCTCCGAATCAGTGTTCAAACGCACAACGCTGCCGCCATTACCATGCTCTGCGTCATCGCCGTCCCGTGGCCCGTATGTGTCAAGCACCTCGCGCAGGAAGAGCTCGTACTGCTCCTGGTCTGCCTTCGTGCGCTTCAGAGGAGGGTTCAAAGTCGGAGTCGAAACCCATTTCGCGTGGCTTAGTCGTAACTTCGAGCGGTTGGAGAGAACTTTCGTTATTGACTATACTAGAATGCTCAGTCAGTGTGGTTTTCAAAGAGGAAGTAGCAAAGCAGGACTCCGTCACTACATACCCGCTGATAATGATAGACCAGCGGAAAGGCAGTAACTCCCAAGAAGGATATCACTTTCACCTCAACCATGCTCGTACACGTCAGAGTCTGTATCCATAACTTCGAGCCCATATCTCTCCACCTCCTGGTATCGTTGATATAATCCCAATTGTCTAGCCGATCGCCTTCCCCCACCATCTTGTCATACCACCTTCGCTCGGTACTCGGCTTGCCGGTCGAATATAAGGTGGTTTTCGGGGTGCGAGTAGCGTGGTGCTCGTCAGGTAGAAGGAGGTGGCTGGGAGTATGGAGGCTCGGCATCGTTTGATGGAAGTGGCAGAGGAAAGCGTGTCGGGTTGGCATCCCTTAGGTTGTTGAGGTAATCAGGTGTTTGATGAGTTTAGTGGCATAGCAAAGCCGTTGCTGTGAATGTGCTAGGAGGGCATTCAAGGTGAGATCGTATGGAGTTGTCTTATGGAACGCGAAGCCGAACGCCTGACTCTAAGCGTTATTTGCCACACACCTGCTATCCTCTACTTCCGCAGAGTTAGTTGTGGCGTGCGGACCATGTTTATTGATACGGGTACTTAGCTGTAAGTATGCTCTCCTTTACACCTCGCTCTGGAAGTCAAGGAATAGTTTATTTGCCGTGGCATGCGATTACTGTTCTAACCCAAAAGGCTTTAGCCAGAAATCAGAGCCACGTGGTTGTGTCATCGTACCCATGAGCTAACTGCCTGACAGACTTCGTCATTACTCGCGATACTTTCAGCGTCGACATGTCTTCGTCACCTTCCACTGCGTTACATAAGTCCTCTACCAAGGTCCCGGAATCCACAATATTAATTTCCCTGACAACCGTTACTGGGGCGAGGCATGGTGTTCGAATCGAAACAGAGCCAGATGCTAGGGTGTCTACAACAAACACGCACTATAGAAAGGAGTAAAGATCAGCAACCTAGCTCGTGCTGTAAAACGATGAATTCGACCCTATCTTGCTGCAGAAGCTCACCAGGTACCACGTCAAGCTCCGATGTAACATATCGACCTTGTCAAGGGTCAATCTCAAGCACTTTGCACTCCCCCTCCCAGCTTCCAGCTTCCTCTCTAGCAACTTTTCCATCTCTCCAATATACTCCTCCAGCTCTTCATCGTCCACTGGATCAGGCTCTCCCGTATTGAAAAACGCCCACCGAAAGAAGTCCTTGACGTTGTCACGCTTAATCTCCGACGCTGGGGCGTCCAAAAACCATTTTGACAGATACCGCTCCGGGTTGGGAATATTCTCGTGGCAGCGCTGGAAGAGTAGACGGCGGTGTTCGCGACAGGCGGGCGTAGGGTGAGTCGCGGCAGTCTGGAGGTAAAATTTGCGTGGAAGGTAGACCAGGAGATAGAATGCTGCCTCGCAGATGACCCAGGCTTCTAGTCCCCAAGAGACACGGAAGGGCAAGGGAGGGACGAGAGAGATGATTAGGCAATAGAGAATGCTAAGAGGCGCGATCGAGTGAAGGAAGAATATACAGGACCGAATGAAGATGTAGTCCCAGATAGTTGTTCCTATCATTTCGAAGGTGGCGTCGCTAGCGGCGCCGCTACGATTAAGGTTAATGACTAATCCTCTGTGTCAGCAGAGCCTCGAAGACCAATACCTCTATCACCTATGTCGTCTCGTATAGTGGCTCGTTGTAGGGTGGTGCTAACTTATGTCTAAACGGGGACCGCACCAAGCCGTATCTCTCCCAACAGAATCCGAGCCTCGTTGTCTCGTCTCCCATATGAGCGTCAGTTTTCCCCTGTTTTCCATGTGATAGGACAGGTCCGCTCGTGAACTGAATCGGATCTAGATCAAGTACTTGATAGGCTCCCCAAGGGGGTCGCTTCGCCTCCAATTAGTTTCCTAGTGTCAAAAATTATTGAGAACTCCATAGGGCCAACTAAAAGCACCTCTCCAAGCCCTTCCCTTCACTCCCTTAGTCAAATCTAATTCCTTATAAAAATTGACATTCGATCTTGATAGCTTAGTCTTACAAGACGCACGTCGGAGGCCATTCCGATACCCAACAATTAGAAGTTTTAGAGCATAGAGCTAGGCTAACGTCTTGCTCACTTATCCGCTCTCTCACCTAAGCATTGCAGAGGCCCTCTCTTATTAAAAACACCTAGTCATATCTTTCCTCCGCCATTTTTCCAATGCCTTGGGACACTACCAGCTTTTATAACTCCCCTCATCCCACCGAGCACACTATTCTCTCCTCACAACACACACATCCCCTTCGTCATCTCATAGCCATGGCATCTCCAGCACCAGCATCTTCTCAGCCGCCATCAAGCATAGTCAAACGATCTGAGCCAAACCACAGCAAGAAATACAACCCAAAGAAACTTCACATTACCGAGGAACCCTTCAGCAGATCAAACTAGTACAAGCACGTCAATTAGCTCAATATCACCCTTATCGTGGGACTTCCAATATACGGACTCACCGCAGCTTACTAGACACCTCTCCAGCTGAAGACTACTACCTGGGCTATCTCTTACTACTTCATAACTAGTCTTGGAATTACAGCTAGTACGTTATATCTGCAAGAAAGTGAAAGTTGAGGTTACAACTGACAGGATTTCTTACAGGTTACCATAGACTTTAGGCACACACATCATACTCCGCAAGGCTCCCATTAAAGATCTTCCTTGCTACTGTTAGTAGTAGCGCCGTCGAAGGCTCCATTCGATAGTAGTCAAGAGATCATCGAGCTCATCACCGATATACCGACACCGACAAGGACCCATACTCCGTTCGAAAAGGTCTTCTATACTCGCATTTCGGATGGATAATCATAAAGCAGAACCCGAAGCGCATTAGTCGCACCGATATCTCCGACTTGAACGATAATCCGGTCGTTGTTTGGCAGCATCGCAACTACATCAAGACTGTTATCTTCATAGGCATGATATTACCTTGCCTCGTGACCGGCCTTAGTTGGGGAGACTGGATGGGTAGGTTCATCTACGCTAGCATTGTACGAATCTTCTTCGTCCAACAAGCCACTTTCTATATCAACTCATTGGCTCACTAGCTCGGTGACCAGCCATTTGATAACCGCAACTCTCCTCGCGACCACATCTTCACCGCTCTTATCACTTTAGGTGAGGGTTACCATAACTTCCACCACGAGTTCCCTTTAGATTACCGCAATTCTATCGAATAGTATCAATATAACCCAACGAAGTAGTCTATCTAGATCTAGAAGAAGCTCGGCCTCGCCTATGATCTCAAGCAATTCAAGCAGAACGAGATCGAGAAGGGCCGTCTTCAGCAGATACAGAAGAAGCTTAATCAGAAGAAGCAGACTCTCGACTAGGGTACTCCTCTTAAGCAATTGCCAATTATTAACTGGGATGATTACCAAACCGAAGCCAAGAACGGTCGTGCTCTTATTGCAGTTGCTAGTATTGTTCATAATATCTCCGATTTCATTAAGGACCACCCAGGTGGAAAGGCCTTGATCACCTCTAGTATTAGCAAGGACACAACCGCTATCTTTAACGGCGGTGTATACAACCACTCCAACGCCGCACATAATCTGTTGTCGACAATAAGAGTTGGTGTTCTTCGAGGAGGTTGTGAGGTAGAGATCTAGAAGCGGGGCACAGCGTGAGAACAAGGACATTCCTTTTGTTAGCGACTCTGCGAGCCAAATGATCATTCGTGCAAGCAGCGAGGTCACACGTACAGCGGAGCCCGTAGCATCCGCAGATCGCGCATAGCTTTTCTTATTTTGTGATTTGTGGACATGTCTAACACCCAATGGGCCACCAATCATGAGTCGATGACAAAATTCTGTCTGGCTAGGGAAAATTTGTGTGTTTTCTTACCTGTTCGGTTACTGCTTCTGATCGTGGGACTTGTTGACTTGACTTAGAACCGTTTGGTGCAGCACTTCTCTCATCACTTCATGAGAGTCCATTTCGCGCGCTCATTCTGTATCATGGTGGTCTGGTGAGGCGGTAACCCTTCTAATTTGACGACCTTTAAACGATAGTGAGCGAACACCAATCAATATTGTTAGGCGGGGTGATTGTAGGATCGAAGAACAACCCATCATTGATCTGCCCCGCTTGCCTCCACGGCCCTACACATGGCCTATCTCGCCCAAACATACTTTTACATTGATCTGCCCTATACCCATCTTCCGGCTTTCTACGCGGGAAGGGCCATGCACGATCGCATTGAACCCACAGCACTCGAATCTATCCTGGATTCTCCTAATTGCATTCCCTTTCCTGTTCCTATGCCTCGCCCGTTGCTCTTCGCTTCTTGTCCTTCTTCGAAGATGATACTCTCCAATTCACCCAGTGTTCGGGAGGAGATGGGAAAACCTCTTGTGGCATAGCATCCTCTTTAACCATGTCTGTGTGTAGATCTTGTTCAAGGTGCTGATCGCTGGCTTTTACGATACTGCTCTGCGGGATCGAGTAATCTCCTGTGTATGCAAACTCGATAAACCGCAAAAAGGTTCCTTGACCCGTATCCTTCCATTTAGCTTCACCAGCTAGGCTCTCTGACATCTCTCCTCGCATGAGCGAATCTAAGGCGGGGCATTTATCTGCAACCACGGCCACAGAGACCATAATTAGAACCTTATCTGCGTCGACAATGAAGCTGAAGGGACGAGAAAGGACTATCCTAGAAGGAGATGTTAGTAATTGGCACATCCGAATATCACCGATACACCACTTACAGCTGTATTCATGCAATAATCAAGTGGTGTTATTTATTAAAGGTGAACCCTGCTGCTTCAAAATATCGGTCGAGAGCAATACTAGCAAGAATTTTATCGATGACTGAAGCGGTCGTTGAAACCCCTTTACTGTGGCAAGCCCTTGTTTGATCGGAAAGTCTGCGTATAAGTTGAGGTTGTACTTGGGGTGATATGTCGGGAAAAGTAAAATTATCAATTTCTTCATCCTCTTCGTCCTCTTCGTCCCCAACCTCAATCTCCTCCACGATAATGGGGACGTATGTCGAGCACACTGGAACTCTTTTACTCGTGAAGACAGCTACTTTATTATCTTTACGCCAGTTAAGTTAGCATTAATATAGCATATGGCCGAGTTCAGACAGAATATTGTTTCTTACTAATCTTATACGCCTGTCCAGGGTGCATATCCAACCTATCAGCTTTTATGTTCGAAGCTGCCAGCTTCTTATCGAACTCTTGTATTTTCTGGTCTTTCGAATATGTGAGACCGATGGCGAGGGACTGCAAAAGATTTGCATGACCAACAATATGTAGCAGATTGTGATCAGCCTGCAAACTGTGACGGTACAAGAGCATGAACGAGGTCGAATGCGACTTGGGTAAAATGATTGTTTACAAGGAAGAAAGAGATTCGTAAGGAAATCTCTGACTAGAGCTATTTACACAATATTCATAAAGTGAGACTATTCACAAAATATGAACGTCACCTGATCATTCCCTCACACAAACACTCTGCGGAGAGCTTGGCCTGGGCGAGTTGACGGATGCTGGTGATGCTCATTTTGTTATCTTACTGATTGTTTGTAAACCGCCGTTTTGAATAGCAATACGTCTTATATTTTACGCAACGAGGCAATTTATTAAAACTTTCAGTGACCGATATTAGTCGTACCATGCAGTTACGTCATTCGTAGGCTCACAGTTTCCAGCATATCAATATAAGGTTCAGACGTTGCCAACAAAAAGCACCCTTGAAACTGCCGAGCAAGTAGGATCGTCTTGTTTGGGCCGTGCTTTCGCATGTTTTCGGCTTGTTTTCGGCTTGTTTTCGACGTCATTCCGAAATTGATTGGACTGTACTGCAAGCCATTGGACCCTTAATTTGGAGGACCCTGCGCAGGCTCCCTGGCCACAATCCTGCATCCTGCCATCGCAAAAGTCATCTGGTGCTTCGACACAACAATTTCAACACATCTGCTTTGATTGGTCGTTGCTTATCATGAGCTCGGAACTTACTAGGAACGGTTGGGTTCCTCTTTTGTCCACGCATCACAGTCTATGCTTTCTTGTCCGACACGATTCCTCGACGATCATCAGCAGACTACCTCTTCACAGGCGACCTGCTTACTAAAGGCTATTATTATTGGGATCTGGGCAGGATGTAGGTAATTCTCTAAATAGCCAAACTACACAACCTATACTCCGTGTTAAAATACCCGTTTTCGAAGTAAGGTGTTCGTTTGTGTGGCGTGGTGAAGTTGCGAAGGTGTCAGGCGATGGCCCATGTCATTAGCCCTGCATGACCCGCGAAAGCAACAGACGACCCCGCACGAGTCTTGGTGGGATCGGGAGCGGCCATGCGGGGAAATTTGGCTCCGCATGCAGGGTCTTTTGATAAGTGGCCATTGATATCAGTGGACTTGTCGCGGCCACTATCTGTTTTGGCATGATGTGGCGTGAAGAAATATTGGTGCCTTGCTTTTATCGCGAGAGCTTGCGCTCTCCCCACGAAGGTGAGTTTCAAGAAACAGATCGGACGATTCTCGCGCAGTCCACCAGATAGGTCGCTAACCAGCATCGTTCACATGTCGCACAAAGTATTTTCTGTCGCGCATACCCTTACTGAGACTAAAAACATACAACATGAATGAGCGCGTCGTCTCACAACTTATCTCAAATGTTTCGACGTCGGTGAGCTAGTCCAGCTTTTATCCTGCATAAGAATCAATCATAGCTCTGCACGTTGTTTCTTATCGTACGGATTGATGTCTTGGTCGTGAGCTGACAGATACCCACTATCAGAACGAACTCCCAAAAGCCCGCAGACGGACTCTACGCCAGCTTCAGACAGTTCTTTCCTGAAGTAAGTACTATTACATCGTCTGCCGCCGCAAGTTCTGGACAAACACCACTCGGCGATGGCCTCACCGACTCCACATCAGATCAACCAAGGTAATTCTCGCTCGCTTTCTTCCTCGAGTACAACGACTCGCGGACTTCACCACTGCTCAAGAGAATATATTAGGACTTGAATTGGAGTTCTGGCTAATAGAAAGACTATACTTGCAGAAACCGAAGTCAACGTCTCAATGATCCAGACATAACGCCTCGAGCGTCTCACGAACCCTGGAGATATACCCCACCGTTACTCAACTCGAACTCCTTCCTCTTTGCTCCGTTTACAGGCCAACTTCCTGGATGCTTTGAACCTATTGCAGAAGGGACTAGTACGCTCCATTATAATGAAGATGCTGATCTACCTATACCTGGAGTAGAAATGGGGATGGGTCTAGGAATGCCACTGGTGCTCCCTACCTCGGAAGACGGAGTACACATTGGATGGATGACGGATAGACATTGCTTCCCTCCGCAGACAGCGCAACCACATGAGTTCTATAATTTCAACCTTTTCGACCCTCATCAGACTTTCGCACCATACTATCTCTCAGATCA
The DNA here is from genome assembly GCF_030347475.1 of Cadophora gregata. Lineage (NCBI taxonomy): Eukaryota > Fungi > Ascomycota > Leotiomycetes > Helotiales > Ploettnerulaceae > Cadophora > Cadophora gregata. Next base: position 1,348,915 of record NW_026695937.1, on the reverse strand, counting down.
GCCGCCAGACGTCGAGCCTCTAGGTACTTCAGGAGAAACGTCTCCGATAGGCGACGATCCTGTACAGACCGAGATACACTCCGACTCTCCAAGCATGAACATTTCGTCTCGACCGTACGATACGAGCATGTCCCCACCTCTTCCGGCATCTACAAATAAGTGTGTATCCACCTTACTCTTTATACGTTCTGCAGCGGCCAGTTAGCCCTCTTTCTGAGCCTGCCGCTAACTTATTATTGATTACAGATTTCGATTTCACGTTACGTTAAATGCAGCAACTGCTATAATTAACCAAGCCGATGAAATTCCTATGACATACTTGAACAAAGGCCATGTTTACTCGGTTTCAATTGTTGATACAGCTCCTCCAATGCCAGGGCCAATACCTGTTCAGTACCGCACGGCTATTCGTATCTCTTTCGAGGATGGGCAGCAGGGGCACACAGCTGCGACGCATTGGAAACTCTGGAAGGACGCTCGTGGAACTAAAGACGTTCACCAACGCGGCGGAAAGTTGCAAGGCGTCGAGTACGTCGAAGAACCACAGGTCACCGAGGACCATAGCATAAGGACCAGAGCCAATCTCGAGACTGCTTCTCTCGATGGATTCTCAGTCCTCTGGACGCAAGGATCGGGCGGCTCAGTGGACTGCCATGTCGCTATGCGATTCAACTTCTTATCGACAGACTTTAGCCACTCCAAAGGCGTCAAAGGCATTCCAAGCCGACTTTATGCAAAGACAGAAGTCATCTCAACTAATTCGCTGCATTATTCTCCAGAAGTTCCCGAGACTTGCTTCTACAAAGTAAAGGTCTTCAGAGACTATGGCTCACAAAGAAAACTCTGGAACAATATCACCTGTGTCAAAAAGACCATCGACAAGCTCAAGCAGCAAATTGCTCAAGTTGAGACTAGATCCGGGAAGAGAAAACGAGATAGGCCGATTGATACGAAAGTCACGCGGAGCAGACTGGGCAACGTTCTGAAGCGCAAGAGGACTTGGTCGATATCATCTGCAAGCCCCACCGAGGAAGATCTCTCCCTCAAGCTGCAGACGATACAGGACATGTTCGCCAGCACACGGCCTGTCAGCGTCTTATACGTCCGTGGACAGGAGCAGGATGATCCTAATCTGCATCCTATCAAACTTACAGGCGAACCTCCAGACCTCGTAAAAGTCAAGCAAGAAGAGAGCACGGCCTAGCGACAGAGGATAAGCAGTCGCAGCTTGAATATTGCTGGAACCTGCACGCTAATGTCCCCTTTACTAAGCCCTAGCTCAGCAAAGTCTCGAGGTATTGTACATTCTGGATGCGAGGCTTCAGCAGAGGCTGAGTTTCCAACACACGGCTAGCGGGGCGAATTCCAACCGATGGCGCAGACTAGCAGTGGGCTGCAGCAGTCGAATCCTCAAAATTTGCCAAGACCTCCAGATCAGCCTGTGGAGGTTCAGATGCCGCAGCAAGACAGTCATGGCACATTGGCGAAAGGGGTTGAAGCTCTCGAGGTGAATTCTTCCTCCAGATCCCCACCAGAGCGACCGATGAAGCCAGGTACGTTTAGCACCTTTATACACCCGGAGAAGTTTCTACTAACGATCTTCAAGTCGCTTGCTTCTACGTTCTGTATCGGGAACCAGACGATTCAGCTAAGAAGGAACATTATCAAGCAGTGTATGTTACAAAGCGCGAAGTCAAAGAACTCCTAATCAGCATCGCTGCAAAATACAACTTCGAGCCTACGCAGATCCTCCAGATGATAAGTGTCAACCAGAAAGGGTTCAATATCAAGGTCGACGATGATTTTGTCCGTGAGCTTCCAGAGGGCCAAGACATGATTTTAGAATTCTCTAGAATTACGGCACCTGTCGATGCTGTTTTGGACGGTGAACAAGGTAGTGCGCAGTGTTCCTAATAGTGTACGTTCTGTATTACTAGCTCAGTTTGCAGGTGGTCTGATACGTACGTCGTACCGTATCTCTGAGAACAATATCACTGGTAGGAGTAACAATATCACCGTATTGTACGCCAATATATTAGGATATTGCAAAGATACTGCGCTAAACCTAATATAGAATAGATTATTATCTAAATTTGGTTAAGAAGGAGCTCGAAGGCTAAAAAGCCTTGGCATTACCCCCTATTTTTGTCCCACTTTATGGCGAGTCAGTGTGCTAGTATACTACGTAGTGATAATCAGTGTAGTGGTCTCTCGATAAATATCACTTAGTATTTTTAAGAACAGTCCCATATCACTCGGTATTTTTGAAAACGATCCCATATCACTATAGTGGGGGGTGTGTGTCACACTGCAGATACTATTAAGAACACTGGTAGTGCGGTACAGAATGTCATCGAATCTAAAGGCTACATATTAAAGCTAATATTTTAAGCTCAGATCTTTATTATGATTTTCCTTTTTAATGCAATTAATGTCGTTAAGGCATACCTTTACATTACTATAAACCTTTTCTTAGCTCTTAATAAGCAGAGTAGTCTTTTATAACGTCTTTAAATTTTGCAAAGAATATAATATCTATCTACCTACACGTGACTTTCACAGATTCCTCTCTTAATTACATTATACTATATACAGCTTTAAGTGAATTTACACTACATAAGCATTTATTATATGTATGTCCTTACTATGTGACCTTGCTTTGTTACTTGTATGGTATTTTTCAAGCTACTAAATCCACCTCACATACTCTTAAGTAGCTCACGCTTTACAGCATCTAACTGTTCTTGCAGGTTATTATTACTTTTATTTAAGCATGCAACTGTATGTTCTCATTTAAGTTCCTTCTTTTTTAAGACACTGTGTTTAACTACTAAAATTAGTATTATAAGAGGATTCTAATAAATAGTAAAACCAACCTTTTAATTGATTATACTCAGATTTTAAAAAGCATGTACAGGCTGTAATGCTAGTTAGTTAAGTATACAGTTAGTTAAGATTATTAGAGAAGAAGCTACTTGCCTTTTATTTTATGCCACTTTACTTATAGTTACTAGTTGTGTTGTTACAGATGCTGGTTTTTACTTTGCAATTTCTAACTGTTACATTCTAACTGTCCCTTTTCTGATTACAGTTTTTCTAAAACCTTTAAAAAGGACAAAAGAAGATTAAAAATAGCTATTAACAGATAATAGGTAAACTTACAAATAAAACCTCAAGTTATAAGTTAGTAAAAGCGAGCCATCTTGATAGAAATAGTGATAGGGTTATTAGGTTATCCTTCCTGTTCTATAAACTTCCCCGTAAAAAACAGTGCTACCTATTCCTGGAGCTTATCATTAAAATCTAAAGATGTTAGTGAGTGTGTAGATAAAGGTAATTAATGCAAGCTTACTTTACAGTAAGGTGACTTGACTGTCCTCACCCTAGTAAGGGGCTTGTATTAACGCCTGATGTTATAGTCAGTCTAAAATATCAAGCCTGAAATAAAATCTATATTATACTAGCTTAAAGGAAAAAGTAGTAGCTACATCTGATAAAGTTGACTCTTTAAAACGACTATACAGTCTATAAGGAGAAAGATTAGTCCTTATTATAGAGGGGGACAATATACATGATAATGACTTACACTTAGGTACCTTGAATATCGTCTCCCCCTTTTATTGTATTCTGGCATTGTGGACTTATACCGTGAATCAAAGGTATTAAATAGTAGTAAATGAGAATAAAGGATAGTTGACTACTTATCTTCCTTTTATACTTAAAAACCCCTGACAACACAAGTCTCGCTTGCCTTGCTATTATAAACAACTATTTTACTAAGAGTCATGACTACAATTCTAAGCTAAATACCCTTGCTTAAATACGTAAGAAATCAACGCTAAAGGTGCAAGTAATATCTAACTCAGATATTACAAGCCGCATCTAAGCCTTAAATTCCTAATAGCCTGTAGTTTTTAGAGAAGTACTTCACACTTAGTATCTAAGAACAACTAATAGTGTAAGGAATTTTAAGCTTTACCCTTATCTGTAAAGGCGTTAATCTGTTAAGCAGGCAAGTATTGATATTAATTTAATAAAAGACAGCTTAAGTAGTCACAAGGGCTTATTCTTTAAACCTCTGGCAAGCTTGAGAACTCTATAGCAAACGTATCATAATAGACCACTATATGTGTATGTAAGCCTTTAAGCTAGTGGGTTACGATTTTTAAGCCCTTAACAAGTGTGACTGTTTACTGTAAAAAAAGAACCTGTCTTTACTATCATATCAACTCAAATAAAGCACGGCAGTCTGTGTAGATCAGGCTTAAGCTAAGGGTAAGTTAAAAAGTCAAGCAAACACTATCTTAAGACTATATATTACCTACCATTAAAAGCTCACTTAGTCAAAAAGTTCTTACATCTTTAACAGGGAATTATTTTTTAACCAGACAAAAAAGGATCTTTAGCTATAATCTGTGTAGCAAATGGCTTAAGCTTATCCTGATAAAAGCGTAGCAGCGAGCTTTAGAATGGTATTATTAAGTCTTTTATACTGTTAGAACTGTACACTTACCGCTAGTTACAGATGTTTATCAGTGTGGTTTTTAACTAATTAAACGGAATCGTAACATAGCAAGATTACACTAGTTACATTCAAGTTTAATTTGAACTTTAGCATAATATCATACCGGGGTGAGATCTTAGGTCTAGACAAGGGATTCTAGGACTAGATATCCACCCTCTCTATTATACAGCTAAATTTCGGATGCGAGCCAGCGCTTGACATGTACAACCGGGTTCCTTATAGGGGTTAGTACGCGTCACTTTGCCTTTGCTGGCGCCATAATGCTTCTGCAGTTCAGTGGATTGTAGTGTTGTTAAAAGACACTAGGAACTTCTTTAAAGCTATAAGTCTGCCTTGATATGAATTTGTAACAGATACGTCCTCTCACTAAAGGTATCGCTTAGAATACACGATCACGTGACATACCCCTTTTCAAGCTTAGCTATCCCTTTTTTAATGCCTCTCAGACTAGCCATGCCTGTACTTGTGACTTTTTAAGTTGATATTACGTCGTAATGTAGGGTTTATATAGTAACTTTAGCTACATACAGATTAGATGTTAAAAAAGGACAGGTAGCCTTTTATTCCAAGAGTAGAATAGCTGTCGAGTAGTGATAGATCTTATTAACAATAGTGAAGATTTTCAAAATCTGTGTTGTTGATAAGCTATCTTAAGATTTAGTCTCAAATTCCGCCACTCTTATAAGCCGGCCGACATTTATCAGCGCCTTTTATAGTCTATTCCGGCAAAGTGCGTTGACATGTCCTGCGAGCTCTAGTAGCAGTCGTAACTTGAAGGTAATTAGGTGGTAAGCGCGATCCTCCAGGTCATAGCTACTTGCGCACTCAGATAAACTAAGATAGCCTACCTATAAGTCCTTCCTTATCAAAGCATAAGGATTCCACAAGAATCCACACTCCTGTCTTTATATAAGTCAAGTATACCCCTTCCTCCCTTTCGTTCAGATCACTTAGTTATTTATCCTTACACTTTTACTATTATCATGTATATACTACACACTATCTCTATTATAGCATCATCATTCACTCTAGCTGTAGTCATTATTGCCATCGCGTTTTTCTTACATTTTAAATGACATCACTATAAGCACACACGCCAATACCACTCTTTATCTTAAGAATATATCTTAAGCATCCTTATTATTGCTATCACATTTACTGCTATTATAAGATTTAACATCTCTCTGTTAGTCTTTTTTGTTTCTTATAATAAGAAATGGATTAAAGTATTGCTCCTTTTATCTAAGAGAGTTTTACTTATATAACAAGTAAGAAGCTATTTTTAGTCACAGACTATATATTAACAAGACTTAGGCAATATTTCTTTAGAGATTTCTTTAAGGAGTACACATTTAATCTATATTTTAGCCTAAATTATAAGCTAAAAAAGTCAACGTAATTCTCGGCTATCTTTACTAAATTGTCTTTTGTATATCAGCTTGCTTCTTTAAATCTACTATCTTCATTACTAAAGGATTGTTTTAGCACTAAAACCGCTGTTATATACTTAAAGTTAGCTTGATATTATTAACCCTTAAATTTCTTAGTCTCTTGAGTTTTTATGTGTAGTTGATCTGGCACACTTAGCGTTTAAGCACGAGTTTATTAAGTTATTACCAGTTAGTTTTAACACTTATATCAAGCTTGTTAAGATGTCTTAGTGTCATCATTCTTTCCTTCCTTAAGTCACATCAAATCAATTAGGTTTTAACTCTATAGGTAAGTGTTTCCTAAGTGAATGTTGTTTAATATATGTTAATAAAGGTAGATATATTTTAAGACAGCTGTGCTCTGGCTTATTTAATCTATAGTTATTAAGGTAAACAATTTTCTAATCTACAGGCAAACTTAAAAGGCATAGACTTCAAGTGTTAACAGAGAATTAAGAGTGCTTTGTCAGCCTTGTAATCAAGGATTTAATGAACTGGCAGATACTACGTAAGAGAACTTATATGTATTATATTATACCTTACTTGTATATTTTCACAGATGTAATGTAGGCAGGATTAAATAACTAATAGGCCTTTTTGTTTCTTGGTTTTCCTAGAGCTGTTGAAGATGGTTTTGTCAGGCATTCTTTATAGTCCTTGTATGCTTGCTTTAATAACCTGAAGACTAGCTGATTATTTTAGCAAGGATCATCTGTTTTGTACCTCTTTTACATAGATTTATAGTAGCCTTAAGCTTGCTTTTATACATTATAGCTAGTAAAAAGTGAAATGTAGTCTCCTTTACTACTAAATCTGCCTCACTAACAGTAAAGAGTAACATTATGTATGTCCTTATCCCCGCTATTATACCCACTATCCCTTAACACTACATACTATAGATACAAGACAAATACATACTCTCACTTTTTAGATACTTCTTGTAAAAGCGCCAGCGCTAACTATAGCTAAGCCTAGGCATGTCTTTAGTGACGTAGTCACAGTGAGTGGAAAGGAATCTAATTAGGTCTTCTTAATAAAAGCAGTAGATTTGAGATTATAGCCCTAAAAACGCTACATGCCCCACAGAAGAAAGTCCCTGGTGTTGTAATAGTACATTATATGCTTCATTATCTATAAGTAGACCTTTATGTTAGAACTGTTGATTATCGTGAACTAACAAGGAACTGCTGTTATTAAAGGGCATAACTGTCGGAAAAGTTCTGTAATCTGTAGGTGGGTAGGGATCGTTAGGAGAATCAAGATTGGGTAGATATTAGTCCTGTCACTCTTTTATAGCGAGCTAGCAGAGAGTTTAGTGTTATTTCATGACTAGATTACAACTCCTCCTCCTTGTCCTCATCCTTGTTTATCTTAAAGTCAAAAGTCTCCTTTATTACAGGCTGTAACCGTTTAGGTAAGTCTGCACCCTGGCGTCTCTTCCCTGCCAGTAACTTAACAACTGTAGCTACAATGATAGTCGATCTTTTTGTTTTTGTGAGTATATTAAAACAGTCCTTTTAAGTGAAGTATAAGCCTTGTTCTACTGACAATTTTCTGCCTTAATCTGTGTACTTCTTAGCCTGGCTGTTAACATCTTCCTTTTTAAATAGAACTTTTTAAAGAATGACACTCTTTTCTATAAATCTAACTGCCTGTTCCTAGAATAAAACAACTTAGTTGCTTTTAATCCCTTTATCTAGGCTACAAACTTGACAACTTATAAAAGGAATAAAATTAGTCATTTAGACGGTAAGTTAAGATACGTCTGGTTGTCGGCGATTTAAAGATAAAGGAGTAGACACTAAATACGTTAAAGGACCTTTTTGATTTTTTATAAAGTCTATTGTACTAAAAAACGCAATATGTCGTGAACACTTAACATAAAATGAACTAATTTCATCTCTGTCTTTCTTATATTTAAATAAGGGAGCGTGTATTTTGTCTAGAAAAAAGTGTGTGAGATCTCAAGTATCTATTTTACTATAGCCACATTTACAAGATAACAAAGCGTCTTTTTTAGTGACGGTAATTAAGGGGAATGTCGACTTTGTGTTTATTGACTTTTGGCTGTTAATATATTCTTTAAATAAGGCTACAACAAGGTTTGCTTTGTTAGCATTAAAGTTGAACTTTTTGTTTAGCTGTAAGGTGTGAAAGACGTCTTAAAGTGCGTTCTTAATTACAGCTTGCGTAAGGTCTTAAGTTAATTTAAACTTAATCTTTAAAGTTGAAAATCTTAACCGGTAAGTAAGCTTCGCTAACTACAGCCAGCCATACACATTTAAGTATTTACATACCCTGTAAGAGTAAAGCCACAGCTGCTGATAACAGACATCAAATAAATGCAGACCTCCACTTGAGACAGTTATGTACAGACCTAACACTTACTGTTGTATTACAACCCTACTACTACTTGACTTAGTGCTAGTGAAAATATAAAACTACTACTAGTAAAGACTTTTCTTACAAAACGCAAGTAAGAGTCTGGACAAGTGTGTAACTAGCTGCTTTAAGTACTTGATGTCTTTGATTAACGTATAGAGACTTGGTATCAACTCTTTACTAGTAAGTAGATTTTAAGTGATATTAGCTCTTTTTACAAGATCGATAAACTCTGGAAAAAGCTCGCCAGACCCCATGTTCTCTTTAATAAAGTTATAGTCTGACTTTAAAAGTGCAAGACACCTTAACTGTATAGATTTTATTATTATAAGATCAGTACGCATCATTATTATCATATCGCCGTTAAAAATACAGGCTAAAATAACTTTAATAAAGTTAATGTAATAAGTAATTTCTTAAACTAAGTTAGACTAAACATTGTAAAGATTGACAAAACTGACTTTGTCACACTTTAAAAATAAGATAACGTCAAGAGATCTGATATAAAAATCTCTCTAGACACTTTAAATATAAAGAATAAAATCTAAAGCCTTAACTAGTATAAGCCGCTTAAGAAGCTGCTTTAAAAACGTGTCTTAAGAAGAGTTAAACCTTCCCTGCTAATATTATACTTTTAAAGGATCATTATCGTAATAGTAAAGGCATATGTAACAAAACAACTTACTAGATGTGTATTTTGCTAAGTAAGAATAACCCTTGTAAAACGCTTGCTTAGTATTTTTGTTAAGATCTAGGCACTAGTCAGCTTGGTTACTTGTTAAAATAAGTACAGTTACTAGTCTTATAGATGTCAACTACTTACTACAATTACGATACGACAAGATGCTCCTTTACTGTTAAAACTCGGTGTTGTTTATAAAGACACTTTAGTTTCACTCTGCTTCCTAGTTTTAAGAAAGGTAGGTAGTTCACTTTCAATCTAAAAGTTTCAACTGTTAAAGAAAGCCTCTTAAGTGTAGCCTACAATATCAAGTTATCGATAACGACAGAAATACGATGACTCGCTTTCTCTTGAATACATCCTTCACTATTAAATTCCCTTATTAACTGCTAAATAGCCTTCTTATTGATCTAACAAGTTAAGTGTGAAAATTCCAGATGTTAAATCAATACTCAAGCTACGCCCTTAAACTTGACAAGCTTATCTCTTACAATTCTCTACTTTATAACAGCAAGACTTTTCACACTTAAGGTTTTTATGTCAGGTTGGCAACACTTGACAGTGGATTTGGATACTGCAAGGCAGGTAAAAAAACAGTGCTGCAGCTGTAATGGCGACAACTAAGGGATTTATAGTAGCATTCCCTTTTTTTATCATTTGTGATAAATGTATGTCACTTCTTAAGTAATACCAACCCTTTGTATTTAGCGAGCATAAGGTAGTCAAAATTACGCAAGGTAGTGTAATAATTCAGCCTTTATATATAAAGGGGTAGTAGTTAACGGCAGTTAAGCGAGGTGATATAATAGTTATAAAGCGTTAAAGTTAAGCAAAAGTACTCACTACTTAAATACATACTGTAAAGTGCCTACAGTACACTTTAACAACGCTATTAACTATAGATCTAAAGTTTAATCAAAAGACACAGTTTTTATATAATGACTAAAGTCTGTTAGCAGAAACTAATGTAAGTAAGAGATCTAACCTTAGCTGACATACCTGATTCTTAAGAGGTAAAGATATTAAAAGCATCTGTCTATTAGAGAAAGAAGAGTAGTGAATTGAATCTTCTCTAAAGAGAGAACAACCCACTTAACTCTTATTTTGACTGCTAATAAGAGTTAATCTTCCTGATGTAGTTTTAAAGAACCCTACGCTAAAAACAAACATTAAGACCTCTAAAGTAGTTCAGCTTCCTTTTGTTTGACTAAAAAGTCTGTAAAACCTATACATATCTTTTTGTCATCTTAAACGTAACAGCTAAGTCATAGTAACATATACTTAAAAGGTTTTAGTGTGTGTAGTCGTCATTAAAAAGCTTCTGTCCGATAGCTTTATAAAGCTGAGAAAATGCTAGCATAAGAATTTACTTACAATCTTAAAGGTTTATTACTTTTAAGGCGTTTTTTTCGTCATTACAGACTATACAACTGTTACTTTTAAGCAAGTGATCGCTATTTTACTACCTCTTAAAGAGTTATATGTGTCTGCGACTTGTTGTCAGGTACGTTGTCGTATGTTTTTAAAAACTCACCTACTAAAGTACTTAAGTCTTTAAAGGCATGTAGTACTTATTTAGATTTAGTATATCTTATAACAAACTTGATAGCTTTAAGGTATTATTCTTACTAGATAAGTGTGTAAAGATAGGTACGTTTCTTAAGATCACAGTATTTACACTAAGTCTAATAAATAATACTTAAGCCTACTTTAATGAATGTAAGACCACAGAATCTGTTACAACACGTTCTCTTAAAGTTATCGCTATTAAAATGATACAAAATGGCATTTCTCTTAAAGAGGATAGGAAGTTTGTCTTAAAACACCCTGACTGATAGTCGCTAAAGGCATTAAACTTTTTAAAGGTCACTTTTTAGGGAACATTACAAGAGGTTCAGAAAGTAAGAGGTCTTTTTGTTGCCTTAACTCTACTTACTAATTTTGTTTTAGCATCGCTTTTTAACGTATATATCGCTAACTGTTATAATTCTATTTATTTACTATACAAGTTAGGATATTATTGAAAGTTTAAGTTTAAAGACTTTTAATTCAGATACAGTTTCTCTATTAGTTACTAGCGGTTAACATATAGCTTAGATTTCTTAAATAAGAAGATTTCTACTAAATAACTAAAGAGAACTTACAGTTGTTATGATTACTTTAAACCTTAAATCAACCCACCTCTTTACGCAATTTGTAAACTAATCATCTACGTTGCTTAAGTTAAGTATAGTAAAGTGCGTATATTGTGTCAATTGTAGTGTTGAAGTCTCAAACTACTTTAGCTGTTATGTTCTGACATTTAAGGTTAAAACAAGTAGGTTAACCTTCTAGGAGGAAGAGGGTTTGCGACTCTTTATTAATATTAGGGACTAAAAGGCTAATGTGAGCTCTTTAGTGTCCCGACTCAGTCGTTTTAAGATTCAAAGTCAAGAATCTTAGGTAGTGGCAGTACTTTAGACCAGATATATAGCCTTATCACCAGTGTATGCCTTCCAAAAGGGTGGAAAGACAGGGGATTGCTGTGAGGACCTGGCCGGTCACTTGACACTTCGTCTTTTTACTGATCTGGATGATGGTCGATATGGAAAACGTTGAAACAAGAAATGTAAAGAGTTTTTCATGAGAGCGGGGGTCGGTGGCTGGGAGGAGGATGTTAGACTGGGTTAGGTTGGTGGTGCTGGCTGCTGGCTGACAATGACGATATCGCTGTACGAGAGAGGAGGTAAGAGGGGAGGAGAGTAAAGGATGAGCAAGGTGACGGAGTCGAGCGGTGAAGACGCTATAGCTGTTTCACCTCATATTACTGGTACTGTTCAATTTATGGTACTAAAAGATTATTAGTACTAATGACTTGCTGGTACAACTTAATTTATAGTACCAAAAGCTTATTAGTACCAACGGCTTGCTGGTACAATTTGATCTATGGTACCAACAGATTATTAGTACTAACAACTTGCTGGTACGATTTGACATATAGTACTAACAGATTATTAGTACTAACGACTTACTGGTACTATTTAACTTATAGTACTAACAGATTATTAGTACTAAAGACTCATTGGTACCATTTAATTTATAGTACTAATAAATTATTGGTACTAAAGACTCATTAGCACCATTTAATTTATGGTACTAATAAATTATTGGTACCAAGGACTTATTGGTACTATTTAATTTATGGTACCAACAGATTATTGGTACCATTCAATTCTTGGTACTAACGATTTGTTGGTACCAGTATGTGATTAGTGCGAACAAGTTGTTGGTACAAGTGGTCAGACCCTCAGAATCTAGATAGTCTTACACTACTTAAGCACTAGTGTATCTTATGACTAGCTTACGTATTAAAGGGCTGCTTAGGCTTAGACACGTAGCTTATAGAGAGCTTGCCTTACTTTAAAACATTAACAAGTAAAGGTAGCATAAGGAAAATGACAGAAACTTTATGTTATTAAAATCAAAGAGAGCTCTAAGCTAGGATAGATCTGCCTAAAAGCTTGAATTTTGAGAAGACAAACCCCTCTTAGCTTACTCAGGTCTTCTTCTTGTTCCGATTCCCCTGGATCCAGCTCAACCTCCGCCTCCGTTACATCCTCGACGCAACCTCTTGCAGGGGTTCCCCCCCGAAACTCGACCATTTTCGTAGATTGCCAGACTGCCGTCACTGCTGACACTTCTGGCAGGTAGCCATTTTTGTTTCGTAGCATTGTTCTTGCAATCTCTTCCCTAGAAATGCATTCCTCCAACCCTTTGCATCTGACTGGATACGTCAACTTCGTACTGTACAATGTGGCTTGGGCCGTAGAACTGGGGACTCAGTTCTACGCTCGAGATACAGCATAAGTCCTGTGAGACTAATCAGTGAGGCGCAAGGCGCTGTTATGGGTGCATACTAACCTGTGTTAGTTCAGAAGTGTCAGGTATCAGTTGAATGCACATATGACCTACTGGCTCAAGAGCTTGCTCAGTGCCGAGTGAAGAAGTTGGCGTGGTGTTTCCTTTGGTTCTGTGCCTGCGATCAGTTCCAGGTCTACACACATGTGACATGGATATTTGATGATGAACTGCCGTTTCGGCCGCTTTTAGGTGTTGTCTTTCTCCGAAACTGCCTTCGTACCTTGAGCTGCAGTCTTTCTCGCTATCGGTACATGGTTCAGTTCACTTGGTATTTCAACTCACAGAGAGAGTGTGTTCATTTGTCGTGGCCATTGTTTTGGTCCGAAGATTGGAGCTCATCTTGCAGGACAATGACTTGGGATGGGAAAGAGGATGACTGGTGGACGGGAGTAAAACTTTCCACCAGCTCCTCTTTAATTTCGATCCCTCATAGTCATCGCTGGCAAGTCTGCCTTGCTATTTTGGGTGAGTGTTTATCATTTTGATAACTCCGCTTCTGCGACCTTATACAGTCGCCATACCTACCTAGACTACAATCAGTAGTTTGTACTGAAGGAGATGTTATGTTCTGGTAAGATGGCTTAGAACTGTTAAGATCGATCAACACCCACTTGCTATTTATGTTTTAGGAAATCTCAGGGTAACTTTTACTTCTTGTATCTGTAAAGGAAGCTCCTTTATTTTCAGCTATTCTTTACAATAAAGACAGGCTAGCATATTTAAAACAGTAAACTAGTCAGAAGGAAGGAAGTTCTTAAAGATACTAGCTTTACTTCAAAGTATCTTGCTAAAAGTGTAACGTTAAACCCTTAAGGAGCTAGTCAAGACACTTACTATACTACATTAAACATAGTTTGAATAGTAAGCTAGGTTAATATCTTTAGCTATACAGGCAGTTTAAGCCTTTAGCTCCTATAAGCTCTTAAGATATAAATAAACAAGCTTCCCTCTCTCTGTTAGCTATCTTCTTCTCATTACTTCACATTTCTTCTTTATACTACACTCCTCTCTTTTCTATTATAAATCAGACTTCATCTACAGAGAGTTGCCAACACAACTACAAATTCTTTCCTGTAGATAGATCTCCTCTAGCATATAACTCTTTGATTAAGCATATCAACTCTCTTGTATATTGCTACAGATCTTTATTTAGAATTTTAGATAACATTAACATATAGATTACTAAAAGAACTCCTTACTGTTACTTTAGCTTTTACAAGCAGGTCTATCATTTTACAAACACAGTAAGGCGACATTAAAGAAAGCTCACACAAGTACTATTAGTAATAAAGGCAGTCAGGAATACATCTAGCGCCTATCGACGACTACAGACAGTATGGCTAAAGTTACTGCTTACTGCCATTATCTATAATGTTGTAACGTTATCGTACTATCTCACTTAAATAGCGATTTCTCTGTCCTAAAGCAAATTTAAACAAATAAAGGCAGACGCAGGAATTTTAAACAAAGTTCTAGAAAGTCTTCAGCTTAGTCTAGTAATAGCTTTCAAGATAGTTACAAGACTTAGTCTTAAAACACATAAAGCTGTGGTATGATAAGTCTAGAATAGTAAAGGCTATATTTTCTTAACGATAGTAAGGTTCTTAAAAGCTTACAAGTCACGCTTTACATCTTTTAGTACAGTTTTCCTTACTTTGCACAAAAAGTTGCTAAAGAAGCATTACTTCAGTACTGTATAGCTTTATTTTAAACAAATTCATGACTTAAAAGAAGTTTTAATGTTTATCAGTTTGTTTCTAACATAAGACCTAGATACTTTCACAATGCTTGAACGTTACTTACGTAAAGTCTATCTAACTCTTTAAGAACTATTTACAGGTTCAGATAAAGAACCTGGCTTTTTTTATATTGTACAGAGATTATGCTATGTTTAAGATAAGATACTAGGATTGATATCTTTTGACATCAAAAAATAAGGCAGTTATACTGTGTAAGTTTAGAGAGTTTAATAGCTAGACAAACCCAGGATCTGTGTTTGTTGTTTGTTTTGTGTGGTTAGTTTTAAGGCTTGCTAGGGCAGTTAGGCAGATAGAGACTATTTTTGTTTATGTTTACGGAATAGGATAAAGCGAAAAACTCATTATGTAATAGAGTCGAGTAATAAAGAATTGATTGATTTGTGTCTAGCTTTTAAAGATGAGATTTACTGTATTGGCTTCCCTTTATTGTAAGCGCTGCCTTTTATTTTGTGTTCTCGTTTAAACGCTAAGGGCCCGTTTATTTTTTAAAAGCTTGACAGATCTGTCAAGATAATACATAAGCTTACAACTATAAGTCAGATTTTGAGCTTACTTGTTTTTGCTTTTATAGTCAGGCATTCTAAACTTTACATTTAATCTTTACTGTTTGACGAACTATTCTATTGACTGTAGGCACTTACTGATACTTTAACAGAACAATCTGTTAAACGAAAATTAAATGTTAACTTAATCTAAGGGATGACATATATAAAACTTGATCAGCTTTTAAAATCGTCCACACAACTCGCAGAGATTGTTTAAGGCTAAGAACCTAAGTGAAGATTCTTAATGTAAAAACTATACAAAAGGGTAGCTCGTTCTGAGACTCTACACAAAAGCACAACTGTCCGGGCTTTAAGATAAGATCAAACCGTAGCATGTATAGTACCTACCCTCAAACACCAGAGGCCTGTTAAGCTCAAAAAAGAAGGACGCTACTTTAAATGCCCTAGTAATACCCTCTATATCACTTAAGTGATAGTAAATCTGATCACAAAGATATTACATCTTGTCGACATTGTCAATCTAAGGTTCCTGACCTGTAAAAGGCAAATTAAGCTAAAAGTGCCGTTTCTTTTCTTCCTTATCAAAGTCATGCCAGTAATCTTCCCAGCTAAGTTAGCTGTTAAGTGATAACGACTGTATAAAAGCTCGATAGACACAAGCTAAGGCGCTATCTTATAGCAGGTTCTAAACATTAAAAGCTACTGACGATACAAGCTTTTGCTAATATCCTGTCTTAATTAAAAGCACTAAGTCGCAACTTACATCACCTTAAATCTAGCGAACTTCACACAGGCTAGGCTAGACAGGGTTATTATATTTTAACCTGCCGTCTTAAAACGTACTAAATAACTTAAGATACTTTAGCGTAAAGTAACTAGCCTAGTTAGTATCAGTCTTTAATTGTGAAATGTAACACTTACATTAAAGCAGCTGTTGTACACCTCACGCTGTCTATTGTTAGCAAGCATAACATAAGCAACTAAAGAAACCTACGCTTTCTAGAGTAGTATCTTATCTGTTGTCTTTTTAACACAAAAGTGTTTATATCCTAGAGTATTAGTATTAATAAAGTGTAAGGGATGTTAACATACTTAAATTACTGCTAAGAAGGCTGTTGCTATAATAGTTAAAGATCAGGCATAACGTAGCATCTGATATTATCGTCGCCGTAACGGCAAATTTCATTCCAGACAGCCATGATTTTGCCGATTCAGATACCCGACCTAATCTTAATGTTTCTTTTAGAGCTTTTTTTAAAACGACTGCGTCGTACCGGCCATCTACGAGATAAAAGGCAAAGATACGTCTGAGTATAGCACAGATTAAATACTTACAGCCGCGCTTTAGTGGGAAGATAATCCTTGCAAACTTAAGAAAAAAGCGAGGTATTGCTTTAAAGTCCAGTACTTTACAAAGAACCTAATGGTTGTAACACCACTTATTAGTTGTTAGCCTAAAGTTAGGTTATAAAGCCAGCCTTACCTGAACTCGTCTTGATACTATAATTAAAGTGCTCTTACAAAGGATATAACAGGTCTAGCGTCTTTTCCAGCTCTTTTATAAATGCCAAAGAGATAATACCTTTAAAACTGCCACTATTAATGCTAAAGAATCTTACTTGACAAGTAAAAGGCAAGAGTTTGCCCTAAAAAAGAATCCCCTTTTAATAAAAAAGACAAGTAGCAAGGTCGTACTAGTACTCTGCCCCTGTCGTTAACTTACTAAAGGCAACAAGGCAATCGTCGCAAATAATATGTCCACACTTCAGATAGTGTTTTAAATTCCTCTAAAGACAGGTAAGGTAGATCAAGGTATACAATAATGATGACTAATGTTAAAGGTTTTACTTTAAGCTTCTCTAACAAAGTGCAGCTACTAACTGTCTACTATACTTCATCTGTAAAAACATAGAGATTATATAGGCCTCGACGTCTGTAATGACTAAGTCAACATCTAACTGCTCAGAAGTTACGTAGTCATGTATACCTAGTATACAAGATTGACGGTATAAATTACAGAAGACTTCTAAAGGGTTAAACACTTTTCCCAGTTAGCTAGATTCCTTACGTGGACTAGCGGGACTTGTAATATCAACGCTTACTGTGCATGTCAGGAGAGAAGCTGTTAAAAATAACGATTAAGGCAATAAAGTCTTATATCATACTTGTAGAAGTATTATACTCGGAACATAAGCCCATAAAGGTGCTTAAGTGATGTTAGAAGCTGTGGGAAACAGGGTATACTTCTCTTAAGCATTATATAAAATTAAAAGTCTGCGGTGATATTGTAAACTAACGTAGTGCCGTATTAAAGAACTTGACAACATAAATCATAAAGAAGAGCGTGTGGCAGTTGACTTTCTCGGCACGAATCAGATGTGTTTCGTGCTATAAAGCTTTTGCTAGCCTACTAAAATGCTTGTAAGAAGTACCTTAACTGATGCTTAACACGTTAACTATATTCAATGAAGAGAATGACTTTAAAAACTTGAGATCAGAAAGAACCCTTAGACAGAACTAAAAGGCTTTAGATGTGAAAATATCGCCAGGTATTTTTGTGATAACGACTAATTAAGGACAGACAGTCTTAAGGAAGCTTGACGCTAAGCTGATTACTGTTTACCTTGTTAACATATCTACCATTCCAGCAAGGCTACCACAATCCTAGGCAAATATGCACAACACATTAATAAATAATGACAATAGTCTAGCTAGGGTATAGTCAGTTAAGTGTCGCTGCTTTTACTGGTCACCTTTGTCTATCCAGCTTACAAGGTGATTAATCGTCTTATAACAGGTGTTTTTGCCTTTTAAATTGACTTGTGTTTTATCAGGATAGCTATCTACGATCAGAATTAGATGCTTGTCGTTTTGTGTAGCTAGAAGGAGACAGATGTTTGCGATGCTGTACTTTCGACAATTCAATATAGTGTTGCCGGGATACAAAGCTTTTAGTGCTTGTGTTTTGAACTGCTTTTTAAGAAAGAAAAGTAAAGACAGGCGTTGATTAACAGGGTCTGGAAGCGAGGTCAAAATATAGTGAAGTCGGTTCGTATGTTACATTCTAACACTATTTTCATCCTTATGCACGCGGAGCCAATATTGGTGAGCACACAACGCCATGTTAGCGGTACTGGATTGGAGGCGGATCCGGTCGTTTTGAGTGACAGTCTGTATGCAAATCCGATTTCCATCGGCAAGGCTCAGACTTTGACTGTTTTGGAATATGATCAAGATGTATACCTGTTAGACGATGGATAATGTGTGTGGTGGAACGAGACAGCCAAATGATGAGAGTCATGGGTGATCGATTGTGGTAGTGATCCATCCAGCAGTTAAGTGAGGTGGATTAGTGGGTTAGGTGGGGCAAGAGGTGGTCACATTAGGCGAGGTGGTGCTTTTCAGATGCTTAAATTAAGCGAGGTGGTGTTGTCACGATTAAGCGAGGTGGTAAAGGGGGTCGTCAACACCGGGACGCCTCATAACTTCCAGCCCTCCAATCACACCGCTAGCCCGAGAACTTGGTGCGAGTGAATCTATCACGTGTTCTCGGTCAAAGCACACAATACAGTGATTTAAGTGATTGTTATTACAAAATCCATTTGACCAAAAAAGAATCTCATCCACATCCTCTTAGTCAGAGTGTAACCTAATATCGTGCACCCTAGTAATTCATTCACAACAGAGTATTTAAAATCCCCCATCTAAAACTTGCCCCTTATGTTTCTTTTAAAGTAACTGCCCCCTCCACAACTTAAGCGCTGACATGCTTACAGTAGCTTGCGTACATAAGAAGTGTAAGAGAGTCAGGTCTTTTAAAGGTTGATTTTTAAGAAGCCTAGTAAACGGAGGCTCTTTTTGTATATAAAAGAGGAGATGTTTCTCAGGCCGGTGAAAACTTCAAAACTAGTCAGTAGTATACACGTCAAAATCTCGACCTATTAATCCTTTCTTGTACTGCCTAAAATTAGTCTTTGTTAAGAAATACGACGATACACATTGCTTTATTTGTTAGATTCGATTGTTATAAAAGACATTAATGCTTACCTCTCGTTATGTCTTTCTCTCCAGGTAAAGTATGGATTTTAGGGTTTATAATGTGAGATTTTGACTCGACTGCGTTTGCAGCCTTCAAATACTCTCGGACTGAACTGCAGCTAGCTAACCTACCCCTCAATTATTAGATGTTAGTTCATACCATCTAATGTCAGTGCTTTATCTCTAGAGGTAGTCTTTACAGATGCAGCAGCAAGTTAATAGGCACGACTCATAACCTATTGTTTAACTACTTTAAGAGACCTGGAACTTTACTTCAACCGCTTTATAGACGTCGCGCAATAAACCATTTACATTTTAAAAAGTCTATGATATCTCAGTCCAAGACTTACAGAAATACAATGTCGTAAAGTGTCAAGGTGAGATCGGTAAGGCACCTAGCGCGCAAAACAAATTTTAACAAGTAACAAGAAGAGTCTGTCTTCATCGACAACCTTAAACAGTTGCCTCTCACGCTTACAACGTAAAATGTGAATCTTACCAATAAGTATAATGTGTAGAGTTATGTTAACAACGCTAAGCGAGAACTGTTGATTACGCGTACTAAGCTTACACAAGAGATTTGCAAGAACCAGCAGCTTTAACAATAAAATTATAAGTATATAAAAGCTTTAAGGCAAGCAGTACAAGACTATAACGTAATAAGACATTACTTTAATTTTATGTTAAGTTCGCAACTTGTCTTCTTGTAAAAACTTTAAAAGGCAAAAGTAATAGTGAAGACTTTAAAAGCTGTTATTTAAATGCTTTCTACATTTTCCTTAAAAAGATCAGGCAGCTCAGATATAATAGCTAGTAAAGAACAACTTGCAGTAAACAAAAGGGATTAATGGTAATGTTGATATATAATAGCTATTCTGTGGCCTCTTTATCTCTTTTACCTTTTGTTCTTATATTGTCTTTTATACTGTCTAAAATTCCTTGTGAGTCTTTAAGAAGACTAACGAGATTATTAATTGTAATATCGTCTAAGTCATTTGACCTGTATGTTAACTTTATAACTAGACTTATTGTAATATTGATTTGATAAAGAGCTTTATTTATGTCACTAATCTTAATAGTCATCTACTATAAATGATTATCCTCACAGTCACAGTCCACTTTAGATCTCTTTAAACCCTAGGCATTGTCATTAGAGCTTTAAAAATATAAGCATAAACTAACATAGTAAAAAGTAAGCTTTACTTCCAGTGTTGTCTACAGCTAAGAGATTTAATACTTGTTCTTGTTGACGCTTATTTAGACTAACACTGTTAAGTTCTTTAAGGGAATTTCTAGTTCTAACTTAAAGCGCTTTAATGTTATAAGTTGTCATAGTCTGTAGTTAAGCTCTTAATGGAAGTAGTAAAAGCGTTCTAGGTGACGTTTTCACACTTTTGACTAGCATCTTGACACTAGTCTTACTTTAAATAAAGTCTTATATCACTTTGAAAGGTTTAAAAAGTTTGATGATACTATACAAACTAGCTTGTTAAGAGGTTTTGACTACACAATTAGTAGACTTGTAATTTACTTCTGAAATTTCATCATTTAAAGAGTAATTCCCTATTACATTCTCTTAAAAGGTCGCTTTTACATTACTATTAGCATGTTTTATATAGGCATAAAACAAAAGTAATTACTATCAAACCTGTTGCTCACATGTTGTATATAGTAAAGACTTGCTGTTACATGACAGAAGATGTTAAATAAAGAAGCTTTATAACGTTCCTAGCCTTCGCTGGTTATATCGTAACTAGCTAAGTAGCCTTTATTAGATAGTTAAGAAGTTAGTAAGTCAAGATTGATGTTAAAAGATGTAAAGTGCTAAACATCACATATACTAAATAAAGCTACGTATTGTCAACTAGCTGACATTTCTTATATAGGTTCTTAACGTAAAAAGAGGTGATGAAAGTATAAGAGAATGTTACAAACTACAGTTAAGACGTAAGAGAAAATAAAAGTTAAAGGAAGACAAAGTGCTCTTTTTTACTTCAAGCAGTCGCTAAGCTTAAAGAGAACTCTCTGTGATCAGTTTACTTAAAAGAAGTAGGCTAACTTCTCTATTAACATGTTTATAAAAAGTGTGCTAAAAATAAACAAGGCAAAGACAGTTGTCATTGCTTGTCAGCTTTTAAGGTAGATCATAAATATGCCAGCTATAGATAAGCGCTAGTCTTCATTACGTCGTCAAGCCTGTGCCTCTCTTAAATAGTATCTGCTAATCATAAAAGTAAAAGGCATTCCACATCACAGTTCTAGACGTTATCTAAAAATATCTCTTGTATTAAAGAGTTTGGGCATGACAAAAAGGCGCTTAAGGGATCATTAGTGAAGCGTATGTCAGTGAGAAGGGATGCCTTTAGTAATACCTCCGATGGCAGTTCCCAGAGCATGGAAAGGTGTAGCTAAACCTTTCCATATCTGTATAAAAATAGATCCTCGCTCCAATCAAGCTGCTTTAAAAGCGACTATAACGACATAATATGCTAATAACACTTAGCCGGTCCTACAAGAGAGGAGACTTGTCTTGATTTGTGCTTAAAAGCTAGTGATCTAAAGTTATTTTCAACAGTCTGCCTTGCTATTAGTAAATATTCCCTCTTAAGATGTATCACAACTGTTACTGACTTAATAAAGCATCAAGCATGATAGTAAAGTAAGATCTGATAGTGAGTCGATTTCTTGAAGGGAGAAGTATAAGAAGTCGTCTCTTTCCTAGCTTTAAGGACAGACTTTTGTCTTACAATTTTTATCTCTTTAAATCGTCAACCCTCTCCTTAATCTAACATCTTTAATCAACATAAATCTAGAACTGTAAACTTATGACAGCCAGTAAAGTATAGAGATCGGCTAGCTATTAGACATAGACTTATTAATCTTTTATAATCACTAGACGTATGATTTAGATTGTTTTTAAGAAGCTGTAATATAAAACAATGATAACTTATAGTCTCTTTTTAGTCTTAATACCTACGACTCGGATTTAACTGTAAAGACTTTACAACAGAAAATTAAAAGTTTGTGTTCTAAAACCCAGTTCACTACAAAGGAAACACAGACACGTCTCATTAAATTTACCTAGCTGACAATAAGCGTTCTACCTCTTATTGCTGATGCTAATGATTTCACCCTTTATCTTATCTACTTTACTTTAAAATTAGCGATCTAAAAAGTATCAGAAACAAATACTAAGGGAGGTAAAGATTAACTAAAACTAGAGGTTAAGTCAATATAAAAGCTAAAGGTATGTTTACACAAAAAACTCAGACTTAACATATAAATATTAACAACAAGTAAGGCTTAACTTTAATTTTTACAAAACAAGCTACAGAAAAGGTTTTTGCTAACTGTTAGATAGCTTAAAGTAAATAAGATAAAAACTATGTCTACTTACCTGAAGAAATTAAAGCATATTAGAGACTTACTGTAAAGTATGCTATACGATACTAGGATTGTTAAACTTCTTAAAAAGATCACAAATCTAGATGAGATCTTAAGAAACGGCATATATTCTTTTAAAGAGTAAGTAATTACGTTACTTAAGAAGTAAGAAACAAGTTAAAAGCAAGAAGATCAGACTACATCTTTGACTAAGTAGTTAATTAAACATAATAACACTAGACTTAACGTTATTGTAGACAAACAGAAGCCTGCTAACATAGCGGACTCACACAAACTATTAAAAAATAAAGCACTAGCTTCAGAAACTGGTTTAATAAAGGAACAAGTGCTAAACATAGTCGTTAAATCAAAGTAGTTAGCTAGTGATTATATTAATAAGTTTATTAACATTCTGGCTAACAAGCATTTTAAGCTTACCTCGCCCCTTTCTCTCACCCCTTACTATTTATTTAAATCCACGTTAAACCAAGCGGTGATTAATTTGACAGAAGACAATAAGGTAAATATAGTCACTAGATTAAAGTCACCTTGCTACTTTACTGATCTTTAAAGTCTTTAACTTAGTGTAGCTAAGAGTACACAAGCATTTAGGTCACTATTACCTTTAAGTATAAGTGAGTACTCCTTAACATTACTTATAAATGACCTAACATATAGTTGCAGATTTTAAACTGATTTCTATTATAACCTGAAAGATTCAGGCTAGCTTAAAGTCTGATTTGACTAAGTTAGACATAAAGAAACAAAAGCGCTTTAATACTACTAACAAGGAGAGAGCTTTAGTGTCAGCTTTAAAGTCTTGTAAGTTATAGCTTAACTTTATGAGATTTTCAAACTTACAATTATAATAGCAAGAAACTACAACAATAATAACACACCACGTTAACGATTATAATAAAAGACTTTACTAAGGTAACACTTTACTAACGAAATCTTATAGATAAGCGGATTAGTTTCAAAGATTAAGAAGATAATTAAGCAGACAGAGGAAGAAATTAACACAATAAAGAAAAAGAGAGTCTAGTTACGTAAAGAAAATAAAGTGAAAATACAAGCGGCCTAAAGGAGAATAGATAAGGCAATTAACTTAAAGGAGTATTTGCTTGCTTAAGGAGCTAAAGATAAGAAAGTCATAAAAGAATAGTCATCTTTAAAGTAAGGTTAAGGAGCCTTGTACAGATCTTAAGTAGTAAATGTTTTAGTCTTAACTATACAGATTACTGTATAATTAGAATTTTATTTATTTGCAAAAGTAACGCTAACATATATATGTGAAGATATATAAAAGACAGTAAGCAAGGGAATTTAGGGTAAAAGAGAGGGGATGCGACTATATATCAGTAAGGACTGACAAAATGAAATCAACAGGCCGGTCAGTACAAAAAGGGCTAGATAAAGGGAAACAAGTAAGAGACTAAAAGAAAGTCTATCTATCCGAGATTAACACTAAGCAGAGAGTAATAGTCTGGCAGTGCCTATTCAAAGACCAAACTCTGCCTTTTTAATTCTAAAGATTTTACAATAAATCTTTAATCTCGTTTCAAGCCTTTAAGAACCTTCCCTTAACGGCCGGCTTTATATTGTCTGGGTTTATACTCTTAAGGTCACACTACTATTTCTGATACTATAGCATTACTGCTTGGTTAGATGCCTTTAACAATACTGTGCTGTTAGTAACAGGACTATTATTGTTCTTACCCTTAGTCTTAATCTCTGGCTAACTTGGCTCGGGCGTTAGTAAGAGTCGGCTGTTTAAGGCTAAGGTCAGAGATCTGTCTTTTGCCTTATACTGACTGTTCTACCATTCCTTGTAACAAGCTATATGTCACTTTACAGCCTTATAAATATAGACATCGTATTTCTTAAGGCTACTAAAGAGGTGTCAAATCAAAGACCAGACCTCTCACGTCTTTTAAATGACATTACTAATCTCTCATTTAACCTAAATTTCAAGAAGAGTAACTCTTTTAGTTTTGCCCTTCTCCTTTAGTTTCAGGTCCTTTAAAGTGTAATTATAAGTCAAGCCCGCAATGTCTAATAACTCACGTCTTTTACGCACGAATTTCTTCGCGACTTTTTAGTCTCTAAGTTTATAGTCTAGACTAAACTGCTCAGTCTCTTTTTTGTTAAAGTTATTATTCTCTTTAGTAACTGTGAAACGTTTGTATTTTGTGGCGTTTTAAGGACTATATCTTACAATAACTAGCTTTGACTAATCTTAATCTCTTTATATAACTACCTTTTTATTATAACTTTGTCCTGTCGCCTCTCTTACTTAAGCTGGCGTAAACAGAGCCTTGTCGTTAAAAGGCTCGCTAATGTTTAGTGGTTTAGATTTACTATCAGGCTTAGTTAAGTCAACTAAGAGTGTCTTATTAAGCTTGTTGGATAAAGTACCTGATTTCTTAGTTAAAACAAAAAGTCTCTTGCTGTTACTATCCTCTTTACGTTTTATATTAATATCCTTGTCTTTCTTGTTTAGATTCGCTAATTCCGCCTTTTATTTTATCAACTCTCTGTTTAACTTAGCAACCTTTACTTTTAAGGTTTTATACTTTACCTTTTCCTTTAGTTTTACATTATTATAGTTAGACTTAGAGAACTCTTTTAACTTGCGTTTCTTTGTTACGACCTTTTTTTAATAAGCTTTAACTAAAGTAGTAGTTTTCTGAATTTTCCCTTTAACTTCACGTTTGCGTTTATCTTTAAAACTTAACTTATCAGCTACTGTCTGCTTTTTAAGTCTCACGCTTCTTATCTTGATTGTATGTAAACCCTATAAGAACATAGGGGAAATCTAACATTATATACTACTTAACTTAATACTACACTACTAGATTGACACCTTCTGAGATCAAGTAGTTATACTACTTAAAGCAATAATAAATAAAGGTACCTTACTATTATTCGTAACTTAGCTATAAAACAGGCAAATAACAGATGGCTTTACTGGTAGTTACTAGTTAATAGTCTAAATACACTTACAGTCAGTTTAGTCTAAAATTAAACAAAATTCCTAAAGGATATTTCACAAGATCAAATCGCCTTTTATCTTACATAACACAAAAGTGATCTTTTACTAACGATTACACTTTAAAGTGACTTAAAAAATAAAATGCAAATTGCTTAAAACGTAACAGTACTCTAGTAAGATAAAGAGCTTACTTACGATAACACTTGCACTGATCTTTATTTTATGTTCACTAAAATTTACAAAGACAGAGCAAAATCATTATAAACATATCAGATCGACAAATCTTTAGTTGCTAACATAATAGCTTTTTGTCGTAAAAGATCGTAAGCACTGTTACTAAAGGGTAAGTCAAGAACCCGGGCTATACGCTAACTATCAAATACACATTTACACTACCCTTAAGTCTCTTTATTAATACAAGATTGCCGTTGTTTAGTTTTGCCTTTAGTAATATTCTAACTAACGCGAGCTCTAGCTTTACGTTACTAACCAGCCTGCCTATAATTGCGGCCATTATCTTACTAGCTGCTATAGTATTATTGTAGCTAAATCGATAAGAAGGATATTAAGGATAGAGATTTGCCAGATTAAAGGAATATATAGACAAGAAATGAAACCATTAAACAACTATACTTAAATTAATTACATATAATCAAATAAGCTATTATAAAACATACCTAAAATAATCGAATGATTTCTAGACTTCCGGCGAGCTATACTTGTGTCGTCCTGCTAAAGCAGCTAAGACAGGACTACTAACACATCAGATATCGAATACAATTCGTCAACGTACTATTTAAAACTGGCTTGTCAAATCTCACACAAATGTTAATGTAATCTTTAGTATAGTCTTTTATTCTCCAGAAACTCTTTGATTTGTCTATTAAAACTTAAAATAACAAAGGTCGAGCTATTTTTACCTAAGCCTTATTTAATGAGTTAGAGATGTTATAAAGTCTTTCCAACCTCTTAACTTATGCTAAGATAATAAATCTAGTTATAGTGATTTTAGGGTTTTAATCCTAAGTAAGAGTAAGGTAAACATATCCTTAAAAAAGTGTGATAGACTTGTGTTTGCTTTAAAAGCTTTCTTTTTCACCTAAGACGTAGTTTCATAGTTTACAGCTGTTTTGAAAATGACTAGATTACGTTACTTGCGAGGGTTAGATATAGAGGAGTTTCTCTTAAAGTATAATTGACTCACGATATCTTCTTTAGTTAGCTATACTAGTTCCTTTATACTTGCGAAAATGTAAAATTTGCCGTTTCTCTTAAAAAGGACAAAAACCTCTATGTCGCAAGCTACTCTAATCTTGTAACCTTGATAAAAGAAGTTATTCTTCCTTTTGTGAAATTACTCTAATTTAGCCTGCTTGTCTATGATTAAAATTAACGCTGATAAAGATTACTAAAAGTTAGACTTACCTGTCATTATATTAGTAAGTACCAGTACTAAACTACAATATCACTATTATCACTATATTAAATGCTCGCTTGTATCTATAGCGACTATCTTTTAAACGACCACTTAAATAATCACTTACATAATCACTTGAATTATCACTTAAGTGACTACTTAGCTTATAAACTCTTAGCCGATCACTTTTGTAGTTATGTCGATTAATTACTGTAAGCCTTATAATGCTAATGGTTGTGATTATTAGCAGGCAACATAACGCTATCTTTAAGACTGAGTCGGGATTTTTAATTTTTTAACGTTAAAAGTTTAAGTACTTACAATACTGTCAATTATGTTATTCTTATCATTTATACGTTTAAGGTTATCTAAACTCAGTGACATAGACATACTGTCACAATACTGCTTTATTTATGCCTGTATTCTTGTTATATAGCTTTTACTTTAAGTCCTTTATTACACGTTCACCTTTAAATAGCTTTTAACGTTATCTTAGTTTCTAAAACATTTTACATATCTATATATCTTTTTAAGAATTCCCTTTGTAAAGACAACGACTTGTCTTAAAGTTATTCTTGTATCTAAATATATGATTGTGAATATCTTCCTTGTTATAGTCGTTAAGGTGGATTTAAGGTTAAATATAAGCACTTGTGCTGTTATAATGTTGATTATTAATCTTATTTTACTCTTGTACAGTCTACGTTTAAGCCTTATAACAGAGATGCTTGGAATTTCACTGTAGACTAGCATCAGAAGCCACTAATAGTTAAGCTAAACAATAGTCGTAAAGGTCTTGTTACACATAATTATATCATTGACTAGTAGTCAGTTATTTATATAAACAGAGATTAATGCCTTTAAAGTTGTAGTGTATCTACATTAGCTTTCTTTAAGTAGATCTTTAGCTAATTTTAAGTTATAAGCAAGCTTTACTGTTAGGTTAATCTTTTTTTTCTCGTTTTAAGTCAGGCAAAAGCATTTTTACAAATAGTTTCTTAATCTACACCTTTTTCTCTTAGTTATAACGTTAATCGCTATCAGACGTTATGTATTTTTAAAAAAACCAGCAGAGATATTTTTACAGATTAACATATGTTTTTAGCTTAAGATGACAACATTTCACTAGCTTGTGTTCACATTTAGAAACTTTACTATTAGTAGGCTATTTGTAAAAGTAGTAGTAACTTGCTTCTTAATTCCCTATGCCTCTGATAAGTCGCTTATAAGGCTGTTAAACGTATTACAGATTAATATCACAGTACCTAGAAAGTAAAAGGTTAAGGTTAGTTAGTATGTTTTCTTTTTAATACTTAAACTTGACATCTTAGTCAGACTGTAAGGACACTTTTTTATGATTTTATAGTGGGATTAGAGTTAAAAAGGGTTGACAATCTCTCTCTTAGTTAAGTTAAGGACAGGGTTTACTAAGCAGTTAGATAGGTACACTAACACAAAGCTCCTTGTATTTATTAATGGACTATATAAGATACAACATAAGTTTAAAGAATATAAAACAGTGATCATGTTTACTACTAAGATTAGTATAGTTAGCCACATTTTATATATTAAGGATCTTATTAGTAGATATAACAATTACTAGGTACAGACTTGTTAGATTTTCCTTGTCTAGCAAATAAACAAAGAGAGTAAGTTAAAGAGAAGAAAACTTTCTTGTCGCTTTTAACTTCCTTTTAAGCTAAAAGCAGTAAGTTAAGAGTTAGATAAATGATCTCTTTAATAATAATACCAGATATATACATATACGTTATCTAACATTGTCAGCTTACTAACGCTAGGTAGATCTTTAAGGTCTGCCTCTATATCCTGGATTACAAAAAGAAAGATTTAAAATATAAGAATTACTTTAAGATTAAAAAAATATTCACTTCACTAAACGTTATTAAAGTACTTAAAACTAAGTTTAAATCTCACTAAGGTAAGGTGATAGTCTCTTGTAAACGTTAGTTCATCACATCTTTAAGCTATTAACTAACGACATAATAAAATGTACTGATTAAATTATAGCCGACAAAGTCTGCAAAGAGGTCTAACGGAGAATAAATAAAAGGGTTTGTCTTGTTAAGCTAGACTTTCAGCTATCTTTACAAAAGACAAGGTAGCTATTAACTAATGACATAGAATTTAAATGTAAGGGATAAGAAACCAAGTACTAACAATCTTAAATTAAGCAGCGAGCGTTTAAATGGTAGGTTTAGTAAAGTAGGTTATTAGACTAGGCTGAAAAATAATCTAATTTACTTGCTATACTGTAAGTCTGGGTTAAAAAATTAAAGATTTAAAGTTTTTTAAAGTTGTGACTGACAGAGTCTTTTTTGCTTTCTGTTCTTTTATAAGATTCAACCTCAGCTATTGTAGTTGTTTTTAAAACTAACACAATCTTTACAGCTGTTAGAACTAACATAATCGTTAACCTTAACGCTATGTCACTAACAAAATATTAGCCGACCTACATCACTAACAAAACCAACAAAACTAACACAGGCTTACACGATAGAAAACTTTTACCATACAATCCGATAAGGTTATAACCAAAGTAATAGTCACTTTTTTAAGAAAGTAGTGGTCACTTGTAGATTTCTGCAAGTCTCTAGTATACTAGCACCTTACAGCTTAATCAAACTAAATCTCCTTTAACGTGTTATATAATTTAGAAAGTAGCTCTCTTATATTTATAAACTCATTCTCACGTATTTAAATCCACCTATAAGTCAGAGACAGTAATACTGTAGCGTTAGCAGTGCTGCCGTTGTGATAATTCTCAAACTGTCACCTTTAACATTGACACTTACAAGCTTCTTAAATGTCTTTACCTTTAATGCCTGGGTTATAAAACCTGATTTGTTAATTACTAATTAACAACCACTCCTTTAAACTAAATCAATCTTAGTTGTACGCAAAATATTAAATAGTATAAAGCAAGCAAGGGGATTAAAAGAAAGTTTGCTAATGTTCTTTAGTATAGGCGGAACGCTCCTGGCTTGTTAAAATTAAGTCTGTTATCATGTTAGTTAGTAAGGGTTATGTTTTAAAGTGAGGGGTAGCTAAGTAAGCGATTAAAAAGGAAATAAGAGAGCAGTACTTTAATTTTAACCTTCGTTAAAGTGTAAGGTTACTATGTTTTATGTTTAGATCACATTTCCTTTATGTTTTTGCGTAATGTAATTTATGCCTTAAAACTTTATCTAATCCCTCTTTACTTTAAACTTATGTTGCTTAAAGTCCTTTAACGTATTTTGAAGCTAGGCTATCACGTCATCTAAACGGCTGACATTATAATCAAGGTAGTAAGCAAGAAAGAGTTGTTAAGAGAGGTTATATATAACTTTACGAAACTGTTACAGGTTTTTAAATGCTTGTCAGTAAAATTGAATCTCTTAACGTTAGTGGCTTAACTCTCTTGTAAGCTCTTTAACGTGAGCTGATAAGTTCAAGGTAAGGGTTTGTTTTATAAGTTAAAGCTTTTGCCTAGAGAGTTTAAGTATTAATGTCGACTTATTTTAAAGGCTAATCTGATAGTCTAGACTGTTAATGCTTAGGGTCTCGGAGTAGGTTAAGATAAAGGGAGTGAGTGCTTTTAACTTAGAATTACTGTGTAAACTTAACAGTTAAGACATCTCTAATCAACTTGACTAAAGTAAATTTACAGTATAGTAAGAAGTGGTAAATTAATCTTAGTTAGAGTTATTATACTCTTACTTAAACTAGTGGTTGCTTTAACTATCACATAATAGACTCTAGTTAAAGGCTACTATAGACGACTTACGCTTAAAGCGAGGTGATTAAGTAAGGTTAAAAGTGGACTAAAACTGCTTAATATCACACTTAAGAGAAATTCTGCTGTGTGTTAATGTTAACCCAGTTTTAAAGCTCTTAGTATGCTGGTGTTAATGAGAATAAAGAGATAATAATGGCGGTTGGGTTTAAAAAGAGGATTAGGTATCTTTGTCGAGATTAACTGTCTGTGAGTTATTACAAAAACAGCAACGTTAACGCTAGTATATTGTTAAGATTGTGAGAAGATATAGTGTTAGTTTAAGGGTTGTTTTTTAATAGACAGGAGGGTTAATTTTGACAGATCTATTGTTTTACGCTAGGATAAGGCATATTAAAAGATATTGTAGGCATTAGTGGCTCTGTGTTTACTCACGATCACAAAAGTATAAGAGGCTTGAGAGTTTCGTACTTTATTTACTGGTAAGTTAGTAGCCTTGTATGTAAAAGGTTGTCTTTTGTAGGGTTGTCTTTAAGCCTTGCTTGTCGCACAATCTCTACCTTGAGATCAAGCTAGTAGAGTCACTTAGATTTTTGCTACAGTTCTGTAACGAGTTACTAGACTGTTTTTGTGTCGTGTAACAGCAGGCCTTTCTCTGGTTACTATTCTTAAATAAGGTAGATTAAGCGAAGGGGACATTTACTTTTACGTTAATTATCGCACTTATTAATCTTAAATCGAAACTTTAATTTAAACTACTAGCACTTTAAGACACATTTAAGTAATATCAAAACTAAAGTAATCTTTTTACTAAAAAACGCCCGCTTAGATCTGGCGATTTGTTTAGTGTTTATTAGCAAACTGTGTTCTTCTTAAAGGTAACTCTCACACGTTGTTTTGTGCGAGCTTCTTGCTTTTAGTGACTTGTGCAGATTTAGCATAACTGTAGACATTTGCGGTCTTACTTGTAACATGTGACTCGCTATAAGCGGATCTCGAACTGTTTTGCTGATTTTGGTTCGACATTTCAGTGTTACAGACGCGAGTGGCATTCTGGCTCTCGTGCTCACCCAGCTGAAGCGATTCGGGAACTAGGGAGGGCAGGAGGCGCTAAAGTGACTTGCTTTGTCGTTTCACAGAAGTTGATGTGCTGCTCTCTGTTAATGTCTTTGTGTTTTAAGTAGTTTCTATTAAAGAACCCTTAAATATTAGTGTTGTTTAATAGACTGTAATTCTGGGCACTATAGTACGTTAGCTACCGAGAATCTCTGTAGCCTTGCTACTTAATATAGCCTCTTTAAGTATCTGTTTAAACAATTCTATCGTCTCTTTTTATCTCTTGCTTTTAAACATAAAGGCCTCTTAGCATGCTTGATGACTTTGACGCTCTTTATTAAAAACTTCCCAGCTAAAGAGTAAAGACGCCTTGCACTGAACGAGAGTATTCTAGTAATAGTGCATAATTGTTTAAGCTTTGTAGAGATCTTTCTTTAACTCTTGTGAGTATTTCTCCGCTACTTTTACCCTTAAGTAAAAGTCTTGCAAGAAATCTCATGTTAACCTTCTTAAGTATATTTCACACTAAGTAGTAAATACCTGACGACTGTTAGTGGCCACTTTTGTCCACGTTTCTGGAAGAGCTTACCGAGGGGAGTTGAGACATTGAGAAGTGTCTGCGTGTAAAGCATGGAATTGGACGATATATTTGGAAACTGATCACCTTGGTGGTGCTCGCTATACTCGACAGAACTTCGATCAACTTATACCTTAATCGCCCTGGTGGGTATTATCGCTTGGTTTGGCCCGAGTTTGGCTGTACTTGATCATCTATAGTTTTACCATGTGAGGCTTGGATGACTCAGTCACAACGTTCGGGCATGATCATTATTGTTTGAATGTCTATAATTATATGAGATGACGGCTACCACTTGTTAAGGGGCAGTGTGCACCATAAATTACAGATTCATGGATTCAAAAGAGATATCTACAAGTAAGTTCGCATTCTCTGTTCATATACCGGATCTTATACTCCTGAAATCCCTATCTTGCATCAGATGAAAACCTAAGCGCTGTCTATTTTACTTTTCAACTTCTAAGGTGCTTTATATACTACTGTAATACTAACTTGTCCTTCTCTTTATACCTTAACTGTAATATAAGATCCTTTCCAAATGTTAGTAGCTATAAAAGCGTTACGTACAAGTCGTCAGGATACTTAAGCGTTAGTGGCCTGGCTACGTACTGTCAAGCCTTTACAAGGAGGGGATAAAGTGAAAGAAAGACACTCAACTTAAAAACACCCCATTCATACTGTGCCTAAGGAAGGATTAGCTTCTAAAGACGGTTAGAGAGAGGGATATTATACAAGCAAGCGGTTACGTTAAAGTAGTTTCGCTAGCTTCATCAAAACCTTGAAACTGACTATTCTAATAGTCAGCTTAAGATTGATAACATTAAGCATTACACAAACCTTTTGATCTTTTTGACAAGCCTAGACTTCTTAAAGTCGTCAGTATCGTCAGAATTTTAACGCTGGCTTTCCTTTATAAGCTTGTGTAGATAAAAACAGGGATTTTGTACAAATATTACAGCCTACGTGACAAGCCTAGTATCTGTAACTTTGTTCTGACTGTAGTAAGGCTTCTCTCTTAGTGGTTGCTTATGTTGAAAGCTTCTGTAAGCTCCTTAATTGTGGCTATTAGCAGTTTATGCTAAAGTTTGACTAGTAAGGATTTCTCTGAATTAGACTAGGTAAGTCGTTGATTAGACATGGCTTTAGTAAGAGATAATTAACACTACTTTAATCTAAGCAGTCTTGTTGACTTGATATAGTAGCGCGGCAAGTACTTTTAGCGACGTTAATAAAGATCCTTTAGAGAGAGAAAAAAAAAACTTACATTAAGTGAGACTTGTTTAGCTAGTTAGACTATCACTGATCGGAAAGTACAACCTTTAGTAAAGCCGTAAAGTGGCGTTAGTGAGATTTTATCTCTGTCTTGACTAAATTACATACTAATAGTCAGGGTAATACGTAAAAGACTAGTGTCATTTATCTTTAATAAGTTTAAAAGGGTACTTATAGACTAACCTAGATGTGACAAGGTATATTTAAAGTCTGTAGCTGACATTAATATAGTGTATATCCTTACGCTCACGACGTTATAAAGAACCTTACAGATGACAGTAGTTAGTGTAATAGTTTTAACGTTATGTTGTTAATTAACGTTCAAGTAGTCTCTTTAGATCTTGATTTTTAAAGTCAAATTATTTTCTCAAACTTAAAAACGCTAGTTCAGGACTTATAGGTCTTTACTAACTCTAGTATCAACAGTATAATTATGACACCTCAAGACGTCCAGAACAACGCCTCTAGTAACCACAATTTACTATATCATTTAAATACCGAGACACTATCGCTAAATCAGCTTACTTTCCAAAGTTACAGTTTACCCAGCGAAGAGTCGAATGAAGCTATCAAGAAAGTAAAAGAACTCCAGGACACGTGAGTCACTGTATCGTTTTGTTGACAATTACTTATACTTTGTAGATTACAGGAAGTCAAAAGGTAGTAATATAGCGTTTCTTAAGCTAGCGTCTAGACTGACAATACTTAAAGAGCTAGTAACAGTAAAAGGCTAGTTTTAGACGATAAATTCAGAGCTGTATATAATCAAATCTAACTATATATAGCTTTTGCGTTAAATGTTAGATATAAGCGAGACTGTAAAAGCACTTTTAAAATGACTTGTAGAGAATATAAGAGCGTATATTATAAGTCAAGAAAGGGATCAAGTAAAGGACTTAAGCTTATAGCTAGATCCTGGTTCTGAGAGCTAAAAGGGGGACATATAACACTAGTGAAGAGAATCTTAGGCAGGCGAGGTTAAAGATATGTGACTTATATAGCTCGTAACTAAAACTTTGCTTTGTTTTTTTCTTTGTCGCTGAAACCTTTAGTAATTAAAACTCGTTCTATAAGGGGCGATATAGGTGGCTAGCAGGAAAAGGAGGTGATAACTTCGGTGTCTACCTCGTTTAGTCTACATTATTAATACATTTATACTACGATCTGCCTTGAATAAAGTCAATTACACCCCACTTATTTTCCTTATTATGTTTTAGACAAACTTTATTATCTTATTCTCTCTGTGTTACAAGCTGGCGACCTGCGGCAGTACATTAGCCGCTGGCAATAATATAACCTTTCGCTTAGTAGTATATTATGCCAATTAGTATGTTTTATCGTCGCTTGTTACTGTTCTTGTTAAAGTCGACAATAAGGCGATTTATGACAGAAAGTTCAACTCGCAAGACCTCCCAGTAGACAATTTAACGCACATTCTCTATGCCTTTGCTAACATAAAGCCTGACATTAAGGAGGTGTAAGTCTAGCTAATAAGCTTTTTTAAAGGTTCCTTTAGTTATTAAAGATCCCGCTAATACTATAAACTAGGTACTTGTCTAATACTTAGGCTAATATAGACATCTCCTTTTCCGAGGATTCTCTAAGTAAGGCAGGAACTAATCTTTATAGTTGTCTTAAGTAGTTATATCTTATGAAAAAGAAGAACTGTTATCTTAAAGTACTTCTCTTTATTAGTAGCTTAAGCTATTCAGCAAACTTTACCACGCTAGCATCGATTGTGTTAGGTCACATAACGTTTGCCTTAACTACTGTTATATTAGTTAAAAATCTCAGACTTAACAGCCTTAATATTGATTAGGAATTCTCAGTAGATTATGTTAAAGCTGGAAATATAGTTCTTCTTTTTTAAAACGTTAGAGAGGCACTAGACGCTTATAAGCGCTCGCTTAGCCTACTATACTACTTCCAGCTAACAGTTACATGCCTAGTAAGGCTTACTAACTACTAGACAATATATATTGCTGACATGGACAAGTTTGTTGATTTTTAGAATCTTATAGCCTAAGACTATGCTAGTCCTTAAAGTACTGTAGCTTCTTATCAAGTTAACCTTTTTAGATTTACAAGTAATCTAACTATGACTCCCTTTAACACCTAGACAGGCATTAAATGCTATCTGTCATAAAACGTTAGCTTAAATAAACTTGTCTTTAACGTTCCTATCTATAGTCGATCTTTCAGTGTAACTGATAGTCTCAGAAAACCATTTAATAGCGTTAGTAAAGGTACTTAAGAAGCTGACATCTATAATTATAAAGCCTTTCTGTTAAAAGGAGCAGTTAAAAAGTACAACAACACGTCCGGCGCGAGCTATAGTTATAATGTTACAACAAGAGAGTTGATTAATTACAACACTATTGTAGCAGGGAAGTAAAAGGCCACCTGGATTTAACAGATAAAACTTAGTGATATTATATGATAAGAGAGTAGCGCAGATAAGCTAAGGGATAAAAGCTTGATTAAGAATACAGTTCAGGTTCTTAGTGAGAAAAGTAGCTTATAGGTTGTTTTAAACTAATTAGTCTATCTTGATTTAGTTTATAATAATCTTTAGGCAGGTATGTTAAGAGAGGGTTACATCTCAGTTTTCTTACAAAAACTAACAGTTAGCGTTATAACATTACAAGTCACTTTAACTAGCACGCTTTTGTCTTTGACTTTAAAAAATGACCCGGCATTACTTACAATAAGTAAAAGTCTCGGTGATTCTGTTTTTATATTATATACAACAATCACTTTGCTAGTAATAACGCATTACGTAACGTTAGTAGTTATTATGACCGGCTAGTTAGCTAACAAGTTCAAGTTGTTGTGTTCTTAACTATTTTAGCTAACAATTTCAGTACATAAATCTCTGTTTTTAAGAATAAAAATGTCAAAATAGACATTAAGAGTTGTCTGTAAAGTATAAAATAGATTGTAGAGATTTCAATATAAAAGATTAAGAAGATCTTTAATTAGCTAAACAGTCTTTTAGTACTGGTGACATAAATCATAACATATATATGTCTTTTAAAACCTTATAGACGAAACTTTAACATTTACAACACAAGCTCCAGAAAACACTAGTCTTAGCTGTTTTTGCAAAAGAACATAAACTGACTTTTAAAAGCCTACCTTACAATAATGTTACGTTAAATTTGTGACTTGCTAGCGTAGTCAACCTGATTAAACGTTTGTACTAAGTCTAGTAAGGTAGTTGTTTGCTAACCTGCCTTAAGTTAAGGGCATTAACGACTTGCTTGTAAGACTTGAGGTTGATTGCTAAGAGAACGATTAAAGTATTTGATACCTTATATAAAAATAGTCATTTTGAGATTTTCTTTGCTTTTACTTAAAGCTAGTTAAGATTTAAATCTAAATAGAAACTGCTTAATTACTTAACAATATAGTATATGACAACAATACCCTTCACGACCTTAAAATATAGGCAGAGTGACAAGTCTTTTAAGTAGAGAATTTATCAAAACAACAAGTGCTTCTTAAGTTACACAATATTATAAAGAGACATAGCTACTTGTGGTATTGTATTAATGAGATTCTTTAAGCCTGATTTAACGAGAGTAGCCTTAAATGCTCACCTGTCAATAGAGATGTTTTGTTTAAATGAAACAATCTCTGTGATAAGAAGTAAATGTGAGAGAAAAAGAGGCGTCTATTAGTTAACAATGCGAGGTTTTATATGGATTACTTGATTAATCTCATGATATTACTAGTTTAAGCCGGACTTAGTGACAAGAGTAAGCAGGCTTCTTGATTCTTTTAGAGCATGTTAACAAAACAGTACTACGTCTTATCACTAGTAATATAGACAAACTTAATGTTTTGACCGTAAACTTATAGGTAAGTCTTAAAGATTCAGAGAGTCTCAGGTGTTATGTGGCTTTATAGTTTATAGCTAATAACGACACTTTGTCATTAAAGTCTAAAGACAGTAAATATATAGATGATAAAGTGGAAACAGATAATAAGGTAGTCAAGCATATAAACGTGGGTGTTAGTGATATTAATAGAGGCAAGTCTGATAAAGCGCGAAACAAAGATAAAGCTATCAGTATTAGTTATGAAAATTTAAGCGATAATAGATTTAACAAAGAAGAGAGTGAAGATTTTAGTAACAGCTCTTTTAAGTCAGAAGTAAAAACAGACGATAAGGATATAAAAGGCCTTAGTGTAAAAATTGTGGACATTAATGACGATAATAATATCTCTAACTTCCTGCTCTGAAATTCCGATTTAAGATCCTCGTTTAGATATCACTTATATCTAAAGCCTATAATTTCACCAGCTTTCTTACTAACACTAAAGTTATTTTTAGGCGACTTAAAATTTATCTGTCTTAAAGTAAAGTAACAAGGCAGTGAAGAACATAGCCTATCCGCATAATATACAATTAAGAGGTCAGCAGTGACTCCGGATTTACTATCGCTTAAAATTTCCCAGATTTGTAATAATCGTATAAGGTCATTAAAGAAGCAACATATGTATAGTCTATAATTATTAAGGGCAGTAATAAGATAGTCTAATGACTGCTGCGTTTTAGTGTTGGCGAATTATGTAATACATCCTTAAGGTGGACTTGGAAGGTTAGCTTTATAAGAATCTTCATTCTTGATCTCTTTATAAGTTACAGTCGACTTATAAGTTTCCAATCTACACTCTTATTTACTTTCAACTATAAATAGCAAAGTAAACGATGTCTTAGATCAAGTTACTAGGAAAGGCCAGAGTTCCCAGGGCAAGTCATTAGTCACTTTCCTCGCATCTCTTATAACGTCTAGAGTAATCTTTGCATTAAGGCTTATAGCGTACATACTTCTTAAATGAAGATGTCCCGAGTATTAATAGGTTTTCTTAGTGAATTTTTAAAACAACCATTTTAATGTACAGTCATTAACAAGTATGTCAGGTCTTAGATATGAAATAGAAGCCAGTTCTGTTACAATTGTAAATACTCTTTTTACTAATTCCGGACCTTGAGTTAAAACATGCGTTTAGGTTTTAAAACTACCTCTTTGACTGATATTTACACACTGTATTGAAGATTTTTATCGTTCTTAGACTGGTAATACTGCTAGTGCTTCTTTCATTAAATATAGTTGATGGCAGGAATAAACTTGGAGGTGTTTAAGGATTAGATCGCTTAAGCTATTCCAATATTAGTCTTTTACACACAGGGAGGTACTGAGTTTACCTGCTACTTGTCACGTTTGTCATTATTTTAATCTGTTACACTATTTAAAGTGAACTTTTAGTTTATGCTAGACTTTAGAGTAACTTTAAGTGAGACAGCTATAAAGGATCATGTCTCTTCCTTACCTTTAGTTCAGTAAAGTAACTCTCTGCCTACACAATCAAGCGACATTTTCGTAATATCTGTAGGGGCGTATATAAAGTAATGATAAATCAGGATTTGTCTAGTTTACGCACGAAATTATACCGTCAAGACGCATTGATAAAGAAGTTGGAGGCTGTAAAGACCACGCTTATAATAAAGGCAAATCATTAAAGGAAGTTTCTTTAACAAGTAGAGAGTAACAACTCTAACGATAATAACACATCTTTACCTTTTTAGATAAAGTATCTGCATTACAATGATTACTTGTCTATACGACTCTCACTCTCCTTATAACTGCTGGCTATACCTCTTTTAAGGCCTTACGTGAATACTATCCATTATTTACGTGTAAAAGTTACGCGACACAATCTCAAGATTGATTAGTATCAACTTTACTTAAATGAATTTCCTCTGATAAACTCAGCTTTAGTGTATTTTAACAGAGCCCACTTGATGTCGCTTACAGCTCTAGCACTTAAGGCTTAAGTTTCCCTTACATAGTGTTACGAATCCCTTAGCGCTACGGTTGGCATCCAGATGCTGATAGTACCATCAGTGGTACTATGGGGGCATTGGTACCGACGAAGGAACAGTGCTATCAATAGGGTAGTACCGACCAGGGAATGATACAGGACAGCGAGTGGTACCGTTGTACACTCACGCTCGGTAGTAATGGTTACCTAGATCACGGTGGACGATAGGTCACGTGATGGATCCCTGGATCCCTGGATCCCTTTGTGGGGGAACGGATCCAAGGATCCAAGGATCCAGTATCTCAAGGGATCCAAGGAGAACGAAGGTTCTATATAAGACTGGCATGTCTGCCATTAGATAGGAGCTTCGTGCTCAACTTCAAATAGTATTCTGATACTTAGTAACTGTCTTCCCGTCTACGTGATACACCTACCTCTCGATCATCAGAGATCAACTGCAGCCTTCTGTATTTACAGCGAGTAAATACCGGACCGTTACACATAGACGCTTAAGTAGGAAACTGTGATAACTGATATAATTTAACGTAACGTGTTAATTAACTAGTGACAGTATTACATCTGAACATCTGCTGTCTATTTCCTGGTCGCCTTGCTTACCCTTAAGTTCACATTCCCTGTTATAATTATAGGGTCGATTTCTTAGATCGAATACCTGGTTAAGGTAGTGTTATAGCTGTGATAGATTGATTTAATCTTAAGTTAGTTAGTAACGGTGATTTAAGGAGTCTTGCCTCTTGCAATGCTAGCCCTGATTACTGCCGCAGTCCCAGTCGTAATACGCCTGCTTGTGAATATACAAGGGCATCATTTACGTTAAGTTGTTAAAAACTACGTTTAGATTTACTACTATACGTTCTTGTTTGTACAGGTATTTCTCACTGTTTCCCTTTTAACAGGCATCATAACTCTTGTTAGAGACTTAAAAGACAACATCACGTCAACCTTAGTTGTCCTTGCTTAGAATCTGCTAAAGGCATGTAATTACTTTTTCTCTTACATCTTGATACATACATTTACAACTGTTGTTTTGACTCTTGTAAAAGTCAACAGGCTCTTGTCTGTATTCGTTCTCTCCCCTTTATTTGACAAGACAGCCAGAGAAAAGTGGGTTAGAGGCTAAAATGTAAGCTTACAAAACTGGAGAACGTTTATACCGGTACTTACGAATATTACATATATAGGTTCGTTTCTTAGTTTGTAGTTCAGAGTTTGACTGACATTTCTCCAGGCATTATCTATTTAGTGATTACCTCTCTTATTTTAGTCTTTAGTATTATTTACTTTAGGGTTCTTTGGTTACTCTATTGATCTTATCTACTAATACTCACAGAACCAGGTCTCACTCTCAGTGGTTTGTTTTACCTTACTATAATACACTAGTTGTTCACAGGCGTCTATTTTATGAAACTATGCTTG
This sequence comes from Cadophora gregata, assembly GCF_030347475.1. Lineage (NCBI taxonomy): Eukaryota > Fungi > Ascomycota > Leotiomycetes > Helotiales > Ploettnerulaceae > Cadophora > Cadophora gregata. Next base: position 1,307,986 of record NW_026695937.1, on the reverse strand, counting down.
ACTAGATTGTTTTTTCTTATATGTGACACAGACAGTAAAGCTGTGTGTATTATGTAAGTAATAATTATGATATTTGCTGCTTTGTTGACAGGGTTATTTTATTATACCTTGAACTATAGACATAAGCTATACTAGCTGTTGTTTGTAAAGGTTATCAAGTAGCTAGCAGATTAAGTTAACATTAAAGGTAAGGAAAAGTAGAGTTAAGGGTATTAAGGAATACTGACGAGATTAATAGCGCTACTTAAGAGATCTTAATTAGAGCCTAAAGATAAGGCTCTAACTTTAGCTTGGCCTGTTATTTAGATCTTAAAGGACAAGTTAAACGTTGCTGATAATGAGATCAGCTACACAAGGAAAACTTACGATAGTATCTAGATAAGCAATAAAGACGCGTCTTTTAATATAAAAGGCAGGCTAAGAGTTTGGAGAGATCTTCCAGCTACTTTAGAGGAAAATTATCAATCTTGGTATTGATTAGACGCAGCCTATAGTGAGATATACACAGGCTATTACAAGAAACTTTCTTATTATAGCTTGTACACACAGTAAGTCTTAGTCTAAGACAAATTACTCTCTTATCTATGCTAACATCTATCTATTACATACGCTACAAACACAGGTCTTTCCTTGCCTTTATAAGAAGTTAGTTCTGTAAAAGGCAGTTATTTCTTTATTATATGATATGTCTGTGATTGTAACAATTATTTGTCTCCACATCTTAAATATCTACATTACCTTGAACTCTACTAAAAGATTACACAAGTATGTAACTTTCCGAACTTAATTTCTCATCTTTTTTGTATAGATCTACGCGATAGGCTCGTCGCTAAGATCTGGCCTTTTAAACTTTATACACCAGCTATTATTAAATGTGTCAAAAGGCACAAACTCCCTAAAAAGCTCCCTTAAGATTTAACCTTTCTTGTATCTAATACTGACTGCTTAAACGCCTTGACCCTTTCCTAGCTTGTTACTGATTTAAGGCTAGATCAGAGGCAAGTATAAAACAATATAACTACAATCTCGTTTGTTATAGAGATCACATCGAGTATTATAAACCTAGTTAAGCGATTTAAGCTACTTTTAAGGCTAATAATCAGGTTTTAGCCAATCATATTTTACAACCTCGTTTTCTTCTATCACATGGAACTCCTTTAAAAAGAGAGTTAGCTCCTTGGTAAATAGTCGGTTGAGTTCCTCAGGATCCTTGCTTTTTTATTTGAATTCTAAAATCTTTATATTTTGCTAAATCGACATTTAAAGGGTGTTTTTAATTTAAAACAAAAGCATAGACTTGTTAAAGCTTAAAAGCAAGTGTAACTGCTGTATATTAGGCTGGTCTAGTTTGTAATATATACAGCCAGATATCCTTTAAGTAGCTCCCTTATCTTCTTGATTTGGTAGAATAAGATACAAGAGACTGTCGATATTGCTATACAGTCTTTTTTATCGCCGGCCTTTTTTAAGGTAATCATGCAAACGCACGCGGTTCTGTTTTGTTCTTGCTTACTTTAACTTATCTATAAGCTTGTTAAGAGTCTCAGGATCTATAGAACTATAGCCTGCCTTTTTACTGTCTATTATATCGGCTAGCTTAACTTTCGCGAAGCGGTTTAAGAATTTAATAAGCGATGATCTTTTTTCTCTAAAGTTAATCACTCGCACAAGTTACACGGCTAGTTTGTTGTTTTTGTTAACTTTAAATAACAACGTCGACCGGTCTCTTTAACTGTAAACTAAAGTGTACAAGTGATAAAATGTCTCTTTCTCGCGTACTGTCTTTAAGAAGATATTAATTTTAAGTGTAACTTTACGCTTACTTAACTAGATTTCAGTCTGTGTAGCCTTCCTCTTTCTCTTAAGAACAACTAAAGGCTTGTTTTACTTTACTAATACAGCCTTTGTGTTTGTTTAGAAGAGCTAGTTGTAAGTAACTGTAAGTTTCTGTAACAGACGCACTACTTTACTAGATTGTGTTTTTACTAGTGGTACTTAATCTTAGACCTTTAAGTGAGTTGTCATTCTTGTATGTGGGTCGCGACTGTCCTTACAGAGTAAGTGTGTCTTCTCTTAGCTTTCTGTGACAGTTAAAAGCATTGGTTCACACAGTATTTATATAAGAGCACTATGATGTGTTTTGATTTTAATCATAATATTTGCTATAGTATTAGCCTGTGAAAGACTGTTACTACTAAGTGTACGTATACTAAGCGTCACCTTAACAGTCTGTAAGTCTGTAGAAATATCATCTAAAGACTTGTAGAGTTACGCTATCTAACTTTATTGTGTATTCTTATGCGTTAAGTAGTAGTCTTTATTCTTGCTACTAAATAATGTCTTGAAATTTTTGACTAGTCTATTAAGTCGCTTTTTGATACTTTCAACTTTCTCTACTACGTCTTTTATCATTATATAACAGTAAATATAAGCTACAGTTAGGAGTATTTGTCGATTAAAGCAAAAATAGCGCAGTGATCTTGTTTATAAACTGAGGTAGGCTGACTTGTGTGAGAAATCTAGTGTATAAGAAGCTTTATGTAAGAAAACAGAACATAAAGCTTAAGCTTAGTAACGCTTATATAAGCAGTAAATTTCACGTCACCTTTTACTTAAACACAACTTTACAGTTAGATCCTTACTTATATTTAGGGAACTACATCAAGTACTTTATGAATCTGCTGACTGTAATCTGTGCTATGAATTATAACACAACAAGCCTGATAGTTAGATACTGAAAGATTTATTTTAATAGTCATAAATTAAGCTTAATGCAAGGATAACAAATACTACTATACACTTACCAGAAGATGTGTTAAGACAGGAACCGGCGACCTCTCCAAACAGTCAAATAATCTGGTGAATAAATAAGCTTGATTATCTTTTTCGTCTCTTAATATTTAAGAATTCCTTAAGAGGTTTTTGGCACGGTAAAATTTAAGTATTACTTATATTAAAGCAAAATATCACGATATTACTTGTAAGTAAAGTAGCTGAGTTAAAGAAAGGCATCATTTGTTGTTAAGGTTTTGTCATTTACTTGAAACTTTAAGAGATTTGATCTTAATTGACTTCTTTGTGCTTATTGATGGTTACCAGCTGTAAAAGTGAGAGGACATTTAAATGACTGTTCTTTAGCTTGCGAGAAATCAGATCTGGCGGTAAAGCCAGATTGTCCTGTTGTGTAGCTGGTGCTTTTCTCTTAAAAAGAGAAGGTAAAGTTAGTAAACATGTGTAGATAACACTAACATAAACCTTGATAGAGCTTTAATATCTCACAGGAATATAATCCCTTGGCTTTATAGTTAATCCCTGTATATTAACGTTTTAAAATAAACTTATATGTTACGTTATGAGTGTTTGTAAACTTGATAAGCGATGTTAGTTGTAATGTGTTGACGATAGTGACTTTAGTTGTTCCTGTATTAAAGGTAAGTCTTGTAACTTTAATTCTTAAGTATTTACAGAAATCCAAGGCTAAACATGATTAATATATAAATCTTTTGTTCTTATAACATCACAAGTCTTATTAACTCTGGTAATAAGAAGATAACAGTAATAGCATCAAGAATAATGTTGATTGTAGCGTTTGTCTATCTGACTGTATTTGCATTGATGTATTTAGCCGGAACTATACTATCTTATCTTGTTTAAGTAGCGTAGACTAGAATGCATTAAAATATTAAAGTAGTAATAAAAGCTATACTGTAGAGAAGATTTACTACTGTAACGATATATGTTATTCTTCTTAACAGTCCTTAAGGGAAGATTTGAAGGTAAAGATATAGTATCAACACTTGTATTATCGTTAAACTTTTAAGATATAACACCTTGTTAAAGTAAAATATCTAAACAAGTTTAAAATAATCATGAAGTTAATCTAGACTTATATATAAAATATAGGTTATATTTTTAAACAGTACAGACCAGATATCTTTTTTAAGTCCGTAATTTACAACTACTATAACATATTAACATTTATTAACTTGGGAACGTGTAATATTATTGTTAACATACGTATAATAGCTATCACAGAGAGTAGAATCACAAATCCTTACTAAAAAAAAAAGTCATTACCAGTATCTATTTCGAACCTAAGCATTTACACTATTGCAATAATTATAGTCTAGTTGTTTATTCTGGGTTTTTGACTTTTTATCCTTGACAAAAAGCGTAGTATTACGGCTAATAAAGTAAGGGACACTTTAACGATTGCGGTGATGGAAACAACATTAATTCTGTTTTATAGTAGCTAGTTATAGATGCTTTTTGTAATGTATTTAGTTGTTAATAATATTAGTTATCCTCTTAAAGCTTTATACAAAACAAACCTACAAAGAGCCTCTTTAATTATGTAGGTCTTACTTACATAGCGTTTAAGACTATCACTTAACTGTTAATCTATACATATGTACGTTTTAATTACTAGCGTTTTAGGTAATTTAGTAGTCAACTTGGTTATATATTAAATCTATCCTCTTAGTATATAAAAATAAGATCAAAAAGCCTAACTTACAGTATATATTAGTAAGAATCTGTTGGCAAGGTTTATTTTTGTGACAAAGGGCGTGATTGTTATAATACAAGTGTTAAAGACCTAAAACTGCCAGATTTAGTTTTCTTTGAAAATGTTTGTAAATATCTGAAAACAAAAGCCAGGTATAGATATCCTTTAAAAAATAGGCAGATTTGATAAATTGTATAGAATTACTTTGTATTGGAATGTTTATAAGTCTGTTTTGCCACTTAGTGTAAAGCAAGGTAGTCACTACAGCGAGGTAGTCATTAAAGCGAGGTTTTAAGGCGTGACACTAAAAGCAGGGTGGTAAGTTTAGCCTGAAAGTACAGGCTGACAATTATTTATCAAAGTAACAATCAGTGGACAACATTTCTGAAATGGCAATGAAAGTTTGATAAGTTTGATATAAACACAAGAACTTTAGTCTAAAACTAAGTGTGTACAACTGTCCTTAGATTATTATATATGTTCAATACCAACATTTGTTTGTCTTTATTTCTTTTTATAACGGTTAAATATCTAAAATTCTACTGTCTCTTAAATCGTCAAACATAGTAACCTTTTTTAACATAATCAAAGAGGTGGAAAATCAATTGACACAACTTGTCAATAAAGCTATTAAGTACAAGTTCGGCATTAATAGTAGACATTACTATATCTATCCTGCTGACATTATTACAGATCCTTCTGCTAACGTCTAAACATACTTCTTTTAAGACAAGGCGGCATATAATAAAGGTCCTTAAAAAGATTTCGTTGACTATAAGGTTAAAGGAAGACTCTTAAAGAATAAAACGCCGTAAAAGCTCTTCCAGGATGTCGACAAAGCAATTATTAATAAAGATATAATTATAATGTTTATAGACATCCCAAGACAATTGATTAATTAAGATAATCTGAGAGGTTAGCATTATCACTCACTTAAAGATAAATTCAATGATGACTTTGATCAACCTCTTCCTCTTATAAGCGACAATACAGATCTTAAGGGAAGGTTTTGTGTTTGTATCTATAATAGTAGAGGAGTTTTTTAAGGCAATAACAGAGGTGACTCTTAAAGATGTCTAAAGAAACAATACTAACAATAAAGGCAACAACTTAAAACAACGGGATTGTGAGTAATTTCTTAGCAATAAAAATGATAAACTATTCTTATAATCTTTAGCAAACTCTCGTGACTGTTGTCTTTATCTCTTTATAATCACTAACACCTTAGCTCCTTGTCTCCTTTTAACATGTTTACTATCTAAATCAACCTTACCCTTTAGATTAATAACTTAAGCTTTAGTTTTTGTAATTATAAGCACTTGTTACTGTATGCTTACGTTTAACTGTAGCAAACAGGGCTAAATAGCGCGAACTAAGACTAAGACAACTAAGTGACAATTTTATCAACTTATCAGTGTTTAGGGGCTTATAGACTCTATGTGATTGCCCTAGTCACTCACTAAGTAGTAGCGATCAGTCCCTTACCGGCACCACAACGATCCTTATTCCCGCCTATAAAACAATCTCTTAATATATCTCACTCGCCTTTAAATCTTATCTCTCTCCTTTCGATATATACAGTTACTTAAATATAACACACGACCGGCAATTCAAATGTGACTAATGCTTGTAATCCTTTAACTGCAACCATGATCTCAAGTGACATAAACGGATCCACTTGACAGTGAAGCCCTTCCTCACAAGGCATTGCGAGAAGAGTTTTTCGCGGAAATTATACAGGCAAATAAAATTAAGCGATTTAAGTAGAATTTATTAATATACGGGATTTTGTTGTCTTTGTTTCTTTTTTAATAACAAGTCAATCAAGATAGTGGTTTGATATAAGTAAGATACAAAAGGGTAGTATCAGCCTTTTGTTAAAACCAAATAAACCTACAGTTGTAGGTACACTAAGTAAGGCATAATCGTACCTAAAGTTCCCTAAGACTTAAGATTTAAATATTGGCTTCTTGTATTCATTAAAGTTTATAGCTATAGATTTCTAAAAAGCGTTTTATCCTCTCTTATCTTGCTATTAGATCTCTCTGTTTTCTAGTACTTACTGTCTTTAGATCAGAATTTCTCTCGAACAAGCTATAAAGCCTTAAAAGAGCTCTTTATTAACTTAAGGAAAAGATCTAAAGAACCGTGCTAATTGATTAAATTAAATCTAAACGAACCACACATTTTAAAAAGAAACATAGCATCAACACGGCAGTAAAATGCATAATTAGTGACGTTTAATATTCAGCTAACGTCTGCAGACTTCTGCACCTTTAGACTATAAACAACATGTTAGTGTTTAAGTTAAGAGAATTTAATACCTTGTAACTTATTATTGTCCTTAAAACTAAGCTAAAATAAGTTACATTTCAACTTTATATACTTATAGCTTTTTACACTTCTTAAGGCATCAGCGATTTTGCGCAGATAAAGTCGACTTTTAAAGCTGTCACAAGTGACAAGTATCCTGTTACAACTTTAACTGTGTATAGTGTATCAATCCTGCCCACCCCCCCCTCCCCCCCCCAAAACCCCCAGTCGTCGCTTATTGATTCAGAGATAACAGAATAGACATCTTACAGAATTCTCGAACTTTAAAATATGACGCAAAAGATTCTATAGTCTAGTAGTAGTCTCTAACGACTTTGAGTCTATAAATAGTCATGTTAATTTCGTCAGAACCCTTACAAGTAAAGGAACTATAGCCTTACACATTTAAATCTTTTTTACTTAGTTAAACCCTGAGACATATTCTACTGTCTCTTATCTTAAACAAGGAGTGGCTAAGAAAAGAAACCTATCTTTTACTAAAGATGCAAAGCGCTACTTGTCACTACAATGTTAGACTGTAAAAATCGTGTATACATGTAAGTAAGAGGCTTTATCAAGATGTAAGAACTAGGAAATCGTTCTTTACATAAAGCAGTGAACTACTAAGGATAAAGTGATGTAGACTAGCTTAGTTGCTTTTTACTACAGTTCTTCTTACTACGTTAAACCTCACTAAGTAAGTGTTTGCCTAAAGATGTGTAACAAAACTTTAGGCTGTATCTTTACGCTATTATCTAAGTAAGCTTTTAGAACTTTTATAGTATTATTAATATAGCCTATATTTATATCTGAGTTTACAAAAAGTTAGTGAGGCTCGGTAAAAGTTACGTTTGACACTAGTTAATGATATGGCTGTAATAAGCTGTCCAGAATTTAACGGCCCAAGCCGCTTAATTAAAGTAGCAAACTTCCTCGCTTAATTTACCTTAGTCATCAAGCGTTGTGATGTGTTTTTGTAACGTTTCTAACTCGGTCGGTGTCGTGAGTACAGACTCGTCGGTTGGTATCAGCTATGAAGTAAGGTAACAAGACGCTCGATTCTCAATAGGAATTGAGACGTTACAAGCAGTGGTAAACTAGGTGTAAACTTGCTATTTGATTTGAGCACGAAGCTCTACTATCTAGGAAACTACCTACTCGTTATATAGAACTTCCGACTTCCTGTGCAAGCCGTGCAAGACGTCTTGCAGGGCGCGCAAGCCCGCAAGCCCGTCTAGCAAGCTAGCACATCACGTGACCCATGTCCACCGTGATCAACATAACTATTATTATGACAATGAGCGTGGAGTATGGTACTACTCGCTAATTCGTACCATTCTCTTGTTGGTGCCATTCTCTCAATGGTACCATCAACCCTTTGGTACCAAACACCGACTGGTGCCATCCACTTGGTAGTACCATCAGTATTATGGTGCCAACCCGTGACTTGTACCAAGACTGAGCCTGGTTCGTGACAGTTTTACACTACGCCCTGACTACGCGTCATTACATCAGATAAAGGCAGGTAACGGCTCAAGCTGCCCAGTTTAGGTGGCAAAACTTCCCCGCTTAACCCGCCCTAGTCATCTACGCCCTGATTGTCTGTTTTCACACGTTACTGATGCTTAACACATCAAACAAAGGCAGGGATTGCTTTCGATTAGCATCTGAACTAGTTAGGCGCAAGATATAAGATCTGAGAGACTATAATAATGTGCTTTTTTACACAGCTACACTTCCAGCTAGCCTTAGAACTTTATTGTCGACTTATTCAAAATGTACACTTAGGTTAAACATATCCAAACTTATTATGCATGTCGTTAAAAAGACAAACACACTAATATAAAAATCATTTAAAAGTACTGCGAAATATCTGATAACATCAACTTATGTGACAATACTTTATAAGAGCAAACTATAATCTTTAGTTTAAGCTTACTTTTAGGTAATGTCTTATCTGCCCTTAAGTCTGTTATTATATCTTACTAAAAGCGTATAATCCCTGACAAATTACTAGGCTGCAGTGATAAGGAGGAGCAAGTTGTGAGAGGAAGTTATAGGACGAAGTTGTGAGAGGAAGTTGTAAGAGGAGAAGTGAACAGTTAAGGTTGATATATTTAAGGTATAGTTATGCTTTTACTATGTTAGCCAGAGGTTATAAAGGAAGCTCTGTAAAGCTCTTAGCATGCTCTAACTTAAAGACAGACTTGTCATGTCTTGAGTGTCTACAAGCTGTTTTTTTAAAGCACCCTTTATATCTTTTACTGTTGTAAACTCTTCTTTTTAATAAACGCGGATAATGTCTTTTACTAGTAATCCGTTTGTGTCTAAAAACACTTTATTAGCATAGTTCTCATCTATCTTATTATCTGTTATTTTTGCGAACGGCTTTTTCCACATTATAATTTTATAGATAGCACAGCTTAAAGTAAAAATCTCCTGTTTTATATAATCTCACGCTTCTCACTCCTTCCTGTAAAGAGGGAGCTTATAATAGACTTCCTTTACATTAAGCGGCTTTTTATTGTTAATCTTAAAGCCTTTAAAATCGCTAATCTTAACTACTTAATCCTTAAAAACAAATATATTATAACAGCTAAAGTCACAGTAAAAGACATTTTAAAAGTAAATATATGCCATGCCACTTAAAATCTATACAGCTATCTGTAGACGAATTTACTCAGTAAGAACGGCACATTTAAGCATCAAGCTGTAAAGGCCACTTTTAGCTTACTCAAACTTTAGAGAAAACGTGTCTTTTACAACTAACACTTAGCTAGCGTACTTTAAGATATGTAAATAAAAGCCTAGACGCTTATATATTATATTCTTAACTATAAGAGCTGCTTTACTTTATTTAGCAGGAATAAATGCCTGCTTGCGACGCTTACTATGTTAGACTTTGTGACCTTTAAAGATGAAGTGTGGATTAAGTTTGTAGACAGACATAATGCCTTACATGCTTGTGTTAAGAATACAAGCTATTTAAGTAAAGGATCCTTAGTTAAGAGATTAAGAGAGTAGGTGCTAGGGATGATGCCTGTAGATTTTAATTAGCTCAAGTCTTATATTATAGAAGGAATGTAAAGAGCATTAGGAAAAGACTTTTAAAGGGGCGTAAATTAAAGGCTTTATTAGCTTAGAGCACTTTAACTTACTAAGGGTTTTAAATCAGGACTCGCTTAAGTTTTCAGCAGAGACAGGTTGTTTAAATAAAGCTTAAAAAGGTCAGCCTAAAGGTTTACCTAATACTACCGCTTAAGGCAGGAACTTTACCTCGCGCCGTCCTGTACTAATCGGCAACCTGGCACACTACTGATCACTTAAAAGTTCTGTAAACCCTTAAAGTAAAGCCTGAACACTCCTTAAGGAGTTAAAGAGAGAACTAGCCTTATAAAGTGGCTTGTTAAAGCAAAGACAAAGCGAGCTTAACGCTAGAGCACAAACTGTTACTTACGCTAAGCACTAATAGCTCCCTTAAGCGTACAGTGTGAGCTGTGAGACTCTTTATCTTCGCGGTGCCTTTTAAGGAGGAACTGATAAGCTAACCGTTATAAGAAGGTAGGACAGGCTTGATCTGCACGTCTCATGACAAACGCAGTGGCTTTAAGCAGCATACTTCGTACAGGCCTAAACTATTCCGGATTTCACGTCTGTGCACGATTCTAGTATGCTGTAGAAGGTTCCTCTTTACAAGGGTACTTTACAAGGGGTACACCCAATGATATTTGAATGCTTATTCGCCGCTTTTTGAGCCCAAATCACTGCAATTCAACATGAAGCCAACATTGAGTGTACCTGTGCCAAAGACCCCACGAAAACAGACGACTCGCGATCAACGATTACAATGTCAAACCCTCTTTTTTGATGCCGGCTGGACTCAAAGCGATATTGCCCTTCAATTGAACCTCGCTCCTGATCAAGTCTCGTACGCTGTATCTCATCGATTAACTCTGCAAAAACATCGTACCGGCCGTAAAGCGTACCTTAATACTCCGTAACGAAAACGACTTATTGAGTGGGTTACTTCTTCGAGGCAGAACCGCCGTACTCAATGGGCTGATATACCTTCTATCCTCAAATGGAACTGTGGCCTTCACGCAATTCGTACAGCTTTCAAGAAAGAAGGTTATGTACGTAGAATCGCACGCCGCAAACCTCCTCTTACGTACGAGAATCGAATACAACGACTTCAATGGGCTATCGAGCACGAAGATTGGACAGAAGAGCAGTGGTTTTCAGTCGTATGGAGTGACGAGACTTGGGTACAACCGGGAAGGCATACAAAAGACAGAGTTACAAGGAAAATCGGAGAGGAAGAGTTGTATCACCCTGATTGTATTGAACCTCGATACCAAAAGAAGATCGGTTGGATGTTTTGGGGTACTTGTAGAAATTTGCGCGCCATAGCAGCCACAAGGCTGACGACGATCTCGAATATGGTAAGGAGGCTTCAAAGCTTAGATACGACCTTTCTATAAGTATCAGGAGTGGTATAAGCTTAATAGTGGAGCTGTAGTGAAACAACTCTCTTAGGCCATGAAAGGAGACTGCCCGCAGATCAGGCGCAAGGGCGACGATGCGAACCTAATTTTCTAGTATGAAAAGGTTCAGAGTGTTCAAGAGAGGCCACGGAATAGACTAATATAAAATTATAGGAAATGTCGATGTGTATATAGAGTTTGAGCTGCTTGGAGTCAAAGTACCTATTATTTTTCTCGGCACGGTGGGTTTCAGTTGGAGATCAGAAGAAGAAGTGATAGTAGCATGCTTAATTGTAGAAGCTGGCTGTCTAGGTGTTCTTATATAGACAAGAGACCGTTGTTGGATCCCAGATCACATGTGGCTGCCTACTAGGCAGCTACGGTACTTGGAGCTCTGAACTGAGGATACAAGTGTGATAATTCTTCTAACTGTCTACAGGGCAGAGACAACTACTTATAGTTGTCAGGTATGGCTCATGTGACTATAGTCACATGAGTCATATCACGTGACCAGGGATCCAACAACGGTCTCTTGTCTATATAAGAACACCTAGACAGCCAGCTTCTACAATCAAGCATGCTGCTATCACTTCTTCTTCTGATCTCCAACTGTTTCTCGCTACGCAGGGACGGACGTTATTGCGGAGATCTTTCCGATCCAAATAGTCAACCAATCAGCAATGTCTTATCGCCTCTACCAAGAAAGAAGAAACCCTTTACTTCGTAGAAACAAGGCAGCGTACTCATGCAGCGCATCGCGCCTATCAGCATCTCGAGCCTCACGCGCCAGGCCGCCCCTCTGAAAATCCCAGTAATAGCCATGCTTCAACGCCGCCTACATCATCAATACAACGCACTTGCTCTATCAAACTGAGCTCAGTGCGTACTGCGCGAGCCGTCCACAAAAAGCAAACAAAAAAGCAAAGAATTGTGAGTTGCTCCAAGTTATCTACCGTGGGGTGGGTGAGAGAAGGAGATAGATCGACCACAACAGATTGGTTTCCTGCCGTTCTGGGGAGTTGAGCAAATTTCGGTCGACGCCTCGATGGGCACATCTAATGATCCAGAAGTGCGACTTGTGAAAAGCAAATTGCCGCCCCGAACGCCAGCCAACTATTCTGCTCCGAAGCGTGAGCTTAACAACTTCCCTGCCATCTCCCACGGCTCTAACGTTCTCAGATGTCGACTTTGCGATTCGAAACTGGGAGCAAATGGAACGACTGAGGTACGTTGAGCTGGAAATATTCTCTTGGGGAAGTAGCCGCTGTACATAATAATAGTTAGCCAATGAATATGATGTGCTTTCTGTCTCAATAGCTCGGAAGCCGCTTGCGATATAGCATGAGGTGAATACTAACTTAGGAATCTCTCCTCACGGACATGCCAACACCTATTGTAGTCGCCGTCGAAAGACTTAGTCGGCCATATACGTCTTCTTTTCCACCATCTTCAAGATCTCGGATGTATCATCTCCAACCACTGCCATTCCGTTCTTCCAGTCCACCGTCTATAGGAATAGTCAGCAACCCGATTCGATAGAGCTTGAAGGGACTAAGGGGCAGCGCAACGTACGACTGGCTTCTGAAAGTTCTCTGCGTTTTCCTTGAGTTTCTTCATCGCGTCTGCCTTATTCTTTGCTCCCTTTACAATCCTACTCGCTCTCTGCGTTCCAATATACTTGAGGATGCTCTTAAGCTGTTCTGGGGTTGGTGGATCCTCGGTGATATTGAGCTCGAACTCCTCTCGGCGCGGAAGAGTCTGATGCGAGTGATCACTGGCTTGATCCTCGGTAGCATGTTCGCCCGCAATCGCAGAAGCTTGCTTGAGGAGAGTATAGACCCGCAAGGACGCCGGCGAGCTCGCCTTGTGAAAGAGGGTGATTACGTTGAGGGGTTTATACTATTCAGCCGTGGCCGCAGTTTAGTGATACAACCTTAACTCTGTGTGATTGCGAAGAGAACTTGATACTTACGAAGCGGATCATTGCGGGATTGATTGATCTTCGATTCGAAAGAGCTGAACTTGAAAGCTGCGAGGGATTCAACAGTTTAACGAACGCCTCTCTCAACCACGAATTTTTAAAATTGACACCTCGTGCTAATTGAGCAGAGGAGATTTAGTCAGCGTTCCTCGAGCTTCTATGATCCTAGAGGCCGAGATACTCCAGAAGACTGCCGAGGCTAATGAGAAAGCAATTCCACAAGTCGCTCGTCTCTGACACGGTTGTGGAGATGAGGTCGAAGCACATGTTAGCAGGCTCTTTGCACCTGCTGCGATAAGGATACGTAATAAGAAGCTCTGGAGTGTTAATGTTTGTGAGGCTGCGATGCAAGAAAGAGAATGAGAGGTAGTGAGAAAGGTCTGAAAGGTCTGATATCCAAGGCATTGGGCCCCTAACTCAACATCAGTTGAGATAATGTGGATCTATGACGTCGAGAATGACGTAGCATGCAACCCGCCAATGGTAAACCTGAGCGCTCGGACCAGATGCGATAATCCTTGACCTGCAACCAATTTGAGTCACAAGCTGGAGCTGAACAGCATCAGCCATTATCTTTGTCGCTTGTCTGCATGACCTGCGCTAGCACCAAGAGTGCCGGAACTCGTCTCCGTAGATATCGCATCTCCATACCTCAATTGGCACAACTCCCTGCCATCACCTTCACCTCTCCAATATTACCTTGATATTGGGGAACACTCTACTGGGCGATATTGTGGTTGATGCCGCAGATCAGGAATGATGCGTTTGCTTCGACATCATGATGTCCACGACCGTACAGACGTAAGCAACTCAGTCTCGAGCGTCGACTCTCGAAAGCAGGATTATCGTCTGGCGCGGAAATTTACTGACATGTTGCCCTCAGCACATGGCAATATCTTGAGGATGGAGATATATTCGAGCAGGAATTTACGACACCACGATGCGAGTCTTGGGGCTTCGCGACGTCGTGCTTGTCGCTCAACTCGTCCAACGTCGCACCCGTCAAGCAATCCTGCGAGTCCGCATTTACGCTAGCCCTCTATCGCAGCCAGCCTGATAATCTATATACCGGGGTGGGGTTTGGCTATGGCTTAGACTTGCCCCAATCGTTCTCAGTGGTGGAAGGCAATGTTCATAATAGTTCGATGATAGATATACCTGCGGTCGAATCCATTGTGCAATCTCACGAAACCAACTCCTTCGACGATGCGCAGCAACAGCAGCGAGCGGCTCATATGCCGTCTTCCTCTATACTCGAAGACACTAGGTCCTGGACGATGGAACAATCCATGTTGGAGAACGACGAAAGCTTGACAAGACATGTGGAAGCTGCTATGCAGAACCACTGTGCGGGGATAGAAGCTCCATCTGGGAACTACGATATAGGCATGGCGGCTTCGACTCCCGCCTCTGCGGGGGAGCTCCGCTTCCAGGTCACCCTGCACGCGCCGACGGCCATGGCTGAGCATATTAATGACGTCCCTGTCACCTACCTCAACAAAGGGCAAGTCTATTGCATATCAGTCGTCGATACCGTAGAGACAAAGCCGCTTCTTCCGGGAACTCACTACCGCACCTCTATTCGCATATCATTCGACGATGAACAGGATCGGCAGGGATCTGCATCTCGTTGGCAAATTTGGGAGGAGACTCGCGGAACCCGCGACGCGCTCGATCGAGATGGCAGACTTCGAGCGATCGAGTTGGTTGAAGGCCTCCTGGTAGAGAACGATTATCAGGGGACCCGAGTCGACTTTGACAAGGCTTCTTTCGACGGCTTCTCCGTAATCTGGATGCCTGCTCACGAGGATGCCCTTGGATGTAATGTGAGTGTACGCTTTAACCTCCTCTCGACTGATTTCACTCGCTCCAAAGGTGTACAAGCCGCCTCTCTGCGGTTATGCGCCAAAACAGAGGCTCGATCAAGTGGGTCAGTCCCAGGTCATGCAGAGCTGGTCTTCTGCAAAGTGAAGGTTTTCAGAGATCACGGAGCAGAGCGCAAGCTCTCTAATGACACCGCTCAAGCTATGAACACCATTGATAAGCTTAAGCGGCAAGTGGCGGATGGTGACAGATGCGTGGGTGAGGTTGAAGGTCAAAAACGACGGGGCAGCGTCTCTAGCAAGAAACAGCAACGTTCCACACTGGGAAGGATCCCTAGGAACAAGTGGACGCGGCCGACAGCGTCAAACCGATCTACGGGCTGTGATGTCCCCGTCGAAGATCCAAGCTCTTTGCTACGGATCATGGTATACCTACTATCGAGCGCAAGTCCTGTGAGCAGACTCTGTATACCTGGCTCAGATCAGGATGACCCAGATCTCGCTCTGATTACTCTGACCAGCAAATCTCTGGATCCCGCTAGGGGAGGCTCTAGATATGAAGGCTTCTGGCAGCAGGCAAGCGATGATCAAGGCAGCAAGACTAGAACCGCGTCACTGGTGTCGCCTTCTTCAAGTTTGACTTCTCAATCACTTCGAGAGACCGGCAAAGGCCTTCCGCCGGAAGGGAATGATTGTCAGCCGACAATAGCCCCTTGTGTGAAAGTGCTGGATTCTCACCAGCTGGGTGGTGTGTCTAGTCAACTCACGAATGTTTGGAGGACGAATGATGCCGGCCGTCTGACAGGATACATTGAAGTTGTTGGCGTGGATCCCTTCTATAAACCTCCAGTTGATAATACCGTGAAGCCTGTGGCTTGCGTCTATATCCTTCATCGCAATCCGCGGCAGCCAGATCCCCAATATCACCGGGCCGTCTACCTCACCGAGCGAACGGTGAAGGCATTCACGAAGAGCATTGCTTTGAAATGGGACCTCGAACCTACCAATATTGCACGGCTAGTACGCATCCTCCCTGGGGGCCTGGAGGTCGAAGTCGACGACCATGTCATTCGCGAACTTGCTAACGGTCAAGATATGATAATGGAGGTCTTGGAAAGGAAGTGTCGGTCCCAATCATGGGTGAAGCGGAAACGCGAGATGAGCATTGGCGCCTCTGTTCAAAGCAAAGGCTGTGAACTCAAACTCCTCTTCTAATTCCTCTTCTTTTATTTCACGAGATTTCTATATTACGGTTCAATGTACCATACTATCACCATCACCACCGTGAACTATCAACCAAGTTTTCTGCAACAGCATTGTGATCACGACGAGGACAGTGATGCCGACATTGATGGCGAGACCGAGTGCGACGATGACAGCAACGCTGACGATAGCCCTGGATCCGACGACGAGATGATATTCGACTCTTGAGGATGATAGAAGCGATGACGGCACCGCCGACGAAGACATGGACGAGTTCTCCGGCTCAGATAGCGGCTACAACAGCGACAGGACAGATGTCACCATGACAGAGGATACGGACAAGTGCTACACGACCGAGATCGACGAGTGTGGAGAGCCTCTGCGCCAGAACTTGGACGCCGCAAAGCCTAGCGAGTTCGAGGAGGTCAAGCGGCAGTACAAGGCGCTCTGTTATGAGGACATCTGTCTCTGGATCGTACAGAACCCGAAGCGGGGAGAGAGAGACCTGCTGGCCATGGAGGTCCACTTGCAGAATCACAAAGGGGTGGATAACAAGCCCAAACCGTATGTTGCGCTCCGAGATACCTCGAACCCTGGCTAACTTAACCCTCATAGCACGACCTTCCTCTTCAGAGAGAATCCCCTTCCTATCCTTTGCCCGATCTCCCACATATTGACCCGTGCAATCCGCGACAATGCGGTCCTTGTCGATGGCTACACGTCGGCTGAGCCCTTCTTTGCCACGGACCTGGGGAGTCAGAACGTGAAGGCGATGAAGGTCCATTAGAAGCCGGAATGGCTCAAGCGACCTGTCTTTCGGAGGTCAGTCTGGACCACGAACGGCTGGGTGAAGTCGAAGACCGAACCCATGACCTACTCGAAGTATGCCTTCTACCTGAACCGTCTTGGGCGAGACGCAGGCTTTGAAGACAAGCTGACGAGCTACTGTTTTCGCCGAGGCTGTGCCAATGCCATCGATGGTATGTATCCTGTGTCACATTGTCAACTTCTCAAGGTTAACAGCTGGTTTAGGTAAGGCCTCCGACGCTGTACGGGATCAAGTCATGAGACATAATCCCTTCACGGGGGTCTTCAACGAGGCATACAACAATCAAGCAGTGAGATTCAATGTGCAAGACGCCTATCTCGAGAGCGATATCACTGATGATGGGCTGACCCGGGCCTTTACCCACATGAGTATTCGATGCAACCCTGGCGCTCCGAAAGAAGTCCCCCGAGAAGTGATGGATCGACTCCTCGCCGCGGATCCAGAGATTGTCGTCCTTGAGCGAGAAATCAAAGAGTCACATACCAGGATCAAGTGGGACTACACGTTCATCAATCGAGCCCCCAAGGAGGTCAGGGAGGCCCACAAGAAACTCGGCCAGCAGCTTAAGGCTGCGACGAAGAGCCTGGAAGATGAGCTTGAGGCTGAACACAGGAAGGATTACTTCTACTATATCTATAACGAGATGATGAAGAGGCAGTTGAACAGGCCGCTGAACAAGACCGTGGTAGAAGCCGAGCCTGTTATCGAACATCAGCTCGAAGAACGGACACGATTGCAGCTGGTCCTTTGCGATCTCTCCAAGAACCTCAGTTCTCAAGCCATCGTTGCTCGAAAGGTCTGTGCCATCAACCTCGAGATCGCGCTCGCGTCGCGAAAAGAACTCATGACTCGCCAGCCGCCGTCCGCTCCAGCCTGCAAGGATCCTCTCAGGGAAGAATCTTCCGTTCCGGCCCCTGCTCTCACTCCCGCTCTCGATCCCCTCCCACCGGCTAGTAAGTTTCCCCTCGTCTGCGAAATGACTCAGTGTATATTTTGTGAGCAGTGAAAGGTCCGTACCCCTACGCGCTAAGTTCGCTGCAAGCAGCTCCCGTTTAAGCGCCGCTTCCCCGAAATAACCACTCAGTTCCCCAAACAATGGAATCCCCTCTAGAGACACTCTAAGGTGCCTGTTACGGCTTGTTTAAAGTTTACCCTAAGACCTATCGTTACCGACACTAACAGCACCACTGACAGAGAAGCTTTACCTAATAATGAAGATCTCTGATCTATTGTTAAGGGCAACCTAAAAGAGGAAATCTGCTGGCAGAAGGCAACAATAAGCCCTAGTTCCACCAGTCCCATAGAACCTTCTCCCCTCGAATGTAACAAGAATCAAAGAGATTCCATATCGCCTCAAACTTAAGACTGCCCTTGCGTCCACCCCCTTAATAGTTTCCCATCAAGTAAGGCTTTAACTACAGCTTCCAAGAGAACACAACGCTTGCTAGTACAAGTCTTATCATAAGCGGAATCTTCCCTAATTCTTTCCCTATAAAGCCGTCGATCTCCTCACTTAAAAGGACTGGACAGTCGACTTTCCCTCAATCAACCACACAGCTAAGAGTGACATCCCTGTGTAGTGTACACCAGCCGTTAGAATGGCTTATTTAAAATCAAAGATAAAACCAGCTAACCTAAGATCAGAGATCTCCCCACAAATCCAACACTTACTAAAGCTTAAACCTTTGTTAAAGGCCTAAACATGCCATCAGCCGACGACCTTTAACATAGCCTTATTAGGAAAGGAGTTTAACGTTCATTTTAAATCAGCATTCTAGTCCCCCTTAACTACGCTTGCTAAGTCAAGCCTTAACTTACATCACTATTAACTCCCTTAAGTTAATAAAAAGAAGAGGGTAGAAAGGTGCGCCTGCTTTTATGTGACGCTACTCCTTAAGTGCTAACAAAAGATATAGTCAGAGAGTTAAGTATAGTACAACAGAATCAAAATCCGCGAGCTTACATACTAGCTCAAGGCCTCAGCTAGCACTAAACAACTAAAGTTAGACAGCGCCAAGTAGCTCTCAAACAATAAAGTCAGTGATGGGCTTATGCGTCTTTCAGAGCCATCGGACATTCCCAAAGCTATCACTAAACCTATAGCGCTCAACCCGTCAAAAACCAACAGACGTTCTTTGATCAAGACAGCCCTGCAGACAAAACTATCCTACCCGATCTCCAAAGATCTCCCCAAGTAGCATGCCATGCTCATGCTTTATTCCAGCACCCTCTACTTAGTATAGCAGATAAAGGACTGAGGCTAGACGTCAATCAGAAGAGAGCTTAACAGCATTTAAAGACAAGAGCAACCCCCATTACTCTTGAATCTTCCTTGTAGTCCTCACTCTCTAAGATATCCGTAAACTCCGTCAGCGACCTTATAGGTCTTACGTCCCAAGCAGTCAAACTTCAGAACCGGGGAAGCGCTCAACGGCAGAAACAACTTCAGCAACCCTCATTGCTTTAGCATTATTCTGACAGTCTCAGCCTTCTCCAGAGCTTCCGCTCTTCTACATGGCTGCCCAACCCTCAATAACCACCCTGTAAAAATCTTTCTTTTTGGTGTGCCCCACCTGCAGGCGCAGCTTTGCCGGAGGGTGGTGGTCTCCTGATCCCACAATTAAGGAAGCTCGGACCGAACATGTGTCCTAAACATCTGCCGGAACTTTGTATGGTCGCTTACTTTCGCAAGTAAACATTATGCGACCCCTCAGAAGAAAGTTAAAATTGACCCATGGCCGCCATCTCACCGACCTGCCCTATAAAGACATCACCCCTGAGAGGAATGCACCTTCGCTTCTTCATACGTATGAACGTCTCTAGTGACAAATCCTCAGTGCAGAACCATTGTCACATCGATCTGGCCTCTCTGCTCTACCGCCATGTCAGTCTTCCCGCAAGATTCCAACAAGACCGGAACGATTCATGCATGGCGTCTGTTACATCTTGGCTGGCTCACTTGTTCTTTCGTTGCTCTGTGTCTCTGGATCACCGCTTCTGTCATACATGCCCGTTTCTTCCACCGGCTGGCCCCTTTTCCCGGTCCATTCTCTGCCTCCTTCACAAATCTGTGGAAAGTATATCACGTATACGTCGGCGACCTGGAACACGTCCTACTCGAGGCTCACCGAAAGCATGGAAAAATCGTTCGCATCGGACCTAATCATTTGGACTTCAGTGATGCGTCGGCTGTGAAGGCGATATATGGCTCAGGAAGGGCATTTACCAAGAGGTATATAGTAGCTTCTAACCGTTACAAACGACTGGGGTCGAGTGCGCAGGGAGCTGACCGAGACATGTAGCTCTTTCTACGATGCATTCACGGCACTACGACCCAATCTCTTCGGCGCTCGCGATGAAGAGGTGCACTCTGCTCGACGCAAAGCTTGTTCGAATGGCTTTTCCCTGCAGTCGGTTGCAGCTATGGAACCCTTCATGGATAGCTGTCTTCGACATTTGCTACATCGTCTCGACAAAGCTGCTGCGACTGGGGAAGAAATAGATCTCAAGGAATGGATAGCGTTTTTCGTGATGGATGTGCTCGGCGAGCTAGCCTTTTCTGGTTCTTTCGGTGTATTGGAAAGCGGCGATGCGACTTTGATGCCACCGGTTCGAGAACATGTAAGTTGCCTACAGAGTGTTTCCTTGATGAGTGTTTGCAACCGAGGCTGACTGTTTCGATGGAGGTATTGCTGGGTACAACATCTGGCCATTTGCCGTGGTTGATTCCATATATCAACAAGGTTGTGCCCTACCTGCCTATCCCAGCTCTACAGAAAATGATCAAGGGCAGGACAGGTCTTCGAGAGGTAGGTTCGGAAAGTAGTCAAATTCCTGCACATACTGATATGTACAGCTGGCTGTTGCCTCAGTCGAGAGACGTATGAAAAGCCAGTCTCAAAGGAAAGACCTCCTTGGTCGCTTGCTACAAGAGCTAGACCAAGGCCAAGATTCCAAAGGAAACGCTTTGGACATCAAAGACATCCAGACAGAAGCATTCGGGTTCATCGTTGCTGGTTCACACACAACGGCCGCAACCATCACTCTGCTCCTATGGCACCTCTTCCACAACCAGGACTCTCTACAACGCTTGCAGAACGAGATCAAGACAGTGAAAAGACATGGTGACAACTTATGCTATGCATATAGCGACGTTGTCAACTTGCCGTACCTACAAGCTTGCGTGACGGAAAACCTTAGGATATCACCGGTCTTCGTGCTGCCTTTGATGCGCGTTGTCCCTCCAGGCGGCAAAACCATCGCAGGCGAGTTTGTCCCTCCTGGAACGGATGTTAGCATCTGCAATCATGTTTTGCACCGCGATGCTAGCGAATTTGAGGACTATCTCGACAAGTTCATTCCCGAAAGATGGCTAGAGGAGAGTAACAACAGCTCACAATATTTGATGCCCTTTGGCTCAGGACATCGAGCTTGTCTCGGTAGGAATATCGTAACTACTGAGATTTACAAAGTAGTGGCATCTCTTTTCTCAAGGTACAACTTTGAACATCGAGCTTCGACAGAGGGCATGGATCATTCGAAATGTTTACCTAAAACGAAGAGTTCCGGTATCGCAGACTTGGAAGGCAAGCTGATCGTTAAGGTCTCTCGGCGTAGTTGGCTTGCCCAAGTCTAAATGTCGGCCATGGGCTTGAGCCTTTAGAGAAGACCTGATAAGAGAATAGGATATCTGGGCCAAGTCGGTGGGATTCAGGAGTCGAACAAGAAGGCCTGGAATCTGATAATTCGTGATTAGGAGCCAGCTTCACGTGTCAGTTAACCGAAGTTGGCAGTGGTACGCCGGCCGCAATTCCTTCAGACTTAATCCTACTGCCGTTAATTGCATACCAGGATGTTTCAGCAAGATAATGCTGATAGGTTTTTCTTTGCCACAATAGATATGCCTAGACAATATACGGACTCCAAGGAGTAAGGTATCGTTTTTCATAGAATCATGTGTCGGTCCTGTACAATCGAACATTATTCGCAGGGCGTTCTGCTGTAATTTGAGTCCTCTTCTACTGCGTCGTGGCGCTGAACGGACCCCGCGAACGGCTTTCCCTTCCGACATGGTCACTGGCAGACTGTTTGTAAAACTTGAGAACCCCGACTCGGTTCTCCCTGTGTAATGATCCAGGCTTGCGCCTCGAGAGAGTGCCAAGAAGAAGGACCAAACGATGGATCCCGCTAATCGAGCCCCTTACTAGGCACATATTACGAAATCGCTCCCCGTGCCCGCTCCCGTTTCCGTTCCGGAGCGGGATAACTCGATCTTGGTAAGTCATTTGCTTGTCGTAAGCAGAGTACATGGCCGTCTCAGGGCCGAATGCAGGATATGGGAGATAATTAACAGAGAAAGCATTATATATATGGTGATTCCTATCATGCAGAGTAGCCACAATCAACCAGCATCTCACTTTTTCCAAACTTCCACTACAGCTATACCTGAACTTTCAATCTTGATTTAATCTCAACCATTCTGTAAAATGTCAAACTTCGGAGCTTTCACGCTTGGGCAAGAGGTTGTCTCGGCGTATCCAGAGCAGGTTTCTGGAAAGACTTGTAAGCGTCTCCCCGATTAGCCGATCCTTCCCTTCCAAGAAAAGCAAGGAATGATGCGTGATCTAACCTATGACAGTTGCAATCACTGGTGCTAGCGTCGGTGGAATCGGTGCCCATGTGGCATACTGCCTCGCAGCAGCGCATCCCGCGACGATCATCCTCCTCGGGCGTAATGAGGCTAAGGTCTCCCCGGTAGTGGAGAAGATTCAGCAAATAAGTCCCTCGACGAAGGCGCAATTCATCAAAATTGACCTTGCCTCGACCGCATCCGTTTGTGCAGCTGCAGCAGAGGTTGGAAAATCCGTCGCTAAGATTGATGTCCTGATCAACAACGCTGGCATCATGGGCACTAAGTTCTCCCTCACACCCGACGGTGTGGAGAGCCAGTTCGGCGCCAACCACATCGGACACTTCCTCCTCACCAATCTCCTGATGCCCAAGCTTGAAGCTGCTGGTACAGGGAGCCGAGTTGTCAATGTATCTAGCTTGCTGTACCAGTTCGGCCCGATGCGATTCGACGATTATAATTTCTCCAACGGCGCAAGCTACAACACCTGGGAGGCTTACGCACAATCCAAGACAGCGAACATTCTCTTTTCTGTTGCATTGGCCACAAAGCTGGCAAGCAAGGGAGTGAAAAGCTATTCGGTGCACCCCGGCAACATCCAGGACACGAATCTTTCGGCCACCGTCGATCCATCTGAATGGCCAATTATAGGAGCAATGTTCGGAGAAAAGAACGTCGAGCCGCCGAAGGCGAAAACAATCGAACAGGGAAGCTCAACCACTCTAACTGCTGCCCTGGATCCCAGAATTGACGGTAAGTTCTGATCTATCAAATAACATGCATGCTAGGGGATGTGCTCATAGAATATTTCTAGGTGTGTCAGGGGCATTCTTGGATGATTGCAATCCGGCAAAGGCGTTGGACTATGCTTCTAGCCTTGAAAATGCAGAGAAGCTCTGGGCTTTGAGCGAGGAGATCGTGGGAGAGAAGTTCACCTACTAAATGATTGCCATGCGAGAATGTATCTAAGCCAAGCTTGCCTCGAAAGTGCCAACCTGTTCCGGGAGCATGAAGTCGGGCTGGCCGAACCTAGAATGTTAGCCTACAAAAGATAATGTTGAGAAATTCCTTTGTTTGAAATCCTCATGGGAGTACCGTAGTTCAATTCACACCTCTGGCAATGAATGCCATGTCTCGCTTGCCGTCCCAAGGCTGGCCGAGCCCTGGCACTCCAAAACATTCTGCCTACATAGTACTGTGCGGAATGAAGTATCTGTGATGATGGATCACGCCGAGCTTCAGGGCTGAATGTTACAAGATAGAATAAGAACAAACGCCTTTCAAGCGAGCGTACTCTGTAAGTAAGTGAGCGAAGGAATTGGAAGTTAGAGCGGGCACGAGCCGGGACTACCTCGGTCCTTTAAGGCACCTGGAACGGCAACGGAACCACTACTGTACAGTAGCACTACTTGGAACACCTGCACCTGCACCTGCAACCCACTCACCTCCACTCCACTCCAATCACTCCACGCCACGCACTCCCCTCCACTACTGTGCTACGTCGAGTCGAGCTCATGGTGCTTTGTAAGCTCCCTGGTTTGCTAGCATCATTTTCAAATTGTCCTCTCTTGTCCTGTCCTGGTCTGCCGCTGCTTGGCGCGATTTGTAAAATTATTTGGGAGGAGGGGTAGGAAGAGGTGTTTGCGTTGTGTATATATGGACGAAAACCCCCAACCTTGTAGAAACATCTTCCCTTCCAACATCAACATCAACTCCAACATCAACGTCAGCATCAACTCCTACATCAACACCAGCACCAGCACTAACCAACATCCATCGAGCTTGTGGTGACCTATACTATCATGGCTCCTACCATGTACGTCGAATCGTGTTTCCCAACTTATTATTCTAGCTGCAATGTCTAGCTGATGTTGGATCGGAGAGGCAACAGTCTTTCGGCAGGAATGCTTCTCTTGAGCATCATCCTGACTTGTTATATCGTTGTGATGAAGGGGAGGCTGACTGTCGAGGTTCGCAGGATGCTGAGAATCACCACCGGCCTGCTCGTCTCCAGAGTCGTCTGCTGCCTCGGCATAAGCTTAGAATAAAGGACGACGTCCATCGCTGGTCTCTTGTGTCACGACTGGCGGGCTTTGATTGTGGGTGTCGTCGGGGTCATCAGGGTCGTCTTGTATGACATGCTGAGGGGATTGAGGTTTAGCAGGCTCTTCGCCAGGTTTGGAGGTAAGAGTAGGTAAGCTCGGTCGTGGGATGTTTCGAACGGCTGCCACGACTTTGTGATAAATAAGTAGCAGGGTGGCTTTCAATATAGCTGACCAGATATTGCACTACCTATGAGACATCATTAGAAGATACCATCAAGGAGGATAGATCAGCAAAGTGAACGATTCTTAACCTAATCCAGGCCTGAGTTCAAGTCTAATTCAAGCTCTAAAG
This sequence comes from Cadophora gregata, assembly GCF_030347475.1. Lineage (NCBI taxonomy): Eukaryota > Fungi > Ascomycota > Leotiomycetes > Helotiales > Ploettnerulaceae > Cadophora > Cadophora gregata. The sequence goes on along the minus strand of NW_026695937.1, from coordinate 1,282,820 downwards.
TAACATGCGGCATCTCTCAACCTGGTTTCTAAGGTCGTCGCGGTGCTGCAGATGACGGGCAGTCAATGCCATAGATATGAAGAGTTAGAGGTGCGAAAGAGTGCGAATGGATTTAAGCGATTCGCACTCTACCCCCCCGGCGTTCCTGCGCCTCTAGCGGCACTCCTGAACCGTGGGACTACCCGAGGGACGCTACACCCTTGCGCTTGCTTCCAGTGCTGGATTCTCTGCCGCTACTGCAATTGCCGCGTTGGTGATGAAATGCGTTCTGATGCGCCAGAATAAGAAGATCAAGCAGGAGAGTGAGGACGAGTCTGTGGTCTGCTACGCCTACTAAGGTACTATGGTAGTGCACAAGGAAAAGGCTGGCTCTCACAGTAGATCTAATGGAAAGGACAGCTATTTAGTACGGCTATATCTGAAATTTTATTCTATATATCTTTGATTCGAAAGTGAGCAAGGCTGTTTTTGCTCAAGACCTTTTAATAAGTCTTGGATGTGCGACCTTTTTCTTGCTTGCGAGAGCTCTAAACCCACCCTATGATCAAAGGACTTCTGAGTGAGTAAATGGCATCTCAGATGAGACAGACGTGTGAGTGAGACTGGTTGGTTTTTCCATGGGAATCTTCGGTGCAGAATTAGATTAGATTGGATGGGAGAATGGCCACGCTACTCACTCACCCCTTACAGTACCTGCAGACCTTCTGCTGGCTAGCTTTTTCACAATTTTTTCCTTATCAAAATTCTTTGGCAATTTTTTTCCGATGATGAGAGTTCTTGGCGATTGGCGGAGAACAAGACTAGGGTAGGGTTGGGGTTCTTTCAAGCAAAGCAAAGCAAATCTGGCTGATGGTGGTCTGATCATAATTTTTCCTAGATACGCGGATGTCCCCAGAGCCCCTGTCGCCGTCATGAGCAATAAGTAAGCCGTGTCGTAATGATATATCAATTTTCCTGATCGTTTGAGGCGGCTCCCCCAACCCTCGTGTTCCTCCACGATGACGCTGTTGAGCCGAGGATTGGGATTGGGAAGATCACGAACGTGGGCAGAAAGAGGGCCGCTCCGAAGCCTTCAAGTAGGGGAGATATTCAGAGTTTTTAAGACCGAATCCAACATGTTCAATCTGAATGAATCGAAGAGTAAGTTAAGGAGTCTTCGTGAAACTTGAATCTAATAATGTAACTCTTCATTCAGCCTTCAATTGAACCCAGCAAAGCTCTTCACTGTTGGAATAGGCCTAGCACCTGATTATGTAAGCTATGTGATAAGGCAAGTCTGTCCATAGTGGATCAATAGGATATCTCTTCAACAAACCATCGATCGACATATGTGCCTGGCATCCACCGTCAAACCACCAATAATAGCCTGCGCACCAACAAAACTGTCTTGAAGTCGTGGCATTCCAGGAACGCACGTCCGATCGTATGGCATAAAGACCTCGAATGGATATGAACTCTGGGGAAGGCTATTGCATGCACTCAAGCTTACCTTTTGATAGATGCCTTGAAATCGCCTGCGCCGAGCACATGGGACGGGACAAGGTTGCATTCCATCATGGCTGAAGCTCAGGAAAGAGCTAATACCCCGCCGGGGGGTCCACCAATGACGAAGCAAAAAAGACTCGAACGATCTTGCGTCCTGTGTCACCAGCGGAAGATCCGTTGTGACAAGAAGTCTCCGTGTAGGAACTGTAGCCGCGCCGATGTCTTGTGCTACTACCCCGAGCCGGAGCAGATCTTGCGGCGGCCGCCAAAGACGACAATTGCTGATGTTTCGGCACGTCTCGCCCGCCTGGAGAGGACTATCAGTGCCCTTTTCAATGATCCTGCAATCACGCAAAACGATACTCCGCCTGTTGGACGGCCTGTCATCGAGGACTTCAACTCATTGGACCTTAATACTCCTTCTGTGGAGAGTACGGCGAGTGTAGAAAAGCTGGTTCAAGGGAACACTTCAAGTCTCTACTACAACGAGGCACTCATTTCTCGAGTCTTAGAAGAGGTTTGTTGGTATCGTTCTCGTTGCAAATCACGATCTTTGACATCAATCACAGGAACAAGAAATCGAGTCCTTGATGGAGAATCAGTATGATACGACTCATTCTCACGACTCGGCTTCTTTAGATATTGATCCTCTTCTCTCTGCCTTCCACAAGCCATCTCCAGGGAGCGGACTCGACCATCCGGCTCGACAATGCGCTATACAGCTATGGCAAGCTTTTGTCAATAATGTTGACCCGCTCTTCAAGATCTTCCATATCCCAACAACACAAAGTATCATTTACGGCGCTATCAGCAACCCCGAAAATGTCGATGCTGGAATCAACGCTCTTCTATTTGCTGTATACTTCGCTGGAGTAACGAGTTTGAGTTCAGACCAAGTGATGAACCTTCTCGGACTTCCTAAGAATGCTGCCCTCAACACCTTCAAGCAAGGCTTGGAGCAGTCGCTTGCTGCTGCAGGCTTCTTAGACACCCCGACGTTAATAACTCTGCAAGCAATAACTTTGTTTATAGTAAGCAAGGTGCTATGATAAATTTCGCATGGGCTAATGTGTCATAGTTTTGTTTCCGCGCCTCTAACACAGGTCGAGCTATCTGGACCTTGAACGGTCTCGTAACTCGGTCGGCCCAGTCCATTGGCCTCCACCGCGACGGTACGAACTTCAAACTTCCGCATTTTGAGTGCGAGATGCGGCGGCGCCTCTGGTGGCTGATTGTCGCCAACGACTCTCGCGCCACCGAAGATCACGGTCTTAAAATATACACATGCGACAGCGCTGTCGATGTCGCACTGCCCTCGAATGTCAACGATAGCGAGCTCTATCCAACCATGCAAGAGCCACTTCCAGCATCAGGACCAAAGTGGTCCGACATGTCCTTCACCCTAATGGTCATCGAAGCACATAATGTTCTCCGTAAACTCTCTCCGAGCGCTCAACCAAACAGCAGTCCTCCGACGGAAGCAGCTCGACAACAAGCGTTCGACAAGCTAAAGGCCCATTTCGAGACCACATACCTACAATACTGCGACCAGAACATCCCAATTCAGCGCATGGCTTATCTCGTTGGCAAGCTCCTCCCCAGTAAACTCGATTTCGTCACACGCCAACAATGGCTCCGACAACACACCTCAACCACGCTTGTCATGACTCCCGGTTCGCCCGCACAGTCACAGACGAGCGAGGAATGGCAAGGAACGGAGAGAGACCTCCTCCACGCAATCAAGATCCTGGAGATTAGCGACCACTTCCGAACCGATACCATGATCCAGGGATTCCAATGGAACATACGAACATATCCACAGTATCATGTGCTAATGTTTGTCTTCCGGTACTTGTGCGTGGCACCCGAGGGTCCTATAACGGACAGGGCGTGGACGCTAGCAAATACTTGTTTTGAGAGCGAAGCCCCCTTCGAGGCGGGGTGGAATTGGACGGTCTTGAGCAGACTGAGAGGGAAGGCAATGAAGATTAGAGAGTCTGCATCAGTGGCGGGAGCAGGAGGCAAGATCGCGGGAGGAGGAGGAGGTAATGCAGAGAATATCAATGGAAGTGAGACGCCGGGGCAACAAAGCTTTGATGTGGAGACTGCCACAGCGACAGAAGCGACCACTGACGAAGTTGGAGGAGTAAGCGATGCTCAGCAAGCACAACTTCTATCGAGCATGGACTGGAGTCTGGACGCCTTCCTGTATTGGGGCTCGATGACTGGCATTGAGGATGTGGAGACCTTCGAGTCCTAGGAACTTGCTTTGCTTTTCTGGAGTCTCGACATGGGAGGCGAATGAATGAATGAATAATTGACTGTGCATATGAGGTTTTTTTTTGGTTTTTTTTAATTCTATTGGCTATTTATCCAGCTGTATCTTTGCACATACCAAACATCTATTTTTTGGACAACAGAAAAATTAGTATATATATATAAATATATGTAAGGCCCACCCAAAAAAAAAAAAAATTTAACGCCGTGCTGTTTGGGCGTCTTCGCGGCGGCATGCATGAATGAATGAGTGAATGAACGCTTGCTGTTTTGTTTTGTTGCCCTGCTGCCTAATCAGAAGAAGGCATTCAACTTCCATCCAACCTTATACACCCTCGCAGCAAACACGAATGCCGTGCCAGCAATACAGAAGACCCCAGAAAAGACCTTCACTCCCGTCCAGCCGCCGTTCTCCCTCTCCAGGATCGCACCTGCGATAGGCGATGTGGTTAAGGCTCCGATACTGTTAACGAAGAACACCAGTCCGGTCCTGAAACCGATTTCCTTCATCGGGGAAACTTGTGCGACCAGGCCTGCGATCAAGGAGACGTAGGCGCCGGAGAAGAATCCGTATAGCACCGTGTATGCGATGTGTGCGCCGTCGTTTCGCCCGGATGGAAGCCACAGGGCTAGGGTAGTTGTTCCTGTTGCTAGGGCGGCCACGGTGAAGACGTTGTATTTTCCTATTTTGTCGGCGAGGAATCCGGTGAGGAGACGACCGAAGAGACTGTTTGGCCAAATCTACTGTTAGTCAAATGCTTGCATATAAGGATAAATAATGGGATGAGACGATGGATGGACGAACCTGGCAGCGTTGAACATGGCAACGAGGTAATGCGCCAGATCTGGGCTCATCCCCCGCGAAGTAGCTTCGACCACCAGATAATTAATAGGGACGAACATTCCGAATGTGAAGAGACACAATCCTGCGTTGAGAGCTATAAATACAGGCTCGCAGAAGGGCGCCATCATTTGTTTCCGGCTGAGGTGTTGCTTGTTGGGAGCAAATCGGGACTTGACGGTCAAAATGGCGAGGATGAGTAAGAAGAGAATCAGAAACGCAGCAATGCGCATTGCCCATCCAAATCCGACTTTAGGGATAAGGTGACTGATCATGATGGGGTAGATCACACCGCCAATGCTAGAGCCGGTGGAAAGGATGCCGTAGGCCATGCCACGCTTCTCATTAAACCAGCCGACAATGACATTCAAAGCTGCAGAGGGGTTAGATGTTATTATAAAGGGCGGAAGAATCTTTTAGAGAGGGCCACAGACCTGGCTGAAAGATCAGCGACACGCCAATGGCACTGCAGACACCTTGGGCGAGCATGATTTGATAATACTCCGTTGAGATGGACGCCATCATCAATCCGAAAACATGGAGGAAGGACCCAGCAATGATGAGGTATCGTGGCCCGTAACGATCGTATAAACTTCCCACAATCGGGCCCTAAGAAACGATCAAAAAGGTTGTAGGCAGTATACATGGGCAAACTATAATTTACCATGGCGAACATGAAAAAGAGCTGTAGGGAGGGGATCCATGATATTTTTCCGGCTGAATATTGCGAAAGCAGCTCTACTGAATAGTATTCCTGGAAAGTGCCAATACCTGTGATAGACACATGTTAGTTAGAGTTTAGAGCTCCTAAGTGATTTTACAAGCCAAGACACTGCCGACGACAAGAATGGACGACAAGAACAAACGTACTGTTGAGCCACCCAAAACTGCAGAACGATGTACACCAGGCGCCAAACACCACTAGCCATGCAGTCACTCCTCCATCGGGAGCATCACTCGAATTCCATGCTGAGGCCGCTGAGGCAGGAGCCGTGTCGACCTTCTCATGCGGTTCGTCTTCTGTCTCTGTGAATGGTGGTGCCGGAGTGTTACCGATCTCTGGATCTGTAGGAGCTGCTTTCTCGAAGTCGGAGATGCTCGCCGTGGCGGCAGAGTCGCGAGTGGACATGCTGAATGAAATGTGTGAAACTGGCCAGATGGAGATTGCTCGATTCGGACAGGACAGGACAAGAAAGGAAGACAAGGACAAGAGACACGCCGCTGAGGGGTTTCAACGAGATTGATTGACTGAATGTAGATGCTATAGTGCTTGACAAGCGATTCATGGCAAGTCTTCTTCGGAGTACTTGTTAATCCGTCGGGAGCTTACCTATCGCCGAAAAGAGAAAATCAAGGGATGGCCCATCTCGGCGCGGCAGGAGTCTAGGAAGCGAGATCAACAATACGTTTGGGGATAACCAATGAGGTGCAGCCAAGCTCGCGAGCGGAGGAGCCTTTAGGGGTCACCGCCCGTCTCCGCTTCGGCGCGGCGATAGTTGCATCGCCAGGCGAGAACTTGTCTCGTCTCGTTTGTTGTCGGCACCAGTACCTGGCCGAGCAGCCGCCGATTTCTAATCGCGGAGCTCACGTGCCATGTACACGCCGCTCCTTGTCTAACACAAGTACGAAAGGGGGTTGTCAGTGGGTCTCGTCCACCGTCGTAGTCCAGCTGGTAATTCTTCCAATCAAGAGTCTGAGATTCTAGAATTTTCTCCATAAATTTCCTCAAATGTTAAGGCAGAAGACAAGGCTGGACGAGACCCACTGACAACCCCCTTTCGTACAAATAATATTCTGTTCCCATTGGCCGATGACGACATAGAACGGGGCCTGTGGCTTCGGCAGACCTCGTGTGGCTTGATATCGACGGCTTGGCGCGGACTGTAAGAGATTGGCCGTTCCTGGCGGTGACAAAGATTCATTCCCCTCTCCGCCGAGTGCTTTTGCTGCTCGAATACCGGGACGGACGTGGACATGCCAAGAGACTTTTTGTCCATAAGCTACATAAGCTAGGGAAGACGGGGTTGAGGCAACTAAACAAGAGGGACCTACATCGAAGTATAAGATACCCTACATACCACGGGAAGATCTACCTCAATCAATATCAGTTCATCAGTTCATCTCTCCAGATCCGAGAAAAGAAAGATAAGGAACCCCCCCCCCCCCCCCCCCCCCCCCCCAAAAACCCAACAACAACACAGCAACAGCAACAGCAACAGCACAACAACAACGAAGAAGGCATAATGTCGGCCCCAGAGATCGAGACAAGATTGTTCATCAATGGCAAAGTGAGGCTCCAGTTCAAGATCGTTGTTTTTCTTTTCTTTTTGGGGCGATTGGCTGACGAATCTGTGATGCTTCCAGTTCCAGAAGGCTTCCTCTGGTGAAACTTTCCCGCTTAAGTCCCCCGCGACTCTAGCCGTCGTTGCTGAAGGTCTGTTGTGGCTCCAATACTGTAACTGCTTTTTCTTTCATGCAGCCAAATTGATGTCGTGCAGTGGCCGAAGCCAGCGTGGAGGACACCAATGCTGCAGTCGCCGCGGCGAAGGCAGCCCAGCCCAGCTGGGCCGCTCTCTCACCTGAGGAGCGTGGCTCCTACATGAAGAAGTTAGCTGGCTTGATCCGCGAAAACTTTCAAGACCTTGCCTATCTCGAGGCTATCTCCATGGGGAGACCGGTCAGCACTTACTGGGACGCTTGGGTCGCTGCGTCGAACTTCGACCACTTTGCTGAGGCCGGTTACAGTATTCAGGGGTCTTCTAGCTTGAACACCCCTGGCTTTGTGAACATGTCCCTAAAGCAGCCATTTGGTGTCGTTGCTGCTATTATTCCCTGGAACATCCCACTTTATTTCTTCTCTTCCAAAGTCGCCCCTGCTATTGCAGGAGGCAATACGGTTGTGCTGAAGAGCAGTGAGAAGGCGCCTCTGACCGTAAGTGTCACCTGACCAAATTTTACATCTTCTTCGCTCGCTAACTTCGATATATCAGTCTGCCAAGATGGCAACCTTGGTTGAGAAGGCGGGCTTTCCCCCAGGAGTCATCAACGTGCTCTCTGGACACGGCCATATTTCAGGATCTACTCTCTCATCTCACAACGATGTTCGTGCTCTCTCATTCACCGGATCCACCCGCACTGGTCGCATGATCCAGAAAGCCGCTGCCGACTCTAACTTGAAGAATGTTCTGCTTGAGCTTGGAGGAAAATCCCCCGCTATTATCTTCAGCGACGCAGACATTGAATTAGCTGCCGCCGAGACCAAGAACAGCATCCAATGGAACAGTGGGCAGTCATGCATGGGCAATTCCCGAGTCTACGTTCAAGAAAGCATTGCGGAGCCTTTCATCGCTCTCTTCAAGAAGCACTTCGAGTCAGTCAGCTTTGGTGACCCAACCGACCCAAATACCAACCACGGCCCCGTTGCCGACGAACTGCAGTTCAAGATCGTCAACAGCTACATCGAAGCAGGAAAGCAATCAGGGACCCTTATCACAGGAGGCCAAAGCCCCCCCAACGCTCAAGGCTACGTAATCAAGCCCACAATCTTCAGCAACGTCCCCGAGGACGCGAAGATCACAAAGGAAGAAATCTTTGGCCCTGTCGTCGTCATCAATACCTTCAAGACGGAAGAGGAGATCCTGAAGAAGGCCAACGATACCGATTACGGATTGTACGCTGCCGTCTACACGAAAGATATCAACCGCGCCATGCGGTTCGCCAAGGGACTGGAGGCAGGCACAGTAGGCGTCAATTGCACATCTCCAACAGTACCTCACGACTTGCCATTCGGTGGATGGAAGACCAGCGGTGTAGGCAGAGAGGGCTATCTCACTAGCATCGACAATTTCCTCGAGACCAAGACGGTCTTGATCAAGGTTGCTGCGTAGGTAGTGAGTTTCTTTTGATATGTAATGTAGTCAAATGGCTGTCATGAAAATAATCAATTCACGTTCACGTTTCCTGAGATTCTACACACCCACGTGAATATACCTTGAATTGAATCATGTTGCAGTCTCAAGGTTTCGATTGCAAGATCGGAATAGTAAGCTGTACGGTAGGTTTCTGTTCGCAAGCTGCACTCCTAACTGCGCTGCACGTATGTCGGGAATCGAGGCAGGCGGTCGAGGCATTTCATCTTCTTTCCTTCGGATCATTTCAAGACGAGATGAGGGCGTAGAGAAAGTCGATTCGTGATCAAGTACACGGTTTAGAATGGAGAGAAATAGCTGGGTCTAGATGCCAACTCAATTTTGACACCGTCGGCACAAGTCTGCATCCTGGACGCATGCAGTGTTCAGACGGAACCGGACGGGCTTGAATGAAAGCATCGTAGGTTTTTATTTGAGGCGGCGGAGGCCTCCAGTAGGCCAGAGCTACCAGGCCGAACCATGAGATATCACCGGGAACGGTTGCAAGAAAAGTCTAGATGCTCCGAAAAGTCCCCTGTAGTTTGCCTGTCTCGGACTCTGTGCTACCTCCCCCTCGGCGATCTGTTCCGCCAAGCCTTCTCGTAAAGTTCTCCGGTGCAAGGACCAACAATCCAATCAGCAGTCTTAGATATAAGGAATTCTACTAGTCTGAGTAAAGCTTCCCTCGTTCTTGACGGAACAATTACCCCTGATACGAAGCATGTCCTGTTCAGTGGGTGAAAGCTTGTATGTTTGCAGGAGGCAGCGGATAGAGTTTCTGGCCTACTATCCCCCCTCCCCTCTAAATGAATGTTAACGTAGATAACAATTGTATCCGCAGGTAGTAGTGCCAAGTGCGGACAATTCGAACTGGTTGCCTTGCTGATCCTATCGCCGGGCAAACTGGAGGTCAGCGATCGATGTCTAACATATTCTACGGCCACGGACCAAGTTCCTAACCATTGTTGTCTTCCCGGGCGTTTGATGTCGTTGGGAGGTTGGTTTTGCTTGTTGCGGAGTTGATGTAGTGCGAAAGCTCGGTGCTTCTGCTGCTGCTGAGATTTAGAATCTCGATCAACGCCTTTGGCTATAACGGAATTTAAGGTTGGCTGTGAAGGAGAGTTGTGGAGGAGACAGTTGTAGAGGTGTCGAAGAAAAGTGGACTCGACTTGGCGCCAAACGCGTCAGAGGCGTCGAATCAACTCCGCAGATCTCCAAACTCCAGAAATGAGGTATTTGGGTCTTTTGGGATTGGTACAATATCTGCGACGCGAATCTGGAGTTGTGGTGGAGGTTGACAATTGTTTGTTGTTGTTGTTGAGGAAGAAAAGAGATGAGGCTGCAGCGAAAGCTCAGAATGGTGGGGTGCATGCACTTGCGCGCTAGTGAGCTAGCTCCCGCTTCTGGATTGGATGCGTTCCCGTAACCGATCTATCGGACCTGGGCCCACGAAGTCGGATTTCTCAGCCTGTACGAGGCGTGGGCTACGAACCTGGAGTCTCTGTTACTCCAGAGCCAATGAGAGACGCAATTACGACCAGAGGAAACGAGTCCACGGCGTTGCGGCCTGCCTCCACCGCAATTCCGGCGGCCTCGAGGCCCCTTTGGCACAGGAACGATTTAAAAACCATCCGACGATAACGGTTGCAACCTCTCATGCTGTCACCCTAAGGGAAGTTTACAGAGCCTCTCAGAGGCACGAACCGAAATCGAGCAGGACACCTGTGGGGTGGAATTTGATTTGTGGGATTAGGGCTAAGGTGTATCGCCATCGGTTGCTGGCTCCCTACCTCGAATTGGAGGATACTTTGGTTAGTGGATAGTAAGACTATGCGCTGCAGGCTTGAGTGTATAAAGGGACTATCTGCAAGACATGGTCGGCCTAGAGAACGAGAGGATACTAGGTATCAGGAAGCAAGAAATCACGCCAACTTGTGGACTGAGGTATACTATGGCAACGATGGCTAGGAAGAAGGTTGGTGTGTCGCCATCGGCTGCTGACTAGAGATCCTTACAACATTGTCAGTATAGCCCGAGAGGACGGATGCGCATGTCGGTTCACAAGAGCAGGAAGGTTGTTATGCCGTGACCCCAAGGGGACTTGACAGAGCTGCAACTGGGCCTGAAGGGTGGGCTTAAGGAGCAAACGGGTATATGAGTGTGGGGGAAGGTTTTGGCTGTGCTGGAACCCCAAAGGCTAAGATTTTGAAGGCAAAAGGATCTGCGGACATCTAGGAATGAGAGTACTAGTGAGCTGGATAAGGAGCTGGGAAAGCATGGGAGGGAATTTGCCTATCTCTCCGTTGTATTGGCTTAAAAGAACAGACTAGATCTTAGTATACCAATGCAATATTATACCTGGTATTGGCGCAGCTTCGAACGGGAATGGCACGACTTAATGGATACCTCCACCAGATTGGAGCAACAGAATCGGATCAATGCGAATGCGGCCAAGCAAGGGAAACCGTCAAGCATTTCCTCTTCCGATGCGCGAGATGGGATGCATACCGAACACAAATGCTGGCACAGACAGACACAAGAAGAGGCAACCTCTCTTTCTACTTGGGTGGGAAAGCACCATCTGACCCGGAGACATGGACACCAAATATGGAAGCAGTACGAGCAACGATCAAGTTTGCCATTGCCACAGGACGACTAGACATGGGACGTAGAACAGGCAGCCAACACCCCACAATAGTAAATCCCATCTCATTCTCTCACCCCGACTAACCCCCAGCACCCTCGTGTCCCCAGCAGGTCTCGCTTCAGTTGCCGACGATAGGATATTGAATACTTGGAGGAATGATCTTCAAGCTCACTTGCTACTAACCACACACGAGACCTCGTTTGATCAAGGCAACTACTGAAAGTGGAATACACTGGAAGAGGCATTTCCGTATGGGCTTCAGGAGGTCATGGAAACACTGAACGAAGTGGATTATGTAATATAGACTAGGGCCCTTTAGGTTTAGGACCGGGCGAATAAACTTCATCATCATCATAATATTAATAGAATGAACTTGAACCTTCTAGAATATTATAAGAATAATATATAAAGGTCGTACACGGGGTTGTGGTGTTGGACCTACTGTTTTCGGCGGGTTTGCTCCAAGACCTCAGAGCTCATCACGTGCGCGCCCCAAGGCGCTTGGCGGCTAATCTTCGTTACGCCCAAACATCGACCTCTTCTGTTTCTCTGATCCCAGTTCTCGACTCTCTGACTCCATACCCCCCGTTTTGGGGGGGGGGGCCTCTGGTCAGTCACCATGGCACTGCCCATTATTCGTCCTCACATATATACCCCCACCCCCCTTCTCTCACCTCTCGACTCAGCACCTCGCACGACGACATTCTGCTCTCGGCTCCCCACCACAGGAGTGAACGATCCTCCTCCCTTCACGATGGTCCCCAGGAACTATGCCACAGCCAATCTGCGGCTGCCCCCAACCCCCAAGCCAAATCTCGCACGCCTCAATGATCGTGTTGAACGTCGTCGTCCTAAACCAAAGATCCAACCCCGCCCTCCCGAATATTACCAGAATCTGATCGACTAACACAACGAGACGACCGTCAAGCCTAACTATGCCAATTCTACGAAAGACAACCTTCAGGACATCATCGACAAGTTCAGCAGGTAAGAGGGCAAATACTTAATCCACGATGTGAAGTACGTAGCTGGTCTGACTCTGAAGGTAGGTTCTGTGCACATCTACCCAAGCGACCACCCTAGCGCACGATAGTCCGGAATTGTTCTAAAGGGACTACAATAGCATTCCTCATCCACATCTACGAGGTTGATCGGGTAAAGAAGAAGAGTACGGTTCACCAATATTATCTGCGGTTCAAGATGCTCTTCAATTGATAGAACGGCCGCCACATGGATACCAATGATGTAAAAGAAGCTCTCGTGTATGGGCACCCGTCTTTGATCCTTAAATTTAACCTAAGGATGCTAACATTTGTTTAGTAGATCTACGGTCCCTTGACAAGGGACTACAATCTTGATATCACAGTCAAGGAAAAGCCTGTCTTTAGTGTCGACAACCTCTTGCTCTTGCTCCACCACTACTAGGCACGCGACACTTTTACCTTCCTGACAGAGCGACATCACGTGTAGTTCGCACTGATCTTGCTTCTCCTCTTTGCCATAAGGTGCTAACTTACAGAGCTGGTCGACGCAAAAAAAAAGAAGTAGTAGTAGTGGCCTAGCCTTAAAGACGACAAGACCGGCGCTAGAGATGTGAACGATAAGAGCTTTAAAGACGATAAAGTTGGCGCTAATGCCGACTTTGGCTTCAATGATCACAATAGCGCTGTTGTTGACTTAGGCTCCGAGAACAGTAGCAGTAGCTCTAATAACGATGTTAGTATAAGCAATGTTAAAACAGAACTCAGACAATTCGACGCGCTCTACTACGAAGATGTCCGCCTTTTAGTTGTGCAGAACCCTGTAACGGGAAAGCGGGATGTGCTTGCGATAGAGGTCAAGCTTGCCTACTATAAGGGAGCCAAGAGACGCCTAAAGCTGTAAGTCAACGAACTTATTCTCTACTATATGTCTAAAAGCGAACTAACAAACTATGCCAGCACGATATTTTTCTTCACTAAAGTAAACGACCTAATCTTCTGTCTGATCACTTACCTTGTCTCTTTGGCTATCACAGATAGCGCCTTTAAGGCACTAAGCCTGACTACAGTCAAGCAGGTCTTTAAGCACAAGGTGTGAGGCCTGGTTGTGTCTACACTACTATCCTAAAAGAAAGAAATACTTAAGACTCCAATTTTCCGTCAGGATAAGAGAGTAGTTGACGGTGTGGTTACCTCTCTGACGCCTGCTTTTACCTACTCTTAATTTAAGGACTGCTTGAACCGCCTTAGACTTGCGGCGGGCTTCTTAAAGAAGCTGACTAGCTATTGCTTCTGTTGTGAGACAGCTAACGTCGTTGACTGTAAGTATTCTGTGACATCACAAGCATAGACCACTCTGTTAACAGGGCCTTTCTTCTGTGTCTAGGTACTGCCACGGATGTGGTTCGAGATCAGGTTATGTAACACAACCTGAACTCGGCGGTGTATAATAGAGCCTACATTAATGAAAAGGTGCCGTTTAACGTCCTATCTGCTGTCTTTAAGCGACCCTTTACAGACAACATCTTACGTATGCTTACTTATATAAGCCTGATATATGATCTTCGCGCTTTAGTTTACGTGCTAGACGACGTTCTTACAACGCTTCCCTTAGACTTAAGTATCGTTGATCTCAAGCAATAGCAAGCGTAGCTAAAAGCTAGAGCTTACAAGATTTAAAGAACAAAGTTTAAGGCGGAAGTTCGACGTCTTACCGTAAAGATCAGTACTGCTTAAACCTAGCGGCGAAATATCATCTTTAAAGAGTACTAAGCTAACTACTTTTGCCGTCGCCTTGTAAAAGATATCAAAAGGCAGAACAATAGACAGTAAAAAGAGGAGTATATTAAGCTAGTAGTTGAACATTAGATCCCTAAACGGGCGTAACTGGCCGAACTTATCTACACTTATGTCGCGAGTATCTCCCTACAAGACATTGTCGCGCGCTAGATCTACTCTGCCGGTCTTATAGTCGCCCTTTGCTGCCGTCACAAAGTGCCTTAACAGTACCGACTTTAAGTTACTCTTTTATAGCCACTTCTCGTTAAAGAGGAATCGCCTGATCTCGAGCTATTCTCTCTTAAGCTTGCTAAAGACTAGTGCCCGATCTGCATTAGCGACAAATCAAAGAGCTATAAAGAGCGGATAGGCTCTTTTTGCCGCCTTGCAAAGATGATAGATCACGTTAAACAGATTCACCTTAAAGGACGAGATTTACACGCTAAGATAAAGTGTTATCACCTAGCGTGCAAGTCTTAAGGGCTTGTTCTTAAGCACTTAGAGGATTTTAAAGGCTATGTGCAGATTGTGCACGGCGTCAAGCTTTGTAAACTAAGGTTTGTGCGTTCGACAAAATAGGCTACGTTTCATTTTATATATAGATCTCTTGTTCGTGTTTGCTATATCTAAGTCACTCTCGTGGGAGGGGTTCACTGTAGTGACTGGAAAGGTAGGTGGCGGGTTACGCAGGGAGGGCTGCCCGGTTGGCAGCCACAAATCAGTTCTCGAAATCAGCCAGCGTCACTGCACACAAAGCAGACCCAACCTTCAAGTGCACCAACCAACCCCAGTGTGAGGCAAGAACGAGAGCTGAATCGTGAGGGACTGTTTAGTTACTTTCTTTTCTTGTTTTGATTTCATTAGGCGCAAAGGTGATCGCATTGTCTCAACATCTCGTGACCCAAAATTCTGGAATCTCGGATATTGTCCCGGAACGATTTATTATACAACAAGCGGTTGTGCAATAAGTGATTATAGAATAGGGCGTTTTACAATCAATTATTATACAACAAATGGCTATACAACAGGCTATTGTGCAATACGTAGTTATATAACAGAGCACTGTGCAACGGGTTGTGGTATAACAAATGGTTGTGCAACGGGCTGTTATGCAATCAGCTATGTAACGAGTCATTATGTAACAACTAGACGGATTATACAGTACTTCACATCGCATTACGGTAAGAAGATCAACTCCTGTGGATGACATGACTGGCTAGAGATCTTGAAAGAATGCGAGGCCGGAACCAAGAGGCTTTGACAAGGAGCAGATATTAAAGGTACTGCACAGTTAGGATGACACCCTTTCATTGGTATCAACAAGTACAAAATACAACGGACCGCCAACTTTGTGCATTAATTCTATGTACGAAGTACCACCGCAATTAAGTATCATAGGCTGTCAACCGTGGCAAGCATTTTAGACGTTATTTGAATACGTAGCAGAGGGCTCCGCAATATAACAAGCCCTACATAGCGGACACAGATCATGCCGTCGAGAGTACCAGCGCTCCAAGCACGCAGCGTGGAACACGTGTGAACATCCTAATACCCGGACCATATCCTTGCCTTGAATCTTATCCAGGCAAATGGCACTGAATCCAGAATCAGCAAACTTGTTGGCTTTGATGTATTAGAGTTTCATACCATATAGGTTCTGCCCATGCCGCTTCAGTGTTTCCCTCTACATTCTGTCGATGTACACACAGCCATTTTCGGTACAGTTGTTTTGGCACGAATTGATCCAAGCTACCTTTCGGGAGGGGAGGTGGAGATATTTTGGCGGCTGCCGCTCGCGTCCTACGTCTTTCGAGGATATGCCTGAAATTGATGCTGATCAGACTGAGAAGGCTGCAAGGGGAACAGCCGGGACACTTACAAAAAGAGTAAACAGGCAACGATGATTACAGCAGCCAAAAGAATAAACGGCTTTAGATTTATATCTTTAGTCGTGCTGGAATCCTCTTGTCTCTGAATGATTGTTTGTTGTTGATAAAGTGGAGGCATCGAGACGGAAATATTGAGTTGGAAGATGAGTATAGGCGAGGTGAATTGTCGTGATACAACTACTGCAGTGAAAAGTCCGCCACATTGCTCAGGTATAACCACCTTCATGCAGTGCTGGACTACTTAATGGCTACACTGTCAGGCGAGTTCCACATGGTTGGAATGGTGGTCCCATGCATCAGTCTCGTGGTTACACGGAGGTCACGTGCCACGGTAATCACACCACTTTCTCTCTTTTTGGGTGGCCATTCCCAACCAACGCGATGTGAAGTGAGTTTAGTGTTTCGCGTCATCTTGGCTCATTATTTGGATGGCTTGCAGAGGAAGGGAGGCTTGGAATCAGAGCATCTGGTGCCTGCTGTGACCAAGAGGCGCATACGCATATCAAAATATGCATGGGAAATGGCCGCCCTGCGGGAAAGACGAGTCCTCCTCGATGTAGATTCCCACTTCCCTTAGATTTCTCAATACACATGAAATCGGGTTATATCTATTAAAAAAATAAAAAAAATAAAAATTTGTAACCGTGGTGTTGTACTACGTATTTGCCGCGAGTATACATGCCCAGGTGTCCTGACAAATGCTATTAGGTGTTGATCAGACCACTGGGTCACATGCCAAGGTAACTCTCTGAATTTTGTATGATAATCCAGCCACTCAAAATTGGGGGCCGAGACGGAACAGTGAACCAAGCCCTCGGTACTTTATGGCTCAGCGGCGTGAGCCTACCACAAACATACGTTCGTGACTGTACTAGATTCTTGGAGACGTAACGACTCCGATAACGTCACGTACACGGCTAGACCGGGGCTATGCAGCTTGATGGGTGTTGGGATAAGTTTTTTGTTGATCAAGTATCAGCCATCTTCACAAAATGTCGACACGAACGGTTCAATTTTCAAATCTACGATATCACATTAGTCCTAGATCACATCTCTCATGGCTAGCAACACTGATATGAACAACCAAGGCGAAAAAATGGGTTCAGAAAAATCACCTCTATCTCAGCCCATGAATCCACTTCAGTTTGAGAAAGTTCCCACTTTCACGAAGAATATTCTCAAAATTTCAAGCACCCACGACCCAATCGAGCTGACTGACAACAAATTTGCCTTCTTGCCTGACCAAATTTCAAAACTCATCGATCCAAAAAGTTTATCGGCTTTCTATGCCCTGGGAGGGATTGATGGATTGGAACGAGGCTTGAGAGCAGATCGACGAAGTGGTCTGAGTTCAGATGAGACATATCTGGACGAAATGATTTCGCTGGAGGAGCCAAAGATTGCACATGCTACTGGAAAGCCATTACCGCAACAAAGCAAAGATTACCAGGTCCCAAGGCTACCAACTTGCTCCAATGTCCCAGGACACTCCTTCGCAGACAGGAGACGAATCTTTGGGGAGAATCGGCTTCCAGAGAAAGCGTCCAAAAGCCTCCTGCAACTTGCCTGGCTGGCATATAATGACAGAGTGCTCATTCTACTGAGCATTGCGGCTGTTATATCTCTAGGGGTGGGCCTTTACCAAACCTTTGGGCAGCCACATAAGGAAGGCGAGGCGAAAGTCGAGTGGATTGAGGGTGTTGCCATCACAGTAGCCATCCTGATTGTGGTCGTAGTCGGAGCCTTGAACGATTGGCAGAAAGAACGACAATTCGCCAAGCTGAATCAGAAAAAACAAGACCGTGTCATCAAAGTCATCCGGTCAGGCAAGACACAGGAGATTTGCGTTTTTGATGTCCTCGTCGGAGACATCGTCCGCCTCGAGCCTGGTGACATGGTACCTGTTGACGGAGTTTTGATCGACGGATACAATATCAGATGTGACGAATCTTCCGCTACAGGCGAGTCAAATCTTGTCAAAAAACACTCTGGCGCCAGTGTCTTCAAGGCTATTGAAGAAGGGGAAGATCTCGCCAAGATGGACCCCTTTATTCTGTCAGGGAGCAAGGTGAGTGAAGGGGTCGGCACTTTCTTGGTCATTGCTGTCGGGATCCATTCGAGTTACGGAAAAGTCTTGATATCTCTTCACGAAGGCCCTGAGGTCACCCCACTTCAATTGAAACTGAATCGGCTAGCAAATCAAATTGCCAAAATCGGAAGTGCCTCCGCGTTATTGTTACTCGTCACCTTACTCATAAAATTCCTGGCACAGTTGAAAGAAAACCAGTTGGACTCATCTGGAAAGGCGCAACAGTTCTTGCAAATCCTTATCGTTACCATTACGGTCATTGTGGTTGCGGTGCCAGAAGGTCTTCCTCTTGCCGTTACTCTAGCTTTGGCCTTCGCTACTACGAAGATGCTGAAAGACAACAACTTAGTCCGGTATCTGAAGGCTTGTGAGACGATGGGCAATGCCACCACCATTTGTTCCGACAAAACTGGAACTTTAACTCAGAACGTCATGACTGTCGTTGCGATTTCCATCTGCCAGGACATGGACGAAGGTAGCGAAGATGCTGCCTTTTCGCCAAGCGAGTCAATACAATTAATATCTCAGCCTATCAAGACCCTCCTGAAAGACTCCATCGCAATCAACTCTACGGCATTTGAAGTCCAAGACAAGGGCTATCTAGCTTTTGTCGGGTCCAAAACAGATACTGCCCTCCTAGACTTCGCGCATGCATCACTAGCGATGGGAGCTGTCAATACCGAACGGTCAAATTGCAACACCGTATACTTGGTACCATTTGATTCCGGTCGAAAGTACATGGCAACTGTGGTCCGAACCGACAATTGTTTCCGCATTTATGCCAAGGGAGCTGCGGAGGTTATGCTAAAGAGGTGCACAAGAATTATCCAAAATGCTGCGATTGACGATTCTACTAGTACTATCACTCCTGAAACTATGGCTCACCTGAGTCGCACCATAGAAAAATATGCCACTAGATCTCTCCGGACGATTGGGTTGTTATACCGCGATATCGACGAGCTGCCTACTCACAAGGGTGAAACGATCGAAGAATACCTCCAACATGGATTCGAAGATCTATTCAACGACATGACGCTGCTCGCAATTGTAGGGATTCAAGACCCTCTGCGGAAAGGAGTAAAAGAATCAGTCCAGCGTTGTCAGAAAGCCGGCATCACGGTCCGCATGGTCACAGGTGACAACTTGATCACGGCTAAAGCGATCGCCAAAGAATGCGGCATCCTTATGGAAGATGGTCTAGTCATGGAAGGCCACGATTTCCGACACTTGGGAGCTGTAGAAATGAGCAGCGTCATACCACGTCTACAGGTCCTCGCCCGGTCTAGCCCCGAAGACAAGAAGACTCTCGTCAAAGCTCTTCAAGAAACCGGTGCTGTAGTAGCAGTCACTGGAGACGGTACGAATGATGCTCCAGCATTGAAAATGGCTGATGTAGGCTTTTCCATGGGACTTGCGGGAACGGAAGTTGCCAAAGAGGCATCGGATATTGTGCTCATGGATGATAACTTCACTTCTATTGTGAAGGCTGTCATGTGGGGGAGGGCAGTTAATGATGCTGTTCGGAAGTTTTTGCAGGTGAGTTAATGGTTGTTAATCTTGCATTATTCAGAACCATTCTTTACTAACTTGACTTCCTAGTTTCAAATCACGGTCAACATCGCAGCAGTGGTCCTGACATTCATATCATCAGTTGCAAGTAATACCGAAACATCTGTTCTAACAGCCGTCCAGCTGCTATGGGTCAACTTGATTATGGACACAATGGGTGCGCTTGCACTCGCAACAGATCCACCCACCGAGAGTATCCTTGATCGGAAACCCGATCCGAGATCATCCCCATTGATCACAGTCACCATGTGGAAAATGATCATTGGCCAGTCAATATACAAGCTCGTTATTTTGCTGATAATGCACTTCGGCGGTGAAGCAATATTTTCGTATTCTTCGGACCAGGAAAAGAAACAACTGAGAACTATGGTCTTCAATACGTTTGTCTGGATGCAGATTTTCAATCAATACAAGTAAGCCGGAGACTTCTTCCTTTTAAAACTCCGAGACTCAATTAACATGCCAAAGCAATCGTCGTATCGACAACAAATTAAACATCTTCGAGGGAATCACCCGAAACTGGCTCTTTGTAGCCATAAACCTCAGTATGATTGTTGGACAAGTCATCATAGTCCTGGTAGGCGGCAGAGCACTACAAGTTGTCCATCTCACCGGTGCTCAATGGGGATACTCAATTGTGCTCGGTTTCTTCTCGATTCCTATAGCAGTACTCATACGATATTTTCCCGATGAGTGGTTCCGAAAGATCATACCAGGAAGATGGCTAGCTACTAACCCGGTTCCTGTACAAGTAACAGACTGGGATTTTGTGCTAGAAGAGATCAGGGAGGAGATGAAATTCATCTTTTGGGTTCATGGAGGCCGCCTTCATAAGTGGAGGAGAAGAGGGAGAATCACTGGGAAAGGAGGGTTGAAACCTGTTGCCGCGATGGCAGGACTTGTTGCTGGGAGTATCGGTGGATGGCCTCGTGGACGTTAGCATGGAATCGAGACGTCATTTGTCTCTTTACCTGTCAATTCCTGTTTTGTAGGGATATCCTTATTCATGAGACAAGTAAACACGCTAATGCGCAACAGGCCAAAAAGACCCACTCAGCCTCCTTCCCTTCGCATCAAATGCGCCTTTCAACTCCCGCAACCACGAACACGAACCTGCCTGCCTCCCTCAAACGCGCGTCGACCTTCTACAAGAGATATATGGCTGGGCTGATGGAAAAGATGGACAAGATGAGCAATGCATCTTCTGGCTGAACGGCCTGGCTGGGACGGGAAAGTCAACCATCTCCCGCACTGTCGCCCGCAGATATAGTGAGCAGAAGCGTCTTGGAGCCAGCTTCTTCTTCTCAAAGGGCGGCGGAGACGTGAGCCATGCTGGCAAGTTCTTTACAAGTCTAGCGGCGCAGCTCGCTGTTAATGTGCCATCCCTTCGACAATACATCCGTGAGGCTGCTAAAAACCGGAGCGATATTGCGAGCCTGTCCCTCTCGGAGCAGTGGCGTCAGCTTGTTCTCAGTCCACTATCGAATCTACACAGCAAATCATGCCAGTCTTACGTTGTTGTCGTCGACGCACTTGATTAGTGTGAGGATGATAAAGATGTCCGGATCATTCTGCAGCTTCTAGCTGAAGCTCGATTATCGACGGCAGTACGACTTCGAGTCTTTTTGACGAGCAGACCTGAAATCCCAATTCGACACGGGATATGCGCCATCTCACAAGTTGAACGCCGGGACTTCGTACTCCACAGTATACAACCAACGATTATCGACCATGATATCTCTCTCTTCCTAGAATACAATCTGGGGATAATCAGGCAGGAGTGGACTCTTGGAGCAGACTGGCCAGGCGAAGTGGTTCTGAGACAGCTAGTTCTATACGCTTGTGGCCTCTTCATTTGGGCAGCGACCGCTTGTCGCTTTATTCGTGAGGGGAGGCGATTCGCAGGCAAGAGACTGGATAAAATTCTCAAAGGTAGTAGCAGCGCTTTTTTCGCACCTGAGAAGCACCTCAATGAGATCTACCTTGCTGTCCTCAAGCACTCGATCTCCTTGGACTATTCAGAGGAAGAGAAAGAAGAGGCATGCGATATACTAAAGCGAAAGCTTGGAAGTATAGTGGTGTTGCTCTCACCTCTTTCTGCCTCTTCACTAAGCAGGCTATTGCACCTTCCAAAGGAAGAGGTCGACCAGACATTTGAGGATCTTCATGAAATCATTGATATTCCTGAGGATCCGACTCGCCAGCTCCAACTCCATCACCCTTCATTTCGCGACTTTCTCCTTAAAATGGATCGATGTGGGGATTTCTAGGTAGATGAAAAGGAGGCTCACCAGAAATTAGCTACTAGCTGTATACAGCTGATGTCCCAGACACTGAAGAAGGATGTTTGCGAAATGCATGCTCCTGGTAGTCAAGCCAGCCAGGTTGACAGTAGCCATCTTCAGAAATGCCTTCCGCCCGAAGTTCAGTACGCATGTCTCTACTGGGTCCAGCATCTGCAACGGAGTGGCTCTCAGGCTTACGACGGCGAGGAAGCCCACGGGTTTTTACAAGCTCATCTACTGCACTGGCTTGAGGCGCTTGGGTGGATGGGCAAGATCTCAGAAGGGATTCAAGCAATCTTAGCCTTAGAAGCTTATACCCAGGTAAGTTATCTGTCTATTAATTAGAAAGTCTTAACTTGCCCTTAGACTATTGAAACCCCTGATTGGCATGTATTTATCTATGATACAAAGCGATTTGTATTATATAATCGATCAGCGATTGAACAGGCACCCTTGCAGCTATATTGCTCTGCTCTCGTCTTTGCGCCAAGAAATAGCATTGTGCGAAGAAAGTTCGAGGGATGTATTCCAGGTTGGATTCAACTAAAACCAAAGGTGCAAGCACACTGGAACGTAGCGCTGCAGACGCTCGAGGGCCACACTAGCGACGTCTCGTCAGTGGCCTTCTCCTCCGACGGCAAGCAGGTCGTGTCGGGCTCGTACGGTAAGACGGTGCGACTCTGAAACGTGGCAACTAAAGCGCCACTACAGACGCTCGAAGGCCACTCAAGTGGAGTCTACTCAGCCGCCTTTTCCCCCGACGGCAAGCAGGTCGTCTCGGGTTCAGGCGATGCGACAGTGCGGCTCTGGGATGCGGCAACCGGCGTAACGCTTTCGACGCTCGAGGGCCATTCGGATGCAGTCTACTCAGTCGCCTTCTCGCCCGACGGCACGCAGTTACCAGTTTTACGGGTAATGAATTATTGGCTAGTAGAAGGCAGTACGAATATTCTTTGGTTACCTACTGAGTATCGACCTACTTGTGAAGCTGTTTGGGGCAGGATTATCGTTTTAGGACATGTGTCAGGGAGACTTTCATTTGTTCAGATTCAACAAGAGCCGAAGCTAATTACATAAAAGTAGTTTATTTTGGTTAATACTATATAGACCTCTTAATATAATGTATTCCTTTTATCTTTATTTTATTGATATATCACAAAAGGTAGGCTGGTTAAGATCAAGTAATGAGATGGCATATAAACTCAGTCGATATAAAAGTTTGTTTAAAAGGAGGTACTGTAAGACTAAGATACATACGCCAAAAGCTTTAATTAGATATTATAGCTTGTTCTTAAAGGAGAAAAATAAAAAGTGAATCTTACAAGTCAGCTCTTACCTTATTACTATTTTACTAAATTACCTAAACAGAAATCATAGACCCTCTCTTTTAAACTATACTTTAAAACATCTTTTTAAAGGCTCTTACAGACGTACACTTACTAACACTTTAATCCTTTAGACCGCATCGCCCTGAAACGCCACTACATTCCCTTAGTCTATACTCACACCCCTAACCTTTGTCGCTATCCTTTCTCGCACTTCATTCTTTTTATACAATTCATTCCCTGCCCTTTACTACTTACCCTTTAAAACTAGAATCTTAATCCTTTTCTTCTTTCTCTCTACTACATTTCTCTTCAGAACTATAACACTTAGCACTTTGTTTTTTATACTAACTTTAACGCCTTTCTTATCGACAATACAAGGGAAGGCAAATATATAGTAAAAGTCTCTAGTAAAGCACTTAGAGAGGAGGATTACATAGTTAGTAGTTAGGTTAAGGTTTAGGTTAAAGTTAGAGGTCAAGTGTCGCTGGTGATGCATGTGTGTTAGTGCTAGTACTAGTTAGGTTAGTAGTGATAGTTTGAAAGTTTGTTATTCTTATTCTTATACTAAAGCAGCCTAAAATCTAAGAGTCGGATTTGATACTCCCTCCCTTTTTACCTTGCCTTTCCTTTTCAGTCCGGGCCTCTTAGTATTCTCATACACAACTAATATATAGTTATCATTAGCCTTAACTGTAATCTCACTTACTATCACGCCGGGAATATCACTATACAAGTAATAATTCTGATCGTCTTCTTTAAGGTTAAAGCGTAAGATAAAACAGTTTATAAAGTAGTGACAACGTGAGAAGTGTCGGTTAAATTCGTTAATATAATATAAGATCAGTAAGAAGTCTTTGTCGATCCCGTTACTGTAACTGTAGTTATACCTTAACACAGTTTAAAGTTGTGTGAATAGTGACATAGTTTTGTTTTATTTTAGCTAGGTTAGTTTTGCTAACGTATAAAGACCTTGTTAGACAAAATTATTATCTCTTTAAGAGATTTCTGTTATATGTTTGTTCTGCCGTCAAGTACTATATAAGGGTCTTACTGTTATTAAAAATGCGATTTTTAGTTTCCTTCTCCTTGACGTCTGCGGGACACACTTGTAGATTTATACCCTATCTCCCCTCTCCTATCAAGAGGGGAATTAACTCACGCTCCACTAACATATCACCTTAGAATCTCTCGGCAAAATTCACAGCATCGAACTATACTACACGCCACGCGCTGTAAATATCACAAAGCGTTAAGTGACGTAAAGTTACACGTCTACAAATTATCTACAGTATGTAAGTTGTTATAAATTGCTAGATACGTTAATAATAATCAGCTTATAGTCGTTTAACCCTTAAGTTTAATAAACATCACGTAATATTTAAAATAACTGGCAAGGTAGACTAACTGCTTAGATACAGGCACTTACTTACCTTACCTTACTCTTACTTTAACTTTAGCTTAACTTATCTAGTTAATAAACTAGTAACTAGTGATACTATACATGTATATGTGTAAACAGATAATAAACAAGAGAGGCAAAATGAAATAGGTATATAAATCATATATTCCCTTTAAGTCTTTTGTTCTATCTTTCTCCTGACAAAATCTCAAATAATAGTTTACTACTAACTAAAGTTAACATATACGTACTTACAATTGCAACTAAGTATTAAGCACTAAGTACTTTTCTTTAACAAGCTAATAAACTAACAAGGATTATGTCTGATCTTCTTTACTATATCATACACACTATTATTAGATTTAATAAAGATCCCTTTAAAGTGACTTGTGATATTAATATCTTAGGTACTTTTACAGATCTCGCTGTTACAAAAGCAGCTGCTAATGCTAGGCTTACTGTAAGTTAATCAACTCCTTTTTTCTCTTTTTATCTTAAATTCCCTATTAATCTTAAACTTACCATCAGTCACCTCATCTTTTTTCATATTATCACATAGATTACAATTTAACTTCTCTCTTAATAGTTAGTAAACAAAAGACAAAGCTAATCTGCTTAACTTACTTAACAGTCTAAAAGCTACCTAAAATCTGATTTTAAGCTTTACAAGCAAAAGAGCGAAATCTCCGCCGCTAAAGAATAAAAGCGTAACGATAGTGTGTTAGTCTTTACTAAAGCGCTAGCGAGACAGTAATTTAAGGTTGGTTTAGAAACTGAGGTTAATGCTACGAGATTTAAGGGTAATGCTTAAGGTAAGGTAAAAGGTTTTTTATATTATAGTATGTTTACTTTCCTTTAATGTCTTATCTCTTACATTATACTTTTCCTTTTCTTTAAAACTAAAGCTAGGAACTTAGAGATATAATCTAGGGATTCAGTCTTTAAGAAAGATACTAGTACTAGTACTTGTACTTATACTAAAAATCAACAAAACAGTCCTTTAAACTACAATAAACTACAACACTGACTATACTAACTCTTCTTAACTCACGCAAGTCAAAGGCACGTTCTCAATATAAGGCCTTGCTTTTACTGCTACGTTAACCACACTCTTTAACGACAAAGTCACAAAAGACAGTTTCGCTAAATATAATGTTAAGGCTGATTTTGTTAGTAAGTAACTATATAAAGAAGATTGTCTTATCTATACTATAGGCCAGACAGGCGAGAACTTAGTCGTAAGGGTTAAGGCGCAGTTACATAGTTATAAGGGATATAAGTGTGTTAAGAGGAAAAAAGAGGGAAAAAAAGAGTGTAAGTGTGTAGCGAAAAAAGAGGAAGGGTGTAAAAAGAAGGCTTGTAAGCATGATGATTGTAAGTGTACTGCTTAAAAGAGTGGGTAGACATGAGAGCATTAAACTTGGAGTTGTGTGGTTAGCGGGAGTTTTTTAGGGGGGGGGGAATGGAAATTGGAAAATGTAATTGCTTAATTTAAATAAGATACTTGTCTTTCTCTTTTTTTAAAAAGAAGATCTTAACGTTTTTTTAAATATGATATATTAATCTTAATATCTATGTGTGGATCTTTATATCAGTTCACATGTCAAGAGTTAAGCTTAAGTAAGCATCAATCATAAGATAAAAATACTAAAAGACTATACTAATCCAAAAGTAAACATCACAAGAACTAACCACACAAGTCTCTTAAACATAAAATATCGTAAGTCATTAATAATATTTTAACACAGCTTTCACGTGTAGCTAGAAATACAGAAACGCACGCTATCAGGAAGTAAACACACAACTCGCTAAACTCGCTTAAACCCAATTCCTATAACTATGCCTCTTATTATAATCCAGCTTTACCTCATCAGCCTCCCTATTTCTCTTACTCCTGACCTTAACTAACTTTAACGCACTTGTACTTACCGCCTCCTTATCTTATCTTAGCTACCTAGAAAATTACCTTCTTATCGTCGCCGCCAGCTTAATATATAAAGAGCCTTCTTTTATAACATACTAGTAACGCCACATTATAGCACTGCTATTGACTTCTTTTTGCTTTTAAAAGTAATAAAGTGAATTAATCTAAGTTTCTGAGTTCTTTTTTATATAATAAGCAATTATTATTAGCTTAATAGCAGCTGTAAGGTAATATATCATATAGCGTTACCACACAAATCAGTACCTTCTAACTTAAACGCATCAAAGCTAATAACTATACTCTTATCTATAAGGAAACTAGCGATCTATCTAACTATTCTTTTATTTATTTTACGTTTGTAAAGGTTGTGAAGTAGTCTAATATATAAGATATTGTCAAAAGCCCTAAAGACGTCAAGTAAAAAGAGGCTTGCTACTTGTAGCTCTGGCAAATTCCAAGCCTCATATATCTTCTCGATAATAGTGTGTAGTGTATAGTCTACTAATCTTCCCTTACGCCTTTTAATATATGTACTTGATAACAGTTAATACACCTTAATTACGTAACTGATTCTTCTTATAATAATCAAGTCTATAAGCTTACTAAATGTGTTTAGTAAAGCTATCAGACGATACGCTTTAAGCACAGCGTAGTCATCCTTGCCTAGCTTTCTAAAGACAATAATAGTAGACTGTCAAAAGTGTGCTAAGCAGTACCCTAATTGTAAGCTCTAGTTGTATATCCTTGTAAGATGCAAGGCTAGCTAGGCGGTGATAATATAAAGGATTCTGTTTATAATACCGTCTAGTCCTGGAGCTTTCTTTAAAGGCGTGAAGGCAATAGCTTAAAGTACCTCTTTCTCTGTGATATCCGGACATAAGATCTAGTCTCAGTATTCGGCTCCGTGGATATCTTAGAGATCTAGTTTTAAAGGTGTCGGGAAGAAGGTTGCTTTTAAAAGTCTTGCCTTGTCTTACGACTCTGTGTGCTTAATGTTTGTTATTAGGTCTTTTAATATCAGAGTAGTAGTCAGTGCCACTTCCCCCTAGGTTTTTGCCTATCTTGCTAGCTTCTATATACTCTTTAAGCTCTTTATAGCGCTTTCGACTTAGTTTCAGTAGCCTTAAAGTAAGGCCTTACAGATCACTCTTCCTTTCTAGTTTCAAGCTACGCAGTAAGCCTCCCAGCTCTTGTCTGTGTAAAGTCAGGCGTTACGGCGCTTAAGTCTTCGCGCCTTGGCTTGTGTTTCTTTACATTTAAAGGCCCACCCGGCTCTCGCTCTTGAGGACCATCTTTTCAGGGGCGTGGCGTGTTTTATAGCTGACTGTATCGCTTTTGTCACCTTTACAACATATCTGTCTAAGGCATGCCTTGACTTAAGACAACAGATTGTAAGTAACTCTCGCGCAAGGCTTGTTTAAAGCTCCTTCTTATCGATACTAGACTAGTTATGTGTTTTTGCCTGTTGTCTTTGTATTGTTTAAAGGTCTAGAATCGTTGTAATTAAAAGGTAGTCTGAATTGTAGTCTATCTCGTGGTCTACTCTGCATTTGACAACCCTACCCACCAGATCTTGTGTACTGTAGCAGAGGTCGATGCAGCTCTGTGCATTTTTGTCATCGTACGTAACTGTGTCGGCGGGTAGAAGGCTGCCTAGCTGGTATTCCTCCATGATATCAATTAAGTCGTCTGATTCTGGATCTCTTTCTCGTACCGTTAGGCCGCCCCAGAGTTCATGGTGTAGGTTGAAATCACCCAGAATGATTTGTTCTTCTTCCTGGTGGGCGGAAAGTGCCGTTCTGAGGTGTGGTAGGCAACTCGTCCTATAGTCTGACGATCTTGGGGGGTTATATACGTTGTGTATATAGATCTTCGTTGCTGCCTCTGTGGTTGGGCTTGTTGTCGTGATTTCAAGTGTACTCAAGTCTCGTGTGTGGTCTGTAAATCTCCACCTATTTGGGTCTATTCTCTTGTTGATAAAGAAGCAGACTCTCGCAGGTGCTTCTCTGCTGTCGTTAGGGAAGCAGAGGTGAAAAGAGTGTGTGATTGGGTTGTGGGTCGTCGAGATGAAGGGGTTCCTCCATGGTTCCTGGAGCGCTAGAATATCGTACTCCTGGATCCTTGGGTCGCGTAGCAGTGTTGCCATAACTACGTCCCTCGATTTCATGACGTTGTACTGTAGGATCTTTATGCCTTCTTCGCCGTAGTTCATGGTTCATCTGTACTCCATTGGGAACTGAGTAGTGAGTTCGTTGTGATTGACTCTAGTGCTCGTCTTGAAGGCACGTGTGGCCTCCGCGGTCTCTGGCTATCCTCGACCATGATTGTGTCCTCGTTCTCATCTTGCATACTGTCGAGCCCGTTTCCCAAGTGGACCCTCTTTGGGGCTCTTCCTTTCGTTGGGGACTTGCTCCTGGAGTTCTGTCTGCCTGGTGGTATTGTTGGCGTCAGTGATGATGGCCTTGCTGTAGTGGCACTTGGCCTGCCTCTCTGGGTTCCATTCATCATTGCTGCCGCTTCCGCTGGCGTAGCGTCAATAATCGCGCGGTCCATTGGAGGCCTCTCCTTCGTTGGTGGGACAAAATGGTATGGTTGTCGGGCATCGTATGCGGCTTTCACCTTGCTTAACTCGACCTTCCGGACGGGACATCGATTATTCCACGCCTCGTGTGCTCCCTTACACACCGCACATTTCCTTATGGCGGACTTGTCGACCTTAGTGGGGCAATCTTTCGAGCTGTGCGGTTCTGCACAGTAGCCACATGCTGTGCTCGCTTTGCACTGGGTTCCTATGTGGCCGTATTTTTGACACTTGTAGCATTGCTTCAGTCGGCACTGTCTGTCGTATCTCTCACATTGAAAAGCCTCGCCTTGCCAAATGAGACCTTCGTCGATGATCTTGTTTGCGTCTTCCGGATTGGTGAACTCGACGATAATGGTCGAAGCTGACTTTGTACTCGCTGCTCTTGATAGCCATCCAATGTATTTGATGTCCGCATTGGGTATGAACGGTCTGTTATCGTGCAGGAGCTCAGCCTTGATCTCATCGAACTTCTCCATGTTCATTGAGCTGGTCCTTATACCGTGTGCCAGAATTCCATATGTCGGCAGCCGTATACTTGTGCCTCTTCCAATCCGGTTTATCCAGTCGTTTGCGAATTGTTTCAAGGCCTCTGCATCGTTTCTGTTTGACGTCTTGATGCTAAGATCTCCGCTCTTTAGTTGGTTAGCTGATGCAACGCGGATCCGTTCAATGTGTTTGTTCCTGCTCTGTTCAATCGCTCGGTCAACGTGGTTCTGTAAGTTTCTGGGGTTCTTGGCTCGGATGCTCTCGATAGTGGATGTGTCTGTAATCTTCACGATGATCTCACGTTGTGCTTGAATGAACGATGATGTCTGAGTAGATATTGTGATTAGTCTGCTAAGAGGAGCCGCATTGCTACTCAATACCGACGCGTATGAAGCCTTAGAAGGCGGAGCGCACTGTACAACTTTCACCATGTCATTCGTCGTCTTGGTTGTATCATTTATCGCTTTGGCTATGTCGTTCGTCTCTTGCAGAAGTCCGGTAGTTGTTCGTCGTATCTCGGCAGCTTCCTTCACGGCTTGATTGGTCTCCTGGCTCAGTGTAGCCATGTGCTGCTGCGTTATTGTATTCTGCTGAACTTTGATCGCCGTGGATTGTACCGTTTCTGCTGTTGTTTTGAGGTCGCTCTGGAGAGTTGTAATGGCTTGGACGACGGCGGTGAGGTCAGGGGTATTCTGGAACTTGGAAATCAGGACGCTCATGGCTGCGATCATAGTCTTGACAAGAGGCTTCGGCACCGGCTGGTCTCCGGCGGAGTCAATACAGACGAGTGCTTTCCTGAGGTAATCGCTGAGGTATGCAGCATGCTCTCGGGGGTCGTTGGGCCATGCTGCCACTTGAGGCCACGTTGTCGCCATACTGCCTATGTCACACTGGGTAATGCGCAAAGGCATAGGCGTCTCAACTGGTCAAAAGTAGGGCTGCTAGATGCGGTTTTCGTTGTTCAATTCCAAAAATTACGTTCTCGCTGTTTGTGAAGTTTTTTCTCGGCAGCCTTGCTGCACAGAGAGCCAAGACCAGGAAGTAATCACGAGACCAGGGTCACGTGATGGATCTCAGGATCTTTAGAAATCTTAAGAATCCAAGAATCCAAGAATCCACGGGGATCCAGGACTCTACGGGGGTTCTATATAAGACTGGCACGTCTGCCATTAGATAGGAGCTTCGTGCTCAACTCAAATAGTATTCTCAACCATACTAGTAACTGTCTTACCCCGTACATGATACACCTACTTCTCGATCATTGAGAGCAATAACAGCCTTCCGTATTTGCACCGAGTAAATACCAGACCGTTACACTCTATTCATATAAAAAACGTTATATCCTTACGAAGTAGCGCTAAGAGAGATTATCAAGTACGGCATATTACGACTCTTTCTTTTCGAAAGAGCTCTCCAATAATATGGCATGGAGTGTGAAACTCTGGAGTCCGTTTGTGGACTCTAAACCCGTTGATGCATTCCTCGTTGCGGGTGGCCCATCCGTATTCGGGATAGATCAGCAAAAACAGGCCATAGTTTTGCAAAGCGAAACCTACCCACTTCGCTCTAGATAATGTGGGCCATTCTGAGGGCTCAGGGTAGAACTAGTAACAGACGAATTGAGCCAACTGATGACCTCACATAGCTACTAGTAGACTCACTACGTATGTCTAGCCAGCCTGGCCAACTGCCACTTGAATGTACTTTTCCTCTCCCACTAGTGACAAAAAGCATGGTCTCCAAGGTACCCCATCAACATTAAGAGCAGTTTGGAGCTACAGTACCAAATCGTAAAACATACTCGTTAAGTTGCTATCATGCATTCGTTGATATCCTCCATCCGCCTGGCAGTTGCTCTCGGATATGCCTCAACAGTTCTATCACAGAAATATCAGAACTTCACTCATTCGGAAAAGGTTACCGCCGCCGCGGCGTCACCGAAATACAAATTTGATGCTTCATCATCCCAAAACGTCGCTGTTTATTTCGGGAGGACGGATCAGACAATAAACACAAATCTCACTGCACAATGTAGTGACAAGAATATCGATATCGTGATGCTGGCTTTCGTCACTCAGATCTTTGGCGGCGGAGGATACCCGAACCTTGGCTTCGAAAAGCTATGCACCGGTCAGACGTCCGAGATGATTGCTGCCAATGCCACCGGTCTTCTTTCATGTACAGATCTGGAACCACAAATCCAGAGCTGTCAGTCTGCGGGCAAGAAGGTTCTTGTTGCCTTAGGTGGTCAAAATGGGGAGACAACATTTGCCAACACCACTGAAGCGCAAAATGCAGCAACCCTCTTGTGGAACCTCTTTGGTGGTGGCTCAGCAGAAGACGCTGGATTGCGACCCTTTGGGAACGTGAAGGTCGATGGCTTTGATATTGGTATAACTTCTTCAATTGCCAGCTAGCTATGGAAAGTCATTAACATATCAACAGATAACGAGCTAGGTGACGGATCCTACTATGAAGATTTCGCAGCTGCCCTACGGTCTCTCTTCACAGCACAAAAAAGGAAAACCTACTACCTCTCCGCTGCCCCAAGCTGCTCCTTAACCACGAATGGCTCGAATCCCTTAGAGATGCTAAATCTCATGGACTTTGTCTGGCCCCAATTCTATGGCGCTCCCTCCTGCAACATCGGCACCGACTCCTTCCCCGATTCCGTAAAAGCATGGAGCGAGCGTCTCGTCGGACCAAAGCTATACATCGGCTCCCCATCATTTGCGGGTGGTACTACCAACGGGGGTTACGAAGAACCAGACGCGTTTGCTAAGACGCTCAAGAGTGCAAGGGCAGACACCACAGAGGATTTTGGGGGTGTGATGTTGTGGGATGGTGCCTATGGGCACATCACGATGAATTCACAGGGGCTTGATTATATAGCTGTTTCGAAGAAGGCATTGACATCGTAGGTGCTCCGAACCTCCGGATATCACGTGGAGCATCTCAAGGGGGCGGTAGTTTCAGGGTGTTCCTACACAGACACGTACAAGTCGAAGTTTCTACTAATCTCGGCGTTAGGAATGCTACACTTTATGCAGTGATGGGTGTAAAAGTTTTTATGTTGTATTGTGCAGTGGTTACATCAGTATATTTGATATAAAATTTGAACCACGCGTTTCTCAAGGTGTTGAATACCTTGATTCTAGGAAGGAAAAGCAAACTCCTGTCCTTAATGTGTGAAATGCCCGTGTGCAGCCTGACAATTATGCTTATACTATGAACTTGTCAAGCTCGCTATGTCAAAGCTACCAAACAACATCGAGTAATTAATTTTTTGTAATGTTAGTAGAATATCAAAAGAGTTTATCTCGTAATCATGTTTCAAACTGGCCGACAACAACTTTCAATCCACATTTCATTAGACTAGAATGATATACTGGAAGACTATGATAATACTCATGTTCATATTTGTACTTTTAACTAACATACTTTTATAACTTTTGATTATGAATGTGCTGGTTTATTGTCGGGATCATCCGATGCCTCTATCTCTCTCGTCTTTCCCCAACTAAAATCATCCATATGCCAAGCCGCATAACAAATCACGATCGGAGTTACGACCTGTCCTATAAGTACCAATATTAAAAGACCCAAAAGATACTGCAGACGCAACCGATTTGTTTCGCAGCCCCAGTACGCGACGAAGATACCATACGCCAATGGAATCATCGTGACGATGGCAAAACACACAATGAATGTAGGATCCTCGACAGCGATGCATGCTTTGATGAACAGAACCAAGGTCTGCATAACGAAAATGCTGAGGACCCAGACGAGGACATCAGCCAGAGAGCAGAGCCTCTCAAACCAGTTCATCTCGTTCTTCATCGTAATCAACAAGTCGTTGGCGCACGTGCTGAGCGTCCAGCGTTTGCGCTGCGAAAGGAAGACCATGAAGCCGTTGGGCGGATCTGTATATGCAATCGCTTTGAGTGACATTGTCGTCTGAGACTTTGGAAACCGGAAAAATATCAGGCAGATGTAATTCCGATCTTCTCCTGCGAGAGCGCGGACTTGGTGAATCATGTTCGCCTTCGGATCTGGGATGTGTCCGAACAACTCTATGAGTATCGCATCGCTACAGGTCTCATCGCAGATCTTGATGATTTGACAGGCCCCCGGTAGACAGGAGACTTTCCCTGTCCCATGAGCCTGATGCCACCGACGGAGGCATTGGGCACGGATATATTCTGTGTTTTGATAGATGTTCCAGAGATTCCATTGTCCAGTTCGAAATCCGACTGTAGACAGTCCATCAGTAAGAGTGCTGGGGGAAGAGGATAATATCAATCGTGTGAGAGAGCATACCTTGGATGAGGCCAGAACAACCAACTAGATTTGGGTCTTTCAAGCACTCTTTGTGCATCTCGTACATGCACGTCGAGTTGAAAGTAGTATCAGCGTCGACGCCGACCAACCATGCAAAATTCTCAAACGCGCAGTCCTCTGAAAATTCGCAGAACCATCGGAAGAAGTCATCTCCCATTATAGTCTCTGGATTCTCGTGCCGAAATCTATACTTGTAAAGTAGAGTGCGAACGAGGATCAAACCATCTCGCTTTCCTAGATTTCGCTTCTTGACTAGAAGAACGTATGGTGTTCCTTCCCAGATACCGGCAGAGGCGTAGATTCCATTAATGGCTCCATCCCAGGATTCATATCCCACTGGAAACCAATGTTCTTTCTCAGGCTTTAAAATGTCTTCGACTAGGATCCGATCAGTCGACTTTGCCATACCCTTTCCTTTCACCTGTCCATCGCAGATAATAATGAACATCTTTCTATGATGTTCTACCTTCTCTTGTGCATTGAGGCTTTTAAGCGTATCCATGAGGTCTTGGTAGGATTCGCAGTAACAAGCCAAGACCATACCAATAGTTGTAGGAATATGTGTGGGCAGAGGTGGCGGTGTTTTGGCGAATAACCGTAGAATTCGGCCCCAGACATACCACCGTATTAAGTTAAGCACCATAAGAGAGCTCAAGGCATTTCCGAGCAAGATGACAGGCACGACTATGAAAAGAATATCAGATATTTGACTTAGGAGAATGAGCTGGAGACTTGAACTTACAGACATACCAATACTCTGGATACGTCCAACTGATGGCAATACAAACACTGTTGGCGATTAAAATGAAGATCATGAACACATTGCGGGTCCACCGTAATCTCTTTTTCCCCTGTGCTCGAACAACCTTCTCCTTCTCGATAGTGTATTTGGACTTCCTCCGATTGAGCAGTACACAACTTGATCTCTGTCGGGTTCCAGGTATCAGATCTGCTGACTGGTTCTGGCCCTTCTCGGCCTTCTCTTTGGATCGAAATTCGTCGGACTCTGATGAAAGTGTCCGGTCTCTCTCTAAGGAGTTGTTAAAATGCTCTGGTTGCATGGGCGTGCGAGCATCCGGATTTGTATGGACTTTCGGAATTGATAAGTTGAGTGGCCTGCTGAAGTTGATACTTGATCCAGCTGTTTGTGATAACTTCTTATGCAAGGCATCGTTTGAATCATTTGATGACGACAACTGCTTTTTCTTACAAGCCAGGGGAAAGGCTCGTTGAGGCCGGATAGTTGAATCTTGAGCTGAGCCCCATGGTTCACTACTTACCGGATCATCGAATGGCGAAGAGGGTTGTGGCCAATTTACAGATAGAGGCGTAACATCCTCAGAACTGACAGCTGAGTTGGTCTCGCGCCAGGATGGTTGTTGTTCCATTGTCCGTTGATGGGTTGGACCCGGCCTACGTGAGAGATGGGTTTGTGGGAAAACGAAACTCGGATTTGCCGGACGTGATGGTGTTCTGTGGTAGTCAGTTAGAAAGACGGCGACTACTAAGTAAAGTATATGAGAACAGCACGTACTGCAGTTGAGACCTCCGTCGGCGACCATGACCTGGAGACCATTGTACTAAGGTACCCGCCCCTCGAAGAACATCTCGCGAGCCTGAGGAGGATTCTGATGAAGTACTGTTCATCGGGCTCTGTCCGTTATCTGGCCCTAGCCTCAAACCACGAGGTTGATTCTCCAGAAGTATTATTGTGATTCATGTTATGACACAATACATAAAGAACAGAGAAAGTTGCATGATTAATTGCGAACAATAAAAGATGCCTTAATCACAATCTATTTACTCAGGATCAACAATTTCGTCAACACCCAAGACATTCGGAACATTCTTTACCCAGAAAATAGTACTGGAGGATGGCGGAATGAATTAGAGTTTTTAATCTCTTGGTAGATTAATACGCGCTGAGTTACTACCATGTCTATAAAGAATGGCCTCACAATTAATCTGGCGGAAGTCACCTAGGCCTAGACTAAGTCGGTCTTGGAACGTTCACACAAACAAGCAGAACAACATAGGTTTAAATCATGCACTAACGACACATAAAGTTAAAGGGTCTTATGAAGGTGCCATAGGAAGGATCTGCACAAGGATCAGTACCCGTCTCCGCGTTGACTAACGTTAATCCAAAAGCATTATGGAGAGGAGACCACCACCGTGAATGCCTTCAATTTTGAATTATCATTGCCCTTATCATGTCTTAGTTAACAGAAAAACATAGGGTAGAGTATTCATCTTTGGTAGTAAAGGCTCTACCGAACCTTAGAGTGCTTTTGAAGTTATTCAATAGACGAGATCTCCCTCGAAAATAGCCTATAAACGTACATACAATTGCTTAAGACCTAACAATAATTTGGTATGAGGCGGGGTGGATAAGGACGCCGAAAGAAGTAAGCACCGGACATACTAGGGAATACGTTCAAGAGCCACCAAGCGGCGATCTCTCTGTCCATAATCCCATCGGAATGTCGTTGTGAGGAATGTGATCCAGCGAATAGCGGACTACTAGGGAATACGTTCAAGAGCTACCAAGCGGCGATCTCTCTGTCCATAATCCCATCGGAATGTCGTTGTGAGGAATGTGATCCAGCGAACAGCGGACTACCTCCGAGCCGTATGGGGACAGTTTCATTAGACATCACACCATAACCACCATGTGATAATTCCGCAGATATATGCCCTGTCCAATGGATACTGACGCTGACTTGAGGAAGCACGTGACAACAGGTTTGAGGAAGTATGTAACATCCCCGATGAGGGTTAACTATGTCTCGTAATTAAGTAAATCTATTCTATATTGTATGCTTTTTTATAATTTTGAACCCAATAGGCATGGGGATAGTTAGATAGCAAATTCGTAACGCCATGACCAAAACCATTCCTGTCCAATTCCCCCCATAAACTCCTGTACAGTCTTTGCCCCGCCACCGTACTTTTTCAATAATAATGAACATGACTGGAAACATTGTCTAGAACTGAAAAATCCACGGTATCCTGCTTCATACACACACAAACCAAATCAAAGAGGCTATCCACGACTTTTGATGTGAACTTGCTAGGTAACAGGCGTGGTAGCCATGGAACGTCGGATTGTGGTACCAATGGGTCGAGGTACATTAATCTCTCGCATCCAAGGCTTTCCATTTCTCTAGCGAAAGAGAGGCCTGGGGAGCAAGAAATAACACTTTGTCCGGGTTTGAATGCAACACCGATGATGAGTACCCGTAGACTAGCCTTGCCTGTAACGGCACTGCGTTCGGCGAAAATCTCACGGGCAAGTTTGGCTGGTCGGTCTCCCATTCGCTCTGCAGCATGTGCTAGAACAGGAAGTGTGTTGTTGACGAAAAGGTAATATGGGTTGATTGGGATGCAGTGACCACCAACGCCCAAGCCAGGGCGGAAGGCTTGGAACCCAAATGGCTTTGTTGCTGCCGCATCGATGACTTCGTTTGGATCAATTCCTTGAGTGACACATGCATCGGAAATTTCGTTGACATAGGCGATGTTGATCATCCGGTAGCAATTTTCGTACAGTTTGGTCATCTCAGCCACCTCTGGTCGTGAAACTGGTACGACCCTGTCAAAGACCTGCGAGTATATTGCGTGAATCTTTTCCATAGCGACGGCGTCAAGGCCTGAGATAACCTTTGGAATTTGTTGCAGACTCGGTGTCACTCGACCGGGGTCGACTCGTTCTGGAGACATGCCACAGTGTAGCGTGCCACTGTATTGACTGAGGAAGGCACGTGTCATACCAACAGAAACACTGCTTTCGATAACGACGACGGAACCTGGTCTGGCATATTTGACCACCGAGGAGATTGCTGCCACAAGATGAGTGGCATCGACTGATTGATCCTTATGTAGAGTTGTAGGGACCGAGATGAGGAAGTGGGTGCCCAGTGCAAGTTTTGTCACGTCGGTAGTGAGTCTAACTTTGGGATATTTCTTGAAACTGGGGGCGATGTGATCGATTCTGTTTTGCGAGATATCGAAACCGATCGAGTTGAAAACTTTTCCGAAACCCGAGAGAAGATGCTCTCCAACGTACCCAACGCCAATAACACAGACTACAATGTCTCTATCATTAGACGTGATCGGGCGAGCGATATTTCTTCCTTTTGTTTCATCAACGACACTGAGAAGTTAGTTAAGAATGAAGAGGACAGAGGACAGATGACAGTGTAACTTAGATCTTACTATTTAAGCTCTTTTGGGAGGAAAGCAGATGCAATATCATCCATGTCACTCTTAAAGAGCTGCTCATGATGTCTTGGGCTGTTGACTAGCATGCGTATGTCTAAGTCTCCTTCGGGGTATAGTTTCCAATCTTCAAGTAATTCCCGTGAAGGGACTTGAAAGATAGACAGGTGGGGTGTATTGAGAAGCATCTTGGGAATTTGGAACTGCTCTTGTGAATGTGAATGTATATTTTGGGTAATGTAAGGGTGTCCTGAATCACTATTGGGCGCCTCAAGAATGCTGAGAGTTAAATGAGATGTGATTGAACAAGGACTGCAGATCCTTCTTATATAGAAGATGCTACAGGTCAGACTATACTCTTGGATGAGCAGCAGCAAACTATTCATGGTGGCGCAAAGGACTCGGCTCTTCAAACACTTTCGACTTCGATCTTGCTTTGGGCCTCGCCTCTTCGGACACTTGGACTTCGATCTCGACCTCCAGAGACAAGTAAGTGAAGTAACAAATGACGATGAAAACAGTATAAGTGAAATCAATGGTAAGACTCAAGCAAGAAGTCGGCCCACTTCGCATTCCTCGGTATCAATTCTCGAATTATATCCTTAAGATGGACAACGTTAGGGTCTAATCCCATGTGGGGACATGAAGGCCCATAGGTCTTCGGCTCCAATTTTCCTCCAATGGACGATACGGGGCAAGTACACAGTTGTAAGCGAAGACTCGATCGGCGATCGAAGCAGTGGGTAATAGATTTCGGCGCCTTGCGCATCAAGTTTCTCATCATCATTTGAAGCCTAGATGCTTAAACAGAAAATGTGACGACATCTGGTCGTACGAGGACTCGAGGAGTTCATCAAATGCGGAAAACAACATCAAGTCGACCTGAACAACAGAAATAAACGTTCTTACTTGGAGACTGTGTTTGCTAGTCTTTTCCAGCCCATACTAGGCTTCTCTCTGAGATTTTACTCGCAGTGAGGTCAGGGATTCTTGAAGTAGCGCTCATAGGGTTCATGTCGGGGATGCTAGCCTGACTCAGCACTTGCGGGAGGCGGGCAACTTTAAGCTGACAGTCTTGATGCGGCCGCACGTCATCCATATCTCGTCTGCTGTTGCTGTTTCCGGCCTTTCCCCTCGACATAAGGAAGACACATGGAATGGCGGCAGTTGAGAAGTACTTGTACTTTATACAGGCCTAGATAATCCGACTTCTTCCGTCTGTACGAACTACTAGAATGTTACATTTTACAAGGAATGCTAGGCAATGAGTCAATCCGCTTTCCTCCACATTTGATTCTCAGGGTCAAACGAATTCCCACACTTTCGCTGACCAATGATAATACGAAGCATGGCTATCGCAAACCATATGGACTAGTTGTGCGAAACGTCGAAATTGTGATCTTCTGACTACTAATTACATCTCAACCTATATTTAATTGTATATTGCAATATTTAACAAGGGATATAATTATAAAAATGAGATTGAATAAGTCAAGACAGATTTCAAATTTGGACGTTCCGCACAATTAATCTTTAAGTTATTCCCTTGAGTATTATTCCCCACGGAACCTGTAACGCCTTGTCGCAGGAAATGGAGGGACTCGTCAAATTAGCGAGCCTCACCGGAATTCAACCTGGTGAGTGCGCTGTGCCCCGTGTCGTCTTACTATTCAGCGCCACGCTTCGGGTGGCAAAGCCTGAAGAGGTGCGGCACTTGCCGCACAAAGGGGATCCGTTTGCGGTAGGGGCGGCCACAAACGTACTTGAGCAAGCCCTGGGGTAAGCGAGCTCTCGGCCTTGTTGATACCTCGCTCTAACTCGCTCTGGTTATCAGATTTATGATGTTTTCCTATTGTTGATGAATCTTTGGATTGATTATTAATAATAAACATATTGCTAGACTAATAAGAAGTATCAGGCTTGTACCTGCCCGTGTTTATAAGTATACAAATAAGCAGCATCAGTGGCAGAGCCCGAACAGAGCTTGAGTATCATAATTTCGTAAGCATACCCTGGGATAGCCTGCGCGTACTATTCTCGCCCATGTGTGTCTCGGCTATAGTTTCCGTGCAAACCTCTGCCCAAAATCCGTTTCGGGTCCCTTAGGTAACCTTGGGGTACAACTCCACTCTTCACATGTTCCGAATTGTCTAGACCTGTTGGCCATTGGTGGAAATCTCTTATGAGAGCCTGGTTGACGATGGGTTGAGTTTAATCGAGCACGGATGCTCGACGGATACGCTGTAATAGAAGGAAGAAGGGCGGGTGTCTTCTCCGAACCCCAATTTGTACAAAATTTTCATAGGCAATAAGATACACCCTAACAAGTAAATCGCTAGATGAAATGCCCTGAGACGAAGTGAAAGGGAAAACTAATCCCGCCGCCAGCCTAAGGATTACGATGCGAACAACTCTGAGTCTCTACCACAATCTTATTTATCCCCTTACCTACCTTTCCAGTTACTACAGTGAACTCCTCCCACGAGAGTGACTTCTTTGACATAGCAAACATAAACAAGAGGAGATTTATATATGAAATGGAACGCAGTCTATTTTAACGGACGTACAAACCTTGGTTTACGAAGCTTGACGCTGTGTATTATTTGTACATGGCCTTTAAAATCCTCTAAGTGCTTAAGAACAAGCCTTTAAGACTTACACGCTAGGTAATAACACTTTATTTTAACGTGTAGATCTTTTCTTTTAAGGTGAATCTGTTTAACGTGATCTATTATTTTTGTAAGGTAGTAAAAAGAGCCTATCTGTTTCTTATAGCTCTTTAATTTGTCACTAATATAAATCAGGCACTAGTCCTTAGTAAGCTTAAGAGGGAATAGCTTAAGATCAGGCGATTCCTTTTTAACAAGAGGTAGCTGTAGTAAGGTAACTTAAAGTCAGTACTATTAAGGCATTTCGCGGCGGCAGTATAAGGCGACTATAAGACTAGCAGAGTAGATCTAGTGCGCGATAATCTCTTGCAGGGGTATACTTACGATATAAGTGTAAATAAGTTCAGCTAGTTACGCTTGTTTAAAGATTTAATATTTAACTACTAGCTTAATATACTCCTTTTCTTACTGTCTACTGTTCTGCCTTTTGATATCTTTTATTAGGCGATAATAAAAGTAGTCAGCTCAGTACTTTTTAGAGATAATATTTTACTGTTAAGTTCAGGTAATACTGATTTTTACAGTAAGACATTAAACTATCGCCTTAACTTTTATTCTTTAAATCTTGTAAGCTTTAGCTTTTAGCTACACCTGTTACTACTTAAGATTAACGATACGTAAGTCAGGAGGAAGCGCTACTAAAATATCATTTAGCACGTGAACTAGCGCACAAAGATCACGCATAAGGCTTATATAAGTAAGTATACGTAAGACGCCATTTATAAAGGGTCGCTTAAAGATAACAGACAAGACATCAAATAGCACCTTTTTATTAATATAAGCTCTGTTATATACCGCTAAGTTTAGGTTATGTTGTATAACCTGATCTTAAACTATATCTGTGACTGTACTTAAACACAAAAAAAAGACTCTATTAGTAAAATGGTTTATATTTGTGATGTTATAAAATACATACAGTTAACGACATATAACGGTCCGGTATTTACTCGCTGTAAATACAGAAGGCTACAGTTGATCTCTGATGATCGAGAGGTAGGTGTATCACGTAGATAAGAAGATAGTTACTAAGTATCAGAATACTATTTGAAGTTAAGCACGAAGCTTCTATCTAATAGCAGACGTGCTAGTCTTATATAAAACCTTCGTTCGCCTTAGATCCCTTAAGATACTGGATCCTTAGATCCTTGGATCCGTTTTCCTATAAGGGGATCCAGGGATCCAGGGATCTATCACGTGACCTATCGTCCACTGTGATCTAGGTAACTATTACTACCGAAGCGTGAGTGTACAGCAGTACCACTCGATTGTCCTGTATCATTCCCTGGCTAGTACTACCCTATCGATAGTACCGCTCCCTCGTTAGTACTAATGCCCCCATAGTACTACTAATGGTTTTATCATTATATAGGTGCCAACTGAACCGTAGCGCCAAGGGGTCTGTAACACGACATTAGCTGTCTCACGATAAAAGCAATAGCTAGTTAGCTTTTTTTAAGAAGCCCGCTTTAAGCCTAAGCTAGTTTAAGCAGTCCTTAAATTAAGAGTAAGTAAGAGCGATTGTCAGAGAGGTTATTATACTATTAGCTAGCTTCTTATCTTAACGGAAAATTAAAGTCTTAAGTATTTCTTACTTTTAAGATAGTAGCGTAAACATAACTAAGCCTTACACTTTATACTTAAAGACCCGCTTAGCTGTAGTCAAGCTTAATATCTTAAAAGCGCTATCTGTGATAACTAAAAAGACAAGGTAAGTGATCAGACAAAAGATTAAGTCGTTTACTTTAGTAAATAAGAATATCGTACTGTTATAGTCTGTCAGTTTACTTTAGACATATAATAAAGAATAGGTTCGTTAACTTATAGCTTTAAGCGTCTTTTAGCTCCCTTATAGTACGCTAGCTTAACCTTTATCGCAAGTATATCTCACTTTCTTATTATAAGGTTTCACACGACTAAAAAGCAGACGTCTTTATAATAAAGCGCGTTGAATTGTTTAAGATCTGTTTTAATATCGCTTATAATAATATCGTTATCAGAACTATTATTGTTCTCAGAGCCTAAGTCAGTAACAACGTTATTATAATTATTAAACCTAAAGTCAGCATCAGCGCCAACTTTACATCTTTAAAGCCATTATCGTCTACATTTTTATCGCTAGTATCATCGTCTTTAAAGCCAGGCCACTACTACTTCTTCTTTTTCTTTACGTTAACTAACTTTACAGACTAGTATCTTGTGGCAAAGAAAAGAAGCAGGATCAGTGTGAACTATATATGATATCACTCTGTAGAGAAAGTAAAAGTGTCGCGTGCCTAGTAATAGTTAAGTAAAAGTAAAAGGTTGTTAACACTAAAGATAAGCTTTTCTTTGACTTGTGATATCAAGATTAAAGTCCCTTGTAAAAGGACTGTAGATGTACTAAACAAACGTTAGTATCCTTGTATTAAGATAATAATAAGATAACCGGGGCCTTTATTATAAGAACCTCTTTTATATTATTAGTATTTGTATAACAGCTGTACTCTTAATTAAAAAGCATCTTAAGCCGCAAACAATATTAGTGGACTGTACTCTTTTTTTTTACCTAATCTACCTCGCATATGTAAATAACAAACGCTATCGAAGTCCTCTTGAAACAGTCCCGGATTATTAAGCGCTAGTATAGACTCTTGGGTAGATAGAACCTAGTTTTAAAGTCAGACTAGTTACGTACTTCACGTCGTTAATCAAGTATTTGCTTTTTTACTTGTTGAACTTGTTAATAATATACTAAAGTTATCTTTTATACTATTAGTAAAGTTACACTTGACGGTCGTTTTATTGTTTTAATTAATCAGATTTCTGGTAATATTCAGGAAGGTGTAGTTAGATTTTCAGTTTAAGATAACAACGTTTAATATGATTATTTAGGCGTGTTAGATTTAGCAACAAAGTTAAGAGCAATCGCAGATTGACCGTGGTATAGTTCCTAGCGACTATCGTGAAAGGAGGATCGTTCAGTCTAGTAGTAAGGTAGTTAAGAGCAGAATGTCGTCGTGTGAGGTGTTAAGTCAAAAGGTAGGAAAAGGGGGATAGGGATGAGGCGGGTATATATGTGAGGACGAACGATGGGCAGTACCATAGTAACTGACCAAAGGTCCTCCTAAAACGGGGGTGGGAGGGGGGGGGGTATGAAGGCAGAGAATCGAGAACTGGGATCAGAGAAACAGAAAGAGGTCGACGTTTGAACGTAGCGAAGATTAGCCGCCAGCGTCTCGGATGCACACGTGATCAGCTTTGGGGGTTCGAGCTGTTGGTGCGCAGGCTATTACTGGTGGTTTGACGGTGGATGCAAGGCACATATGTCGATCGATGACTTGTTGAAGAGTTGTTTTATTGATCCACTATGGGGCAGGTCTGCCTTATCGCATAGCTTACATAATCAGGTGCTAGGCCAATTCCAACACGAGCCCACGTAAAACAGCGACCAAACCCGCCGAAAACAGCAGGTCCAACTCCACAACCCCGCCTCAGTCGCGAAGGTTCTTGATCATGC
This sequence comes from Cadophora gregata, assembly GCF_030347475.1. NCBI lineage: Eukaryota > Fungi > Ascomycota > Leotiomycetes > Helotiales > Ploettnerulaceae > Cadophora > Cadophora gregata. Next base: position 1,238,623 of record NW_026695937.1, on the reverse strand, counting down.
TAATTATTATTATTATTATTATTCCTTTTAACGTCCTGTGTAAGTCGAAGACTATAGTAGGACGGCTGGGGCAATAAGCCCCGGCGTTTCTATATAAAGTACGGGAAAGGTAGCCAATTTGTTCCAGGGGACATTGAGGGCATAGCCCTAGTTATAACAAAGGAAAATTATCGAAGAACGTGTAGAAGGTATCACGATTATTCCTCCTCTTACTCCTCCTCCTCCTCTTACTCCTCCTCCTGCTCCTGCTCCTCCTCCTGCCTTCTCTCTAAGTACCATTTCCTGGTACAAAGTCTAGTCTTTTTGAGAAAATCTAGCGTCTTCTCGATCCCAATTTTTGTATGCATTAAGAGAGGTAGACTAAGTCTCGCTCCCTTCATTTCGTCCCGTAGCTTGGTCCTCGCCTTGGCTATTCCTGTCTCTTTGCAGCTCAAAAGTAGATGGGTGGTTGTCTCTCTCCTCCCACACCTACACAAGTCACTATCCGTATGGCCTAGTCTATATAGGTATGACCTTATAAACCCATGGCCTAGCTTCAGTTGGAAGAAGGAGCTAGCTAGCTCTCTTATAGCTAATGAATGGCTATCAAACAACCTCTAGCGAACTCTTATTGGGATGCTACTGCAAATTCTTTCTACTTCCTAACACCTTATCCCTATCGCTTACTATCCTTTTTACTTAGCCGATCTTATGATGCTACTGGAAATGCGTATCAGGCTTGATACTATCTATCTCTAAACTATTATTATCGAGCGTTTTTAATATAACATGTATCGTCTCCGTGACTTTAGGCGGGGGGCTGGAGTCCTCTTTCTGAAAACATGCGTGCCGCATTTCGTACAAAAAGACCTCGCTACTTTTCCGAGCTTTGGTAATTACTTATTGCGCTAGAGAGCGTGGCCATTTGTTCGATCAGGTCAGTGGTTGTGAACGTTTATTACTGGGGGAGATGCCAAAACACTCAGATCTCGTAGAAGACAGGGCGGATTATTTGCTGGACAAGCGAAAAGAGGACGAGGCAGACCCAAAAGAAGCACAAAGGCTTAATATGCTTTAGGTTAAGAGTGATAAGCTGTACGAATACCGAGCTCAAAATAGACTTACGAGCCCAGATGTGTAGGTTTTGCAACAGGTGATGTTTATTGAAGATGGATAGGATGAAGACGTTTTTGTTTATTAAGTGGCATGCGAGTATCTAGTAAAAGAAATAAGCGATAAGCAGGCTCACGGCACGGGAGTGTGAAGAGCTGACCGAGTAAGAGATATCGAAGCGTGAGGCTTGTGCGATAGAACAATTGAGAGCAAGTGGGAGGGATTGAGTATGGAATTTCTTTAAAAAGCGTGACTTTGTATTGTAAAACAGCTTGACTTTGCTAGGAAAATATAACATAAGTTTTCACTTTAAGCTCCGGCTTTGTTTGTGTATCTTCTTATAGTTTCAAAAGCTTTTGGGTTAATGCTTATGATAAGAGCGATGCTAAGAATTATCTTTGAAGTAAGAGGCGACCCGAATAGCTGCTTAGGGCGGCCGCCTCTCTTTCTTGCAGCCAACTCTCTACCTTGTAGCTAACTCTCTACTTGATGCGTGGAGCTACTTTTGTACCACGGCGTCGATGTCGACTGTTCTTGTACTGCCTTATTTGTTTATAGATGTCACTGATCGCCATAGCGCCAACTCGCAATTCCGGAGTATCCGTCTCAGCGACGGCTTCAATCCCCCTCGTCTACCGCCTCATACTCACAACAATCGAACTTTTACTCGCCGTACTAGGCGCACTCCTCGCATTCCGTAACCCAAGCGAATACATTTCGACGATGACGCGCAACTCCGCGTCTTTCGCTGCAAGTACCGCCTTCTTGTACACCGAGCTCGGCGGAGCGTGGCTATACTTTACGTTTAACGAAGCAATCGTGCTCCGTCTATTTGATGACTTGCGCTTTTGGCGAATTTTATGTATGGGAATGCTGCTTAGCGATACGGCTTATTGCCATAGTGTTACGCAGGCTGTTGGAGGATGGGGTGCTTGGTCTACGATGGGAAGCTAAGCGACGGAGGATTGGGTTGTGTTTTGGACTACGGCGCCTATGGTTTTTGTGAGGATTTTGATTGTCTTTGGGGTTGGCGTGAAGCGTTAGTAAAATGAGAATCTGGGGTAAGAGATAAGCTAGATTGAACAGCTGTACTAGCTTTAGAACAAACACGTAAATTCAACACCAGTCTAGCGCTGTCGCCACTCCTTAAAAGAACCAATACGATTTAACGAGCAGACATGTGCAATATCGGGAGAATAATATCGTTTGCAGCCCTCGACTCCTCGTATGAGTGATAACTGGACCTTTGTCGGTTTAGTCCAACAAAGCTATCCAACAACACAGTCGCAATACCATCACCCTTGTCCCGTCTGCTATTTTATATAACCTAAAGAACTTGACTTACTCTATACCCCCAATTTACAAAACCACACCACGACAAAAACACCTCATTTGTCGGACAATCACCTCACCAGTCAAACCACATCTAAAAAGCAGTAACTGGAGTTTATTACAATATACAACCTATTTACATCTAGACTCTTTTCAAAAATTGCATAATAACCCCTTATTCCTGGTGGTGGGTTCCGAGAACTGTCCTTTCCTAGCCAGCCGAAATCCGCTCGAAATAACACGCCAGAGGGATCCAATTTTCTTCCCATCGCCCTCCACCTCTTAATTTCCAATCTCCCTCAGCACCTGTATCAACTCCTCCGCCGGCACATAATCCGATGTCGTCTCCATCCTATGTATCCACACACATTTCCCTGCCCTAAAAATCCACTCTCTGCTATTCTAACTATAGTCTCCGCCTTTGAACGCCCCAAATCCGCTTCAGATCATTTGTCGCACACTACTTATGATCAGACTGAACAGCGAGTGTTTTATGTAAGTTGGTTTCGAAGAACTAGCTAAAGATCTTTTCATACAAAGCTTTTCGTATAAGCGACAAGTAGGGTCTGTGAATATTAAGAACTCGTAGGACGTTTCGGTAGTATAAAAGAGGATGCGGGATGGGTCGCCGTAGCCGATAACAAGAAGTCGGGCCGGGCCGGAAGGTAGAGTAGAGAGGGTAGCTGGGGTAATATGTGGCGGCAGGGAGCGGATATAATTTTGATCGCAGGAGTAGAAGAAATGGCGGACTCAAATACAGACGGATTAGTTGCCGTTTCGAAAACAGGTGAGCAGATTGAGGAAAAAAGACTGTACCAAAAATCGCGATAACCGTGACGACACTATCCTTCGAAACTAGTTTACCAAATGGAGTGGATTTACCGTCATAAGAATATACGAGAAAAGCATAACTCTCAAAGAGAGTCTTTTCGTCGAGAATAAAATGCGAAAACTTGAGAAGAGATGGCCGAGACATTGTAAGCAAGTACAAAGTTGATGACTAAAGGCAGACAGTATTGTATGTTGGCGGCAGCACGAGATATTTGACTGACTTTTCATAACGTCAAGTGTAGGAAGTTTGCACGTCTTAGCGTTTTACAGCCACGTGACTTTATGAGGTCGTAAACGTGATCTAGTACTATTTTTCTCAAACGAGTGCCCCGGCGTCGGGCTATGCGCTCCGCTTCGGATATATTGGAATTTTGTAGCTTAAGAAAGGGCATTTTGTAAAGTCGTGATTCTGAAAGGAAGTGCGCACGTTCGGATGTAACGTCTATCTTTGCGTAGCGGAAAACAGTTGGAGATTGGAAGAAGATGTGACCCCTGCCTCGAGGACAATCGTGGCCCCGTGCCCAGTCGTCCCCATACAGCCAGGGGACTTTCTTGGGGTCATGTCGGGCCAATTACGGTATACGTCAGAAGCCGGCCGCCCTGACGAAGCCATCCAAGGGCCCGATCCTAATCTGTGGTTGGACTTCTCCAAGATCACTGGTAAGCTTAGCTGTACAGTAGCCTAGCTCCTTTCAATCTAAGCATGCTACTATCACATCGATCTTTCGCCTTCCATTTGAAGGGCTTTCAAAGGGTATGAGGCATATGTAAATAGCATTGTTGCGCTCTGTTTGACCCGGCGTTGTGTCCTTCATTTCTTTCCTGACACCAGCCAAGAGAACAGCTACTTCAGCTCGAGCACTTTTCGCCTTTTAAACTCATAAAACGGTTAGATCTGGTGTTCAAGTCACCCCACGATAATAATAAGTCATTGTCAACCTTATGGCGGCCAGGGCGTGCTGTGACACACGACGTCGCCACCTGGATTGGTGCCTCCCCAAACAAGCGACCAAGGATTCCTACTCAAGTTTACTGTATTCCATAATAATCACGGTAAAATGTAAGTTACATTTCCTTTACCAACCAGCTTCCACGTAAAGATCCTCTCTTGGCCATTTCTGGTTTTGGGTTAATTTTACACGCCCTTGATCCTAAAAGGATATCTATGTGCCAGAACGGGATCTCAATGAACCAACTTGGCTCTTTCCTCCATCCACTTTCTCCGCACATGACATGACATACCACAGGCTAGGTTTCGCGTGACTAGTGACTTTCATCGCCCAACTGCACCGTACCAGCAAAGCCCTAACACGGCGCCTATCACAATGGCAACGGCTGGTGGAACATTAAACCAAGCACTCTCCGCGTACGTGACTGCAGCAACAACGACCCACCATGGCTCCGCTGCCAAACTCCGCCCGCGACTGTCTTCAGGTACGAGATAACCAATCTCCCATAGTCTGTAAACCGCCGTGAATACCAACCCCACTGCTGTCGCATTCACCCCTCGTAGCAGGTCTACTACCCACTTCTTCGTCCGTAGCACCCGCCAGAAGCTCTGCACAGCAACCGCTAGTGTGATTCCAGGGAGGAAAATACCGAGGAAGCCTAGGAACGCACCAAAGACAGTTGGGAACTGGGATCGTTGCAATGTAAGTGCGCTCAGGTAGACAGCAAAGTTGAAGTTGGGACCAGGGAAGGCCTGGATGATAGCGAGGCCTAGGAGAAAGTCGCGGCTAGAGACCCAACCGGGATCGACAACATATGAACGGAGAAGGGGAATAACCACTGGGCCGCCGCCGAAGATGATTGTACCAGCTAGGTACATGTTGGCGAAGAGATCGAGAACGAGCGGGGGGGCATTGATACTGCCTCGAGCTACAAGAATGGCGGTAAAGGAAGCTGTGAATCCAGGTTAGCAAGGTCAACAATGTGAAGAGCGGATGGGATATAGATACTAAAAAATATAATTGTAATCGCGATTCCAACCTTGATGCGGATCATATGGTCTGCGGTATCATTTGTCGCAGCTTGCTCTGTCTGTAACCGCGAGTTGTCCGCAGCAGGCAGTTGTACAGCTGATACTGAATTGCTTGACTTGATCGAGCTCGCAGCAGCATTCCTTCTATGCACCCTATTTTGGCTCTCTATTCTGTCATCAAGTTGTACACTATCAGTGGCACCAGCCTCCTCTGCCGTGCTTTCTGGGCCGTTCTTTTTTCGTTTCAGCATCGCCCTCACCTTGCCAATCCTCTGGCTCATCCAGCCATCCCAGATGACGCTAGTGAGACCGCCGATGAGCATGAGCACCGGGAAGAACCACAATGCATTGTAACACAGACCCGCGCATGCTCCAAGAAGTACCAGGATACGGGTAAGCTTGTCTCTGATTGCTTTCTCGGCAAGCTGCACAGCGGCTAGCGCGATGATGCCGACGGTTGAGGCGTTCAGTCCAGAAAGAAGGGCATAAACCGGCAAGGGAAGAATCTCATTCATACGCTGGACACCAAGAGAAAGAGCATACATGCCGATTGCCCCAGGAAGACTGTAGAAATACACGTGAGCTTCCTCATTGGCATGGATAATGCAAGTGCTAAAGAGGAAATTCGCACAACGTACCTCCAGGTCAAGAAAACAAATAGGGCTGGAATGAACCCTGCATGTAGCAATGTAAGGCAGAAGATCATTTTCGTGCTCCCAGGTCCAGGGAGACCTTGGCATATTGCAAACAGCTCCTGATACTAATATTCAGTCGTCAGCCTAGGCTCTCACTCAAAAATGATCTCTGTCGCGCTCCGTCCCAACTACAGAGAATTTGTGCGTAGAGATACATCACTGCTCAGTAGAACCCCCAGCACAAGGGAAATGTGTAACGCACGGTCTCCTCATCTACCCACTTCTGCTTTCCACCTTTACCATCCACAAACCTTTGATGTAAGATCTGGAAATGCACTGGCGGGCCGCCAAACGCTGTAAAGCCGAGATCCCATGTGCGAAGGAAGACGTCAGCTAGTCGATTAGGAAGAGAATTGTGGTTTCCCTGAAGCGGGGCCGAACCACTGGAAGACTGGCGGGCAAGATCACGGAGACGGGAGAGGTGGCGAGACAGCTGGCGTAGAATGCTGACTGCGAAGGACATTGTTGTGTGGTGAATGATATCAAAGGTGGGTTCAGACGGGGAGAAGCTCACGTCGGGGGAATGCAGCGGTTTATGTTCGTTCTCACGATATCGAAGCTAGTTCGTACCGTCCCGTGCTCATGCGCAAATGAAGATGCAGGCTTCTCACGCGTGCTGCGCCAAGACAAGAGTATGACGTGCAAAGTAGCATCGATCACGAATTCTCTCCATCGCATCTTGCTTTTTTGTGTCGAATATCATCGACGTTAAAAACTCATCGTTCCGACTCTACAAAAATATTACCATGGCATCCCAAATCCATCTCATCCGCCACGCCGAATCTGTCCACAATGTCTCAAGAGACTTCTCCCAGCTCGACCCTTCCCTGACCTCGCTCGGCTTTGAACAAGCTGCAAAACTCGATCAGTCATTCCCTTACGCCGGACGCGTTGGCGTAATCATCACCTCCCCGCTCCGACGCGCTCTCTAGACTACTCTCACTGCATTTCCCAGCATCCTTGACAAACGGTACTTCGATCCAAGTTCTGGATACGGTGTCGAGAATGGAGCAAGCCTTGTAATTGACCCACTCTTGCAAGAGCGGAGTGCACTCGCCTGCGACACTGGTTCCGACCGAGCGATATTGGAAAAGGCTTTCCCGAGGCTAAATTTCGAAGGCTTGGGCAAGGGTTGGCCATCGAAGGACGGTATATTCGCTGCAGACGACGAAGTAGTGCACGAGCGGGCTTAGAGAGTGCGGAGAGGCCTGGTGGAACTAAGTGAGCAATTAAACAATAGGGAGAAGAGGGACATTGTTATTGTGACGCATGGCGTGTTTATAAAGTTCTTGATAGAAGAACCGGAGATTGATTTGCCAAAGGCTGGTTGGAAGAACTACACTGTTGAAATGGATAAGGAGCAGGAAGTTAAGCTTGTCCTAGTAGGTGCGAAGATATAAGTTAATACTTCTTACCAGTTCTCGCGGATCAAGAGCTGGGTCGCAATTATGGTGACACTTAGCGTGGATAACTAACGATTGCCCTTCTTCCTCCCACGGCACAGCTTCGTTTCGTCTTCCTGCGGCTCTTTCCCACACCAGTTCTACCTTCGTTTCTTGGAATAAGTAAAGCAAAGGGTCAAGGACTTAGAAGAGGGTTTTTGCAGCTTACTTTAATGAGATCTCTTACTGACACGAGCTACCTATTGGTTTGGGCTTTAACACCGTTAATAGAATCGAGTTTTACCAACTGTTGTAGTTGGGTGTGCTGACTTCTCGGGGAGTATTGATAGAGTTGGTCGTATTTGAGGGCGGTGCAGCATCGTGTCGGGCTGGTTTGATTTCTCGGATAGAACTTTCTCTTTCTGCCCCTATTTTATTCGTACACGAGGAGTTCTGGAGAATTCAGAGGGTTCCTTTCGCGTTGAATTGTAAACATAGGAAGATGAGTGATTTATTGAGTAGTCAATCCGAGGGAACGTATAGGTACGTAAGTTCACAGTGCTTGTTGTGTCTGTCCTGGCTTTGGTCGATTCGCTGGTAAGAAGCCGGTCCTTTCCTGGCTCTATTTTTTTGTGTTTTCATATTTCAAGTCAACATATTGAACACTAACAGATATGCGGTGGTTCCATATGGGGTTTTTTTTTATATATATTTATTTCAATTGAAGACTGCTGAGTGCATCTCTTAGTTGGTTTCTTGTAACTTTGCACTTGCTGATAGCTTACCCTGTGTTCAGCCACCTTACCGATCAAGAGCCCCGGTAGCATTTCCATCCAGCCTTCGGAATCGCCTGACCCAAATGGCTGTAAGGCAGTGTAGCTGACAGACCTTTGGATTACTGCGTATGGTAGCGCTTCAACTTCAACTTCTCGGCACCCAAATATATTTCTCCGTCAACAAGATGTGATCATCGACCCTTCGCTCGAGCAGCCCACAGCGACGGTTGATCTTGAACAGGCGGACGCCGTCCACTCTCCCCCAAATGACAGGGAGATGTTTGCTCTCTATACTACCCTCGAGGACAGTAGTTCCGAGGATTCGGGGTGCTATTCCCTAACTAGTGGAACTAATAGTTAAAGCTCAGGCTCTCTTCGCCTCCCAGGAAATGATGCTGAAGGTCTGGTGTTGTATTCACATGCCTAATTGCACATAATACTCTATTTAACGACCAGACGGCAAACTGGCTACTGTTTTCGGCAGGTTTGGTCGCTGCTTTCCGCAGCCGACTTGCTAAAATCTCGCGCTGCCCTAGCGCTCGCGTACCCTATGGCTAAGGCGGCACGGCGGTGGGGACCCCTAACCGACCTACTGCAGGAATATTAAAAAAAGCGAGTAGGTCAAGTTATTATTTAGAAAACTGCTTCTCTTATCCTCGTTTAACACTTTTTAAGGAGGGGAGTAGAAAACGACTGCCTTTTATCTTCTCGTGACTTAGGATGGCAGTTCTTATATTTATTCGTTTTCCTTCCCTCCTTCCTTCTTTTTTTTATCTTCTTTTCCTTCAAACCTTTTAACTATCGCTTTCCCTCGCTCCCCCGCTCCCCTCCCCCTCCGCTGCTATTATTTGGTTAGCAGGCTCTTCTTTCACATTTTTGGCTTTAATTCTTTGCTTTTAATTGTTATCGCCGTTGTCTCTTTTGTTTGATCCAGTCGTTATGCGTCGTCGCTAACAACTAATACTAAGCCCTCCCTCTTTCTTTGATAGCGATAGATTAGACATCGAGAGCTGCTTTGATATAAAGGATGAGTAAGAGGAGACTGACGTCGATACCGAGCCGACGGACGTTGATACTAATGTCGACGGAGACGACGAGGCAGACTTATTAGATCTGGAGTGACTCGCTTGTAAGGAGGATTATGTTGGTATCGTACTAATGGACGTTGATACCGATGTTGATAAAGATGATGAGGCAGATCTGGCGTGGATTACTAGAGAGGAGAACACCTACTTGCTAAAGTATTACCTTAACTAAGAGAACAACTCTAACGAATCGGAGGATGAAGATGAGGACTATAGCGATAGTAGTCTCCTCTTCCTCGATATGATCGAGGGACAGTTCTATTGGTGTGTACCTTATTCCCTATTTGTATGCCGTCTTTTTGTAACGGTCCGGTATTTACTCGCTGTAAATACAGAAGGCTGCAGTTGATCTCTGATGATCGAGAGGTAGGTGTATCACGTAGACAGAAGACAGTTACTAAGTATCAGAATACTATTTAAAGTTAAGTATAAAGCTTTTATCTAATAGCAGACGTGCTAGTCTTATATAAAACCTTCGTTTGCCTTAGATCCTTTAAGATACTAGATCCTTAGATCTTTAGATCTGTTTTCTTATAAAGGGATTTAGGGATCTAAGGATCTATCACGTGACCTATCGTCTACTATGATCTAAGTAACTATTACTACTAAAGCGTGAGTATATAGTAGTACTACTCGCTTGTCCTGTATTATTCCCTGGCTAGTACTACCTTATTAATAATATCACTCCCTTATTAGTACTAATGCCCTTATAGTACTACTAATAGTTTTATTATCATATAAGTGCTAACTGAACTGTAGCGTTAAGGGGTCTGTAATACTATCCCTCTCTTAGCTTAACATGGTCCTTACACTTAAGTATGACCTTAAGAAACGTTAATAGTTACTAACGACTATCTTCTTTATCTATTATATCTAGTGTTGTAAAGAAATCAAGTGTCGCCTAGACAAAGAAAAAACAAAGTATCTAGCTTGCGCTTTGTATTAAGCGTGTTACGTAACTCGTAAAGCCTTGTTCTTTTTACTGCAGCCTTTCCTGTACTTGCTTTTTAGATTTGTCTATTTTAAAACGATGCTTTAAGTGTGTTTACTTAAAGCGTTACGATTATAATACCTCAGGGTATGTTAAGAGGTTCACTTTTAAACGACTTATGTGTCAGTCTAAGGTAGGAAAAACCGTGACCCCTACTCGCCTTTTAACGCCTCTCTTTAAGCTTATCAAGGATAATCTTACTTCTTGGTTCCTCGCCTTTAAACCTAACGCTTACCTAGCGTCTTTCTTTAAGAGCCTGGCCCCTAACCTTAGGTCCCCTTTCTTTTAGGTAAACCTGGATTTCTTTAATAGAATCCTTGCAAAAGCCTAAAGTAGCGGAGGTTAGATTTAAGTTCCTAAGTGTTTTTTAATTGTGAGTACTCTTTTTATTTGATCAGATATTTTAGTTTGCTATAGAAATACTGATAGTCAAGAACAGCCTTTACCTTGTATTTAGCGTTCAGATTAATCAGTTGTATTTCAGTAACAAGAGTTAGTAATGCTTCTGGTAATACTAGTTTAAGGAGAGATATATAGAATACTAAGTAGATATTCATTGTCTTTAGTAGAGCTAGTTAATAATTAACTAGTCTCTTAACTTTAGCAATCCTAAATAGTCCTAGCTTCTTGTGATCTAATTTATAACTTAGTCGCTTAATTGTGATATTCCTTTTAAGTAAGTAGACTTTATCCCTCTCCTTAAGCGTTAATCTTATGTTACGCTTTTTATTATAGTAGATCACAGATCTCTACATAATAAAGAAAATATCAGCTGATAATTCTTTATAGAGCTACTTAAGCCCATCTGCTTATAGTATAGCCTCTTATGCAGTTCCCTGACTGTTACGAACGCACTCAGAAGGAGTATCACGTGTGTCTTGGCCCTGAGGCTCGGCAGCATTGCTGCACAGAGAAGCCAAGAACTAGGAACAAAATCACGGGACCATGTGTCACGTGATGGCATGGAGCTTTTGGAACCATAGGATCCAAGGTTCCTGGAGCCTGGGATCATAGGACCCATAGGGATCCAAGGCGAACGAAGGTTCTATATAAGACTGGCACGTCTGCCATTAGATAGGAGCTTCGTGCTCAACTTCAAATAGTATTCTGATACTTAGTAACTGTCTTCCCGTCTACGTGATACACCTACCTCTCGATCATCAGAGATCAACTGCAGCCTTCTGTATTTACAGCGAGTAAATACCGGACCGTTACACTGACTAGTTATTAGTAGATTATATACTATGAGATTATACCTATAATTCGCGTAAAACGGCGATACTTTAATAGTCTCTTAATCTATACTGTTATATATAAACTAGGCAAGTAAGAGTAGTTACACTTAGTTGTCTTGTTTATAGTTTACATAACACTAAAGATAAGTCTCTATTATCTAGTTGATTCGTTCTATCTATATATTAGTCTAAAGATAAAATGTAGTTGATATTTTCTGTTTTATTCTTAAGAGCGTGATAAGAGTTTTCTAGAACTTTAAGGTAAAAAGCTTATCTTTATCTAAGATGATCTTATTTAATATTTTGTAGCTTGTAAAGATTATTTTAAGGAATACCTGCGTTATTATAGGCGCGTTTTGTGTCTTAAGTACTAGTATTATATACGCGTACTTTATGAACTTATCTGTTATTACACAGATTGAGTTGTATATGATTCTTATGATTGGGTCTTTTAAGAGTAGTAGTTTAACTATAAAATCTAAAGCGATTGATTTTCATAAGCGAGGTAGTGTTGTTAGTGACTTTATAAGTCTATATAAAGTATAGTATGTAGCTTTGTTTTAGATATATATGTCGCACGATATTACTATATCTTTGACTACCTTTTTTATACCTAGAAAGTAGTATTTCTTAAATAGCCTAGACAGTGTCTTAACTACCCTTTAGTGTTTATAAGCGGGCAGCTTATACTAGTACGTGACAAATTTAATCCTATCCTTAGTAAGTATATAGATTTGTCCTTAAAACAAGAGAGTTCCTTTTAAAGAAAAGGAGAACCCTTCGCTTAGTTAGCGTTACTATTCAGTTACAACTAAGTTATTAACGTAGTCTTTTTAGATTTTCTCTACAACTAGCTGTCTTATCACGGCTAGCTGTTAACTATTAATAACTAATAAATCGCCATCTTTTCACAGTATAATATAAGATTCGTGGGTTTTGTTTATAAGATACTTTAGTTTCTAGCTTAAAGCGTCAGCTCGAGCATTTTCTATTCTTTTAACATAAGAAATTTAAAGCTTAATAGTAAAGAGTGTTTTGTATTAATAAACCTGCTATTAGTTTAGTTCCTTAATAGTCGTAAAGTAAATGAGATTCTTGTGGTTTATTAAGATTTATACCTTATAAGCGGCATCTTTAAAGTAGACCTTTTATTCGCGTACTATATCTACAATTACTAACAACTCTTTGTCATATATGTTATAGTTAAGTTTTACTAGTGATAGTTTCTACAAATAGTAAGTAACTAGTTGCTATCTTCTATCTTTACCTAGCTAGCTAAACACAGCTCTAATAGTGTAGTCTAAAAAGTCTATCTTTATGTGTATTTCTTTATCAAGGGTAAAGAAAGTAAGTACTAGTTCCGTAATAAAAGCTACTTTAAATGCCTTAAACACTTTTTATACACTGTCAGACTAGTGGAATTTCTTGTCTTTATAAGTTAACTCTATAAGTAGCCCGGCGATTTTTAAGTAGTCTTTAATAAACCGCCTATAAAAGTTAATAAACTTAAGAAATAATTATACTTTCTTAACATTTATAAGCCCTATCCACTTAATAATTACTTTAATCTTTTTAAGATCTATAGCCAATCTTACAGTAGTGACTACATAGCTTAAAAAGATAACCTCGTCCACGTAGAAGTTACACTTTTTTAGTTTAAGTAATAAGTAGGCGTCTTTTAGCTTTTAAAGGATAGCTATAACGTCTTTTACATATTACTTTTTTAATTTAAAGTAGACTAGTATATCGTTTAAATAATATATACACGTTACGTCTAAGTAAGGCCGCAAAACATTGTTAATTAAACGCTAAAATATGACTAGTGCGTTAGTCAAGCTAAAGAGTATGACCGTGTACTTGTAGTAACTAAAACAAGTGTGAAATACTGTTTTTTCTTCTTTACCCTTAGCTATCCTAATAAAGTTGTACGCTTCTTATAAGTTAAACTAAGTGAAAATCTTAGCTTTAACGAGTCTGTCTTACAGCTTTTTAGCTAATAGTAGTGTATAACGATCCTTTTTTGTGGCATCGTTTAATTAATAGTAGTTAATGTATATTTATTGTCCTTTGTCTTTCTTTTTTATAAATAAGACGTTACTCCTTTATAGAGACTTAGACTCTTAGATAAATCCCTTCGTTAAGTTTTCATTAATATATTGCTTAATCGTCATCAAGTCTGTCGTTGAATATTCTCTAAGTAGTTAGAATATCGGTTTAATACCTGGTTTTAACTTGATCTAATAATTATAGTCTTAGTGTTTTAGCAAGGCTTTGATGCCTTGTTTCTCTTTAAACAGTGTCGTAAACTTCTTGTATATTAATAGTATATCTTTTATCAGTAAACTTTTGTCTTAGTGTTTAAGCTCTTCTTTAAAAGTGGCGCTAACCTCTTAAATGCTTACTACTTCTGTTTTTAGTAGATAATAATAGTCTTGACATTAACTAAACTCAAGCTTCCTTATCTGTCAATTAACAACAAGGTTATGCTTTTTTATCTATAACAACCTTAAGATAATATCGTGCCTTTTAATCTTAACGACGTTAAATTAGATTATTTTAAAGTGTCCGGCAATGCTTATGTAAACTAGAGTAGTCTAGACTTTAATTAGTCTATTAAAGGCAACCTTGCTATTTGCCAGTATTAAATAGTATCTCTTATCTTTTACTTTAGTTGATAGGTAGTATTTAAGTATAACAGTAAGAGACATAAAGTTTCCTTATGTCTTAAAGTTTACTATTGCTTAAAGCTTGACTCTCTTGATTTTGACTTTTAATGTGAGATACTTATCTTTAATAACAGCAAGTTGCTGTACACAGAAGTACTCTTAGTATACGTTATAGTCAAGGACACTTTCTTATACCCTTTGATTGCTATAGCTTAAGCTTACTTTGTATATAAGCCTTATCTTAAGTTTAGTGTACGTTACTAGGTTATATATCTTGTAATAGTATCGACTATTATCATTAACGTAGACTTATATCTTATTATATTGGTTTTCTGCTATAATTTCTCATTTCTTGCCTACCTTTAGTAACGTATTAGTGTTAAGAATGGCAGTATTCTAGAGTAGCAAGTGTTATATAAAGGTTGTTAGTCCTTTTTAACTGCCGGCCATCTTTTATCTGATACGCTTATAGTCTTAGTAGACTACTTTATACTTTACCCCTTACAGTAGACCTTTTAAGCTAACAAGGCCTGGTTTTTAATAAGTAACCTTAGTAGTTACATTAGTCTAGTAGCGAGTATTACAGCTAACTTAATATAAGCTTTCTTCCCTTTAGGTAACTTCTCAAGTTTTACTCACTCTTAGTCTTAAGAGTTTAAGTTAAGGTAGCTTTAGTTTTAAAGTCTATTCTGGCTTTTAGGCTTTTTCTTCACTGTTACTTAACATTAGCTTTATGTCGTCATCTAGCTTAAAGTTATCGTTATCTTAATACATATAGTCCTTAAGAGGCGTACTAACGACGTCCTTCTTAAGCAGACTTATAACGCTTATAAAATCTCGCTTACTATCACTAAAGTCACTTAACTAAGTGTAGATGTGATTTTTCTCGAGCTTATCTATAATTATATATTAATATATTACGGCAAGTTGTTAGGTTAGTTTGTTATAAGAGTCACGTCTTATTACATTAACATGTTTCTTATCTGTTTACAACTTCTTTTATCGATAAGAGCTAGCTATATAACTGGGGAGGTTATATTTAAAGTATAGCTTCTTTTTGTGTCGTTTATTTATGACTTTCTTAAATAGCCTACTGTTATACGGCTTTCCTTAATAACTTAGCTTTTAAAACGTCACATCGAGTTTCATTTCTTAAAGATAGAATAGTTTCTTGTTATTACCTTCTCTTCTTTAGTGTATATGCGTTTTAAAGTAGTATTAGCCTTTTTTCTTAAGTGCCTTCTTGTAATTTTAGTTGTTAATCTTAACAGTTATCTTAATAAGTTCTTACAAGTTAGTAAGCGCGTCTGATCTTACTATCTTATCTTTTACTTTATCTTTTAACCTTTTGTAGTACTGTACTTAAAAGGCGTCGTCATTTTAGCTAGTCTAATTTGTGAATTACTAAAAAGCAGTAGTATACGTAATCACTAACCTGACTTGCTTTAAGTTCTAAATATTCTGTTTAATAGTACAGTTCTAATCAATATCGCTAAAGACACAGTTGATCTTATGCTTAAAACCTTTAAAAGTCATAAAGATCTTTTAAGATTCCTTAGTTATTACTATAAAGACTCTCTTATCTTTAGTTTAGTTCTAAATATAGTCTAAAAGAAAGGTCTTAATCTAGTTAAAGGCAAACCCTTAAAGAAAAGACAAAGCCTAAAGGACTTTGTCAGTCTTTATAACAAACTAGTGACTGTTAAAGCCTGTATAAAGCTTAACTTACATAAGATATACTTTAAGCTTAGATTAGTCTCTATTATAGAGATCTAAGGCAGCAATCTTAAGTATGTTCTTTAAGTCAAAGACTTTAGCAAAAGCTAAGTAATCGTTTGACGATCTTTTAATAAAAGACATATTATCTTTGTAAGTCAGTACCTCTGACAAAAAGGTGCTTAAAGTATAACAGTCCGGTATTTACTTACTATAAATACAGAAGGCTATAGTTAATCTCTAATAATCAAGAAGTAAGTGTATTATATAAACAAAAGACAGTTATTAAGTATTAGAATACTATTTAAAGTTAAGCACAAAGCTTTTATCTAATAGTAGATATACTAGTCTTATATAAAACCTTCGTTTGCCTTAGATCCCTTAAGATACTGAATCCTTAGATCCTTAGATCTGTTTTCTTATAAGGGGATCTAGGGATCTAGGGATCTATCACGTGACCTATTATCTATTATAATTTAGGTAACTATTATTACTAAAGCGTGAGTGTATAATAGTACTACTCGCTTGTCTTATATCATTCCCTAGCTAGTACTACCCTATCGATAGTACCGCTCCTTTGTTAGTACTAATGCCCCTATAGTACTACTGATGGTTTTATCATCATATAAGTGCTAACTGAACTGTAGCGCCAAGAGGTCCGTAACACTTTTACTATCAAATCGCTAATCTGACTTTTTAGGTATTGCAAATATGTACGAAAGGATCTTGCCCGGATGATGCAGGCTATCTCTCGCCGTACCCTTAAGGTCTTCTTCGAATAAATATTGAATTAACGTTAAGGGAAGGGTGGGAGGAGGCTTGCCGGTATCAAGTCTGCTAGTACGCTCGGGATATATTGGAAGGTCTTCCGGCTCGTGTACGAACGAGCGAATAAAAAGAAGATCGAGGGGAAAATAAATCGTCACATACATCGGGTAAGTAGCGTTTTTTGTTTACCCGTTTAATCTAGTTCGAATTATTATAGGTGAGAGCTAATAAAACATTTATCGCAGGTCTTTAGGAAGCTAGCGAAGAAGTACCGCTTGTCGACGAAGAAGCGCGATAATATCGCGATATATATCGAGGATCTCGCAGGCGTTTTACAAACCAACTTGATTACGACGAAGCAGAGGTACACACATGGCCGGCAGCGGATCCAAACTAGCCTCTTTTGCTAGCTAGCTATATTCTTCGCAAACCGACTTTTATCGCTCCTAAAGCTCCACTATAGTAACATCGCGATGAACCTGCTCCGGGACCCTAGTAGCGGGCCCTATCGGATCTTAATCGAGTTCACGTGCGAGTTTACGAAGAAATATCTCGGTATAAAAGATGCGTAAGTTTGACTTTAGGCCTTTTCTCGTCCCCCCGATCCCCTTTTCTTTTTTATTCTAGCTGAGACATGCGACTTATATAAAAGCTAGGAATACGTTTGTACTTCCTGAGATTATCTTTGATCCGTCCCTAATCCTCAGTCCGCACGTCGCTCTCTTGGGCCTTATTTTTGCTGATAATGCGTTCTTGGCCCCGAGTCTCACATCAGCCGAGAAGATCAGCAAGCTAGATATCCCGCTTAGTTATAAGCAGCTGCCCTTGCGTTTAAAGCCGAAGATGGCTAATATCCCCGTCCTCCGCAAGTTTATTAAGACGCCGTATAGCTGGGAGATCTCCCCCGACCAGCCACTACCGTACACGACTCTCTTGAAGTGGATGAAGCGGCTCGGCGTGCTCACCGGGTTCCCGCAAATCACGCGTCCGTACTGCCTCCGATACGGTGCAGGCAACGCCTTTAACTAGAGCGGTGCGTATTATGCGGCCCCCTTCTCGCAACCCCGCCCTTATCCGTAGTGTGATATGCTAATCGTAGACTGATAGGTGACGTGAGCGACGCGCTTTAAAACATGATGATGCAACACGCCAAGGTTGACACCTTCATCAAGCACTACCTCCGGCGGACGGTCACCGCTGACACGCGAGCTATCATCTTCGGCTACGAACCTCAGCGCGACCTGATGCGGGCGGCCTATTGGATGACTTGCTGGATCGATCCTGACCGGCCGCAAGAACTCACGCCCGAGGAATCCCTGTCTGTTAATAAGGATCCCATCGTCCGCCGCCTCGTTGCGGAGCGGGAGAAGTGGAAGCGCCGCTTCCAGGGCACGGCGACTCAGTAGCCCGGGTATCGGATTATCGGCCGCGCGATCTTTAACACTAGGCAGCGGCTGAGAGCTGCGCTCCTCAAGTACGTTCAAGAGCGCTGGGATCTGGATCACCCGGTCGACGAGATCGAGCGGCAGCTCTCTGGGCTCAAGCTCAGCCAAAACGTAAAAACCACCTTGGACCAAAACGATGAGATGCCCCTGCTTTAGAAGCGCTTGGCTAAAACGGTGATGACGCTCCCGGGTACGACTATCAAAGAAAAGTTCCGCCGCCGTAATGCGGCTATCGATGTAGTCGCTGCCTACCGCTACTTCTAGGAGGGGGGAGCTGTTACCCTACCACGTAAAAGGTCGTTTACGCAACGGACGAGTCTAATGCCGTCGAAGGAGACCAGCCCCTAGCTGGCAGCCGCCGAGGCTGAGAAGCAAGCGTTAAGTAACGCTATGTTATTGGTGTTTGCAAAAAAAAGAATCACCACCTGCTTTCTTTGCTTAGGAGAGCAGAGCTTACCGTTCGAAAAGCGTACTTATAAGTTTGCTAGTTCGGGAGACTTGACAAAGCATTTTAAGCGGAAGCATCTGGCTCACATTAAAAAAAAGGATCGGCTTAAGTGCAAAGTCTGTCAAATAGGGCTGCAACACAAGCAGTATTTTCAGAATCACGCAGAGAGTATCTACGGGACGGTTTTTTAACCTTTCGATGCTTTACGAAAAGCGTACAACTACTTAGCCGACTTTATTTTTGTCTTTTGTTTTTGTTTTTGTGCTCTTATATATTATATAGACATTTCTTTTCTACTAATTTCTAGAATGTATAAATTAAAAGGGGGTTCAATTGCATAAGTGAGATTAGATAAGATAAAAGACTTTTTTTCGTATCGCAAAAGGGTGATTTGCAAAAGCTATATTTTCATCCTAATCATCTTTTCCTAATCACCTCTCCTTAATCACTTTTTTATCCCTATGAATAGCTTTTATTCGAAAGTTGAAAGCTTCTCTTTTGGTTCTAATCTATATCTTTTGATAATCTGCCGCTTAGATAAGTATGCTAGCTTTAACGCGATATCTTGTACAACTTTCACCTCTCCTATATCTATGCTATTTGCACGGCTTAACAACTATTAATAACCTTTCCTCCTACGATCCTCGAGTCTAGTCGAATAATGCGTCTGCTATACTATAACGGCGGTAGCGATTTCAGCTTGGTCGACTTCTTTAAGAGTAATATACTCGAGTATACTATATTTTCGCATACATAGGAAGAAAATAAGGTTACTTTTGAGGATATGTAGAATGGAATCGGTATAAAAAAGGCTGGTTACAAGAAGATACGCTTTTGCGCAGAACAGGCTAAACGCGATAGCTTATAATACTTCTGGGTGGACACTTGCTATATTAATAAATCTAACAGCGCAGAGCTTGTAATAGCTATCAATTTTATGTTTTACTAGTACTATATATTAACTAAATGCTATGTCTATCTGTTAGATATCTTTAAAACTGCTAACGACATCAATAAAATAGCCTGCGAATCGGCATTTCAGAAATCCAAATAGTTTACTTAAGGCTAGATTATTTAAGAGCTTGTTACTCTGATATTTATTGATTTCTTTTACTAAGAATCCAATCGAATTAATAATAAGAGTTCTCTAGAGTAGCAAATTCACAAGATCACAGGTATTCTTAAATCGGCACTTTAAAGAGCTTATTTGTCGCAGTTTGATAATAAAGAGCGATTTTTATAGATTCAACCCCGCCAGACGATAGTTAAAGAAGACAAAGCTTACGCGTTGCTTGGTATTTTTAACGTCTAAATGCCTTTTTGTTATAGCAAAGGGATAGCGAACGTATTTAAACAGCTTAAAGAGGAAATCGATAAGTTTAACAAGTGCCTTTAAGACTTACGCTTTAACGATCCTCGCGATAATAAGATACATATTGAGAACACTAAAAGTAGCTTGCTAGAGGACTCGTATTACTAGGTCTTAAAGACCTCCGATTTCTAATAATAGCAGAACAACTCGCAAACTTAGCTACTGTAGATCAAAGGAGATCCCGGCAAAAGCAAAACAATATTACTCTACGGCATTATCAACAAGCTAAAAAAGTCTATACTAAAGTTGACTTTTTTATTATACTTCTTTTGTTAAGCGACTAACTCTCGGATTAATAATGCTACGGCCGTGCTTCGAGGTCTAATATATCTGCTTGTTAATAAACAGCCGTCTTTTATTTTACACGTACAGAAAAAGTATAATCAAGCCGGTAAAGCGCTCTTTAAGGATCTAAATAGCTGGGTTGTTTTATCCGAAATTTTTGCGAACATTTTATAAGACCCGAACTTAAAAAGTACGTACTTAGTTGTTAACGCGCTTGACGAATGTGAAGTGGATTTACCGAAATTGTTAGACCTTATCGTACAGACTTCGTCTATATCTCCTCGGACTAAGTGGATTGTTTTTAGTCGTAACTGGCCGAGTATCGAAAAAGGCTTCGACAGAGCGATATAAAAAGCAAGTATATGTTTTAAGCTAAACGAAAAGTCCGTTTTCACAGCCGTCACGACATATATCAAGTCTAAGGTAAATTGGTTAGCGGAGCGATAAGAATACGATATAAATACCCGAGACGCTATCCAGCGCTACTTGTTCTTAAATGCATATGGTATATTCTTTTGGGTTGCTTTGGTTTGTTAAGAACTTACTAGTATACTAGGATGGGAGGTTGAAGAAACGTTGTTAGCGTTTCCTCTTGGACTTGATACTTTTTATATGCGGATGATGGAGCAGATTAGTACTTCAAAGACAGCTAAGCGCTGCAAAAGTATACTGGCTGTCGCTTCGGTTATACATTGTCTTATTATATTAGATGAGCTGCCTTCTTTTGTCGACATGCTACTACGAACTTTTGGTAATTACAAGGCTCTCGCAGAGATTATAGGATATTGTGGCTTTTTTCTTACACTTTGAGATCGTACCGTTTTTTTTGTCTATTAGTTTGCTAAGGACTTCTTGACTAATACGGCTGTTGAAATTGTCTTTCCTTTTGGGATGGCCGGTACTTACTATGCTATTGTTACGGACGCTCCTGGGAGCCCGCTGGGTCCCAGGAGGAAATATCCTCAGAGCAGGCGTACTCCTGGGAGTCGGACGGCTCCTAGGAGTAAAGCTCACAGGAACCAATAAGGTCTAAGGAACATGTATCACATAGCATTACATTATAGTAGTATTGCAGGTCACGGTGATCTGGCAGCGGCCTTCCGCGGTCGGGTCACGTGACGGATCCCAGGGGATCCCAAGGGATCCAGTACGACTATGTCGTGAAGGATCCCAAGGGACCTGTGGGATCCAAGGAGAACGAAGGTTCTATATAAGACTGGCACGTCTGCCATTAGATAGGAGCTTCGTGCTCAACTTCAAATAGTATTCTGATACTTAGTAACTGTCTTCCCGTCTACGTGATACACCTACCTCTCGATCATCAGAGATCAACTGCAGCCTTCTGTATTTACAGCGAGTAAATACCGGACCGTTACACTTTGAGCACCTTCTCGTCAGAGGTACCGACTCACGAAGACAACATGTCCTCCGTCAAAGGATCGTCGAACGACCACTCGGCTCCCGCCAAGGTCTTCGACCCAAAGAACATACCCAAGATCGCCGCCCCGGATCTCTACAACGGAGACCGATCCAAGCTCAGAGCATACCTCACGCAGGTTAAGCTCTATACGGGCTTCAACGGTCACCAGTTCGCCACGGAGACTGACAAAGTCCTTTGGGCTTCGTCCTTCCTCCGGGGATCTGCCTTCAACTGGATCGAGACCTTCCTCTCGGACTACATTCAGAACCGAACCAAGGATGGGAGAGTCTCCACGGCAATGACCAAGGAATCCCAGAAGATCTTTATGACCTTCGAAGGTTTCGAGCATAGGATCAACCGCGTCTTCGGCGACATTGATCAGAACCGTACCGCCGAACGGAACATCCAGAACCTAAAGCAGGTCGGGTCAGCGACCACGTATACTGCCGCCTTCCAGCAATTCGCGAATCAGACCAGCTGGAATGACGACGCCCTTCGGGCACAGTACTACAAAGGGTTGAAAGACGGAGTGAAAGATGAGATAGCAAGATCGGACGCGCCTACCGACTTGCAAGAACTCATCGAAATGGCTGTCAAGATTGACAACCGAAACTACGAGAGGGCACTCGAGAAGAAAGGCCAATACCGCTCCGGAACGCACATGCACCAAGGAAGAGGGGGCAATAACAAGAAACCATTCTACCCTCGGGAAATGGAACTCGATGCGACGTTCCGGAAGCCAAGTCATCAAGGAAAGCCGCGCAACGGCGGGCTATCTAAGAAAGTCATGAGCGAGCGACGAGAAAAGAAGCTGTGCTTCGAGTGTGGCCTCCCTGGTCACATGGCCAGCTCTCATCGACAAAAGAAGTCGTGGACAGACAAGAAACATGCCAACGCAATGGGACGTGGCTCTTACAATGAACCAACACGACAACTCGCCGCGACGTATCGACACATGACTACAGACGAGCTCGAGGAGAATCACATCCACACCCAGTTGGGCGATTCTGACGACAGCGAGCGAGATTCCGCGAGCGTCGTGGATCAGCTCGAGCAAACCGTCGTCAGCACGCCCCCTGAGGACTATGTGTATCGAGACAACGACAGCTCTGGGCCAGACGATGACACAGAGTTAATGCCAAGTGACAGCGAGGAAGAAGCCCAGGAGCCAGAGTGGACTCCAGAACCAGGGCCACCTCAACCTGAACTCTCAGGACCAGGAGTGGGTGAAACTTGGGAAGTTACCCAAAGAGAAGAGAGCCTGTATCAGGTTAGCTGTAACACTCGCCACTGGACCAATGTAGCCACCGGGGTTACTTATCAAGAACCAGGCCTTGTCGGCTTGGGGGGTCCACCGTGGGGGGCAAGGTACGAAGTAGTCTACCGGGACTATAAGCGTATCGGATGGAGAATGGCCGGCAGCTGGGAAGGACCGACGACCTTTATGCAGCACTTGCCACTCCAGAATACCGTCATTCTTAACACCAGCGCGCCACCAGAGGTGGGCGAGGAATGGGAAATCATGGCTGAGAACCGACATAATAGGACATGGGTCCACGTCAATGATGACGGCCGGTACTATTACGAGATGTACAACCCAGTAACATACACCGAACTCGGAATAGGGCTCGTATACAAGGTCAGCCTAAGCTATGGCAATCGAAGGGTATGGGAAAGTGTCCTCGACCATAGCGTACATTGGGAATATTTCTGTGTGCGGCAACTTGCCGCCATTGGGGATAAACATCTCACGTTGGAGGTTAAAATCAAGGGAGTCAAGCTTCAGGCGATGGTAGACTCTGGGGCACAAGGGAACTTCATGTCTCCTACTGTTGTGCTCGAGCACTACCTGTCAACCGAAGTAAAGGACAAGGGATACCATCTGGTACTGGCGGATGGCAAGGTCGCCTCCGATGGACTGATCGAGGTCCAGACCGCTCCAGTCCATATGGGCATCGCCGGACACTCCGAAATAATCCAATTCGACGTCGTCAGGATTGGAAGGCACGACATCATCCTGGGGCTGCCATGGATGGAAAAGCATAATCCTGTTGTCGATTGGCAGACAGGAAAACTTGAGTTTAGTCGTTGCCAAGACTGCTGTTATCCACCGGGAACAGAAGCAGTGAGCATTCGAGAGGTTAGCGCCACCTCCAAGGAAGAGCTCGGACACCAAGACAAGGGTCCACTGATGAAGGATATACCATCAGCATACAAGAAGTTTACGGCACTGTTCAAGGAGGAACGAGGCATCGAGGCCTTGCCGAAACACCAGGACTACGATCATCGGATCGAGTTAGAACCAGGTACCAAACCGATATTCCAACCACTTAGGGAATACTCAGCGACAGACTTGATGACGATCAAGCAATACATCGATGAAAACCTAGCGAAGGGATTCATCCGAGAGTCCAAATCTCCATGGGGGAGTAACGTCTTATTCGCAGAGAAGAAAGACGGTGGACGACGAATGTGCATCGACTACCGTCGATTGAACGATGCCACAAAGAAGGATCGTTATGCACTACCATTGGCCAAGGAGCTGCGGGACAGACTCGTTGGAGCCAAGATCTTCACTCAGCTTGACCTAAGAGGAGCATACAACCTCGTTAGGATGGCTGAGGGTGAAGAAGAGAAAACAGCATTTCGCACCCGTTTCGGTCACTACGAGTACACGGTCATGCCCTTCGGCTTGACTAACGCACCAGCCACATTTCAGCGTCTGATCAACAATGTTTTGCGGCCTTACTTAGACGTAACGTGCATATGCTATTTGGACGACATACTGGTCTACTCCAAATCAGAGGAGCAACATGTGAAGGACGTCACAGCCATTCTCCAGAGGCTGGAGGACGCCTGCCTGTTACTCAAACCAGAGAAGTGCAACTTCCACGTGGACGAGGTTGTCTTTCTAGGCTATGTGGTCACCACCGCAGGATTGGCTATGGATCCCAAAAAGATCAAAGCAATCATCGAGTGGACGGGGCCCACGAATGTCAAGGAAGTACAATCATTCCTCGGGTTTGCCAACTTCTACAGGCGATTCATCAAGGACTACTCGAAAATCGCCGGGCCACTCACGGAGTTGACCCACAAGGACAAGGAATTCCACTGGTCCGACAGCGCACGAAAAGCGTTTGAGGCACTCAAAGCGGCTTTCATCGCGGAACCAGTACTCACTTCCTTCACCCCCGACAAAGAAATACGCATAGAGACAGATTCTTCGGACTACGCTATTGGAGCCGTGCTCAGCCAGCCGGGCGAGGACGGAAGATAGCAACCAGTCGCTTACCATTCGCGGAAACTATCACCAGCAGAACTCAACTACGACATATACGACAAAGAGTTGCTGGCAATTGTGGACGCAGTACGCGAATGGAAGGTCTACCTCGAGGGCGCCGCCCACGAAGTACAGATCCTAACGGACCACAAGAATCTCATTTACTTTACAACGACCAAAGAATTGAACCGACGCCAGGTTCGATGGTATGAAACACTCTCTACCGTTAAACTTCGAATTTCTTATGTCAAGGGAACGGAAAACGCCAGAGCCGACGCTCTGAGCAGGAAACCAGAATATCTCGCAAACAAAACTCACGAATCCCACACCGTACTGCGGAAGGATGGTGATTCGCTAATAGTCAATCACCGACAGCTGGCCTCAACGGGCCAGGTCGCCGAGAAAATCTGGAGGGGCTATGCCAACGACCCGGTCATAGCCGAACAGAAGAAGCAGCTGGGCGAAGGATTCTCCTTCACCTCAGACGGCACGCTTCTGTACCAAGGACGAATCTATATACCCACTGGGGACAGGATTAAATTCGTCACGCACTGGCATGGGCTGCCCGCTCATGGACACCAGGGGGTAGCTAAGACACTGTCTAGGCTATCCAGGGAATACTACTTCCCAGGTATGAGGAAGGTAGTCAAAGACGTGGTAGCGTCGTGCGACACATGCATCCGGAACAAGGCATCACACCATGCTCCGTATGGGCTCATGAAGTCACCAACAACACCACCTCGCCCATGGAAATCAATCGCTTTGGATTTCGTGGTCGAGCTACCACCCTCGAAAGACCCAGTCACAGGAATCGTATACAACTCGATCTGTGTAATAACGGATAGGTTCACAAAGTACGCGTACATGGTACCAGTACTTGGAACACAGGACGCGCCCATGATGGCGCAGGTATTCCTCAGAACAATCTTCGCAAGCCACGGAATACCAGATGAGGTCATCTCAGACAGAGACAAGCTCTTCACCTCGAAGTTCTGGAAAACTCTCATCGCGCTCTTAGGAATGAAGCAGAAAATGTCAACCGCATTCCATCCTCAGACCGATGCACAGACAGAACGAATCAACCAGATAATGGAAACTTATCTTCGGTGTTATGTGAACTACAAGCAGGACGACTGGGTGCAACTACTTCCACTCGCTCAGTTTGCATATAACAGCGCGGACCAAGAGACCATTGGAGTATCGCCGTTCTACGCGAATTATGGGCACAATCCCACGGCATACAACCCACCAATAGCCGGTCAGGGTACCGCGCAAGAAGCCATACTACAGGCAGATGAGCTTAAACAGCTCCATGAAGAATTGTCAGCCGATATTCTCTTCATCGCGCAGAGATCTGCGATCTACTACAACAGAAAGCGTAGCATGGGACCAACGCTCAAGGAGGGGGATAAAGTCTACTTACTCAGAAAGAATATCACAACCAAGCGACCAAGTCACAAATTGGATCACAAGAAGCTAGGACCATTCAGGATTGCAAAAGTCAAGGGACCAGTCAATTTCCAGCTAGCTCTTCCAAGGACAATGAACATCCACCCGGTATTCCATATATCCCTCCTCGAACCAGCACCACCAGGAGCACCACCGGCTCCTGTCACCGAAATACAACCAATCAACCCGAACGCCGAGTACGAAGTAGAGACTATTCTCGACTGTCAGTATTCCCACGGCAAGGCAAAATATTTGATCAAGTGGAAAGGGTACCCACAATCGGAAAACACCTGGGAACCCAAGTCTAACCTCCACTGCTCGGGACTCC
This sequence comes from Cadophora gregata, assembly GCF_030347475.1. NCBI lineage: Eukaryota > Fungi > Ascomycota > Leotiomycetes > Helotiales > Ploettnerulaceae > Cadophora > Cadophora gregata. The sequence continues at coordinate 1,212,046 of NW_026695937.1, read as the reverse complement.
TCCAGCGGTACCATCGGGAGCATGGGGGACCGCGGCGGAGGGGGAAGGAAAAGAAAGCCCCAACCAGAAGGAGTCGGGCAACCCGGAAAAGGCTTGGGGATCAAGGGTAGGATCCTCGAGGAAGCGGGAGGCTTCCGCCAGGGAAGAAGCGGCTTCTTCCTGACGAGCGGCCTCCGCGCGTTCGGCAGCTTCAGCAGCGTCGAGTTCGTCGAGCGTCTCGACGCCTCGACGGATCATCTCTTTCTCGCGATCATCCAGGAAGCGCTGTTGCTTGCGAAGGCGGAGGATTTTCGCCATCGCCTCTTCCTCCTCGTCACGAAGTTTTTGGCGCTGGCGATCCAGCGAGGACCAGTCGCTCAAGGACGGGAGTTTCGAGGTGTAATTACAAGAGGAGCGCTTCTTGCGAACGCACTCCGAACAGCGAGTGGATTCCTTGGAATCCACCACACAGCGGCGCTTGTGAAGCCGACAAAAATCACAAGGAGACATTTCTTCTGCGTCTTGGGAACGATCGATTCGAAGGGCCAGGGCGATACGTTCAAGTTTCTTGCGGGTCGCCTCAGAGGTCATGATGGAAGAAGAAGACGGCCGTGGGCAGTCGTCGATATTTCCTTTGGCATACTTAAGCGTGGGGACCACGCTAGGCTAGGGAGGGGATAGTGTTACGGACGCTCCTGGGAGCCCGCTGGGTCCCAGGAGGAAATATCCTCAGAGCAGGCGTACTCCTGGGAGTCGGACGGCTCCTAGGAGTAAAGCTCACAGGAACCAATAAGGTCTAAGGAACATGTATCACATAGCATTACATTATAGTAGTATTGCAGGTCACGGTGATCTGGCAGCGGCCTTCCGCGGTCGGGTCACGTGACGGATCCCAGGGGATCCCAAGGGATCCAGTACGACTATGTCGTGAAGGATCCCAAGGGACCTGTGGGATCCAAGGAGAACGAAGGTTCTATATAAGACTGGCACGTCTGCCATTAGATAGGAGCTTCGTGCTCAACTTCAAATAGTATTCTGATACTTAGTAACTGTCTTCCCGTCTACGTGATACACCTACCTCTCGATCATCAGAGATCAACTGCAGCCTTCTGTATTTACAGCGAGTAAATACCGGACCGTTACAGCTATTTTCTTACAGTTATTTTAAGTTATGTCTTTGGTACTACGGCGTGATGTTTATTGCTTAAAAGCTCCCGGCATCACAATCGGCCAAGTCAAGCAGCCCGATTTAGATCCCTTCTCCGCTGTCCGGTACTTTTATTTTTACTAGGTAGATCATCTTTTTAAATGTTAAAGTATAAAAAACACAATTAGAGACCTTAAAGGCAGTGACTAGGTTTATAGCTTCTTTTGCTAGTACTTCTTATACTGGCTTGAGGCGCTAAGCTTATTGAATAGTATGTCAAAAAGTATAGTTATGATTTAAAAGCTCGAGGATCTTAAAGTACGTTTTTAGATAGCCTTATCCTTATCGGATTATCCTAATGTGAATAAGTTCAGTATAAGTCCTGGTTTAAGTGCGTTTATATACGATGCTAGGCGTTTTGCCGTATCTACCCGATCAATTATTAAACAAGCGCCTTTTTAAGCGTATTGTTTAGCTTTTGTTTTCGTACTAGAGAAAAGCATTTTTCCACTTGTTCCATCGCTTACACCGAGCACCAAATCATCGCCGAGCTCTCCAGATTTTACAAAAACCCACCTTCGACCGTCTTATTATTATACATCGATCGTTCTCTTAGCTACTTAGTCGTGCGGAGCAAACAACTTATGTGTAGTGAGCAGCTGTGAAACCTTCGCCTTGGGAAACTCGTACTTTTTTACTGCTTCCAAACTATTCGCCCTCGCAGTATCCTTCAGACAGCCCCAGTATCCGTAATCGAATCGCAGATGCAGTCTCTTCTTATCTACCGACTAAGGCTTCGTCGCACTAGTGAAATGAACACTGCGTATCGGAACCACGTTCGCAGCCGAGCACGCAAAGTTCCAAGGCCAAACCGAATTGTACAACGGCATTAATACGTATTTAAACTCTGGTCTAATTCCTTTCGCTAGACTTTAGTATCTACACAAGTAATTCAGCAGCTCTTGCTTAAACTGATCCTAGTGCCCGGAAACGTATGAGGATCTTGGGTTGTAGATCGCCTCGAGAGCGGATATGTGGAAGTACTGCGATGGACGGAGTAGGATTATGCCGCTGTTTATACGAGACCTGTCGCCGCAGTTGTGGAACTGGTCGGGTGCCTTAGTAATGGTGTGCCGGGGATTTGTATCGTTGAAGATCAGATGTAGGTTTGTGACGGCGATGGAATCGGCGTCTATAAGGAGGATTCGTGGATAGGTATTAAAAGCTTATAAGTATACTTTGTTCAAAGCGATAATCCAGCCAAGTTGAGATTGCATGAACTCGGGCTTCTCAATCCCCCTTAGAGCATTGAATCGGACAGGCACTATATCGTTCAAAGCCGGCGTTAAATCTAGAAAAGCGCAATCTTTTGGCGTTTTGAAAGGATTCTCTCGAGCTGGCTATTTGTACATCTCTTCGATCGATTTCAACTCCGGATCTATATATGTAATATAGACACATATTTTGTTAGCTAACTCCTCGGGCTGATTAAGTACATTGCGCACAATGGAACCGTAGAGGGCGAGGACACCCGTACAATGACTATTAGGTGTAACGTGGATCACGATTGGATATTCGTATCTCTCGAATCCAGCTGATTTCGGCGTAGGCGCGCTGGGTCGGACGTGGACATGTTTTCCTATACCTCCCGAGCCCTTTTCGGTACTATGGTCGTATCCTAAATTAACTGCTAGCTCTAGCTCCTTTAGCTGCTCCTTGGGCTTTTTTAAAGCCTTCTCTTCTTTATGATCAGAAGTTCCGGAATGAAGTAACTCCTAAACTTTGCCCCCGACTTTTGTTGCGAGAGCGCTTTCGGACGCTTTGGTGTAGTGCGCTGTTAGTAGTAGGGCGAGAACGAGTGTGGTGATTAGTCCGAGGACTATTATACGGCGGGGTGGAGGACCTATCGCTGCCGATAGAAGGCTACGAAATTCGATGTCCTAGGCAGGCAAGTAAACAAGAATTACGAAAATGTTCAAAGTCCTAAGTGCGAATTGCGACTTGCGAATTGCAAAATGCGAAATGCGAAAATTGCGACGGGTGAAGGAGAGCGATAATGAGTGCGAAACTTGTAGGAGTAGATCAAAACGGAGAATAGCAATGTATAGCGTGAAAAGTTAGACACGAAGATATTAGTCGAGTTAGTGGGAGGAACAGCGAACAAACGGAGGATCTAAGGAAGGAGATGCATGCTGATAAAGGGTGCTAAAGATACTTATAGTAAGGAAATGTAAAGCACAAGCATTAGCACAAGCAGAAGGTCTGACGAAAGAGGAATCTTACAGTAAGGAGGGATTTCCAATTTAAAGTTCTTTCGGTACTACGCAATAGACGGATTTGATAGGCTTGATGTCAGGCCATGTTGTATAAGAGGGATAAGATAAGTACTTACAAGTTGGGCTTGGTTGGTATTACGAGAAAGCCTTAAAAAAAAAGGGGGGGGGGGGGGGGGGGGGGGGGGGCTCTCTATCGTCAAATTCGAAGTCAGAGAATTGTATACAAGTTAAATTACGCCTCTTCTTAGACCGGAATACGGGATGAAAGCGAGTGAGATTGTGGGGCTCTTGGATTGCCGCAGCTTATGGCAACCTTCTTTGTCGCCGCACGTTTGTTTTTCGTATAGATTGATTGGGTTTAGAGCGGGTATGATTGGACTAGGTCCTAGCTATGGTGATAGCCACGAGACAGTCAGGCCATGTTTGCAGTAGGATATGTGGAGAGAAGCCAAGGTGCAGACGAAGGGATATTCCCGATTGGTGTTAGGTCAGCCGTTGGAAGGGTGTTAGGCTTCTGTGTTTTAAGAAACTAGTTGAAATATGATCTTTTCCACTGCTCATACCCTTCCGCTGTGCAATCGGACGTGGGATTTTCGACCACTTTGTAATTGACATGGCTTTTGCGTGCAGCTGGCGCTGTCACGCCATGATGAGCCTTGAAGAGTCACGTCCCGGGGGGGGGGTTGAGTTTCCTGTGCAATTTTTTTTTTTTTACAGTCTTATAGCATGGGAGCGCATGCAAAGCGGTACTTTCCCTGAAACAAGGCATCCAAAAAAACGGAGAAAATGTATCTGATAGATTTATTGGGTACAGTACAGGTTCTATGGGTAACAAAAGTCGTCTGACGTTGCTGTACGGAACCATATGCTTCTGAAAATCACATGAAAATCACATGCAATCAAGCCGTATCTAGTGTATGTTCAGCTCCACTGCTGTGTAACAGTGAAATGTGGTGCGGCGATTCACCATAACGGATCGGCGCCACTGTATTATGCCTCTTAAAAGTGACCTTCTCCGCTCCCCATCTGTGCGAAAGTATAGCATACTCGGGAATATCGCTCTCAAAGAACTCGGTCAAGCTGAAATCGCTATCGCTATTATAGTGTAGCAGACGCATTATTCGATTAGGTTCGAGTATCGCAAGAAAGAGGGTTCTCGGTCGTTATTGAGTCGTCGAATTGGCATAGATGCGAAGTGAGGTGAAGATTTGGGGAGAGATGCCAGGTTGAGGCTGGGGCACTGAGCTGAGCGACAGCCTCGCGGTAATGACATCGACGAGCATCACCGCGGAAGTCCTGCCAATCGCACGGGCTTACCGCAGAAACTCGGGAAGTCATATAGGACAGGATGTAGATATTCAAAGCTACTCTCGATTGAGCATGGTGTGTTCATGTCGCTGAGGGGGGAGCTGAAGGAATTGCGCAGTGAATGACAGAAATGTACAATCAGCAATTTGGGCGAATTATCTAGCCTTAAATCTTAGGCTGCCACTTATTCTTCAATTGCGGGGTCGTTTTACCCTAACCAAATCTCGTTACTGTCGCTCCGATTCGAGGTACTGTCCCGCTTGGCGACCTTGTATGAATTTGCGATCTACAACAGCCATAAAGCTGATGACGATTTCCAACTTGATAGTAAAGGTTTAAAAATCGGATAGGACCCTTTCATAAGTATCAGGAGAAATCAGAGGTTGATAGCGGAGCTATAGCGAAAGAACTCTCTTGCGTCATGAAAGGAGGCTGCCTGCAGATCAGGCGCGAGGGCGACGACACGAACGTAATTATTTAATGGGAATGGTTTAAGGGGTTTAAGAGTAGCCACGGAGTAACTTATAGACTTTTTGATGCTTAAAGTCAAAGTACCTGTTAGTTTTTCCGGCACGGAGGGTTTTCCGGCACACAGGGATGGACGTTATCCCATGAACCGCCAGAAGCCACTTTTAGCGTCGTTTGATACTCGCTTAGAAGAGATACCGTTTAAGAAGCAGCACAACTACTTTCCAAGATAAGGGTTGCTTAATATCAAGAAGTAAGATGTATATTTCGAACCAGCTGTGCTCGGGCATGTAATTTGTTTTCGTTAACACTAAGTATTGCGTTTGATGCACCCCCTCGACATTCTCGCGCTAAAAGTGGCAAGCGATGGCGGTCCATGGGATATTAGAACTAAAAGACAATGTCAGCTGCTTTATACTGTACTAATTCTATATTATTAACTTTGCTCCAAGTGCGAAACTAAAGATTAAAACTCTCCCAGATGAATACCCTAAGGCAAAGCTTTCGTTCCACGTAGCCTGACAACTGGGTGATTGAAAATCAGAAGTTAGCCAGAGAATCTTTGACATCCCTTCTAGTACCCAGCCATCTGATGCTCGTAAAGTTTTTAGCTTGCCGTCAGGTGAGCAGGCCACTGAGGAGACCGATTCAGTATGGCCCTCGAGCGTCTGCTGGAGGGTTCCTGTGGCGGCGTCCCAGAGCCGCACCGTCTGGTCGCCTGAGCCAGAGACGACCTGCTTGCCGTCAGGTGAGAAGGCCACTGAGTAGACCGAGTCAGTATGGCCCTCGAGCGTCTGCTGGAGGGCTCCTGTGGCGGCGTCCCAGAGCCGTACCGTCTTGTCGTCTGAGCCAGAGACGACCTGCTTGCCGTCAGGTGAGAAGGCCACTGAGTTGACCGAGTCAGTATGGTCCTCGAGCGTCTGCTGTAGGGATCCTGTGGCGGCGTCCCAGAGCCGCACCGTTTCGTCGTCTGAGCCAGAGACGACCTGCCTGCCGTCAGATGAGAAGGCCACTGAGTTGACCGAGTCAATATGGCCCTCGAGCGTGTGCTGGAGGGATCCTGTGGCGGCGTCCCAAAGCCGCACCGTCTTGTCGTCTGAGCCAGAGACGACCTGCCTGCCGTCAGGTGAGAAGGCCACTGAGTTGACCGATTCAGTATGGCCCTCGAGCGTTTGTAGTGCCGCGTTCCAATGTGCTTCCATTTTAGGCCAACTTTGGATCTAAGGGAAGATATACTTCTCGAACTGTTTTCGAACAATGCTCTTGTCAGGAGCAAAGACTAAGGCTGAACAGTACAACTGTAGTGGTCTCTTTTCAATCAATGAGTGGTAATATCGGGCGAACCGCTTTGCATCGTAGATAAACGCAAGTAAATCGAGACTTCCACTAGCCTTGTTCAATTAGTAGGGCAACACAGTCAAATAGCGCTAAGAAGCTTACTTGAAGCAAAACTTCGAGATTCCCAGTCATAACTATACCGCTTGATAGACTTCTCATAAGGCTTAGCGCTTCTAGCCAATACAAGAAGTACTGGCGAAGGAAATTGTAGACCGAGCCACTGTCCTTAAGGTCGGGAATCATATCTTTTTTAGTTTGATAATCAAGTAGATGATCAACCTAGTAAAGACAAGAGTACCGAATAGCGGCGAGGGGATCTGGATCGGGCTGCTTGACTTGATCGATGGAAATTCCAGGAGCGCGTAAGCTGTAGATGTTACGTCGAAGTGTGTTTGACATAGCTAGCACTGACTGTAAGAAGATAGTATAATATACATCATCCATGCCTAAGGGCAAGATCTCCTTTGACGCCTTTTTCATCAAGAAATCCTTTGCTAACTGGTGGACGAAAGAGACAGTGTCTTCGCGAAGTGATAGAAAAGAACCACAAAGTCCTATTATAGCTGCCAAAGACTTATGGTCATTGGCAATATCGCCGAGCGTCTCGATGATAGAGGTGGTTTCTATGAGAGTAATTGGTCGATATACCGTTGATATAACAGCCAGAATTTGCTTACAGAGATCTGTATCGTCTGATTCGCAGATTTGGTTTAACATCCGCTGGTAAAGCAAGTCAAGGCCAGGAGGGAATTCCTTCAACTTTGCCAAAGTCTTCCATCGTGGCACATTCTTCAAATTGTCGTACACCAAAGCGACCTAAAGGAAAGTATCATCCGCATTTGATACTAGATGCTGCAGGACGGCTTCGCGGGTTCTATCGTCGTAGTCCTTTTCGTCCGCCAGCTGACGTGTCTTGTATTTGACATAAGTACTAACGGCCGCGGAGACGGACTTCGGGTTCAGCTCGAGACATAGTCTTATCTTGTGTGCAGCCCGCTCCAGTCGTTCTTCAATGTCCGGCCAGTTACGGCTAGAGATCGCCTACTTAACGCGAGGAGATATAGACGCTTTCTGGACGATAAAGTCCAACAACTTCGACCGGTCTACTACGTATTCGTCAAGCGTATCGATGATTAAGAAAGTGCTTCTTAAGCTCGGATCTTGCAAGATGCTTGTGAAGATCTCAGACAACGCAATCCAGGCATTCACATCCTCGAAGAGGGATTTACTAGCGTGATCGTGCTTTTCTTGAATATGCGAGATGAGCGATGGCTGTTGACTGATAAGCAAGTATAGCAGCCCTCGCAGGACAGCAGTGGCGTGGTTGATTCGCGAGTCCGTAGCCTGGTAGAAGAAATAGGACAGTATAGCTGTCTTCGACATTGATTTCTCCAGCTCGTTGATGATGCCGCAGAGTAGCATTGTTTTGCCCTTGCCGGGATCACCCTTGATCTATAGCAGTCGGCTTTGCTGGTCGTCACGCCACCGTTGAAAGTCGGAGGTCTCTAGGACCCAGTGATATGAGCCCTCTAGCAAGCCACCCTTAGTGTCCTCAATACGCGTCTTGTTATCGCGAGGATCGCTGAGGCGTAAGTCTTGGAGGCACTTGTTAAACTTGTTAATTTCCTCTTCGAGCCGTTTGAATGCATTCGCTATCCCTTCGCCGTAACGGAGGGGCATTTGGATGTCGAAAATACCGAGTAACGAGTACGCTTTATCCTTTTCGACCTTGGTCTGGCGGGGTTAAATCTATGAAAATCACTCTTTGTCGCTAAACTGCGACAAATGGGCTCCTTAAAGTGCCGACTTAGGGATGCCTGTGATCTCGTGAATTTGCTGCTCTAGAGAACGCTTATTGCTAATCTGCTTGGATTCCCGGCAGAAGAATTCAACTGATGTCAGAGCAATAAGCTCTTAAAGGGTCCAGCCTCGAGTGAACCATTTGCATTTCCGAAATGCCGATTCCTAAGCCAGTTCATTAGTGTTGACGGCGGTTATAGATACATCTGGCAGATAGACATAGCATTTAGTCGACATGCAATACCAGCGAAACATCGAGTTGATAGCTTCTGCAAGCTCAGCGCTATTCGATTTATCGATACAGCAGGTGTCCACCCAAAAGTATTGCAAGCCGTCACGCCTCGCCTGTTCTCCGCAGAACTGTATCTTTCTATAACCGGCCTTGCTCTTGCCCGTGCCGTCTAACATATCGTTATATGTGACCTCCTCCGCTCCCCATCTGTGTGAAAGTATTCCATAATTCGGTATGTCGTTTCCATCGAACTCGGTCAGGCTGAAGTCGCCATCGTTGTCGTACTGCAGCAGACGCATTATTCAACTAGCTCCGAGTCGAGGATCGCAGGAGAAATAGTTCTCGGTAGTTGTTCAGCCGTCGAGTTGGCATAGCTGCAAAGGGTGAAGACTTCATGTCGGGTTGAGGCTGGCTCGCTCAGCTGGGCGGCAGCCACAAGCTGTTGCGAGCTGGTGCGAGCTTGCCTGTTGATTATCTAAGCTAAATCACGACGGAGGAAAGTGGGGTGCGGCGGGGTCCGTCCATTCTAGCGGAGAATCGTTAGCTCCGTCGATCAGAAGTACCGAACCGCCTGTCGGCCCTGCAATCGTTTGCACGCCACAACAGCCACAAAGCCTACAAGGTCTTGGACAAGAAAAATATGGATCAGATAAGAACTTTTAAGAGGTGTAAGGGACAATAAGAGCTTGCTAGGGTAGCTGTGGTTGAGGGCTTGTACTAAAGCCTGAATAGAGGCTTCATATTGATCAGGCGAAAGGGCGACGATACGAATATAAAATTTTATTCGGAAGGGGTCAGATTACTACTAAATAGCTATATAATGCTTCTGATCTTCTATTTTGATAGACTCATAAGCTGGTGTGGAGTTTAGAATGCGTAAAGTCAAAGTACCTGATGATTTTCTCGCCACGCAGGGTTTCTCGGCACGCAGGGACAGACGTTACTTTGACTTTGAGCGGCTTAAAAACATGTGCGCGCAATAGATATTACTATAATTCCGCTATGAGTCGTGTACTATAGCTAATCCTGAATATCTATAATCCCTCTTACCTAAAAATTACATTCGCCTCCTTTTATAGCGAAACAGACTTCCCTCCTTGCAGCACCACTATTAAGCTCTTACCGCTCTAAATTCTTGCAAATAAGCCTTGCCTAAGCCTTAAAATCTCTTCTAATACTAGGAAAGTTATCATCAGCCTTGTGCGCGCCGCAGGGCGCAACTTTATGTAAGGTCGCCACGCGGTTTAGTCCGTACCTCTAGCGGAAGCGATCACCGATCTTGGCTAATATATAATGACCCCGCACGTCCTACCTCATCGTCCGCAAGTAATTTATTGTAAGATTTGTGGCCGTGCGGATTGCCCAAGTGCTCGGAATATCGTTAAATCCGATTCTGGATTGGGAGCAGGGCTGAAGGTTCCAAAGGCCCCGGCGCTTGGCTCAGTCGACTAATGCGTCCAGCATCATAACCGCAATTCGCTTTCGACACAGTCATCGTACAACTTCGAAATGCAGTCCAGTGCACGATTATATCTCCTTCAAAAGCTTCCATGGCATGGAGATGAACGATCACGTCTCCCGCGAGCTCCGCAGACCCGCCGTTGTTACCGCTGCTGACCGAAATGGGCCCCTAAGCCTATTATGCCCTCTCAAGCCCGTCACGACCGATCTCCATGTACCAAGCTGCAGCTAGATGTCTAGTCTCAGCTCGTGGAAGGGGAATATGATGAGATAGGAGATGCCTCATATAAGATGGGGTGGTTGAGTGGGCCTCAGACATAATTAGTGGGCATAGTAGCAGACAACAGAGATTGGCATGATACAGAGCACTAAGATCGAAGCCTGCGCTTCAGCAATTGGACTTAGTGTCACTGGCAAAACGCAGTCGTTGCAAGCATATACAAAGGTGGAAAGGCTCGTTTATGCTAGAGTTGTAGTGGCGGGCCATTCAGTATACAGTACGATCACCGGCCAAGTGCCTTCTCGTCCGGCTTTCTCTAATTCGTGTACGGAAGACCTAAGTTGTTGACTATATTCATGGACAATTTCACGTGAATGCTTCATTGATGCTTTCACGTGAATGCTTCATCGATGCTTTCACGTGAATGATTCATCGATGCTTTCATGTGAATGATTCATCGATGCTTTCATGTGAATGATTCATCGATCCTTACATGTGAATGCTTCTTTGCTACTGCGGTCATGATAAAAGGGGCCCACGGCTTGAGATTTTACTCCCAATGTCCAATTTTAGTCACACCGGTCAACACGGACCAGGTTTTCGGTTGATCCATTTTGCACTTCGCCCACTCATAACCGGGATATGTCCTTCATCACGCATCTCTGATGGAGTCCTCAAAGAAACTGATCATCCTCTGCGATGGCATGTGGTGTGGCAGGAAAGCAAAGACGGAGACCAATGTTCATTTGCTCGCCCAATATATTGGTATCGACCTGGAACATGGCAAATTTGTCCTAGATAACCAGGAGAATGACAACATCGCTCGTTATTTCGATGGAATCGGTCTAGGGAACGTTTTCCTGGATTACGCCTTCAACGAGTCCACATACAGCAGTATTGAGATATCTCGCAAAGAGGTCTACCGATACATTGTCGATAACTTCGCGGAGCATCAGGAAGTTTGGATGTTCGGGCTAGGAACGGGGGCGTCCGTTGTTCGTCGTGTTGCTAGCATGATCAGCGAATTTGGTATCATCAAAAAAGGCGAGTCTGACTATCAGACAACCGAGCATTGCGAGTATGTTGAATCGCTGCTCAAAGCCCCCTTATGGGAGTCGGTACTATTGTCGGACGAACGGAGCAAGTTCAAGGCCAAGTACACCTGGCAGGTTTCAAAACCCATCAAATTCGTAGGCCTCATCGACATGAGCTGTCGTATGCGACTACCTTACCTGAACCGCTTGCTAGGGTCCGGAGAGTCCCAATCCCGGGACAACAACTGGTTTGACGCAGTCGACGCAATCTACCATGCCATGGCAATGCATGAGAGACTCATGCTTATCGAGCAGTGCTTTGAGGAACAGCCGAAAAACGCTACACAGTCAACATGGAAAGATTCATTGCCCCGCATCTATGAAAGATGGTTCCCTGGAACGCATTACGATGTGGGAAGGCAGAAAATTAGATTAGGGCAAGGGATCAGAAAGGCAAACAGCTTGCGCTCCTTGGTCTTGGACACGCTGTGGCGAACGGTTCATCCAAACCAAATACTTTCCGATTTGGTTCTGAGATGGATGTTGGAGAGCATTCGTATGGAAGACAAGACGGGAACAGTTGTGCGAGATTTGGATAGAAAGATTTTTAAGATCGACCAAAGACTTACCAGTGGGCTTCTATCAACAGGTTCTGGCGATATACGAGACTCGATTGTGGAGTATGTTCTGCCAGGGTATCAACTAGCCTACCTGAATAACTGGCTGTACCGAAAACCCGCCGCCGCCGTCATTGGGAGCACGATTGTGCGCACAGAAGAGCGT